>NC_139915.1:613632-1231132 GCF_963514095.1 Eutrigla gurnardus | reverse complement strand
TACATCATCATATTCCATGTAGAGATTCTGAAATTAACTAGAGCCCAACCAAGGATTTAACAGAACTATTGATGTACATGTTACGCACCGACAAGGCTGTATCGTCACATCTGTGAAAAGTAATAACCTGATACATCTTGATTCTATGTATTCATGCAAGAATAACCCACTGAGCTTTACACACTGTTTGGTTTGTACTGCTAGTTCACTACAAACTGGATTTCATGTAGCTTAAAACATAAGTACCAATATGAAGATAACACTGCATGCATATGTACAGAATATATGGTGATAAAAAGAAATGTAATATTTTTTTAAACACAGAACTATGTTCTAAATGTGACTTTAGCTTTTCTGTGCTTGTCTAAAATGAAAATGCCAAAAACCAGATCAACTTGAAAAAGCACTGAAAAACACTTGCAGTTGCAATCAACAATAAGCCCGCCTGCTGCTGTTTCCCCATAATCCATAAACCCAGTCATGGGGAGGCAAACGCAGCTCCGGGTCTCACAGAAACAAAGCCAGGATACCAATGCACTTAAAGCAATCAACAATGTGTTCATGATGAGTAACTGTACACGAATGTGTGTTTACTGCATGTGTGCTTGTGCAGCTCATCCACTGAAGAATTAAAACAGCTGGTCACATCCACTAAGATACACTGTAGTTAGAGTAATAACCCCACAGCTCACTGCAGCTCATTCTCCTCTCCATCTCTTATCCTCAATCGATTCCTCCGGCTGACAGCTGTGTCTATCTGCTCATATTGATTGTCTGCGTTTGTCGCTGTATTCTTCAGGTTGAGCTGGTGGCATCGGAGCTCATTTAAAGGAACAGGACGGAGAAGCCACCATAACCGCATAGAAATGCAGAATCTGTTTTGGAATCAGAAGCGTTCTGGTTTTTGTTTGTGGTCTGAGTTGTAGTGATAATCCGTTCTGCCTAAGGATGTTGAGATTTTAAACTAAACTCATCTCAATTCAACACAATAACGGATGAAATGATGAGACGATTAGAAAATGTGCATTACTTTGTATCCAGTAAAAGATCAGTGTAGCAAAAAGGAAGACTAGTGTTTAACTGTCTGTGTTAAAACCCACCCAGCGTAAATGTCTCTCAGCAACATGAACTGACTGCCAGTGTTGTGTTTGAGTGTGTGCTTGTGTTGTATACGAACCTGAAGGAGCTCCAACCCAAGCCAAGCCAAGCACGCCGTCATCAAAGTCCCTGTCAGAGAAGACATAGGCCAGGCAGTAGTCATCGTGGTTCTGCTCAGAGTTGAGCTCCAAAAACTTCTCCACTCCAATGTTGGCAAAGCGAAACGGATTGGTCGAGTCTTTTTCATCCAGGGTGGTGTTTATCTGAATAAAGGAGAGTTTCACAGTTAAACAACAAGAAGAGAGAAAGCCCTTTGCTGACAGAGTAGCCAATTCAAAAAGTCTAAGCCACAATGGTCACTTTAAAGGTCCAACTCACCCTGATCCTTTTAACCATGAAGCTGATGTTTCGGATTCCCAGGAAGTCTGTGGCCTGGTAAATGGAGTCAATGGCCTTAATGTGGCTGGAGATCTACGGAGAAAGTGATTGTATAGAAAAGCAACATATGATAGCTAGTCTCCATTATTTCCATTGCATTAAAGACACTAAGCTTTGTCACATCCCCAATGGCTGCCATTTCTGAAAAAAAGGATGATTTCTTACATTGTGTATCTGCTAACCAGTTCTTTGATTTGCCAGATATGTGATTGTATTTATAGGTGCCTCCAGACTAAAGAGTGTGTACACTCGATGTGCATACCTGGGCGATGACCGCCTCTCTTGTGCCATAGAATTTGTAGAAGAGGTGGTCAGTCTGGATGAAGAGCTGGCAAGTGTTTTTCTCTTTTGCCGCTGCCCTCTTTCTCCTCAGAATAACAGGACCGTGGGAGTGCTCCTCCTCCTTCGACACACTTTTCACACCCTGTAAAAATAAAAATGTAAAACCAACCATCAGCATCAAATGGAAGGAAGACGGGCTGGGGAAGTGCTGGATCAAAGCCTAGCCGAATTAAAACAGCTCGATATGTACACCAAGTAGCTCCTATTAGAAGCATTTCTATTGCAGAGTAAAGTTTAAGCACCAGGCGGAGGAATTAAGTGTTTCAAAAGTTACGCATGGCTTCAACATTGCAAATAATCAGGTGTTTGATTGAAAGTGTACAACAATATACTCAGAGTATAAGGTAGTTTGGATACGAGATAAGATGTTTCTAATCCCATGAGCCTTGTCCATCTGTGTGTTTAATTATGAGCTGGAAGGAGGGAGGGGGGGGGCTTGGTGGTGATGCTGGCACTTACATTGTCCGGGTCCTCGACTGCAGTCGCCTGGAACTTCCTCATCCTCTCAAGCACTGAGTGGTCAGCACAGCCGCCCTCTGAGCCATACTTATGAGGATAATCTGGCAGATAGGGAGGAGATAAGGGCATGTTGTGAAGGCATTATTGAGCTCTTCAGACCATGTGTGATGAGAAGGTGAATCAGGGTGAATCAGGGTGTTAAGAGTAAAAAAAAAAAACTTGAATGATATGGGTTTTCTCTGACAAATCAGTGTTATCTTCCTCTCTTCTGTCTCGCTGAGCAGAAAAAGATTTCTGCGTTTTACAAATATTAAAACCAGCCTTTTTCCAATTTACAATTTCCAATTTAAACAACTGCTGTACTTTAAAGTTCTCTCCAAGCTTCTATGTGCACTGCATTGAATTTTAAAGGGCAAATGGGATGGGGCTTCAAACAAACACTGTAAAATATGAGTTTCCAGTCTTTTGGTTGAAGCAGCTCTGATCAGGAAATGGCAAACTAAAAGACTACTCAGCAGATTCTCACAGTATTTTCACACCTAGACTGCACATTGTGTACAGAGTGAGTGCAGTCTTCTGTTTTCATATCAGCAATACAACATTTCTGCAACAACATATGAATCTGTGCCCCACTACTGATGGCCATCTGGCTTCAGCTGCCGGCATTCCTGGATCATAAAAACCAGATTGGATTATTATGATATATAATCACCACCTCTGCTGATAACACAACCCTTTACTGGACACACCTTTATGGCAATCCCACATCAAATAAGTTACGGTGCAAAGTTTCCCAACATTCAGATCAAGGAGGTATGAACAAAGAGATTGATGATGGAAAATATATATGTGTGTGTGTTCGTGTACTCATTACTTGTCTGGAACACACACACACACACACACACACACACACACACACACACACACACACACACACACACACACACACACACACACACACACACACACACACACACACACACACACACACACACACACACACACACACACACACACACACACACACACACACACACACACACACACACACACACACACACACACACACACACACACACACACACACACACACACACACACACACACAGAGTGCAGTGAATCAGCCAGCCCAAAGCCAGGGCGGGGTTCAAATCAGACTCACTCACTATCTGCTAAATGCAGTTCTTCAGGCCGGTATCATAAATCTCCAGTCGCTGGATTGTGTTTCTACTCAATGCAATGTTTGCTACATTGTTTTCATCCACAACAACCACACCATGCATGAAATCCAATCATTACTTCCATCCAAAGTTGACTTGCCGTTTTATTACTGAGCATCAGTTAAACGTAGTCTGACCTGAACAACGGAGATATATTTTTGCTGCGTTGTCAAATTCTGCTTCTAGTGTAAATACTGACCCCCATACAGGACCCAGAGTAAAATCCTACTACTACAGTCCGTCAAACATAACCTTCCCAAGCTCGTCAGTCTAGTCTTGGAACTGCTTAACAATCCGCCCCTTACTTCACAACACATACCACATCAACGTCACAATTCTGTTCCATCTATCTGAAGGCAAGGAAGTGACAACCTTTCCCTGTAAGTGTAAATACGATGTGGACACGGACAACCCTCTGGACCACACAGTGACTTTCAGCAAAGCAAGTGCAAATACTCACTGATGTCATCCTCGTGATAGATGACGGAGTGGAAGGGCAGATCGTTGTTCTTCAGGTACCTCTCCGAGGGTTCCACATAGTATGTTCCTTGGTGGGTTTTTATGAAGCCCTCAAAGCGCCCATCGACCACTGAGCCGTGGGTCAGTGTGCCCTCTTCACCTGAAGCACAAGAGAGGAATTCAAAGCATATATTTCATATGTAAAGAAGGAGATGATAGAAAATACCCTTCCATATCTAATACACAATGAAACACAACTGATGAAAATATTCAAGCAATTTAAGGGTAGAAATCTACAATTTTAACAAATGGACAGTGGCATTTGAGTATGACAACTCAATTGTTTGTATTTTAAAGAATGGTTATTGTTTCAGTGATACTAAATCATTTATTTGACACATATCATTTTTGTGATGAATAAAGGGAGCCAATCCAAACGAGGACTGTGTATTGACACGAATCTGGCGATACGATACATATCACCCCCATGCAGGGGTTATGATTCAATATATTATACTGTTATTATACTGTAAGCATGGTGATATATTGGGAATTAGGAAAACTGTCATAGTATAAAGAACAAACCACCTTATAAAGTCATAAATCATGCACGCTTGCATTTATCACAGTCCCAGTAACATCTAACATTTGAGTACTACTTCGAGAGGGCAAATTTGCAAATTAAATAAAAACTGAGTTAATCTTTGTGCGTAAACTTGTTTTGGAGAATCGATACAGTATCAAAAATCAAAATGTCGCAACACTCAATATTATTTATATTTTCTTACACACCCAATCCAAACTGTTGTTACACAGACTGCAGATTAATTACAGTAATTGCGTTTGCAAGATGACATTTGGCTTCCTGCTGAATCTGAATCCACCTTCATTTTTCTGGTGAAATTCAAACACGTTTCCTTGGAAGCTAAACTCTGTAACATTCCCAGATATCAGGAATCTTGTCCATTAAAAGTACACAAAGCAGGACTCCTCAAGCTTATCATTATGATTACAGGCATTTGTGAAATGTCTCGCATGAAATCCCTTTATCATTTTACACACTCAAGATATTTTGTTTATAATTTCTGAAATTCCTGAGCTGATTACGGATACAGTGAGACGGCACCTTCCTGTTTCTATGGTCTCTTTGCTTCACAAACACCGATGACAACAGGACGAACAGACTTGTTTTTCTCTGTTCTTTTGAACGCTGCTGCAGACAGGCAGCAGGAAGACATCCAGGAAGGGCAAGGATTAAGACCGGAAGGAGAACCAGGAGAAACAACTACACTTTGTTTCTCTCAAACATGTTCTAGAATGCTGCAGGTGAAAACATCATCCCTCAGTTTACATTTTTGATGATTGAAGACAATCAAGTATGTAAAAGAGAGCTCAACAAATAGGAACATTGAAATGGACAAATAAAGGCACCACAGTTAGTAGTATAGACACTTCCTTTGTAGAAACTGTGCTTCTGCCAAGGATGTGGAAACAGCTGGACTTACCAAATAAATCTCCACTGTAAATATGGGATGTATCAACGGGTGTCTCCTCTCCTGATACTTCAATGGTGAGATCTGGGGAAAATATAGTTGTATCCCTCTTCATCCGCAAGTTAAAATATCTAAAAGAAGAATAGGAGAAAATGTGTAATTAGCATAAGCATAAGATAAATCAAACGCGATGCTGTACCGTCACATTGATGGTAGGGGCTCCAAGGAGCGCTCGAGTGTGAACATATCAGAATTGTCATAGTTCAGTTTTGCTTGAAATATAATTGCAGAAACTACAGCAGCTTCTACAGCTCATTTCTATTTTTCCGTAAATCATAAGACGGTTTACACTGGTTAGCTTCAGGATAAAATAAGTAGTTTAAAGAATATTATTTTATACTAAAATTAAGCTGCAAATAGCTTTTTATATTTATGAATAATTAATTTAGGCTACCAGGTAGAGTACTCAGTGGCCATTTAGATCATCTACAGTAACATGCCTGATTTAAAACAAATCATTAACCAATGAATTGGATAAGTAGGTAGAATTTCGGTCACTTTTTACTGGACTTTAACGTGCTTGTTGTTGCTCTCGTCTGTACTGCTGTGCTCAGTGAGTTAGAAGAAGAATTATGTCATGAGGGAAAGCACATGAACATTTGTGCACAGCCATTCGACTACTTTTTTTTTGTAATCCTCTCGTTAACATAACCATGACGTCAAAGAATAAAAAGACAAGCATCACATGAGGTGCACATGAGCCAGAAACCTGAGGCAATGTATGGAGCATTGTAGAGGAATACTCCAGGACTTTGTTTAGTGATGACAAGGTGTTGGACTGAACCATTTTAGTCTGAGCTTCCTCCAGATGACTCATGGCTACCTCATACTGAGCCCTTCATGGACTGTACCATTTTGGTTTTCTTACATTAGCACAATTTTTTGTATGACGCCCCTTTGTTTGAAGTATTTTATGTCGGAGAACAAAACACTGAAAAATATTAAGCTTGTAGACTCTATTGCCCATGTCATTAAAACTCCACCAGTTCATAATACAGGTTATCAGTTGCATTGTGTTGTCTCAAAGCCCAAAATAAGATAACGTGATGACGTCATCAACAAGATTATTTCTACATACTGTGGTGAGCTCCCACTTCAGAGAACATCACATGACTGGTTTCACAGGTTGCGTAGCTCTCCCCATGACAAGGCAATGTGGTACACCATTAACACGAGCTGATGGATTTCACAAGAATGTGTGTTCAGGAGGAGAAAATGGGCCAAGGTAAAAAAAAAGAAGAAGAGAGATTTATGAAAGAAAAAAAAAAGGTAGAACATTGCAGGAAATGAGAACATAACAATATGAATATAGCAAAACCCATTAGAAAGTAAGCACAAGAGACAGAGAGGGGAATGTGGGAGGATTGGGAGTGAGAATATTTGTGAGATAGCAGATAATGTGGAAAAGGTCAGAGACAGTCCAGGATATCCTAACAGGATGAACCAGCATTCAGTTTTCCCTTCATCTGTCCTCTTCTCATCGGACATGCACGCCTTTTTAATACAATTACGATATCTTCTTGGGGCGTTCCCGACTAAGAATTGACATTAGACCCCGACATACCAAGTCCTGCCTTGAGTCATTGAATCATGTCATAAATTCCTACGTACATTCTGCTGCGTCTGCTCTGATTAATCAATGCAAGCCTCTTCTTTGATTTTGAAATAGCCATAACAGAGAATGTAAAACTGGAACAATTTGAAGAAAAAAGAGAGAGAAAAAAACTGCCAAACGTGTAGAACAAAGACTGCAATATTAACTATTTGAAGTCAGCATTGTGACGCAGAGATCAGCTGGCAACAGATTTGGTAGACTAGTATAATTTCCACTGCTTGTTATTCATCCAGACACACAGACCCATTACAGTTTCCTGGCCTTATCCTACATTATTGATGGCCTCTACAACGATCAATATGACCTCATGACTTCATCTACGCTGAATCAAAAGCTCAGTCAAGGCATGATACCAGCATGGCACGCTGGCCACAGACAGAGATTAATTCAGAAATAGATTATTCAGTAAGAAATGTAATCTGTACTTTCAGGGATCTGCAAAGGCATGTTGAATGTTCGCCAGCCTCTGTGCTAAACTATGCTGTCCATGCAGTTTTACAAAATATTTTTGAGAGAAGCATCACTGAGTTAGAAGCATTCAACATCATAATTAACTCTTTAAAAATGCATTGTGCAACGTTTTCACATCCTCCTCCATGAAACAGAGGATCGAGGACTAAATTAAATCAATAATATCGCAACAGCTACGAGTGATGGTTATTCTATAAATTACTTTTACACCGTGAGATGGGGCTGCTGTTGTTTATATAGCTATTTTAACCAAATACCCAGAATGCCCATATCTTTAGACCACAATTCAAAGCTAAAGATCAAGCCTGTGTGCCAAATGTGCAAGTCGGGGACCAGAACCTATTGAATGGACTCGTGTAATATGAATACGCAGTATATGTATATATGAATACGCAGTATATGTATATATGAATACGCAGTGACACACAAAGATGTTTGGGCACAAAGACGGAATAGCTTCATTATTTTGTATTTAAGGCTATTGCCGATTAATAAATGTACAATCACATTATGCAAATAAACAAACGGTCATTTATAGAGCCACTAGTAGGGGGACACTTTAAATGTACAACAATATTTAAAAAATATAAAGATAATAAAATATAAATGTATTTAAAAACTATTGCACTATTTGCATTCCGTCACAATATTTTAGTTAATTTTCTCTGATCCATATGGAGATTTATTGCGTTGGTCCAGTCCAGTTATACGCAACCAGTTCAGGGAATCGCTCTGCAGATACTACAGAAAGGAGAGATGACGGGACACTTTACATGATGCATTTATTGTACACTACTCGGGCTGAGCTCCAAAACTATACAGCCACTGGCTGGTGAGCAGAGCTGCAGCGCCTGGCTATGGTGGGTGCAGCTGTGGCTGTGGATATGGTTATTGCTCAGCCTACAGCTGCAATTGGGGTGAAATATATGATGCTATGGATATGGCTACTGTAGTTAGTGTGTCTCAACCATGCTCATAACAAAGCAGGGCTACAGCCACAATAATAGCAGTGGCACCCAACAGCCAAAGCTATATCATCCCATGGCTAGTGGCGGTCTACTACACAATATATAATACTATATCATAATACAGCTCAGCCGTTCTCTGTGGATCAGAGCAAAGGCAAAACCTATTGAGAGGTAACACAACATTTCAGAGGAAAAAGTGATGTACAAACTAACCGAGAAAGAAAGAAGGAGAATTAGGAGAATTTTAAGTAACTAAAAAAAAAAGAGAAATTCACAGCATCATCCAGACGAAAACACCGACAGCCAAAGAGGAAGTGGATCCAGGCTGTGCTACTCATCTCACAGAAGCAGCTGACTGATAAATTATTCAGACATATCCCAAATGCTGAACATACTGACTCAAGCATCCGACAGTCATACACTTTGCTCAGTAAGCAGGCCGTCTGGAGCCGAGTGCCCTCAAGACATGTCTCCGGAAATAGTGTTCCTACAAAGAGGCCACTATTACTGTGTAACTAGTAACAATCAACTATACGCCACAACTTGAAACTGTTGGTGTTGTTTGCTCACTGAACTTTCATCCCTGAAATAAGCACACACATGCACCCTTATTTGAATCAGCCGTGTTTGAGTAACTACGATCACAATTAGACAGCAGATAAATGTGAAATATATTCCTGTGTGTGATAATTAAATTCAAAAGCATTAAGGATATTACATATCCTGCTATGTGAGCGTGGGCCTCTGAACACTGAGCTCCTCTTATTGCAAATCTTTTAATATATTTTTGTGTTACAAATGGGAATAAAAATAACCCCACAAATCTGTTTAATTATTGGAAAACTGGACACTAAACCAACATTTTCGGCAACTCCGTTAGTAAAGAAGCCCTCCACAGAGATAAATGTCAACCCAACCTTGTTCCCCCGTCTCATCCAGCCACAAATACTCATCTGGGAGGGCATACAGAAGAGAGGTTTTCTGTGGTTACACACAGCCCGGCCTCGGGTTTTCACAGAGGGAGAATGTGTGTGTGTGTGTGTGTTTACACACACTCGTTAACATAATGAATTCAGTGAGGATATATAGAAGAAAATACTAGCGTTATGCCTGCTGGCTTGGTTCCGTCTATCTTAAAGCCAAATTCATCAGGATTATGGAAACTGTCATTGCAACCGTTGACAGCCTTAACACCAGAGTTAAATCAAAGTCTCTCTGACTCATAAAAATGAAAAAATGCTTTCAAGACTGACTTGTATAAGCTTGTGCAAGGGTATATGATCCAACCATGTGATGCTGATGAGAACTGGACCACTTATAACAGTGTAATAACCTTTTCTTCCTTGTCAATGTCAACATACATCAATGAAAATTCTAAATATTTGTCATAATGGCATGTTATATTACAGCCAGAGGCATTAAGAGCTGCTCATAAATCTCTCATAGTGTTGTTCCTTCTCTCCTCTCCTGTTCAATAAACTGAACTGGAGTACACACTTTTGAAAAGTATCTGCCACTTGTCATGGTTGGTGCAGTACTACTACTCTGCTACTTAGAGCATATGAGAATCTGTTTAAAGTACATAAACATACTGTATGTCCATTTAGTCAAGATTCTGCATCATACAGCAAACCACCTCCAAATCAAATCCCTCTATAAAATAGTGTTTATGTCCATTTAGACACCCAAAGTGATGATGCTGTATTACGCTGCGGTAACCTCCCTAATACAGGCAGAGCCAGCGGTTTCTCCCAGCCAGCAAAGACAGGAAAGAGCACACAAACACAGGAAAGGGATCCGTTTGACAGGGCTTTGATAACACACAACAGACAGGCTTGGTGTAAACTAAAGCAGGGGGAGCGTGCTGAAAAAACAAACTTATGTGCTGCTAAGGTAGAATATTGTAAGGCTCTTCAACATGGGAGTGAACAGAAAAGGACCATTAAAAAAGCATTTCCATTAGTAGGAATACACCCAGAATTACAATGGGACTACAGTATATTCAATATATGTTACTGTGTGTGTGTGAGTGTGTGTGGGGATACTGAAGAGTTGATAGAACAGATTAAAGGCAGCAGAAAAGAAAATGATTTGGTTTGTGAGTAAAGGAAAACCAGCGAGTCCACATTTTCTGTCTGTTGAGGCGCTATGCATTCCTAAACTGGGTAGTAGGAGAGAGACAGGTGTGACTCCATGTTTCTTGGGATTGTAGCATATCATTACACTCTTTGAGCCATGTCATAGGATATGTAGCATCTCCACTTTTTGACTCAGAAATAGGGATGGGATGTAGGAATTTTTGTATTGCAAAACCACTCACAGTTGATTGTTGTGAATTTCCATTAATCGGGATAATGGTAATAATGGTAATATATTTAAAAAATACAGGATACAAAATACATTTTAAATGTATTATCCTTTATTTATGTAGGTACGCCTATGATTCATTCACTAAAAAGGATATTCACAAATATATACCATGTAAAGTAATAAAGTGTCATTTTCATTTGGTTCCATGCCTACTCAGAAATGTGAATTAAAACATCACATTTTTCATTATTTGGTAGAAACTGAACCACCAGTCTCACAGAGACATAACTGAAGGACAAACCCATCATCTAGGCCTCGTTGTACATTTTAAGCTTGAACATTTAAACAGTGTTCCTGCCTGAAATAATCTGTTTCCAAATCAGTGGTGGGCACCAGTGTACTCAGACTACTTGATAAGGGTTCATCTCCAATTCCATATCATTTAAAACTGTATCAGAATGAGGTGGAAAGGGAAGGATTTGTTTAGAGCTTGCAATCATGTGGTTAGTCTCGTCTTTTCAGTGATTTAAATAACCGCAATGTGGCCACCAGTGCTCTCAGAAAAGCCTCCAGAATTAGTGGTAGGTATCTTTTAAACCAGGTATATACATTCAACACACGATCAATGATGTTCCCTCAAATGTATAGGTTTAATTAAACGTCCACACATCTTGGTTGATGCAGAGAAAACAGCAGGTACTTTGTTATACTTGTGAGGTGTGTGCTTGTAATTAAACTGACCTTCCATGTGCACGGAAGTCCAGGTGCACGGTCCTGTCTTGAGGAGAGAGGGCCCTCTTGGCTCTCTGATGGCTGCTGTGCAGGACTTCTGTGTCATATGATAAACCCTCATAATGGCGGATATATTTGTCCAAAGGTTTGCCAAACTGACCTGAAAGACAGTTTAGAGGCCTTGTCAACATTTGTCAGTAAAACGATTCCCAGCAAGCGCAACATTTTGCTTTTTTATTTTACTATAATTCCCAGTTCAGTAGTATTCATTCACCTTATACAGAATTTGCTGACAAAACAGACATATATTAGAGCTTTCAACATGTTGGTTTCCACAAATGATTCAAGATAATCACTTCATGTTTGATCCTTTTGGTGAATCTTGTTTACAACATCATTAATCAGAGCATATGATGAACAGTGAGCTCTTTTTCTCTAGGACAGATTATGCAATCAAGACTTGGATTAGAATGACACAAATTCTCAACAGCAAAAGCATTGCACATCTCTTTTGAAATGTCATTGTAGGAAAAGCACAGGTTTTGTAATAATATTAACAAAGGCCAGGAAACTGAAACTGAAGCAGTTAAATAGAATTTGGCCATCATTAATATTTACCTGTGCCTTCCGTACAGTGAGCGGTCAACATGTCATGAAAAAAAGGATGAATCTCTACCAAAGTGACCAGTTATCATATAAGCGGTCACAAACTAGTGCTTAACGGGCTTATTCAGTTTACTGATGGGACCCCTCCGAGGTAATCCTGCCAGCTTTCATACTGAACATGTCTTTGTTCTTTTCACAAAGACAGAGAAAGTCCGTTTAAAGCGCAGATGAGGAGCACATGATGCACGTCAGGTGACCGAGGTTCTGTTTCAGTGGGACTGTATGTCATTGTGCGAGAACAGTGACTGAATTTGCTGCCGGCTATTTAAATGCTAATGTTACATTCCTTAGGCAAAACAGCATTCTACTAACTAAATAGCTGCCTGAAGATTGGGATGATAATAAGAAATGCTCTGTTGTCTACTAAAGCAAACTTTGGAAATAAGTTCACAAGGGCTTATTGATCCTCTTCTACTCGCCACCAGAGATGTTTGTCTTTTGTATGAAGGCGGGTGGATGTTAAGGCTGAGACAGCAGATCAGCAGGATAGGCTCTTAGGAGCAGTTTTGACATTTGGAGTGGTCTACAAGAATTACAGTTTTCGGTGAATGGACGGTGATTACTTCTGTTCTGGAAAATGCTCAGGAACCCCCTTATTGTATACCAATGGAAAATGTCCAATGTCTCTTGTTCTTCACAAGAGGTCATTTTACACAGTAAAATGCATTTAAAAAACAAAACAAACCCCAAAGGGTCTCACTACAGTGAAATGGCTTCCATGCACACTAACATCATGAATACAATTGAGCTCATTGAATCCACAAGAGTCTCAGCTTTCCATTTATACCCAACGATAGCCTGTTTTCTAGTTTCACATGATACCGGTACCTCTTGCTCTAAAGGTCTGCTACAGCCTCTGAAAGGCCGTCGCTGAGTCAGCTGAGGATACTAGCATCCCCAAGGTGTAGAAGAACATTCTGTAACAGTTTAGATCAGGGAACACATTAACCATGAACTAGTTTCTTATTATTCTTATTAAGTGGTTTACAACAACTCCCTAACTCACTATCAATAAGCAGTGATTAGGAAATGATCGATGGAAAACTCTCACAGTAGTTAACGGCCTAGTAGTTGCAGAATATGATCATGCAGAATAAGGCATTAGTAAGTGATTTATAATGGCTTAAAAACAGCCAATATGCTACTAATATGCATGCTAATAAGAGACTAGTTGGTTAATATGTGTTCCCTAATCTAAAGTGTTACCGAACATTCCTACCAAACACGTAAGTGAAAGAGAAATAATACACATAGGTGCTCCATATTGCCTGTTTGTGCACTGTTATGTTCATTAGTGTAGGGCTTCTGTGTGGTGGGAGACACAACTCTCCAAACAGGGAGTGGTTGTACAAAGCTTGCAACAACTTGTCCATGAATGCAGCAAGAAAATATTCCAACCATCAGCTTCTTCTAAAGCCCCTTTTCAACAATGAAAATAGAGACAGCAAACTAGAGCGAACCCACATTCAGCCTAAAAATAAACAACATGGGCTTTGGAATGAGAGAGTGAGGCTGTAATTAATCAGGGGATATGTTGATTTTGTACAGAAGAAATCAACACTGCCAGCTCACATTGTCCAGACTTGCCTTCTCAGTAGGATGTGACAACCCCAATATAATGGGCCAGCAAAATGGTGAGTTATGAACACAGTGGCTTGCATTATAACGTAGCAGTAAGTCTGACATTTGGGATTTTTCTGCTCTTCAAAACATTAAAAAAAGAAACAAAAATGACATAAAATAGGAATGTCGCAACTACTACTTCATAATTTTGCATGTACACTAGCATCCTGGTTATTATCAGGTCGACTGAGGTAACCCGTTTGTTTGAGCATGTAAACATCTCATCTTGGTTTCATATACCCAATTACGCCCACATGAGTGACAGAAACTGACAGAGATGTCAGTCAAAGACACAATTGATCATCTAATAGAGACATCGGAGTAACCAGGATGTAAACATCCCATTCTAACAGGCAGTGCCTCAACAGTTGTGTTTGATACTAAATGAAAATTACAACAAATAATTTAAAAACTGCTGTCACTCTCAAGTTAACTGTCTTTTAATACAGAGGTTAACACTGGGCAACAACAAAATGGCGTTATTAAGAGGTTTTTTTATTATTATTAGAGGATTATTAGGATCCCAAAACTCAGGAGAAACTGGAGTTTTCCCTGGATGTGGTGCTGGTGCCAGGATGTTTTTGAAACTCTTAACTCTCACCCATGGGGCTCAACTGGTGTTACAACATTCCCACCCGACTGAAACACAGCATTTCATTTGAAGGGCTGCCCCCACCGCCCCTTATCTTAACATGGTCAATAAAACACCTTACATTTTTTTGTCGTGGCAATTTAAACAAATGTACCATTATTATTGGGGCTATCAATGCCTGTTAAAAATACAGAGCTGGAATACATACACAAAAACATAGGGAATAAAATAGGAATACGTGAAAAGAAAATGGTTAATAGAATAGCAAATAAGTTAAGGTAGAATGTATTTTTAATAAATAAAAACCTAATTAAAACAAACACAAAGACACTAACCAATGGGATTGATAGCAGATAAAATAACTACAAATCCAAATGTAAAAAAGAGGTCAAATTATACATGGTGAACTCCATTTAATTGTTTTAATTATTTTAATGTAAATTAAACCCGTTTGAATTGATTTTGATTACACTCAACTCTCTTTCTTGGGCACATTTTGTTGTCAGTATACTGAAAAGATACACTGAATAATGACCTGAGGCAGCAATCCCACGTAATTTGGAACTAAATAAATAGATTACCTCACTAAGCGGCAGTAGCTTGCATTTCTGGACAGACGGCAACAAAAGCTGAGAAAAATATAGCAGTGAAATTCAAGAGCCTCAAGTGCAGTTCTCGACAGAGAGGAAACCGCCGGCAGAGGAGGAGCGTCTCAACTGATCTGAGTCACTTCACCGTGTATGCTGGGGACGGCAGGCTAGCTAACCCACTTAGTTATTGCTTCAGTTCTGTGTAACACACAAGTCTGTGTTGCCCTGAACTGTCAATGCAACATTTCTCAAGAAAAACACCTGCAGTGTAAGCAGACCAGTTTACAGAAGCTCTGTCAAAAGTCTCTGACACTCCGACTTCCTCAGAAATGTTCACAACACTCACAAACTACATTTTACCACCCAATGCTTTCCCAACTCGCCTGTCATATTTCATACATTTTAGGGCAGTGTGTGGTTCACTGGAATGCAGAAAAAGGCAGCACTTTTGATTCAGATCAGACTTGTTCACCTTTCTGATCCCTTGAGAGGATATAAAATGCTTCTCTCATTGTTTTATCCACATGGCCCCTCGATGCAGCTGAAGCACTGCTATGCTTCTGCTTGGTCAACCAATAGAAAGATGCAAGGTTAATAAAAGGAGAGAAAATGGATGGCTTCTCACCTAAATTTCACACTTGAACTAGCAGTACTGCAGAAAAGTCGCTGTGGTTGTTAATGTGCCAGTCAGAAGCAAGAATGATGTCATAGCACTCGGCCTAATTCATAGCTTGTACTGCGAAGCTTTATGACACAAACGTTTGTGTATATCAACACAGACAACAGGGTAAGGGCTGCAGAACAGCAGAAATCCTATTAGCTCATAGCAGTTCTGCACTGTGCCAGCATTAAATCATACATGATAAAGGTAATGCTTTTTCTTGTTGTGGTTTTGTATGCAGTCTGGCTCACCCTGTGCTTCTCAGCGACTTGTGCTGTTGGGTTGTGAAACTGAGTGGCATCCTTTTAAAAACCTCAGCAATATTAATGTTGTCAACGGTTACAACGGCTACCAATTGCTGCATTTACTCAAGTTGCTCGTTTTTCCCGATATCCATTTCTGCACGGTGTAAACAATCACAAAATGTTTTTAATGTGTCCATTTTGATGTTTTGGCATTAAGTTTGTGAAGCACTTTGGGTTGTATGACATCTGGGTTAATGAGACCTAAATCATGAAATTACTTGCATTTTCATTTTCTCAATTAACCACAGTGGAAGTTTTGCCGTGTGTTTGACTAATGGTGACTCACGGAGCCCGGGAAATTATGACTGAAACCATGAAATTACAGCAAGCTTCACCATCAAAATACCCTTGAAGAGATTCAATGTGACACTCCTTAGATAATAATACTGTTAACGAATATTTTATGGAACATGTAATTATTGTAAGGCGTTTACAATAATTCCATAATAACCACCTTGCTCATATTATAATATATTAAGCACCAAGCTCTGCGGACCACAGACACCTTTAGGTTCAGGTCATTACAGGTCAATAGTGGACGCATTACATCAGGCTTCCAGTCGCTTTGGCAGACGGACAAGAGCTGTCAAACGTTGCAGCAGCGCAGCGTATCAAGTAGCCTGCCAGCTCAGAGTAACGCACTGTAGTTGTGTCTATATATATATACATATATAAATATACATTTTCTGTAACTTCCAAGTGTATTCGCTCATCTCCTCGCCATTCAAACTGTAGACGTTAGCCCCGTGATGTCAGTTTACCCCCCAGGGGGTAAAAAAACGGCTGTTTTTCTGTGTGAACACTCAACTCGTATCACCATGTCGATTAACTTTACCCAACCAATCAGTAACCTGGCCTCTGTACGCACTGCTAACCAGTAAACACAAGTTGGCAGCCTCAAAACACCATTATCATTAGCCAGCTAGCTAGCAAGTTAGGTAGCCAGAGTGCAAGTGCTTGATCCGATTATCGCTAGCTCCCCCGCCGATCACCGAGCACTTTCCTCTCCGTCTGAATCGATGGCAAACTTACCCGTGATGTCTCGTAGACAGCACAACAGGACAATTACTTTGACAAGTATCATGTCGAAACTCCCCGAGAGCCCAGTAGACGAGCCGTGCGAGCCAGCGATGCGCCGCTGATTGCTTCTCGTTTCGTTTTCTTTCACTTAAAGGTATAGTCGCCCTTCCTAGTTAGCTAGCTCCCAATCACAAGCACCGGTCTCCCGCAGAACGACGTCAGACAGACAGGCCGGAAGACAGACAGACAGACAGGTCCTCCCCCCCGCTGTTGTGTTTTGCCAGGAGAGCCCGGACACACCCGTTCTTCTATCACTACTGTCAGGTCGGCGCTAAAAACACATCTACAAATCATACTAAAACTCAGATTCAGTTTGACACAAGGACTCAAAACATCCGGAAAACATCCACCAAACTGCTATTTAGCCACTATTCTTCATTAATCATTCCGCAAGTTCTGTACTTCCGCATAACCCTGACTTCCGGGTTTACAAACTGTTTTTAAGGGGGTACTTTTAACAGCGGTGGGGTCATATGGAGGTCAAAATGTAATAACAATATAGAGATGGCGACTATATTTACAAAAAGATGTTTACAGTGTTATAAACATACATTTAAATATACATTTATAAAATAAATAAAACAATTTGAATGGGAGCTGTGTTATTCTGTCATGTGACATTGTCTGTGGCTATGTTTGCATATGTGTTTACATTTAGGTCATTAAAATACATTTTCCACCAATAAGGGCAACTCTGTATGAATAGTTTGCAATACTTTAACACAATTAACACATACACTACAATAAACTATAAAAATCACATATGTTCTCACAGACTGGGTGTTGATTTCCTGTTTGGTTTCCTTTGTTAGCCACAATGTTACATCAGAGCTTTTTGGCTTCAAACGAATAATCTTTGAACAAAAACAATACTGACTAGGATGTCTCTGTTGTGTTTATGGGTAAACTCTGCCACCAGCTGTTGTTAAGAATGTTAAGATCTCAATAGACTAAAATGAACAGTCAGTTTATGTTTAGTTACGTGGTTCGACATTGGCAAATCTTGAGGTATAACATGTTGGCCCTCTCAACCACTTGGGACAGTTGTACTGTCTTTCAGACAGGTGCTTTATGTCCATGCTTGTGACTGGTGTCCTGATGATCCGCCAACAAGTACTTGGAAGGAAATTATTATTTCAAAGTGTAACTAGATTCAAATGGATGCCTAAACAGTTGTGAAATAATTGCATTAAACGATCAGAAAATCACATTCATTGCCAGAGTGATCCTTGTCAAGCTTTTATTTTAAAATAAAATACAAATAAAATGAAGCACATGTCTCTTTGGACACTTCACACGTTACGTCATTGTGCTCTGCTGTCAACATTTCCCCCGGTCAACTGCTTCTCGGTGATTGGCTGTCAGGATTAGGGTTGTTTTGGGGGGTTTGGGGATGGAGGAAGTGTCAGTGAGGATAACTTCCTCACTCACACGAGTAATTGCTTCCCTCTAGCGACTGTAAGCAGTTACTGCATGTGGATTAATTGAACATCGTCTTTACAAAATTGGTGGCAAGGTTATAAAGGGTGGAGATACAGTATGCTGCTGGTATACGATCTTTAAATTATATTATTGAATTGAGGATTATTGGGGTTTTCCACCCAATAAAAACTATACTTATGCTTTCATGTGTTTACAAACCACGAATTTTGCCTCATCATTTCCATACGTAGACTCATACCAAGGAGGTTACAACGACTATTAATTATTTATTGGCGTTGTTATTGTATATGAAGGTCTGACAACGCGAGATTTCACAAATCTCACAAATGCGCGAGTACCCTCAAGGGTCTGTACAGGCTACATTCAGGGGTCCTCGTAAAAGTGGTATTTTTCTTATACACCTTTATCTCTGTATACACACCCTACAAAGATTTGAGCCATTTCGATGTATATTTTTACATTTTGTAGTTTTAAGATCAGGGAATAAACAGTCCGTACATGTTTGAGTCTGTTGGAAGATTGGCAATCATTTGTCTTGAAAATTCGTCGTAAGGATTTAGTAATGAATGCCAGCTTAAGTATAAATTATAGTTACTGTAACATAGTCACCCCGTCACTAAACACGTGTTAGATAAATAAAGTTAGTTTAAATGGATATCTCTGATAGATCACACCTTTTTAAACAAGTAAAAACGAGAGTATGAGAAAATACGAGGCTCCCTAAACGCATCGCCGCCCGGCCGTTGGTTTCTCCCCTGTTTTTTTTTTGTTTTTTTGCTCGGCCTGAAAGCGATTCACTCTGATGACGTCACTCGCAGAGTTGTCATGGCGTCTCTGGGACGGAAGCTGCTGCTGCTGCAATTGAGCTAAAAATCTGTCGACAATCTGTAAATCGAAATGGAGAAACATGCAGGCCTGCATGGAGACAGTGACGGGGGCTCTTTGTGCGCCGCGATGGCGGGAAAAACGGACGACGTTACGGCTGTCGGCGGAGTCAAAGGAGCCGCCGAGAAATGCACGAATAGTGAGGCTCCTCTCACTACTTTGCTCAACGCTACTTGTAATAACAGCACCACGAACAGCGCTAATGTCATCCCCGGTGCTGCCAAGTCCGGCGTGCCCGAAGTGGTCCAGGTCCTCCCGGTGCAGCAGGGTAAGGACAGCGAGACGAGCGGGTCTGGATCCGGGGATCGGATCAGTAACGGGATGGGGCATGACTCGGGGCTGGCTGCAGAAGATAGCGAGGGTGGCGCCTTAAAGTTAGTAAACAATCCGCCCGCCGGCCCGTCCTCACCCCTCGCTAAGGAGGGCGCGGACCGGCGGGACGACGCTGTGACGGAGAGTCAACCGACACTAGAACTTGTCAAACCGACCCGTCCGTGTCCGGGGAACGCGATCACGGCGGAGCTGCCCGGCGATCGCACCTCATCGGAGGGACTGCCGAGCGGGAGCGACCCCGATCCCAGCCTCGGCGGAGAGTCCCGAAGCATGGATTCGCTGGAGTCCTTCTCCAACCTGAACTCCTGCCCCAGCTCCGACCCGAACAGCGAGGGGCTGGAGGACGGGGGACTGGCCCCGGCCCTGCAGGGCGAGCTCGGGGCCGACGGGACGAAGGCGGCGTGCGCCAAGGATCGGGCCGCCGGCCAGTCCTTGTACCACATTAAGTGGATCAAGTGGAGGGAGGAGAGCACGCCGATCATAACCCAGAACGAGAACGGCCCCTGTCCCTTACTGGCCATTATGAATGTCCTTCTGCTGGCCTGGAAGGTAAAGATCCATAGAAACCTGAACCGGCTTCTTTCAGCAGCTATGATGTGACATAATTCAACATTTAAATGTGCTAATGGCACCAACATACACATCTATCAGTCCTAGTGCATCAACATGTTAGTGCTGACATGATGGGGCTATGAAGTGTATTATAATGTGTCACATGACCTGTTTTGGAAGTTAACTAAATGTCTACCTGCTCCAGGTTAAGATGCCACCTATGATGGAGGTTATAACTGTGGAGCAGCTGATGGAGTATCTTGGTGAGTGTTATGCACACAACTCTTCTGCCTTTCTCCCCTGGCTTCTGGCATCCACGTGAATAACCTGTTTTGTAACTTGCAGGAGATAACACATTAATAAGGTCGCTTACTTTGATGTACTCATGTTGACCTCCTTTTACGGAGCGCTGCTTGTAATCACACTGCAACATAAAGCCACTGGTTCTCAGTTTCAGCAGTAAATATTCTTGTGGTTCACATCCTCTCAAATTTGAGAGGTCAGATCAGATATATATGCATGTATATAAATATATTCCAGGGTCAACAGAGGAGGAGACCAGACCAGGGGAATCCCCCATGATTAAATCTTCTGCCGTTGCAAAGGAAACACAAGCTATCTCTTCCCTCTGGCCGTGCCCTGCCCTTCATAACTAAAATGACTCTACAATATCAAAGCAGAGTGTCTGTTTACAGCTGGGGTTCTTTAGAGGGAGAGTCTGTCTTCACGAGTGTCCCCTGTCAGCCATGTGTAGACTAAAATAATCCACATCACGGCTCTGTGTATGCAAACACCAAGGGTGGCGAGGAGTGATCTAGTTCAGATGTGGCGTTTTAAACGGGCGGTGCATCATGGCCGCTGATGCAGACGCATATTAAGGGAGGACCAGAGAAGAGTCCACACTGAGGGTGAAGGGCTTTCATGGACACGTTGTAGTAAAAGCACTCTGTTGCTTGAAAAAGATCCAGACTTTCACGAGGGCCAAATCTCCGATACAGAGATTATTTTTATTTTTGTATAGCATTTAGTTTTAGAGCGTTATGCACATCTTTAGTGTAACTCACAGCATGCATATGAAACAAATCATCATGCCTCTCTGGGTCGGTCCTTATGATTATAAAGCACAGATTACAAGAGAAGAAAAAAGCTTAAAAGGCTTTTCCCCTGATATACTCCACTTCATGCTTTTTCTCCATGTTTAGCTGTTTTTTATTTCATGTAGCTGTTGATGATAAGAGGTCAATGGCATTCATCTAAAGTAATATCTAAAGCATGTGTTGACGGTGCAGCATGGGCACTCTCGCCTGTTATTAATAATTCTCTTTGAAGCATTTTGACTTTCACAAGAGTTTTAAAAGTAGGGACGGCAATAACAAGAATATATTCGCATGTTCCGTTAGAACCACGTGAAATACTGAAAATGTTTCTAAAAACAAAAGTTGTAGAAGCAATATAGTATTCAGGAGAAAGGCGGACACAAATAAACACGGGGCTTGAGGTTTTGTGGCCAAATGAGCTTGATGTTGGTCGTAGTGAAAAGTCTAGGTTTTGGTTTTCTGCAGCATGTTCGTGGCGTTGATCGGGCCTCACATCGGAGCCAGACAGCTGCCAGGCTGCTATCAAGCCGAGTCGGCAGACGGCTCTCCGGTGACGCCGCGGTGGACGGGGATCTCGACTGATGCTGCATGTTTGGCACAGCCTTTTCTTGGAAAAAAACAGCTGGCCTATGCTGAACCCCCCCAAGACAAAAACAACCCCATCTCATAACAGCTGTCACCTTCTAAACGCTTGAGCTATGAAGCCATTGTGATAATTAGGCAGAGTGATTTTTTTTCTGTTCTGTCGATACATTAAAAGTCAACATCTCTGTCGCTCTGCAGGGGACTACATTCTGGAAACCAAGCCTAAAGAGATATCGGAGGCTCAGCGGCTCAACTACGAGCAGGTAAGTCCTGCATAATCGCCGTGGGATATCATTATTAAACGGGTTTGTGTTTTTCTGCTTATGTGTGTGCATTAGTAAGCTGCTGACTGTTCATAGTACTTAAGGAGCGAAGGGCTTTTGGGATGAACTCCCTCACTGTTCCTCCTTGTGCACGTTAAACACGAGCTCTCGCTTTAGACGCACTCAGAAAATATCTCAGCCGCTCTCAGCGTCATTATAGATATGTTTCCACCACCGTAAAGGGATGTGCACGCCGCTCTGATGTGCACTCACTAGCCGGTGCACTAAAACGGGTTTGCACATTTGCATCGAGGTAGCGGAGAAGGTCAGTGGATGCTCCGTAATATGGAAATAAGCATCGAGTTGATTAGAATCCACATAAAACTGCAGCTTAGCTCCCCCCCCACACACACACACACACACACACACACACACACACACACACACACACACACACTGTTCCATAGGTTACATAAGATGTATCTTGCGAGGCCCAGGGAACAACATGGGTTAGGAGTGTCAGATTATGTTGTTTCACATGGCTGTGAATGCTTAGAGACGCATGGCTGGGTTCAGCCCCCACGGCTATCACCGAGGCTGTGTGTGTGTGTGTGTGTGTGTGTGTGTGTGTGTGTGTGTGTGTGTGTGTGTGTGTGTGTGTGTGTGTGTGTGTGTGTGTGTGTGTGTGTGTGTGTGTGTGTGTGTGTGTGTGTGTGTGTGTGTGTGTGTGTGTGTGTGTGTGTGTGTGTGTGTGTGTGTGTGTGTGTGGGGCTCGGAGATGGAGCTCCAGCTCCCCCGGCTTCCTCCCATCTCCACTGGCTGCCCACGTTAGCGGGAGGTTGTGCGTCTCCTCCTCTTGCGTGGCGGAGCACCAGCACATCTGGGAATGATTTTAAAAACCACACTTGTCCCTCATTCAAAGAGGAGGACGAAATAATGTGCAGTCTGCTGGTAGAAGCTCACTGCAACGGTCTTTTTCTAAATTTAAGTTGAGCTGAAATTCAACCTCTCAAATAAATCGGCGGCGGCGGCGGCCTCACAGTTAAAGCGAGGGAGTGGTAAGAGTTTGTGTTGCATAGTTATTATGGCAGTCTAATCCTAGACGCTGGCCTGAGAGCTCTTTTGCATGCGGGTGTCCTCGTGTCCGTGTGCTGCGGTCGACACAGTATGTGGAGATCGGAAGGCCGGCCTTTGGGGTCGAAGAGAGTCTGAGTTTTGTCTGTGTCCTCGTCTTGATATCTTGAGAGACGTGTGCTTGTTCCAAAGTACAACTGAAGACTGAGACTTTGAAGAGAGCTGTAGGAGTTCATAACAGAGGTAGTTCTATTTATATATCCAGCCTGAAAAAACATCATCTGCCACAGGAGCGAGGATTAAAATAGCAGTGGCACGGCCGCTCTTTAGCTATTGTTAAATATTTACTCGGAGACGCTGTGGAAGTGAGAGTGTAGTTTTTTTGCTCCGCTCTCGTCTCGGTGGACTCAAAGGCAGCTCATCCATGACGGTTTCACCACGGGAGCAAATGATTAGCAAGTCTGAGAGGACTCTCTTGTTTCTAATTTAGTGTCTTTCACAGTGATGGACCCGAGTTTCTCAAATATTTCTCCAAACCTTTCTTTTGTTCCGAGTAAAGCGGCTAAAGTCCTAGCGTGGAATTAAAAAAGCATGGTGAACAGATCTTGCTCATGTCCATGACCCCGGCCTGTTGATGATGGTGTTGATGATTTCCACACACACATCTGTTTGGAGTCCCTGCTAGTAAAATGAAAGGCCTTCTGAATGGGAATCTATCTCTAATTGAGTAAGCAGAGCCGTTAAATAAATCAAAAACACGATGAGAAACTGCTGATGGTGATGTCAGAGAGTTTGGCATCATAAAAGCTCATAACAGGAGTAAAAAGAGAGACTGTGCTATTAGCTGTACAGCTTATGGTGCTGGACACTGATTTAATTCTAGTAGGATCCATCTCATTATGAGATCAGAGATTAAGCTATTATTTATTGCCGTGACAATAGCTCCAGTACACCAGCATATCTCTTCAGGCTTTACTTTCTATTGAGAGGTGATCTCTCCTCCGTATGTGTGTAAAAAACGTTAGAATCTTTCATCGATGATGCATCGGAACAGAAACGCCGGCGGCTGATGTGTGCCTGGATTCGTAAAAGTGTGACCCACATTGTGGGACGTTCCAGTCTCGTAAAGGATTCATTATTTACAGCTCCCGCTGATGGGTCACGGCGTTATGTAATGGTTTACTTTTGTCTTCCAGTGATGGATATGTTGGCTTTCAGGCTCGTAGATCGTCTGCTAACATGAATCGACGTGAACACATGTGACAAATATCTGCATTCCCTTTAAAAATGAGTTTGTTTAGCAACGACACATCTGATCTCAACCTCTAGTAAGTGTTTCTCAACCAAAGAGCTCTATTGTGTTGCTTGGCACAAGAGTTTTGATTTTTCACCTCAAAATGCAGCATGAGGAAAACAGCTCAATCTCCAATATATTTTTTTCTTTTTCAAATAAAGTTTGGATTTCTTGGCTGCGTGTTTGAACTGCTGCACGTCCATTATCAAGCAGGGCTCTCGTATTAAGAAACGTTGGATCCAGATCCCTCATCTTGGCACTTTAATGCCATATTCTGTCAACAACCAGTTAATTACATCTCCTCTGGATTTTATTTCAGGTCAGTTATGGGTGAAAGTCAACAGAGAGAGTAAAACTAAGAGGCCTTCCCTTTAATACCTTGGCCGTGGAGTTAAAGTAGAAATGCAGAACAGCAGAGTGCTGTGCTGTTATTATATTGTGTGATCTGCTTCCATCGCAACGCAGATGAATGCAAGTGATGCTTTGATAATCATCTGATTTTCCAAGTGATCATCTGCTGCTGGCCCTCAAACTGAAGTTCCATTCAAGTGGAGGGATGTGGTCCATTACACGGCCGGCTTATCTGCCCATAAGCATCCTAATCCACACTCTCAAATGGACCGGCTGAAAGACCTCTGCTCTCGCATCAGAACTAGAGTAGCCTATATATACTCGTTGATATACTCCTCACTGAGCATGGAAGAGGTTTTTTATTTTTATATTTTATTTTGAAGCATTTGAAACCGTTTACTTGACCATATTTGAACGTGACGTTTCATAATTACGTACGCACACAAAAGCATTTTCATATACTGTATCATGGAAAATAAAGATTAATGTTCAAAATGGTGAGGGTTTGGACAAATTGACTAATATTGTGTCAAAGCCAGCTGGTTGAATTATTATGAAAGAGTTGAAATCAGGTGGAAATGATTCACAACGACACACTCATCGGCTGCGAGGCTTCTCTGGATCCAGGACTTGGTGGCCGAGGTTTAGAGCCAGCTGGGGAACATTGCTCTGACACATGATGCAGGAATGAGTGTGTTTTATTGGGTTCTCAGGTGTGTCAATGTAAACACATGACACATATGGACGCATGAAGGGATGTGTGTATGAAATCTCTACTGACCACACAGACAGAGCGGTACTAATACCATGCTCACACATAATGAAAGGATGAATTTAGTGGAAACACTCAAATAAAGCGATTTATTTCTAGTTGTGTATATTTACGGCAACCTTTAAAACTCTTCACGACGACTAAAACCTCTAAAAACATAAGAAAGTCAAACCACATTGATTTTTCTAGCTCACAAAATGAAACTGATGTTTATTCATCAGTGTGAAAAGCTAAAGGCAGCATGGAGAGGTGTTTCTCTCTCTCTCTGTTACCGGAGAAAACAAATCCAATTAAAAACCACTAGAACTTAGTGGTGGGTTCATTTTAATTCATCTTGTAAACACTCTGCATTTTGCAGATGCCATTCTTCTTCTCCAGGATTTAAAACCTGCTTTAAAACAACACCTAAAGTTGGATATTTCTGTAAATTGGATAATGTTTTAGGGAAATTACAAGTGATCTTACAGACTGCTGAAGACAAGTGAAGCAATACGTTCTCGGGGTCGGCGTAACTTTATCAAAGCAAGTACACGGAAGCATTTCAAGCTGTCAATCATTTGGATGAGGCTGAGTTTTCCAGGATGGTTTGGCTGAATTTAACCCCAGAACAGCTCTCCGTAATGTCAGTAAATGCATCATGAAAATACAGTAAACAGGGAGGGAGGGAGGGAGAGAGAGGGGGAGGGAGAGAGGGAGAGAGAGGGAGGGAGAGAGAGGGAGAGGGGGAGAGGGAGAGAGGGAGGGAGAGAGAGGGGGAGGGAGAGAGGGGGAGAGAGGGAGGGAGAGAGAGGGGGAGGGAGAGAGGGAGAGAGAGGGAGGGAGAGAGAGGGAGAGGGGGAGAGGGAGGGAGGGAGGGAGAGAGAGGGGGAGGGAGAGAGGGAGAGAGAGGGAGGGAGAGGGAGGGAGAGGGGGAGAGGGAGGGAGGGAGGGAGGGAGAGGGGGAGAGGGAGGGAGGGAGGGAGAGAGAGGGGGAGGGAGAGAGGGAGAGGGGGAGAGGGAGAGAGGGAGGGAGAGGGAGGGAGAGAGGGAGGGGGAGAGGGAGAGAGGGAGGGAGAGGGAGGGAGGGAGAGGGAGGGAGAGAGGGAGGGAGAGAGAGGGGGAGGGAGATAGAGAGAGGGAGAGAGAGGGAGAGAGAGAGAGAGAGAGGGGGAGGGAGAGAGCGGGGGGAGAGAGGGGGAGAGCGAGAGAGGGAGGGAGAGGGAGGGAGAGAGGGAGGGAGAGAGGGGGGGAGGGAGAGAGCGGGGGGAGTAAAAAGATTTAATAACAAGTAAGAAACCTATTTTGCCACTAAAGCCTTAATTAATGACCATTATGTTTTATGCCACTCCCCTCTCCCTTTCTCTCTCTCTCTTACACTCTCCCTCTCTCTCTCTCTCTCCCTCCCTTCCTCCCTCTCTCTCTCCCCTTATTTTCCTGACCTGTCTGCTGTCAGAAATAAAGTAAAAATCAAACAAAGGCTGTGTTTATTGCAGGGCGAGTAGACTGCATTACATCATGACACATCCAGTGTCTCTGTTATTTTGTCCACTCCTTGGTAATATTACAAGATGTTCTATCTAATAGTGAACGGGGCTGAGAGCAGCTTACTCAGTAATGTAATATGAAATGTTTTCCTGGCAGCGACTTCCTCCTCTTCCTGTGGTTGTGGGGTGAATGACCGTCAGCAGAGCAAAACTAAGTGCAGTAAATATGAAAACACTCTGGTCACAGAGAAGTAACCATAAAGCAGAAAGATCTGATAAAAGCAGGTGAAGTTGTGAGTGTGTAGAAGCTTTTTCTTTTTCCTGTCTTGCACATAATAAATGGCTTCTTGTAAAGGTAGAAAAATCAAGCAGAAATAATGTGTGATAAAGACGTGAACACATGTATGGTGTGTGTATAATGTGTAGTTTTCTAAAAGATGTGTGTGTGTGTGTAAACCTCAAGTGTTGTCGTCTCGCCGTGTTTGTTTGCTAGAACATGAGCGATGCCATGGCCGTGTTGCACAAGCTGCAGACGGGTCTGGACGTGAACGTGAAGTTCACCGGCGTGCGAGTCTTCGAGTACACCCCAGAATGCATTGTGTTTGACCTGCTGGACATCCCTCTCTACCACGGCTGGCTGGTTGACCCCCAGGTGAGACGGACCTTACTCATCACCGCCGTTTCTCTGTACCTCCCAGGGACAAACTCCAGATAGATAGATAGATAGATAGATAGATAGATAGATAGATAGATAGATAGATAGATAGATAGAGTCATCGTAGCAGCAGTACAATACCATCAGAATACAAAAATACAATCAAGAGGTAAGGGCAATTATTGGTATTAATAATAAAATGTTAAATAATATTAAATACTGAGCAAAATGGAACTTGGTGGATTTATAAGGTGCAAGAGAGAACTCTAACATATAACACACGAGGTGTAAGGATGAAGTGATACACACAGGTCATCCTGCATCATCAGCTCTCCATGAACCCTTGGGACTGAGCTTTATTGAAGTTTAATGTTCCTTATTGTTTCAGGGCTCAGACATGAAGCTGTGAGCAGGATGAACTCTTGTTCCATGTCGGGTGGATGCTGTCGTTGCTGTAAACGTGTACACTATACATTCTGCTCAATTAACCGCCAAGCATACATGATGTCATGGTTACCAATTTATTTTTGGATAATTATACAGGAGATCACTTCCTAGACAGTCACCACAATCAGCAGATGGGAAGCGTGCATTTAATAGTAGTTTGGCTTTTGAATTCAGTTTGACGGCATGTCTACACAGAACTGGGTTCTCATTTCTAACTGAAACTAAACAGGTCCTCACGTCCCACGGAAGTCGTGATCTCTAAAAGGAAACCTGAACCGTGCGTACGGAGACCTGGGAAACCAGCGACCAGAGGGTGAGGTGGGGAACTGAAGCCAGATTGTAGAAGTGAATAAAAGATTTCTCTCCTATATAGTCACATGTGACTTATAGATCCACCCTATCATAACCATTCAAAACAGCAGTGTCATTTGAGCCATGACTATTCCATAAGCACCTTTCAATTGTACATCTTGTAATACTGTGCATATATCACCAAGTACAGCTTTAGTTTTCATATCATTTTTGTGTTTAAAATCACTGCAGTGAACACAACTTTATTTATTGATTTATGGTTTATTTTATAGGGACAGATACAGTATGATGTAGACAAACTGAAAGCAGCTATCCGATGCCGGAGCAGACCGGAGCCACTTCACCTAAATAAAGATAACAGCTAAATAAGCTGGAGTCCAACTGAACCCGACCAAAAAGGGAACACGTTTACAGAGTGGTAGAAGTTTCACTATCACCTTATCACGAATGTTTCTCCCGGTTATCCTTTTTTTAAAGTCCCAGTCGGCAAGTCTGGAGGATGGAGGGCACTCTGTCAGATTCTGAATGTTTACAACTCTCAGGCTCCTCCCCCACAACCACCGAGCCCCTCCCCATGACCACCGAGCTCCTCCCCCTCGACCACCGAGCTCCTCCCCCACGACCACTGAGCTCCTCCCCCACGACCACCGAGCTCCTCCCCCTCGACTCCGTGCCCTTTGAACTCCCTTAGATCACGCCACCTTTGAAACGCGGGTCCGATGTTGACTCTGGTTTTATCACGGGCACCGTCGCCATCTTTCTTTTTGTCCTTCTTTTCCACCGGTGTTTTCTTCTCCTTGGTTGTTTTGGACCTCCTCGTTTGGGTTTTTAACAAGGAATTGGAAGCTTGTTGCTACTTCCCTCCGCCTCCCCCCTGTGATAGTGGAACGACCCGAGGGGGGAGGGGCTCTGTGTGTGCATGAACACAGCCCTGCGTGCTGATTGGACAGGATGATCCGGGCCTGTCGATCAAAACAAACAACAGGCTCTACGTGCACGTAGAGGCACGCTTCTTTTTTAAAACCAGATGATTTCTGTTGTTCTATCGGAGCGTAGTGTCGGCTTCAGGGAATATGATCATAAACATGTTGCCGACTGGGACTTTAATCTAAATCTCTGGTGGCTGTGAGTAAAACAGCATCAACGCTGGCTGAGTGTGCTTTAACCACAGTCTTTGTTGGTTTGCAGATGCACGACATCGTCAAGGCAGTCGGCAACTGCAGCTACAACCAGCTGGTAGAGAAGATAATATCCTGCAAGCAGTCCGACAGCAGCGAGCTGGCAGGGGAAGGTGAGTGCTTTCTCTTCACTCGTCTCCCCTCCTGACTCCCATCATCCCTCCTCTTTCTCCCTCGGAGGGGGAGGGAAACAGAGTCATGCATCTTCTGTGGATCAGTGGGAAGTTAAAACATTTGGGCTTCATCTCGTAGTACAACTCACAGCCGTGAGCAGTGTAAGATGAATTCAGTGTCACATAAATTCAAAGAGATATCTGCACTGAACGTCCAGCACGAAAACATTCTGCACAAAATGAAAACAGGAAGCGTGGCGACTCATCAAATGACCTACTTCCACAGATCACACTCATCTAACAGTCAGGAAGTTCTCCACTGAAAAGATGTGCTCATTTAACACTGAGCTTCCTGCGGAGTGGTTTGTTGCCAAGTCAACACATCAAAGTGGATATTGATATGGAACATTCACTCCTTTCTGTTGCATTTCTGTTTTTCTAGCTGAGGAACTCTGACGAGGGCTCGATGAAAGCAGCCTTTTCAGCCACGTTTAAAGTGGGCTGATAACTCTGAGTTTTGCAGCCATGCTTGAACCTACTGAAATATGTATTTAGTGTAGTATATTTGAGAACTGGCAGTGCAAATTAATAAATACACATGCTATAAAGATGCCAGAATTAGCCAAATGCTTATTTTTCTTCTGTAGTCTCTGGCTAAGGTGCTGTTAAAGGCTTCCAAAATGCATTAAAAATAGAAAAATAGGACGTTTGGTTTAAAAAGGCTCCCTAAAAATACACACGCACAAAACCATGAAACTTGAAACATGAATATTTCATAGGAAGTATTCAGTAGTTTTAGGGCAGACTGTCTTCTGTCTGTCTTCACATCACATTGAATGCTGCTCTGTCCTACAGAACAGTTAACTATAGTAACTGTGACCAAATACTGTGTTCAAATAGTAACGACAGACATAACAGCAGGGTTCACAACATGCTTTCCAAATATTGAGCTATGAATGAGTCAGGATTGCTTGTAGTCGGATGGTCTAATGATGGAAGCATGTGTTCATTTACAACCAGCGTATAAAGTTATACTCTCTAAGCTTAAAAAAGGAACCATCATCATCTCAATTTCAACTCAAATTTAATTGTGTTTATTCTGCAAAAAGCATAACCAAAGATCCAATAAAGAAGTGTTTCTGCGTTTGCTCATGAATCACACATTTCTTTGTTTTCCTGTGTGTTTGGTCCTCGTCTCCTCGGCCTCAGGCATCGTGGCAGAGCAGTTCCTGAGCAGCACGGCCACCCAGCTGACGTACCACGGCTTGTGTGAGCTCACATCCACCGTCCAGGAGGGAGAGCTCTGTGTCTTCTTCAGGAATAACCACTTCAGCACCATGATCAAGTACAAGGTGGACACTGAGCGTTGTTTGCACCAGTCAGATTGAGAATTACGTGTGGAGCCTATAATAGCCCCCTTTTACAGGACAATTATTAAGCTTCGACCACATAAAGGTAGATTTCTTTCCGTGGCGATCTTAAACAGCCTGTCCTGTATTTTGAGTGTGAGCTAACCATCATAAATTTGCATTAATTATATGCTTCTCTGTGGCTTTTCAGTAGGAAATAGTTCAGTTGCTTATTTATTATTGGATTAAAAATACTTTTGTTTCTCTTCCCGTTCCACTAAAGCTCCTCAGTATTTTCCGTAGTGTTCAACGCACACTTTAACAGGTTCTTCAAACCGATGTTTAAACGACATACATTACACCAATCATGATGCCCCTTTTAAAAGGTCTGCATCCCATCCTGAACAGCCGCGGCCCACAGCTGACTCGCCTGGCAGGCCTCTCCTGTTATCTGCAGGAAGGGAAGTGGAGCCTGCTTACTTTCATTTTGAATAGAAGAGTAAGCAGAGCAGTGCGTGTCACCTGTGACCCTCAGATAAATCATTGTGGCGGTCTAAGTTCCCTCTAGTCACCCAGACGCAGATCGCTCATGATAAACCACCAATCACATATTGGATGTGTACTCCCAGCAGAATCCATGCAGTCTTGTATGTCTCCTCATAGTGTGACCCTGATCGATGCCTGTGTGTTTCCAGGGCCAGCTGTACCTCCTGGTTACAGACCAAGGCTTCCTGACCGAGGAGAAGGTCGTCTGGGAGAGTCTGCACAACGTCGACGGAGACAGCAACTTCTGCGATTCCGAGTTCCGGTTGCGGCCGCCCTCCGATCCAGAGACGGTGTACCGCGGCCAGCAGGATCAGATAGACCAGGTCTGAGCACTGATGCAGGCAAGACTAGCAGAACCAGCAATTATCCACGCCAACACCATGATTGTGTATAATTGTGTGTTTTTTACACCATCAGTGTACCACAAAGGCCGAGACACAAGTCATAAGAGAGCAGTAAAGGTCATGCTGGTCTTCACTGTAGGAAAAGTGGAGGAAGGCAGAGAGAAAGACACAAAACACACGACATCAAATCTCAGAAAACACCAGTTATAAAAAAACCATGTGTGCACCGTCCCAGGCTAGAGAGAAAATAAGGGAAGTTCCTCAATAATCAATGTGTTACAGCTCCTCGTACCAGCTCTTTACACACACACACACACACACACTAACACACAGACACACACACACACACACACACACACAGACACACACACACACACACACACAGACACACACACACACACACAGACACACACACACACACACAGACACACACACACACAGACACACACACTCACACACACACAGACACACACACACACACACAGACACACACACACACAGACACACACACACACACACACACAGACACACACACACACACACAGACACACACACACACACACAGACACACACACACACAGACACACACACACACACACACACAGACACACACACAGACACACACACACACACACAGACACACACACACACAGACACACACACTCACACACACACTCACACACACACAGACACACACACACACACACACACACAGACACACAGACACACACACACACACACACACACACACACACACACAGACACACACAGACAGACACACACACACACACACACACACACACACTCACACACACAGACACACACACACACAGACACACACAGACACACACACACACACACACACACACATACAGACAGACAGACACACACACACAGACCAGGCAAGAGCCCGGGGGCCCTTACTTTTTATTCTCCTTGCTTAATCAGGCACCTCCTTATCTCTAAGATGGAGGTTTGTTTGGAAAATCGATTCGGACAACGTTCTACACTCATAATCAATTCCATCAGATTGGAGGAAAACCTTGTAATGAGCCCAGTGGGGAAACTGGGTCTTTTTAGTGACAAAGACATGACATGTTAGAGGATGCTGGATATAATAGAATAGAAAGCACCATCACAAAGGCTGTTTGTGAACTAGCACCACAACTAATTACTGTAAAAAGAATATTAAAGATAGTCGAGCAACTGAGAGTGGATGAAGACAGACAAAACGGACCGTTGTTGTGGATTAGTCTGTTGTCAGGCTGAGGAAGTCCAGCTGTTTCACACTTTATCACAGCAAGAGCTTTTGCTCATAAATGATCAAGTCTTTCCCTCCGTTTGTGTCAGGACTATATGATGGCGCTGTCGCTGCAGCAGGAGCAGCAAAGCCAGGATCTTCAGTGGGAGCAGCTCCCCGAGGGCATCAGTGACCTAGAGCTGGCAAAAAAGCTTCAGGAGGAGGAGGACCGACGAGCCTCCCAGTACTACCAGGAGCAAGAGCAGGAGCAGGCGGCGGCGGCAGCAGCTGCAGAGGCACAGGTGGGGAGGGAGGGACCGAGGAAGGAGGTGGGGAGGGAGGGACCGAGGGAGGTGGAAGCAGGTGGGGAGGGAGGGACCGAGGGAGGAGGAAGCAGGTGGGGAGGGAGGGACTGAAGGAGGTGGAAGCAGGTGGGGAGGGAGGGACCGAGGGAGGAGGAAGGAGGTGGGGAGGGAGAGACCGAGGGAGGTGGAAGGAGGTGGGGAGGGAGGGAGGGACCGAGGGAGGTGGAAGGAGGTGGGGAGGGAGGGACCGAGGGAGGAGGAAACAGGTGGGGAGGGAGGGACCGAGGGAGGTGGAAGGAGGTGGGGAGGGAGGGACCGAGGGAGGAGGAAACAGGTGGGGAGGGAGGGACCGAGGGAGGTGGAAGGAGGTGGGGAGGGAGGGACCGAGGGAGGTGGAAACAGGTGGGGAGGGAGGGACCGAGGGAGGAGGGAGGAGGTGGGGAGGGAGGGACCGAGGGAGGAGGAAACAGGTGGGGAGGGAGGGAGGGACCGAGGGAGGTGGAAGGAGGTGGGGAGGGAGGGACCGAGGGAGGAGGAAGGAGGTGGGGAGGGAGAGACCGAGGGAGGTGGAAGGAGGTGGGGAGGGAGGGAGGGACCGAGGGAGGTGGAAGGAGGTGGGGAGGGAGGGACCGAGGGAGGAGGAAACAGGTGGGGAGGGAGGGACCGAGGGAGGTGGAAGGAGGTGGGGAGGGAGGGACCGAGGGAGGAGGAAACAGGTGGGGAGGGAGGGACCGAGGGAGGTGGAAGGAGGTGGGGAGGGAGGGACCGAGGGAGGTGGAAACAGGTGGGGAGGGAGGGACCGAGGGAGGAGGGAGGAGGTGGGGAGGGAGGGACCGAGGGAGGAGGAAACAGGTGGGGAGGGAGGGAGGGACCGAGGGAGGTGGAAGGAGGTGGGGAGGGAGGGACCGAGGGAGGAGGAAGGAGGTGGGGAGGGAGAGACCGAGGGAGGAGGAAACAGGTGGGGAGGGAGGGAGGGACCGAGGGAGGTGGAAGGAGGTGGGGAGGGAGGGACCGAGGGAGGAGGAAGGAGGTGGGGAGGGAGAGACCGAGGGAGGAGGAAACAGGTGGGGAGGGAGGGAGGGACCGAGGGAGGTGGAAGGAGGTGGGGAGGGAGGGACCGAGGGAGGAGGAAACAGGTGGGGAGGGAGGGACCGAGGGAGGTGGAAGGAGGTGGGGAGGGAGGGACTGAAGGAGGTGGAAGCAGGTGGGGAGGGAGGGAGGGACCGAGGGAGGTGGAAGGAGGTGGGGAGGGAGGGACTGAAGGAGGTGGAAGCAGGTGGGGAGGGAGGGAGGGACCGAGGGAGGTGGAAGGAGGTGGGGAGGGAGAGACCGAGGGAGGAGGAAACAGGTGGGGAGGGAGGGAGGGACCGAGGGAGGTGGAAGGAGGTGGGGAGGGAGGGACGGACCAAGGGAGGAGGAAACAGGTGGGGAGGGAGGGACCGAGGGAGGAGGAAACAGGTGGGGAGGGAGGGACCGAGGGAGGAGGAAACAGGTGGGGAGGGAGGGACCGAGGGAGGTGGAAGCAGGTGGGGAGGGAGGGGCCGAGGGAGGTGGAAGCAGGTGGGGAGGTAGGGAGGAGGAAGCAGGTGGGGAGGGAGGGAGGTAGGGAGGGACTGAGGGAGGTGGGGAGGGAGGGACCAAGGGAGGTGGAAGGCAGTGGGGAGGGAGGGACCGAGGGAGGTGAAAGCAGGTGGGGAGGGAGGGAGGTGGAAGCAGGTGGGGAGGGATGGAGGTGGAAGCAGGTGGGGAGGGAGGGACCGAGGGAGGTGGAAGGAGGTGGGGAGGGAGGGACTGAGGGAGGAGGAAGCAGAATTACTTATTTAACATATTTATTCTATAAAAAAGTAGTCCTGCATAATATTTTATGGTGAATACAAAAATGTAATTAAACATTGCCCAGTTATTTTGAACATGTTTCAGTAGGCTACAAGCTGGCAGGGGAGAGAGTCTTAAAAGTCATTAATCATAATTAAGAATCGCGATTCATCAGATTTAACATATTTATATGGATTATTGGTGAAGCCAAAGCAATTCATTGTATTTATTTATTTTAGCAGATGGATTTAGTTGAATCGGTAGGACTGACATTAATCGATGCATCGTTACACTACTAATTTATACTCTTCTGCCCTTCTGCCAGCAGGACCAGCAAGAGCCTGCAGAGGGAGACGAGGCGGACCGAGGAGGTGCAGGAGCAGGTGGAGCAGCAACAGCAGCAGCAGCAGCAGCAGCCACACCCAGCCCAGGAAAACAGTCCTCCAGCGGGGAGCGGAAAGCCAAGAAAGAAGCCAAGGATAAAGACAAATGTGTTATTTTGTAACATCCAGCATGTGTGAGTGTGGTGTGCATTCGCTCGTCTGTGAGGAAGGGGGCAGCCTTTCGTCCTCCTCGGACTGTCACACAACGCACAGCCCTCACATGGCCACAATAAAGGTAAGGAGACGCAACAAGACTGACGGAGGATTTGCTGTTCCCAAACCACTGGTGCCTGCGATCCTCTCTCCTCAGTCGAGCCTGGACATCCGAGGAAGGGACACTACGATGAATACTACCCTTGTCTTTCAGAGAGTCGGCCAAACTTTGTTCAAAGTTGCACAGTGCACTATCTTTGTGACGTGGGGTCAAGTTTGTTTGTTTGGGTCGGTATATTTTATAGCAAAAGACATAATCTGAAGGAACAAAAACCACCCTGTACTTTTCCAAAAAAGAAAAAAAAAGATTAGTTTGTCATTACTGCAGCCCAGTAATTTATATTTACAAAACTTGCATAGTTTTTTTTTAAGTGGATGCCAAGATTCTCATTTTATTTATGTATCTGTGTAAGAGGTAGCTTCTGGGAGAAGTTATAGATGGATTTGCTCATAATATCGCCTATTGGAAATCAGTGTAACATTATTTTGTGTCCCCTCTGAAACACTATGTATGTAAATGTACCTAAGGGTGAATTAATGCCAGATAGCTGCCGGATACTGTAGCTATGGAGCAAAACTCATCACAGCTCGCCCTGTTCAGATTTGCCTTACCTGTGTGTGTGTGTGTGTGTGTGTGTGTGTGTGTGTGTGTGTGTGTGTGTGTGTGTGTGTGTGTGTGTGTGTGTGTGTGTGTGTGTGTGTGTGTGTGTGTGTGTGTGTGTGTGTGTGGGGTTTGTACAGTAGAAGCGTGGTATATTTACTGAACACGTTTCAATTTGAAAATCTTTTATGCTGTATTCGTTCAGCTGCACATCCATCTCCGTCTTTTATTTTGAAAAGCTTGTTCACAAAAACTACATTTGATCATTTTGCAGGATTTTTTTTGTCTGAATCTGAAGTCGTTTCTGGTCGAGACACAACTAGCGTTTGCCAGAGTAGATTTGGAATTCAACGTTCCTGGTTTTGAGTGTGTGAAAGGCTTTTTCTAGATTCCAGAGTAGAAATTCACGAATTCAGAGATGGACAAATTAATCTTTTTTATCATTATTTGTAGGGAGATAAGTCCTTATAATAAAAGTTGGCTAACTGAACTGTCCTGGGGGGCATAGGATATACATTCTGAATTCTGTGGTATCACCTTTAGTGTGTATTTCACAAACACACGATGTACATATTTAGCGAATGCATTCTTATAATGGATTTAGTTAGTGGTTTGTGCCATTATGTACCATGGGACTGCCTCCTGAGAAACTTTTCTATCTATACATTCCAAGTGGCTGCCTTGCCTGAGGGAGACTGTTGTCGCAGGAGCTCTTTGCAGAGTTCGTGAAGCGGCCTCCGTGATTTTTTTGTTCCGTGAGAACAAATTGACGAATAGTTTGGACGGGACACCTACGTGAAGGCAGCGGGCTTCCTACTGTGTGGGAAGCCTTTCTTGTGGGCTTCATGTCATGGCTGGAGTCGGAGCTCCATAACAAGGCTGTGTTTTGTATATAAGTATATAACGCCTTACAACGTTGGAACATATTTTATAGGACAGAAGGAAACGGGCAGAATGAGACAATCCATGCATTTTTTTTCACATCAGAAATACAACTATTTTGACACTTTTGAAGAACACTATATTATTTAAAACCCTCTTTGTTGAACTTCACACAAAAAACAATGAATTGAGCTGTGGATGAATAAATACCTCAGAAAGGGTTTAAAAACATTAATTAAATACACTTTTCATTGATCCCTAGCAGTGATTTCCCCCCATGCAGGTTAAGTAAATAACATAATCATATTGTGAATGCAAGAAGGCAGAGGGAAGGCTTGTGGCAACGTTTTTTCTTTCTCCTCGTCCGTCTTTTCATTTCACCTCATCTCTACTCGGCCAACGGAAGTTCCCTTCGGACTGTTTGAATTTGTGTGGAACATTTTAAGTTGGTTGGTGTTTGTCTGAGTGGAAAGAGGAGTGACACGCCACATATTATTTCTGATTTACACTACTGTGCATTAGCTTGAACTCCCTAGTTATTACTACTAGAATTTTCTATTTTGTTGTCATGCGTTTGTTCCCCCCTAGTAGACAAATTGATCAGAAGGATATTGTGTGTTCAGTGTCTCAAAGTGTTTTTTATTGTATGCCTTGTAAAGTGATGGTGGGGTAAATGCTGTAAAAGTAGTGTTTTGAAAAGGTGGTCGTTGAACAAATAGTCGTTGTAATTGGTTTTGCACTGTTACATTGATATGCACTAACAGAAGAGAAACATACCTCATTTTATACAGAACATAAATTGTGCGAGTGTGCTGTTGTCCTTTGGGTACCTTTTAAAAAAACTACGGAATAATGGACAAAATAATTCTTTCAACATGGTAGCAGTATCTTAAACCAGCTGAATAATATGAATCTGTAAAAGGGCTGTTACTTAAAATAAATTAGTTTGTTCAAATATACTGTAGTACCACAGCAATAGTACTTGCTGCAATTTGATCTCTTCAGGTCAGTGGTACTCCTCCAGACAAAAGGTGACCAGTACAAAGGCCTGGGTACCAGCACACAGCTCATAGATGACAAGGGAGAATTACAACAAAAGATGGGTGTCATTTGAGTGTTTTTTTTTTTTTTTTTACAAAGCATGGAAGAAAATGTGTAGATAACACTGGTACTTGACTCAATCAGCAAAAAACGGTGTAGCTGCACCCTGAATTCAGGTAGTAATTTTTCCAGTCCAGAGTCCATCATTTAACTACACAACTTTTCACAAACACTCAAACTTTGACAAAGAAAAAAGGGAGAACGGCTGCTGTCCACGGCTCGTCATCTATGTAGCGGAGGGAAATGTTCATCTTGTTCTATGAGACACATCCAGAGTGCTGAACAATCCAAAGGGAGACATTTTTCTGTCATTATACAAGAATATGGAACTCCCAGATTGTACTTTGCGGTGCATGTAGTGTGGACTTACAAGTTAGGCTGAGTAAAAATATGATTAATACCCCGAGGACGTCATATCCGCTGTATGGCCCGTTATGTTTATATTTCACATAAAACATGCAAGTAAAAAGGAAGGGGTTTGTGAATACGGGAGGTTACTCCTTTGTGTTGATTTCAATGTTCATCTATTTACATAAATGACCAAATAATGTATGTAGCCTTTCACATCAGTCACATAATGTATATGGTGATAAATATATATATATTTAACAAAATGCCTTATAGACGAGGGACATTCAACCCGATTAGAAGTACCAGGATAATAAAAGAATAAGATTAACAGTTGCCTTGTTGTCGTTTGTAACGAGATAAGATTAATCTTGTAAGAAATGTATTAACGATAAAGTTCAGTGTGAACTGGGTGGGTTGGGGGTTCAGAGACGACGATAACAAGAAGGTCATTCTGCTCAGTTTTCTGTCGTTTAATCAAGCTTTATTAAGCACTTCTGACAGCTGCGTAGATAAAGAGTCTAACTGTCAAAAAATAACTCACACTTCAAATAGAAATGACAACAGAAATGAGTGAAAAACCTGGAGTTTTAAAGTGATGGTTTAGTCACACCTTTTGTTTTGATGAACATGCAGATTTATGTACCGAATCCTTTTTGCAAGATGTTATCAAGGTACTTCCTGCTTGTATCCCAGAGTTAAATCATATACAAAGCGTGCCCCAATATATCATGTGATTTACAAGATATCCTCTTCAAATGCAGACTTCAGGCTGAGAAACCCAAACTGAAGAAGAGATATCCGACATTCATGTTATCAAACTCTCAGAGTCGTTGCATAACAATGAGCAAACATAATAAATAATGTGTAATGGTCCTTTCAGAGACTCGGACACCAATGAACTCTCTGCAGTAACAGATTTGAAAGTCAAATTTTATTTCAGACACACAGGCCTTTATACAACTCAACTCATGGCCTATGCTACGATGCAGGCCAGTTTTGTATGACATCGTTTGAGCTAAACCAAGTACTTCTTACAAAACAGGACTTCCACACGGTATGTCTTTAAAAAAAAAAAAAAGTTTCCTCACAGAGAAAAAGTCCAAATGAGTGAATGATCCCCGACATAATGAGCTCTATAATACAATAAAATAAGACGTATTACACAGGAAAACTGAGTGTGACACTAGGCTATTGAAAATATACAATAAACACTCTGAGGAGAAGTTGCTAACATCACTTGAAAAGTTGTTACAAAGACCTATTGCTGTACAATATCTTCCTAACTGTTAAATAAAATGTACGCACAGGATTGTTACAGCAACGGCAGAACTGTCAGGAAAACCCGAGATCAACACAAAATAAAACGCTGTTGTCAATCTCATGGCTACAAATGTGCCGACGCAAACAACTAATAGTCTAAAAATAAAGAGTTCAGAAAAGTCTTTACATTTCCAGGTGCTTTAAAGTTGCAGACGTTGGTTGCACTTAAAACTGCCGCGGCGTTCCTTTGAAGGGCTTGAACCCGCCCACGTTGCCACCGCTGGGGATGGAGCTGTTGGTGATCTGTACGATTCGGTTCATTCCAGACGAAGAGTGACTGCACACAAAAACACAGATCCGAGTGTAAGACGGCTGAGAAAAGGGATCGTACCACTCAGATTTATCATTTGTTGGTTTGGCTACCTGGAGGAAGCCATCATGCTGCCCCGGCTGTCTCCCATTCTGCGGTTATCAGGGAAGCCCCGGCCCTGGGAGCTTGATCCGCTGTGCCACTCCTTCCTCAGTCCCTGATCCCGACTGTGACGCTCCACCACGACCTGGCGGCCGGAGCTGAACGGCTGCAGACGGAAGAGGTTTAGAGTCACGATGAATTGTTGAATGTACTACAGCTTAAAACTCCAGGTGTTGTAAAATGACTTCATTTACAGGACTGACATGTCATCAACAACACTGGTACACTTTCTCCAGCTGAATAGAATCCTGAGCATATTTTTAAAAATGTGATAATGTTAATATTTCAGTAATTTAAATGTCAAAAAAGTGTAGTAGTATTTAGTATTTCACACAGCTGAAGAGGATGTCTCTAAAATGTTTTTTGTCTGATTAACAGTTCAGAACCTGAATGTGATCACTTGAGTTTGCTTGTTGAAAATCATGAGATTAATACAAGTTCTAAGGATTGACTAATCAATCAATTACTAACTTCAGCACTAGCTTGTGGTCTTAAGAATTAAGTCAACCTTAAGACAGTCACATGACCCGTCTGTACCGTTGGTAAAGGATTAGTAAAGGACGTTATGATGAATTCATTTGCTGTTGATACCATCTCTTCTGTTAATATTACCACTACTGTTAGTAGTTGGAACCCAAGAGTCGTGGCTGCACCAGATTTCTGCCTAAAAGCCTATTAAGGCAGTGTTTTCTCACCACTGTCGCTGTAACGCTGCCTCTGGGTGATGATGGGACTTTGAAATTGTATTGACTCTTTTGAGCGTATTCTCGTCCTGCTCAATGTGTTAAATGTCCTGAGATGACTTCTGTTGTGATACGACACTATAAATACAATTGAATTGAAACTTTACGTTAAGCTGACCTGATCATTCATCACCATGGGTCTCCCTCCATCGCGATCATTAAAGCTGCTCCTTCCTCGGCTAGCCGAGGTCCCTCCTCTGAGAACCGGGCCTGGACCATCTCTGCCTGACCGCTCTGCACGCATGCGCATCGGCCCTCTGCTCAAACCAGCATTACTGCAGGAAAGAGGTTTAACACAAAGAAGTTAGCTTCCACTAACGGTGGTGGGAAGTTATCCGATGATGCTTCCTGTTCTGCATTTTATTCACCGTATATCCCCCTTATTGGTGTTCACGCCGCCGTCATTCTTCCATCCATGCCCTCCGTCCCTGGGCGAGCGGTTGTGCGACATGCCGGGCATCGCAGCTCTGGCTCCCATGGGGCGATCGTGCATGGGCACGGGCCGCCTCTCGTCTCGGTCCCTGCGGTCGGTGTCCCGGAGTTCGGTGCGTGGAGGAGGCGGTGGCTCGGTTCTGCGGACGGTTTCAAAGCTCTTGGGGTAGCGCTCGAAACCAGAGCTCTCTCTGTGGGGAGCAGGGCGACTCTTCTTTACCTCCGGCTCACCGTCAAACCTGTTCCGTCTGGCAACAAATGACCACACTGGGATTAGTCACATCACAAAATGTACTGACATTACTATGTCATGGTTGTATGCTTCTGTATGTTTACATCCATGTTTATCCAAAATATCATCACATCACCGTTTTATTGTATTAGACGTGTGAAATTGTCATAATTTGCATATGTATTCTGGAGGTATAGCTCAGTCACAGTGGCATTTTACCAAATTCTGATCAGGTCTACCTTGAGTCAAAGTGGATGTTTGTGCCAAATTTAAAAACGTCCTCAGATATCACGTTCACAATAATGGACCGGGCATTGACGCAGCACCCTGGTGACATGCGTGGCCAGAGACACATCCAGGCTGCTGTACTCACAATCTCAGGAACACCTGCAAGGAATTTCTTCAGAACTTAGCACAAACATCCCAGATTCAAGGGTGAATTGATTATGTTTAGATTCTGGAGACCAGTGGTCAAGTAGTCCACCATAATTCACAAATTGATATGCTAATTATGACAACTTCTACGAATGTCTAAATAAGATAAAAAAGTGATGACATTTTGGACACACTGGTTGGCGGAGGCATAAAACCACAAGGTAGTTTCCCACTGCAAAGTGTCTTCTGTAAAAAAGGTGTTTTATTAGGAATATTGTTGCCCCAATGGACCACTAGTCATTTGTACCTTTCATACGTGTTGGGCTGCTCGGCCGCAGCGTCTGGAAAGCGCCCCCTCTCTCTGGGAGTGAAGTTTGAGAAGCGGTTCTGCTGTCTGTTGTAGTTTGAGCCTTGGTTCAGACGGACATCAGACTCCGACTGCATCTTCTTGTTGCCGTTCCAGTAGGAATCGTCTCTGCGGCTGAATGCAAAACATACCTCATGAGTACTGAGACTGGATAGTTCCAAGATTAATTCACTGCTGCGTTATAAATCTATACAAGTTTCTATTTAATAATGCACCTGAATGCACCTCACATTTATGTAATAGACTGAGACAGAAGATTGTAATGAATGTTTCCTTTGTATTCTCCATGAATCTGCCAGTATAATATGGAGATCTACAATCATATCAATATTGATCAATATGTGTATGTGTTAGGGGTTGGGGGGAAATCAATTCTTAGAAGCATCGCGATGCAGAAGTGGACGATCCTGAATCGATTCACACATTTTTTTTTATTCCGTATCGTTTACGGAACGCAAAAGGCGGAACTCGGAAATGCAGCGCCCAGACAGACGCGTGGCACCCGCTCCATTTACACCGATAATGTTTCATCATTCATGGCCGAAATAAACACCATTACTGTTTGTACATGTTGTGGAAGTCCCGGACACACCGGGAAACTAAACGGCGTCCTGTCTGAGTTTCTACCTTTACCCGGAGGGGGATCGGTGAGTCTCATAGAGCTGTATTCACAGCAGCGGTCGCTATAAAAAAAACACGTTGTGATTTAATTACAATTTAAGGATAAAGAGTATCCCGATGTATCAACGATTAGTAAAAAGTCAGAAGTCATGGTTTGTTGCGTCTGTCTGTTAACACGATACGAAAATAACTTTAAAAATGCTTGTTTTGGCGTTTGGTGTTAGCTAGGCTAACACGGTAGCGGCTACGTAAACACTGAAGGTCGTCTCGGCGTAAATACGGCAGCGACCTTGTTTGTTCCACGGACAGTCTCTGGTTTTACTTGTGTGTTTGTCTCTGTATGAAACATAAGATACTATCTCAGGGCGCCGGGAGACCACAGACCGCTACGCTGTGATGTGTTGAAATGCAGCTGCATTGAAATATATTTTAGACTACAGTATACTGTTTTCTCTCAGGGATATATATGCTCATCGCCTGTACTCATAAAAAATAATGTCTACTGGTGACAAACAAAAGCCTTTTCTGTCATAAAATAAATGTAATTAACCTGTTGGTTTTCTATAATGATTATCACAAAAGCAGGAAGTGACGCAAACTCTTTTGTACACAAATAAATTGCTGCATTGGGATGCATCGATAATCTGTTTATAATGGAATCGTTGACCTCTGAATGGAATCGTGAGGTGCTGAGAGATTCCCTAGTAAGTGTGAACCACATCAGTGTTTTGGGGAGATTTATGTATTTTGTAACCTGGCTTAATGGAAACACACCGAGAACACCAATGACTATATATATTTATAAATTGTGTCAAATGTGTATTTAAGTGTATTTCCGTCTTCTCATTTATAGTTACAGTTGAAGTACATTACAATACTATGTATGAAATGCAGAAATGCAATAGTTTAATAGTATATTTACCCGTGTTCAACTTCACGGCCCCTTTTGAGGTTGTTTCTCTTTTCTTGCTCATAACGGAGCTGTTCCTGCTGTCTCCGCAGTTCCTCACGCTCACGTGCCATGCGTTCTGCTTCTTTGCGTCGTTCCTGAAATAATATTCAAAAGCACTAATTATTATCATTTAGTGAAGGGGATATCATTATACCATTACAAGCAGTAAGAAAACCAGTCCGAGTGACTTAAACGACGGTCTAAAACAATATGGAAGCATGTAAACACAAGCAAGTCAAAGTGATTCATTCTTGTGAATGGAGACAGCCGTCTTTCCTTTTGTCATGCTGCATGCCTGAACTGCCACGGCTGCAAATAATTAATTCTTGAGATTGGGTTTTTAAGGAGCATTAAAATCCAGGTAAAATAAATTAAAATGTGTTGTATTAATAGAATCAACACAGTATGCTGCAGCTGAGCAATGAAGTAAGCACAAGTTTAACTGGAATACACATGCAAATCTCATATTTTACTTTACATCTTGACTGTGTTACCAGTCGTTGTACCAGAATATTAATTTGTCCATGCGCCTGCTGTACCTGCTCTATACGGATTCTCTCTCTCTCCAGCCTCTCCCTCTCCAAGCGCTCCCTTTCCAGTTTTTGTCTTTCCATCTCGAGTCTCTGGCGTTCCCGGAGCAGGTTCTCCCGTTCTTCACGCTCCCGTAGCAGACGGACGCGCTCACGCTCCCGCCGTTCTTGTTCGGCAATTTCACGTCGCCTAAAAACAACAAGTAGCCCTCGTCTTAGAACTTGAACACAATAAACAAATGATTAATATGATAAAAATAGAATTCATTTTTAACTGTAGGATATTGGACCTGCGTAACTCCACGGCTCTACGGACACGCTCCAGACGAGCCACCCGTTCACGCATTCTTTGCTCCTTCATCTTCTCAAAAGGCAGGATATCTTCGCCCTTGTTGATAAAAGGCCGCTGCTTGTCTCTCATCATCTCCAACTGGTCGGGGGAGATTATAGTTATTATTTATTTTTTAAAGGCTCAGAAATGTGAAATAGGAAACTATGTCCAGTAAGAGTTTAATACCTCTTCAGGAGGAATCAACCATTTTGGTCTCCTTTGAATATTCATGTTGACAAAAGGCTGGGAAAAGAAAGAAAACAGAATCTCATTTAACATCCTCTGATGGCAAATTTAATGCTGCAATAGAAATTGTATCAAATAGAAATAAACATACTTTATCAAAATACCTTCCCCTTCTGAAAGGGGGTCTCATTTTGCCAAAATTAGGATCTCCTTTGGGATGATGTACCATCATCATCTTGCCAGGGCTCTTTGTCCCTAGATAAAATAAAACACAGTCAGATAAATATACCTATTAATTCAATCTGATTTCCTCAATTTGATCTGAAGAGGAATGAAAACCTACTCGGATACTTTCTGTCGTCCTTCTTCAAAGAATCTTGCCCCGAGTTCGATGAAACAGACTCAGATTTCCCACTTCTGGCATCCTGTTTCTTGGATAAATCTTTGTCCTTTTCAGAGAGTTTATCCAATTTCTTGTCCTCTTTTTTGTAAGATGGCTGTGCTCTGCACGTAAGAAGAACATAGGGTTAAATGTGCTTTCAATTAACAAATGATTCACTTTTCTGTTTTATCCGTCACCTACTTGTTTGTCAGTTTTATCCCCGTGGAACTGCGCTTATCACTTGATTTGCTGGAACTTGCTTTGTCCTCGGCTTCCTTCTTTGAGCCCTCTTTTTTGAATGGATCATTTTTGGCCTAAAAAACAGCAGCAAAATAAAATATAATGACTAAATATAACGGGTTGCATTAGATCAATCGAAGGGCTTGAAACTATTGTGACTAACTCACCCTTTCAACGTATATCTGCTGTCCATGGAGCTCTGTACAGTCCAGGTGGGAGACGCACCGCGTCACCTCTGTACTGGAAGACATCGTCACCAAGCCATAACACTTTGAGCCCGGACTGCGAGCATTCGTAACCACCTTGGCACTCAAAACCTGTCGACAACAAATTTCAACATTTTTCTGACACTGAACATAAAGTTACAGGGACGGTTTCAGACATATTCAACACACTGTTTACCTTTCCATATTTGCCAAACAGGTTCTTAAGATCAGCTGCTTTGGTGTTTGAAGACAGGCCGCTCACCCATAAGTTACGAGAAGAGCTGTTGCTGCTGACGACTCCTGCTAAAGAAGTTTGAATGAAATGAGAAGTTCTTCCCTTTGTTTTTAAATTTCTAACAACATTTGGACCTAATAATTCTTACCCTTTTCATCTTTTGTAGCTTTTCCATCTCTGTCTCTTGAAGAGCTACAAAGCAAACGTTGCAACAACAAACAGAATAAATGAGTGAACATAAATAAAACCTGATGTAGAGTGATGGGCATTCATCTAGTGGAATAAAACACCATATATTGTTCTTTTCAGAAAAATAAATCCTGTGGGCAAGGCGTTGATCTGAACCAATGTCTCAAGGGCTTGAATTCTTTTCCAGTGGTGAGATGGGTGAGGTTGACAGCCAATTTATTCCCTGGACCAATGAAATCTTCGGAGGTTTGTTCAACCACACAGCGAATCATTTGACAAAAAGAAAAAAACACTGCCATCGCGGGGACTAATGCTCTTTTACAATGCCTTTTGTCGAACTGGGAATGGCTTTAAAACTGCTGGAAAGGTCAAAGTAACAAAATAAGGTGTTTTCTCAGCTCCCGGTTAATGTCAAAATGTAACCAACTTCAGAAAAATAAATCAAAGCCGTAAATGGCAGGATTAGGTACATCAGTGAACATTTCCCTTACGAAAAAAAAAAAATCTTGAGGCTACCCACAATGTTGCGTTCTTAGTGAGCTGGACTTGGTAGTAGTATCAAAGAACTGACATAGAAAGACAAACCTCTTTGCTTGACCTGATGCCCCAGTAGTGGAGGGGCCTTTCTTCCCAGAATCCTTATCTTTGTCTCCCGTTTCAGCTTTCTTCAGGGCGTCTCTGCCGTCTTTCTTCGTGGGATCACCCCTGGACCCGTCATCTTTCTTACCATCTTTATGGCCCTCGGTCTCTTCCAGCTTCAGGTCATCATCTTGGACCATCTCAGCAGAGGTATCTAGCTCATCATTGCCCTTCTCAGCCTCTGGATCTGGAAGTTTCACATGTTTACCTGTTTCCAGGAGATCATCACCATCAACATCTAGGGTGATGGCATCTTCATTTGGGATTGAGACGGACAGGTGATCGTCCTCGGCTTCTTTCGAGGAATTCATGGCATCAGAATCCACCTCTGGCTCAGCCAGTTCAGTCACCACCTCGGCATCAGCATCCTCCTCAGCCTCTGTGTCCACCTCTGGCTCGGCCTCGCCATCCACCTCTGGCTCGGCGTCCACCTCTGACTCGGCCTCAGCCTCAGCATCCACATCTGGCTCGGCGTCCACCTCTGACTCGGCCTCAGCCTCTGCGTCTACCTCTGCCGCCACCTCTGGCTCGGCCTCGGGATCCGCCTCTGGTTCAGCCTCAGGATCCTCCTCTGGCTCGGCCGCCTCCTCTGGCTCGGCGACCACCTCTGGCTCTGGCTCAGCCTCGGCGTCCACCTCTGGGTCAGGCTCTGAATCAGCCTCAGCCGCCACAGCTTCTTTCCCTGGTTCAGCCTCAGCCATGGCCTCAGCCTCAGGCTGAGCGAGGCTGTCCTCGCAGGGTGCAGGCTTAGAATTTTCGCGAGTACCATCATCTGTATCAGTTACATCTGAGGGATTTAACAAGGATAAACATGGCAAAACACAACTTTTAACATTGACATGTCGCATTTTACGTGACCTAAAAAGTAGAATAGAAAGCACATTTAGTGTTAATGGTCATCGAGGGCGTAGACACCACAGGAAGACACAAAACACACACTCTTCACTGAAAACGGGGGGTGATTCAGTGCTCTTCATTTCTTGACACATGTATGGTACTTCAGTCATAAGTCACACTGAGCTTGCAGTTCCAGATGCTTCCTACAACGTGGCAGTTCTCCAGGAGTCTTGTAACAAAGTTCAAATGAGGAAGAACAACTCATCAGTTTATCCTTCAGGTTTTTTTTCCATTATGCAAAATACATCCCCAGCTGGTCAGTCCATGGAAACTCGTCTCGAGTTTTAGGAACTTTTAAATATCTTCAGATTCTTCTTCAGTGATCAATGTCATCAATATTATCAGTAGATTTCAGAGAAAGTATCTTTGATCATCAAATCCAACTGGCTGTAATGTGTCCAGTCAACTGTACACAACTGTGTACAAAACGCGTGTCCCTTTGGTCATAACAGTCTGTCCTTCCAGTGCCAGGCCATGCTGTATGGCATATCTTCACTGAACAAGTCATGCTTGCTGGGGCTGTGGTCAGCTGGTAGGAATATGTGCAGTTTTGATGGATGCTCCCTGCATTGTATGAAGGTTCTTGATCTTTCAGTTGCATCCTGACTTGAGGCTTCTGCATCTTTACAAAATGTTTGAAGGAGTCTTGTGGTCCTTGAGCTAGCCAAGTCCCAGCCTGATTCACAGGCTGTCTCACCTGAAAAACCTGTAATAAGGTTTCTGATTCCTGTTGTAAAAGGAGCAAAGTATGTGCACTTCTGTCCACCAATTTTAAAAATGTCAACAGGAAATGCAATGATCCTCGAGTTGTACAAGTTGTTGCTTCTTCCAATTCATTGAACATAAAATGTCATCTTGTCTGAACACTCATGGTTGTTTCCCTGTGGAATGTGGGGATTTTAATGCCAGAGGCAATGGAAATCCATAGAAGCAAACGGAACATTTCTTTAAAATATTTTGAGTAATCCATGGAAGTTGTGTAGCTGAGTGAAGACAACCCACTTCCAACGGCTCATATGTGTATCTATAAGAAAATGGGTGATCTTCAAAAGTCTTCATTAACCATAAACTTGGTGCTCTCTTTAGCACATTGTGAACTCTATAGTGCAGTAGCTAGCAGAAGCATGAAATACCATTCCACGTGGGTTATGCATTTTATCACGAGGTCTCGTCGTCAAACATGTTACCCGTTAAGAAGAAACAATCTAAGTGTTAGCATTGGGAATTAGTGAGACAGCAGACATACCTTTTTCAGATTCATACTCTTCAGTTTCCTGGAAAAGAAAACACTGAGTTGATAAATATTTAAATGCAACAGAGGAGGTTGTTATAACTTTGTGTACAGATATAACTGCAGTGGTCAGAGGTTTTCCTAATATAAAAGCATATGCTAAGCATGTTAAAAAATAAAAAATCACTACACAAAAGCATCTTTCTTGGCAAATATGTATGCAACAGAAATGTATGCCAATCACCTTGGAAAGCACATCCTCCTCCCCTGCGGTGTCCACATCTGAATCCACTTTTTTTCCTGAAATATAAAATACATAAAATTTAAAAAAAATCTATATGCAAACAAATAATTAGAACGTATGGCCTCACTTTGCCACCCTGTCTCTTCAATTAAATCAAAAGTTACCTTTGGCTTTCCCACCTTTCCGAGATGATGCTTCAGTTGAAAGTGGGATTTCAATATTTTCTGTGTCACCATCTTCATCCTCAAGAGCCTGAATAAAGATAATAATAAATATTAAAAAAGGATTATTTTTATTATCCCAGAGACAATATCCTTGTCTTTTATGCTGTTTTCATCGTTGACCAATTGTCTAGTCCACTTTACTTAACTGCCTGGTAAAAAGTAAACTGAGCAAGATACGATACACTAGTAAAAAAAATACATCCACATATATGCAGCAATGAACACCTTCCTGTCACTGGGGTACTGGCAAATGCAAGAGGAACTCTCTGCTGATCTCAATGACAACTTTGAGGCATAGGGTGGATTGAAATTTAAAAAAGGTTTTAATGTGAGGTTCACTAATGAACGCCTTAGGATCGTCAATCTGACATATCCTAAAAATGTGAAATTATGGCTAAATGTTTAAAGTTTAAATGTAATTTCTGTGACCTAAAGCTAAAACAAAATGTAACTCTGCTACTAGAACAGCAAGGAGAGATCTTCTCACGGACACAAATCAATATGCACCAATACCAATACCCTATAGTCACTTACTCATAAAACTACCTTGATACAACATGTCAGCTGAACCTACTAAACTGCAATAATCAGATGTAAAATGATTTTTCTTAGGTTTTGTGTTTTACTTTTAATATTTATTGTACCTGCTGTTAAACGGTTAAAAACAACATCTCTGCTGCAAACAATGCTGTTTGTATCAGGAAAACACAAATTTGAATGTTAAAATGTCAGCAACAGCATCGTGTTGTATTTATTAGTTGTTACAGATTATTTGATTGAAATCAAACATGTTTTCAAAGTTATTGTTGAATGTAATGGTATTATTAAGTGCCTGAACTCCGTCTGAAACACTGGTGACGGTGCATCCCTACCCAAAATGTAATCAATCTAAATTGTTCACCAGTCGAGGTGTGACGTTCATCTATTCAGCCCGCATGTGTCATCAATTCAAACACATACGATGTAATATAACGCTAGGGAATCATTCTACCAAATGAAAGTACAAAAACAAATCTGCTTTTAGGGTTGTTTAAAGTCGCCGGTAACGTTTAATGAGCATGTGCGTGGTCTTCCGTGTAATTAACGAATCACTCCAACAGCTAACATCTATCACCCGCCATTTGTTGATGTCCAATTAACATTTACACTAAGAATAACTAACGTTAATTTATCATTATAGGCCGATGTCAAACACTCAGAAGCGAATATCACACGTCGAGGAACAGACAGCCTGAACAGGCCTGTCGTGTATGTGATGCCCCAGGATTTAGAGCTAACGTTACAGGATCATTTTCTCTCGGTAACGTTAACCATTCAAGCTCAAGTTTCACTTTTTTCGACAGACGTGAGTGGTGTTAGTGTTTTACCCAGGTTGTAGTTGAATGGTCAAAATGAATTAATTCAGCAGTTTAATGGTTAACCTGACTAAACAACCAAGCGTTAGCAGGAAATCGGTCATAACATTAGCGTTATCGTTAGCTTTAGCATCTCTGTATCGCATTCTCCAGCTCGGCCCCCCCTTCCTGAGACACAATCGATTTTTTTAATGATTATTTTTTTAGTTACCTGTCTCAATCTGGCGAGAAGAACACTCTTTACTCCAGAAGTGTCCAAATTCCTTAGTTTGAGCTCGGATTTAAGATCAACAACTCGTAATTCTGTTATTTTCTTGGACTCCGTGGAAATGGCACCCGTCGCCATTTTACCTCGCTCTATCCGAATGTTGCGCAGGCGCAGACCGTTTCCCCCAGCTTCTTCTTCGTTCTCTTCCTTGTCGTCATCAAATGGCGCGACGCCGCCAACTGTAGTTGGGGAGCCATCGGGTTAATTGACAGCTCTTTAAACAAACTGTATTTCAGGAATGCTATAGTTTACCATCCATTTATTCCAGCGGCTCCCATTCAATAATTCAGGTGAAGACACTTACCCAACTGTTTGTACATAATCTACATCAAGCTGCTTCTGTTGTTGGTTTCAAAAGCTATTAAGTCTTTCCTCATACACCACCCTCAACCACTCTGATTAAAGGACTCACAATTTAAGGGGTCACAGGGGTCAACACCCATGTTGTATGTGTTTAATCTCAATTTAAAAAGAAACACTGATTTAATGACATTCATATGATGTGGGATGTCTAATTTAATTACAATATTATGTGACTATTCGTGATGGATTTGAACCATTCAGTGGTTCAGTGGATAATAGGTAGCCATCAATCTCTACTTAAATAACGCTAACTTGCAGTCCGGATGGGGTGTGTGTGTGTGTGTGTGTGTGTGTGTGTGTGTGTATATATATATATATATATATATATATATATATATATATATATATATATATATATATGAGTAACCTACTGATTATGCTTCTTGGTGTTAGTATTTGCTTCTGTTTTATACATTTTCTTCTACATCTATATATTTATACACCATCTCAGACTTAACTGTTCAGAGTGCACCTTGGCCCATTAAAAAAAGTATTTCTTTATCTCTAGCTGTCTCTTAATGTGCCATAGCACAATTTTGGGGTCGTATCTACATGTTTAAATACATGTATTCGTCGCTTTGAATAAAGACAACAGCTTAATAAATGTAATGATTAATTTGTCAGGTGTATTAAATTATAGATTATGTGATTTCTGCCTCTCACTTTTTATTTTTGTGAAATTACAAATTCCTGGTTTTCTTATGAGGTCTACTAAAGGGCTCCAGTTGCGTTTCAACCTACATCCGCTAGTGGGCGCGCCAGTATTTGTTATCGAGGGTTTGGGATTTAGGAAGGAGATACAAAACAATGATACATGCATTTATATGATCATCCGTTCACGGGCGTGCACGCGCCTACACTTACACGAAGCGTCTCGCGCTCTTTCGTCGACACGAAAAGGAACCAGGAGAGCGCGTCCTCTCGACGCAGCGTATTTTTTAACGCACACTTTCTATTGAAAAAGTAAAAAAGGGGATTAAACGTAGCTGTCGCAAAGTGTCGGAAAGTAGCCGACGGCTGGGCGCGATCTGGCGCCCCCGTGCGGCAGTGTGGGCAACGACCGTTGTATCCGGAGGAGCTGCTAGCAAACAGACGACCTGCTGGGTAAACAAGAGTGGATGCATCGAAAGGCAGGGATGGCAACTTCGTCGAGGGCTAATAGTGAGACATGTCCAATAGAGACGTAGTCGAGAGGTCGTACTGTCTGCTGAGGTTCGACAGGATTCCTTTGCGGGTCAAAATGGTTGACTATAATCGGGTATTCGCTGAGTGAAGTGGAACTAGCCGCTGCGTTAGCTTCGCTCGTAGCCATCCGGGGCCCATTGCCTTCGATTTTGCTTCTCGGCTCAGCTCGGGACTGTGTTGTCAGTTTCACAATCCCGGCCACTAACGTCCTCGGATCGCGATTTCTACGTAGGCCTACCCAGCTGCAGGAGGAGGAGGGGGGTTCGCGTTTGCCGTTAAATTAATGCTCCTTTTCAACGCGTGTCGTTATTTCCCCACAGGATTTAACCTCATGTGTAACGAAAAAGGACGGTGACACAGTTTGAAAAAGGACTTAAACCCAGGTACGTGTTGTCTTTGTTGTCTTCTGTCTGGAGTAACTATGTGTCAGGCTAGCTGGCTAGCTGTCTACTTCGTTTCCTCTCAGCACCTTACCGTAATAACCTCAACACAACTTCCTAACACTGAATACTCGTATTTTCGTGTTTCTCCATTATGACGAGTTTACACGGCCCCGAGTCCCCCCAGCAGCGTTTGGCGTTCGTACAGACGGACGGACAGACAGCAAGCTGGGCTTATTGTAATTGTTGAGCGCTGTAGAAACTATGCGTAGCCTCTGTTTCCAGACCCTGTCACGCTATATCCATCTGTGTAGCCGTGTTTGTGCTCACCTCGTCGGTGTGGTTGGGAACTCACACAGAAAGCACAGTGAGTATGGTTGGCAGCAGCTCAGCAGTGCTGTCTCAGCCGTACCATCTTGAAATGGTTTTCTGGTGCACCATACGTTTTCTGCTACAAGTAGCTGCGACTGGTTCTCTCGCTGGTATCTGCAGTATCTCCTACTTGTCCTTATTTTGGGGCCTCGTTATGATAAATTAGCATTATTCAGCCTTGGTGCATGGGGATTTTTCTCTCCCCACAGGGCTGTCCTCTGAGGCCCCTCAATTCATGCATGTCATTGCGCAGCTTTCTCTGTGGCATCTGAAGGACTCTCACTTATCACTCAGGTCTGTGTGTATATATATATATACATATGTATAACGTTGTGGTTTATTTCAAGCACCATCAACTCCAACAGCCCAGGTCAAGTGACAGCATGTTATTATGAAATGAATTGTGAGTGAATGACGAAACCTTGCTTAATACATTTTCACTCTACAACAGAAAATCTAAAGCATTGCAAAACACATGAATTCCATGAAGACCTGTACAATATAATGTGGTCCAATACAAATACCCTGCAGCAAATACTACCAGGAATGTTGTTGTGTTACTTTTTTCCACTGAGGCCGTGATAGAGATGGGAAGTGACCCCTGTAGAAGTTTCTCTAGCTGTGTCGTCTTTAAAAAGTCCATTTGAGAATTTGCTAGCAGTGGTCCCACAACGGGTTAACGTGTCTTAAAGGAAATAGTTGTACGCTTAGAATTACACCGGGATGGCGACATCCACATTTCGTAATGTTGTGAATAGTGTTGTCTCGACAAACTGTGTGGATGGGACAAATCATTTGGATTATTTTCTTGAGTCGTGCTGCACCACTTGTACTTTCAGATGGCCACATAGACTTGGTCAGTACAATATGTTCCTGAATCACTTGCTGAAATAGAAGATGATTTAGTTTTCTCTTTAGATCATATCAAGAAGTGTTGATATGGGTGCCATCAGTATAGTGTCCTGCTGTTTTCGTCATACTAACATGATCTGGTCAGAAACACAGTCACTGTGCATATGGAGCACCCTTGGTGAATAATGAAAGTGATACCTGCAAATAAACTGAAAATGTTGATCACTTCCATTGGGAGTGATCACATTTATTGTTCCTGCTTTGGAATTTGTTAGAATCATACTTGAACCACATGAACACTGTTTAAACTGGGATGTCCAAACTGCTCTGCTGTATCAGTATTCAATGTATTAATGAATAAGTAAGTAAAGCCTGAGCTATTACAGGATTGAACTGTGATGCAGGTAGCTTGCATGTAAAAACGAATTGAAAGACTCAAAACAAACAGCAATATCACGTCTTGATGATGATAACTATGATACCACCAGTTGAGGGATATTGGATGTGTGATATATTGCAAGAAACATGTGTAACTGAGGACAAGTACATAACCCTCGACTATGGAAGTTTTCTTAAAAGCAGTAATATCCAAAACTGTATAATATTCTTTTCATCAAAATTAGCTTTTATTTTTTGACCGCTGAGGGTGCAGAGATTTGTTTTTTTATTGCCAATTTGGAAACCCCTGTAATCATGTTAATTAACACCACTGTTGCCTGGCATATAGTATAGGAAGTAATTTTCCATCTGAAAATACACATCAAGTTTTTACAGAGACACAAACTTTTGGTTGTATTTACGCAGTAGTCTACATTTCAGCAGAGCTGGAATTTGGCGTTGCCCTGGGAGACCTTACACTGCTGTGAAAACTCTTGCACTGCAACATGTTTTAAGAATCTCTTTCTCTCGGGAGTTCTTTGTTGGCATTACGACATAACCACGAGAATCAGTTTTATGGTGAATATGCCCCTTTGAGATCACATCAGATTTTCATATCTGATTGATGCGTTGTTTGGAATCAACAATAGAGCAAACACACCAGCACTGAGCCATTGCTTCTGACTCAGCCTGTGGGTATTTATTTTTTCTTTAATCAGCAACCTTGGGTCACGCTGTCTTAATTTGTAATGACAAACAGAATGACTGTTATTGAATTATCATATTGCCCTGGTTTGAAGACCATGACTGAAGTATTGTCATGGGCATATTGTTTGTTTCTAGGTCTGTGTGCAGTTGGAATATAATATAATCAAACAGACATTTTAGTGATGAACCATCTTGATTTCCTCTGCTGTAAGTTGTTTTCTAAAGGGTCGACTGCATAAAGAGGCCTAAAATGATCATATAATCTGCATCACAGAAAACAATGAAATCATATCCATCACAAATGTAAAGATAGATGGCCCCTTTGGTTCTCTCTAATCCTCTATTATGTTTTTAATCCTGCCGCTGACATTATGATCTGTCCTTTGGCAACCGTGCAACACAGCGGCTTGTGCACCTGTAACTCCTTGCCTTTCTTCTTCTTTCAGGTTTTGTGCGATGCAGCGGATAGATGCCTAGGAACTGATGCAAGTGTACCTGCTGTTTGCCCTTTGAGGACAGACCTGCCACCATGAAGAGTGAGGTGCCATCTGAGGCCCCCAGCAGACAGGAGCATCTGAAGGAGCCACTGGTGAACCCAGAGCCCATGGAGGCTGCCAAGAGCTTCCCAAACAGCATGGAGGTGATTGGAAAGGCAGGCAGTGAGTTTGAAACCCTGTGTGAGTCCAGGCATCGGCCCCTGAGGGACACAGGAACACACAGAGACCCAGAACGGACCCTCCCTGGGCGCAGAAAAAGAAAAGGACAGCAGGCAGGGCCATCAGACTGCTCGCTGAAGGAGGGCAACATCAGTGAGAGTTCACTGGCCTCTCAGCGTCCCCGGGTAGAACTTTTACAGCACCCCAGCGAGGATGAGCATAATCACGAGTCCTCTTTTAGTGACTGTGCTTCCTCCCCTTCCTCTAGCCTGAGATTTGGGGACTCGGACACTCTCAGCTCAGAGGAGGAGGGGGAAGCTGGAGCAACAGGGGGCCAACACAAGGCTCCTGCCCTAACAACAGGAGGAGCTGCTGGAGTTGGCCTGCGCCCTGTTCTGGGTCGAACTCGGGGGAATCGCGCTCATAAGTGGGTGCGGTCTGAAGCTGAGCCTGTGCTGCTGAAGCGGCCGTGTTTGAGCAGCCGGCGACCCCTACATAGGAAACGCTTTGTGAAAACAGCTCCTGGAGGGGGTCAGCGGACTCAGAAGCAAAAGGAGCGACTACTACTGCAGAGGAAGAAACGTGAAGTGATTGCACGTAGGAAGTATGCTCTACTCCATAGCACCAGTAGTTCCAGCGAGGAGCTGAGCAGTGACTCTTCCTCCCCCTCTTCTACTGAAGCAGAAGATGAGCTGTATGTCGATGTCAGCAGCACCAGCAGCCAGCCCAACAGTGCTACTGTAGCCACAGGTAACCACCACTGGATTGCATCTTTGTGTTGAAAGCATGTTAAACCAACGGGGGAAGGTTATGTAGTATAATGCTGTGCAATCACACTGTCCACTATGAGAGGCCAGCCTATGCAGGATCAGTCAATATGTGTTTGTATTTTTAGGGCTACTAATGTTATTTACATATAAATGTCATTGACGGCTCATAAAAGTACGTTAGGTGTCTTATACAGTATATCAACAGGCAGAATGGTAACAGAGTTGTAACAGTATAATGGAAATTATGTCTCCAGGATCTTCAACATTGCAGGAAAATGACACTACTGCATGAATTAACATTTTAATCAAAGTACATTGATGCAACGTTATTTAATATGCACTGAAAAGCAGAACAGAAAAATAGAAACGGTTGGTACTGGAGAAGAGGTCAACATGTGTTGTGCAATTTACAGTCGGAGCTGGCCTTAGGTTTCTAATCACAAAAGGGCTGTTTGTGTGGTACATATTTGAGAGTTGAAATAACCTTAATATGTGTGTATTGTCAGAATTAAAAAACAAACATACAGACTACCTTTTCCCTTCACTGTACAGACATGAATTTGCTATAGCAGAAGGGGGATAATGGGACGCGACCTCACCTACTGTGGGTTTAGTGAAGCAGGATCAAGAGTCTACAGGTTTTCATTCTGTACCGGGTGATTGATTCTGGCTCTCAACCAGAGAGTGAGAAGTAAACCGAGGACTCACCTCACCTAGTATTAGGTTGTAGTGAAAACTTGGTCACAAATGTTTGCCTCCGTATGGCAGTTGCCTTACCTCGTTGTATTCCTTGTGCAGCCCATTTAGCGGTGGCAATATTCCTGCTGTCGTGGCCCTAGGGGAGAATGGAAAGTTAGTTGTTGTGCCTCTATGGTGGGAGGCAGGTGGGAGAAAACTTAGGCTCTGTTTAGTGACAGCCTTTGCATAGAAACGGCAGGTCTCGCAGGGAAAACAAGGCATTTGTTTACAGCGGAGGAAAGTGATGAAACCTGTCTTCTAAATGTCCAGCTGGAGCATGTGTGCAATGGTGCATTTTAATTTTACCGCACACGGCTGACAATTTGTTAAATGATTGGCACCACCAATACCAGTTACACACGATGATTGTACATGTCTTGTTACTACAAATGGATCTAGTCGTCACATGGGTGTCTGATGTTTTGACAGAATTTGTCATATAGTCATCTTAGGTATTGTCGGGGCAGGTTTCTTTTTAGCTAATCAAACACTGCACTCATTGGTTACAATGCTCTACAAGTTGTCAGTAAGGTGTTGTCTGTTTAACTACATGAAGGCTTCACCAAAGTGCCAGGCTGCTAGTCTTGCAGAGGGTGCTAAGCAGCAGTTCCCAGGAGACAACTGGAAAAGAAATCACACTGGGGAGTTATGGCAAGGCTTTTAGTGATGTGCACAAAATCACACTACACGCTTCGGCAGCATAGACTTTAGTTACTTTAATAAACGCAACCACTCACACGAGTAATGTAGCAGTAACCTTCAAGAATGGTATTTTAAAGCCTCTTAGCCAGCTTTCATAGCCCAGTGCATGGCTTTTCAGCTGCTGGTTGTACTTAGTGAAAGGTTTGGCTCCGTCACGGACGGTACTGGTAAGTCTGAACAGACACACATAAATGTCCTGTCCCCCGGTCTTGCTCAAGCAGTACCTGTGATGAACTAGACTCACGATGTGGGTGGCATTAATACACATGCAGGGTCTTTGGAGTAGAAATATTGACAGGGATCTTGAGTGCATGAGGTCGGTTTGAAGCATGAAAATATAGATGTAGACACCTATTTAACTGGAAAATATGAAGATTGCTTGAAAGAGAAGATGTGGTAATTACAGCGTAGCTCTGTGAAGCTGCAGCCCGTCAACATTTGTGTCACAATATGTTTTAAAGATACTGAGTGCTTGTTTTATGGAAATTGTAATAATTTCAAACTAAAATGTTAGTTTTTAATAATTGTCATTAAGAAAATGCCCTCAACTCTTGTCTCCGTCTCAGCTGAGGGATCTCTCATGGTATTTCATCCAGAAAGAGATCAAGTGAGATCTAGTATACAGGGAACCAATCACAGGGCAGATTTGGGAACAGTGATGGAAAAAAGCCAAACCTAGTGCAAACAGAGTTGAGCACTGATGACCTACATTTGTCCTGTTAAACTGATGATACTTCTGTTATGATGAAACTGGGGAAATACTATCAGACCACTTATACAACTTGGTTTTTAGACTAAGCTATTGAAATAGAACGAGAGTTGAAGTAAATATGCTGTATGAGAGTAGATGTAAGCATGCACAAACTAAGTGTTTTTTGTTGTATATTTGTTTGAAGTAAATGTGAAATATCCCTAATTACATGAAAATACAATGAAAAGTATGAAAGGTTTTTGTTTCAAATATGCATTTTCTGTAAATGTTATCGTAGTTGGGTACTTTCTTTACTCTTTTCAGATTGTATGGTGTATGTCTGTACTAAACTAAATGTTTGTGATGTGCTCAGGTGCCCTAGATGAGGATGTGGTGGTGATTGAGGCGACTCCAGCTCCAGCACCTACTGTCCCTGCAAGCGAGGAGATCAACGTTACCTCAACAGACAGTGAGGTAGAAATCGTCACAGTTGGAGATGGTTTCAGGTAGGCAACTTACCTTTTTCAGTAAGCATTGAAATAATGTCCTCGTAGTCATTGGATATCAGCTCAGCTGCCCCATACAACAGCGCTGTGATCTTCAGGTATTGTGGTTTTTGCTCCAGCCTTTTACAGCAAGTTTCCCTGCCTTGTCTGGTTAACCACTAGGCTGGATTTCAGCTTTGTGTAGTTTATAACCCAACACTGTATTTCCACCAGATCTGGCAACATGCTATGGGCCACTTAACTGGCTGCTTGTGGCCGCTTCCTACTGGTAACGTAGCTTATCGTGGAATGCATCTGATTGGTCCCTGGTTCTCTGCTCGTGGTTTTAAATAAACGTTCTGTTATTCAGTCTAAACAATCCACCAAAGAAGCAATGTCACTGCTGAACAGTACAGGTATGGGGCTCTGTATCCATGCTGATATTATGTAACATAGTAGTTAGATCACAAGTCCAGTATGATGGTTCGACAGCATATTAATCCTAGCAGTATACAGTATGTCAGTGGTTGTTTGTACATTGTGAATCATAAGTGTGGCTTTATTGGCCAAGCTAAGTATTTATGATAACAACTTTATAGTACTTTTGTGAAACGGCGTACAAAATGTTTTTTGACAGTATCATTACAAAGTGTACATGAAAGGATAAAAAAAACCTGTTCAGACCTGCAGATTCATCTTAGAGCAAAGCGTTTTAGAAATATTGTTTTCAGAAATGTTCAGACCATTTTTGTCTTGTGAGTAATCAGGTCTGTTGGAGTCTGTGACCAAGGACAAGCTTCGCAGTATATTTTGCATGATTGGTCAAGTGATGATGTTCCCCTTTCCACAAAGTACAAAGAACCCCCTTTGCTTGTGCTGCTAAGTTATACAGTCTTTTGTTTGTTTTTCAAGACAGCCATAAATTATAATGGTTTATTAGGTTTATTATCCTTCTAAAAGATTGTGCTCATGAACAAGCCACAAGCGGAAGCAGTGAATGTAGAAATATTCTGGCAAACCTCTGAGTTTGGAATAAACTGCACATTTGGATGGACAGTGAAGAAACGGATGATGCTGTAAGAGATGTGTAATGAAGTTTTCCCTCGCATATGAAACCTCTCAATTGGAATATATTTGAATTGGATTTACTTTTCCTTCCGTGAATTCAAGATGAAACTGCCTTTTAAGACTACAGTGTGAATCTTTCATACCAGAATTGTACTGTTGTGGTGGAGTAACTTGATTAGGTAATGAGGTATTCAGTCACTCAAAGTATTCTACAATCTTGAGGTGATATTTGGGCGAATGGTGGCGCCTGGTTAGAGACATAAAAACACCACAGCCATGTCGGTGGTTGGTAAGTTGTTCATAAACAACCAAGTCTCTTGCCATTCCTTCGGTTTGTCCAATGATCCGGCCGACATAAGGCCCTGAATCTCGCCGTCCCTCCAGTTAGATCTTTTCATCTTCATTCAGATGATCCCTCTTCTTTCCCCTTGGATGTTTGTACTCTTTCAATTTCATACCAGCCCAGTCATCAGCACGCCCACTCCTTCCCTGTGAATTCTCCAGACAATGACCGGCTCTATCCACAAATGGCCTCAATCGGACATTACACTGACTTTGTGCTCGGGAGCTGGCATCCATTTAATGTCTCGCACAACTGATTCGGACATGTGCGATCTCATATACAGCTCCGTTGGGTAGATATGTTCAGGGTTGCAGTGCATGTGTGAAAGGGGCTTATGGTTCTCAGGATGAAAGGGCTGATGGTGGGTGGGGTGCAGTGTACACCAGTGCTTTGCTCACGGATTCCATAGCTTACATTGCCCGGAGAAAGTAGGCTGCATGCCTTGTTGTTTATAGCAGTGAAACCACATCACTCTGAAGGGACCTGCTCAGCTCCATGTTATTTACTTCTTTCTTCAAACGCCACAAATAATGTCTTATGCTTCCCTGAAGTAAGGTTCATAATTAGCCAGTATCATAGGTGAGCAACTTAAGAGGTAGATGCAATGTTCATATTTAAACCATGTTACCATTTTCAGTTTGTAATTAACACTAACGCGGAAAGTGAAGAACAAGTGCCACAGGAAGTCAAAAATAAGTGTTTTCAAATCAGGTATACTTGTTTTTATTTTGAATACATTGTGAATGTGTGAAAATCAGTTTGTAGAGGCTTGAAACAAGCGTATGGTAGATAATCCCTTCAATAATCATCTGATGATGATAGTGTTGCATGCATCTATGAGACTTGTTCACTGGAAGATCAGTACAGAAACTATGTACATCAAATAGTACCAGGGAAATACTTTTTATGCCAGAACAGTACAGCCAAATATCCATATCACGGCGACCATATCATTGTATATAAACTGACCTAACTAGTATGTCCTTTTTAAGATTACTTGGTTCGTTAACAAGGCTTAAAGAAACATGCAGAGGATTAATAATTGGACAATTTAAGAATTGGAACATGGCACTCTGTTTCTCAGAGAACTGGTAAATGTTTAGTGTTGGAGCACCCCCATTTTCCTCACCTCAACCTTATTTCCCTTACTTCCTGTCTCAATACTCCCCTAACTCCTCATGTAGGCGGTCATGCAGCAGAATCCTCAAACTTCTGCCTCTGTGTTAACCTTTATCTGGATCTCTTTCCCTACTTCATATTAATGTATCGGTAATATTTGGAAATAGTAGGCAGGCCAGAAGTGATTGCTTCTAGCTTGGTATGCTCTTGCTCTTCTAATCTGACTGTCAAAGATGTCCTGGCTCCCCGGAGAATGCAGGGATGAGCTTCCGTGAAGGGGGGATGGGCAGCAGGGGAGCAGTGAGGGCGGGGAACCAAAGGCCAACAGAATGAGCAATGAAAGCTTTGTTGACACCGCCAGTGGTCTGATTTGTGAAGCTGTGTTTCTGTGCAGTTTAAGTCAATATAGTCCCACTACATGTGCACACATCCACAAAAACACATATAATGTACCATGGCCCTGGCTTTTTTTATTGGTAGTGTAATGCTTTGTTCATGATAACTCAATTAATTATTTATTGCTTTTTATTACTTGGTGGATTGAGTTCCCCTGATCCCGCTTATTTAATTTCTCTATGGGGAAATACCAATTTTCAATCTGATGTTTACCGACCTGTATGAGGGTTATAATGTTTAGAACTTTCTTCAGAGTTACTGCAGGACTGTTGTATTCGACTGCATTAGTATTAGCTAAGTGTCCCTAATAAACTGGCTCATGTTACTTAAATTGGGGCAAAAACAAAACCTATTTTTAAATCAAACCTGCTCTTCTCACATTGCTCGGTGATATGCTGTCAGTATGGATATATTTAATTTGAACTGCTGGCTGTTAATTATTTATTTGTGTCGCTCCACAGTTCAGTCACTTGTGAAGCGGTGCTTTAGGAGAACATTCCAGTGTTTTAACTGTGCACTATGGGGCGCGTTTGGCAGCGGGTTTACCCAGAGCACAGTGAGTTACAGTCAACAAGGATTATGGAGCTGATATGAATAAAGAAAGGCATGATCAACCCATGCTCTCATTCTGCATATCAGCTCAGGACATGCACAGTAGAAGGGTCATGAAACCTTTTGTATGTCTTTGTCTGTCTGTGACTACTGCAGATACAGATATAGAACCTATCCATGTATAAAATAATAATGTTTGAGATGGCTACAAACAAACGGGTATGTCATCCACCAACGTATCCCATCAGCCTTTAACACTAACTTATTCCACTCAAGCTGGAAATTACAAGTTAATTCTGCTTGTTCAACATTTAACACATTTTCTTTTTGATCTTTATCATATTTATGATCTTTGCCTTTATTTATATATTATTACGAAAGGTTCAGCCCTTCATGTTCTATTCATATATGCCTCTAAGTACATTTGTGACAGTTTTAAAATTGTTTGTCAATGTACAATTGATTGGGTTGGGCCAATGTGACGGGGTTCCAGTGCTGCTCTGTAATTATAATAGATTTTTCTACTTTGATGAAGCTTGATTCCTCATAGTTTCCCACCCTCACACAGTTGTATTCCTGCCTTGTATGATCTCATTCCTTTTCTCACCTCAACCATGAGTTTCCTGTGTATGACTGCAGTGCTCAGCCCTTCTCTGATCCCCGGGGGGGCGTCCCTAGGCTCACATCACCTTGTGAGCCCTTGCATTGCCAAGCCACCCATTCCCATAGTGTTCATGTTTACAATGTATTGTTTTTCTCTTGGCTTCAGCCCCCCCTCAGGAGACCATGGTGGTAAACAGATATTTACAAAATAATCCCAGGTCTACTTAATTAGGAGCCCCTCCCTCGTGGCTACTCCCGCTCCCTGGGATCAACCCAGAGCTGAGGAGCCTTGCCAATTATACACCACCACAACCACCATCTCTGCATGCAACCCTCACTGCTGTGTTTCTTGTGGGTAGTCACAAGAGTGTGTACATGCATGTCTGCGTACGGGCACAAGTTTGCTTTAGCTATTTGTGAAATATGAAAGTTAATAAGCTTACTTCTCTATTCCGCTTGCATTGTGCGGCAATGTCTCACAGGAAATTGAATTGGAGGCCGAGAGTATGATCTGATGGGAATCCCCCTTATCACAAACAGCAGTGAGAAAGGCATTTCCTGCATTTAAACACATCTGAGGAATTGGATCAAAGCCAAACTCTTTCGGCATAAAGGGGAACAGATCATTAAATTAACCAATCCTTAACATACATACTGTTTGTGCATGATTTACACTTCTTTAGGCAGTGTAGTCATTGAGTCTTTGAACTCACATTTTCATCACCAGCATCAATTCAAATAGAAAATCATAACAAAAAAACTCAAACATTTGTGAGTTTTGATAATAATATAGCCTCATAAAGGCAGGACCAAAATTGAAGAATTAATACATTTGTTTCTTTTATCTTTATTTTCATTTATTGTCATAGTTCCCATCCATCTAGTCCTCGTACACACTTCCTCCGGTTTACAATGACACAGTATGTGCTCATATCCGTTGGAGGAAGGGCAGAGAAACAAAGGCTAAGACATAGAGCGACACATCACAGTTTATGTACACAAAGAGCTGATTGAAGTTTCCTGAGCCATCTGTTTTTTTGCAAACACAAGCAAGACAAATTTATTGAATCAATTTCTTATATTTCTGTGCTTTTAGCAATAAGAATGGCTGAGCTCGTCTGTGGTTTGGTTTGACAAAGCAAAAGCTCTGTCGCTACAATGACGTTGGTTAGATGGGCAGTGCTCTGGGCACACAATATGCAGCCTTTCCCCCTTGCTCCTATGCATTTTTTAAATAAATGCTCTTTGGGAAGAGCAGTGAAACTCCCCGAGCCACAAAGCTCCATGGCATCCAGCTTTACGGCACTTGCATATAGTGTCTAGTTTCTTATCCCTCAGGCTCATCCTTCCTCCCTCCAATCACCTGACTTTACGGCACTGTGGGGAGGGGAAATGCGGCTACTCCCTGGGCTCTCACTCCCGTCTCAGAGAGCAAGGAGCAAGGGGTAGAGTGATGGGAGCCTTTGACAGAGAAAATTAAAAGCATGAAAAGAGGAAGGGCCGAAAGGCAGGACAAGAGAATTCTAGCGAGATATAGGGAAAGGAAGGATGTCTAGATGGAAGTGGTTGTAGAAGCAGAGCTCCATGGCGACTGTCCAGAGAGTTTCTTAATTCTTACAGTTAATCTAAACATTTGTAGTCACTGTGTATGTTTGCTTATGTCATGTTGAGTGTGTACTAAGTCTACAACCATGCTTTCCAGCAGCTTGCAAAGCCAGACTGAGTTGATACTCACAGAAAAATCAAACAAACCACAAACACTGTTTGTGTTTTTGGTTTGTTACATGATCAATGTTAATACATGAAGCGTTTCAGGTTGAGGTGTATGTCGTGTATACCTAAACCTACCATAAGTCTTTGCTAGAATTCTGAATTTTGAGTTACAATTACATTTCCTGTTTTTAATGCTCAAAAAGTCTTTAAATGGATTACTTGATGTGTGCCTGCTGTAATGCTACAAATACAGTTGTATACACTGAACAAGTGTATAAGTAATCACGTAAGTATTGATTACTGTGTTGGCTCCCACATTAAATAAACTGCACAAAACACTCTCTCAAACCTTCCATTACTGTGAACATTTATAACCTGTCACACATGGATGTAAGTAATCTCATGCCAGGGCTCGGACCCTGAAATTATACCAACGTACCCGCATAAATTCAACATGGTACATATAAGTAGTTAGTTAGTTGGTGCTTTTCCTGCTGTCAAGATGTCTGCCATGAAGAAAGTTGTTTGTTTAGTTCCTTCACAACACATTAATGCCACAGATGACCATACTGTCATAATCAAAAGTCCAAGCTGTTTATAGGGACTGCAGTACAAACTACTACACCAGGTAGTAAAACCAGAACTAAATGCTTTCGTCAGAATTGTCCACTGTAGCTTCTTTGCCCACCTTTGCACCAGCAGGCTTTTGTCAAAGCTTCCGCCGTCCTGGAAATGAGCTGGAGAGTCTGGCTCTGGTGAGGCAACTGCTTCACTGAGCCGTGAGAATGTTCCTGGTTCCTCTACTGCAGTTGGCTCTAACAGGTTTTTATGTCTGTATGTCTACAGGTCACGCTCAGTGGGAGGTCTTAGCAGGATTTGGACTAGTAGTTGCTCCCAGAATCGTCTCCAGGAGCCACGTGGACGTCACAGACTCTCCACCGTCATCCAACCACTGCGTCAGAATGCTGGAGAGGTGGTTGACCTCACCGTCGACGAAGATGGTAAGAATAAGCACAGAGAAAAGTCCTTGTCCTGTTTAAAGGATAACTACGTGTAGTTTCACCACAGGTCTCACTTTTCAACTCTTAAATGTTTCTGCTATGTCTTCTGCTAGATATGCAAATGTTCTATATGCTTTTTTTTTATTTCTCAAATGATCTGTGATATCCGCTTAAATTAAGGAAGTGCATCTCAACGACTTTAATTGCACAAAGGGTCTTCACATGTTTTACAAAAGGTTGTCACGGAGCTCTGTTGTGGTTACTTGACCCCGAATGTTTAAATACATTTTCAGGTCGCAGAGCTTCATGTTAAACCACACACCAAGTATTTCTCTGTAACTCTTGTACGTATAACTCATAATAGCATCCATTTTGAACATTGTATGCATGCAAAACATTTTCACACTATTCCTGTTCAGTGTGGTTTCATTCATGTGCTGCTGCTGTGACACGAGATTCCCCCTGCAGGTAAAGGATCTAAAGATCCTCATATCTTGGTACCTGCAATGTGCATCAGTTAACCACTCAATGATAAGAATTAAGAGTTTGTTGTTCCACATTACCCCCCATTTTACCCTATTATCTATAAGAGGGCTGCTTCCTCTGCATAGGAGTGTGACTCTTTATCAGCCCTCACCCACAGTGGAAAGTAAAATGTTACAGCACTGTGTATTGGAGTATTTGCATTTCTTAGGAGTAAGAGGGTAAATTAATTAATTGTGAATATGAAAAGCGGATGTAGTGCACACACTGGAATGCTAATCAGGCCTCCTCTTCTTCTCGGCTGCTAAGCCTCTGCAGACAAGCGCACACATGCTACGGTTAGGGATGTAACGGTTACCGGTGTAACGGTAAACCACGCTAGAAATATTGACGATAACAATTACCGTTTTCATTTTAAATACAATTATTATCTCGGAGGATTAGCGCGGTGTGGAAACCGTGTGTATAATCTTTCCCAGCTTCATCCAAGTCACCTGAAGTTACCGCGCAGGCGCAGTGTGTAGCCTGCGCGTGTATCAACAACAACAACTACGATCTACAACAACTTTCTATTAGAATTATGGCGGAAGTTGGAGACGACAGCGCTCTGGAATCATGCAAGGCAAGTTAACGTTAACGTTTTAGCTGAAATGCATGGTGTGTTGACTTGGAGAACGCGATGATCCGTCAGTCTAACGTGTTAACTTGTCAATAGTTCTAATGTAAACAGAAGGCTGAATGCAGCGCCTTCCGCCGGCGACAAGGCATCTAGCAGCTAATATTCTAAGCTAAACGTCCATCCATCCATCCATCCATCCATTTTCTTCCGCTTATCCGGTACCGGGTCGCGGGGGCAGCTGCCTGAGCAGGGACGCCCAGACTTCCCTCTCCCCGGACACTTCCCCTAGCTCCTCCGGGAGGACCCCAAGGCGTTCCCAGGCCAGCCGGGTGACATAGTCACTCCAGCGTGTCCTGGGTCTTCCTCGGGGTCTCCTCCCGGTGGGGCATGCCTGGAACACCTCCCGAGGGAGGCGTCCAGGGGGCATCCGATACAGATGCCCGAGCCACCTCAACTGGCTCCTCTCGATGTGGAGGAGCAGCGGCTCTATTCCGAGCTCCCCCCGTGTGACGGAGCTCCTCACCCTATCTCTAAGGCAGCGCCCCGCCACCCTGCGGAGGAAGCTCATTTCGGCCGCTTGTATCCGGGATCTTATTCTTTCGGTCATGACCCAAAGTTCATGACCATAGGTGAGGGTAGGAACGTAGATTGACCGGTAAACCGAGAGCTTCGCCTTTCGGCTTAGCTCTCTCTTTACCACGACGGACCGATACAGCGACCGCATTACTGCAGCCGCTGCACCGATCCGCCTGTCAATCTCGCGTTCCATCCTTCCCTCACTCGTGAACAAGACCCCAAGATACTTAAACTCCTCCACTTGAGGCAGGAACTCCCCCCCGACCTGGAGGGAGCATGCTTTTAATCAGCAATTTCATAAACGTTTGCTGAAATGAATGACATGGTAGCAGAATCATTCTACCTAAAATCCACATGTTCGTTCAGGGTGGAGTGTGGCGCTCATCGGGACACGTTAGCTGCTAGCCTGGGAGCTAGACGGACCACTAGCAAACTGGATAACTAGAGAAGTTGGATAACTTTGATTTACCAAGTCACGTGATGACGGTCTGAACCACGTGTCTTTGAAAACACGAAACATGATGAGTTAGTAAGATTATGAATTTCTAGCGAATCATTTTCTTTTGATTTAGCAACAAAAACAGCTGTAGGCAAACTCGTATGTGCATTGATATGAATTGTAGCCTAATAATAATAATAATGACATGGCTGTCCTTTTTTTTCCAGAGAGGATATGCAGTGGGGCAACGAAGTACTGCTACTGGTTCATCAGTGACACTTGAGCAAGCATTCAAAAAACAGTCTGCTTATGCGCCTCATTATATATGATTGTAGAAGTTATTTTTGTAATTTGTTTATAGTGGCTATTTATTTTAAATGCATAATGCATCTTTGTATTATTTTTGTTTACAGTTCTACATTTTAATTCTGATGATGAAGAAAACAAGTATATAATAACTGGAGTTTCTTTGATTTGTTGACATATTTGTCTTTATGTCTTAGCATGAATGTTTGGATCTGTACACCGTAAACACCTGCACTACTGGAAATGTTCCTGACAAATAAGCTTCCTTTCATGTTAAGAGTTGCACTTTTGATAAGGTTTTGCCTATATTTTTGAAATATAATAAACTGTGTTACACTTTCTGAAACTATTTCAGTTTGTGTAGGCCTATCAGTGCTTTCTGAACATTTTGAACACTGCGATAATAACCGAAAACCGGGATAATTTTGGTCACAATTACCGTGAGGTTAAATGTTCATACCGTTACATCCCTAGCTACAGTCAAAGCTAGGGTTAAAAAAACTAAGTTACATTACAGCAGGGTGGGTTTGGAAACAAAACACAGTCGGATACAAACCCCTCTCTCCCAAAAGCTGATGTTTTTCTTAAGTGGTTGTGTGTGGTTTTTATTTCTCTCTCTTTAAATGTAATGCAATGTAGCACTCTGTAGCACAATAATGCACATCGAGCTAGGCTGAATTCTTATGGGACTTCTTTTTCTCCACAGATCTCTCAGTTGTGCCAACAACCTCTGGCAGCGTTCACCCTCAAACAATCAGGTCATCCTCTTCCTCATCTTCCCATCATGCTTCTACCTCAGAGCTCAACGATGCCCCAGGCCCTTCCACTAGCTGCCCAGGCTCAATACCTGAAAGTATGCACACACAGAGGCCAAGTGGCTCCACTCGCACCGCCACAGAGGGTAAGACAGGACAGGGCATGTTGACACCAGCTGCTGGAGACTATTTTATTTCGATGCTTGGTTTTTTTTTTTTTTATAATTTCGACTAATTTCAACTTGGGTCTGAAATGACTTCACCAGCTGATAAAACCTAAATATTTGTATTGAGTTCTGACAGGATATTACTCAAATGTTTATACATATAATATTCAATTTAGTGCTTGGTCTATATTGTCACATGTCCCAATAGGACACCTTTAGTTTTTGCCCTTTAAAATGCTAACCTGCTGTCTCCTAAAAGTTTTCCAATCATATATATATTTATATATTTATTAATTCTCATCAGATGACGGCAGACCAGGTTTGCCAGGTACAGCAGGAGAAAACGCAGGCACGGCTTTGCCCAGACTCCCATCCTGCTGTCTGCAGCATTCTCCGTGTGGAGGACCCTCCCCCGGTCACCTGTCCCTGAGTCACACCCATTCAAGTTGCTTGCAGGCGTCGTCCTCTCAGCAGACCAGTGGCTCTCAGCACGGCCACGGTCACAGCCACAGCAGCGCTCACCACTTCATCCACCATGTCCATCACCCAGCTCCACAGCCCCCGGGCACCCTGCCCTTCCAGGAGCCGAGCTGCCCCATGGAGCGGCCCACTGCTCTGCCCGCATCCTGTGCTGGAGTCAGCAGCAGCAGCAACAGTAGTGGCGGCAACACAGCCCACTACCATGACCAGGTATGTCCATGCTGCATTCAGGTGGTAGTAGTAGTAGTAGTAGTAGTAGTAGTAGTAGTAGTAGTAGTAGTAGTAGTAGTAGAAGTAGAAGTAGTAGTAGTAGTAGTAGTAGTAGTAGTAGTGGCAAAAGTAAAGTGGGACAGCTCAGATCAGATTGTGTGTTGTACCGGGCAGCCTGTGTGCCTGTGTGATAATGTGTGTGTAATATGAGCTTGAAGGCCTTTTCTGAGACGGGGAATATCCCTATATTTGAGAAGTCCGTCCCTCTTCTTTACATAACATCTCTGCCTTCCTTCTACAGCAAACTCTGCCAGTGGACCTGAGCAACAGCAGTGTTCGGAGCGGAGGAAACAACGGGGCTAGTTTCCATGGCAGCACCTCGGCCTTTGACCCGTGCTGCCCAGGCTCCACCTCACGGCCTCCTGCTTTCGTTTCCCAGGCCACCCCTGGGCCCAGCCAACCAGCTGTGATGGACTCGTTCGGCTCCTCCATGGTGGCTCAGCCCCAGCCACAAACACAACCCCAGCCCTGCAGACATTACATGCACCCCTCCTGTGAGTATATTGCTTTCATGCGGTAAAGAAAACCAGACAATCATCACTGGTTCTATTTGATAAAGTTGTATTTTTGAATGTGCCTGTGTTTATAAAGAGTGTCTGGCTCAATATGACCATCTCTGCCTATGAAAGGACATTGAAGTGATTGCTTTACAAAACATTTGATTGGCTCTTTTGCAATAAGGTCTCCATCTACGTAGACACTTAACTAGGGGCGGAGTCATGAAATAAATAAGATATATACACACATTTCTACCTTTTTGGTTTCCTCAAAGGACAACAGAGTTAAAGTGATTCACAGAGCAAATATGCCGTCACAGACATAAAATACTATTTCATGTCAGTCGGTCTTTGAAGTGTCAGGTACTGCACTTAGAAAATGCATTCGTTTGCAGTGCCAGTGCAATAGTACTTGCAATTATTGGCAGACAGCTGCATTTCTAAAACCCAATGCTAATAGTAATTAACAGAGCCTGGTGGTTAATGTGCCAAGTGCTGTGGGAACTGTACCAGGCAGAAGTAGTTAATTGCTCATTCTACGCAGAATGGCTCAGTATGGAGCGTGAATCAGTGTGACAGGACTCTCTGGTGGGATGTAGTTGGAGAGTTAGTTGCTGCTGGTGCTCACCTCCCTCCTCCCTGCCTCTCCTCCTCATTGTACTGTTGCTTGGACAAGAAGCAAGGAAGTCTGCACCAAGAGAAGCCAAAACAAAAGCATAAATGAATATTTATTAAATGGATGACTCACGGTAGTGAACCTCGGTCTTTGCCAGAGAACAGAGAAGGTTTGTGTCAACAGCAACTGCATTAAATGTGACAAAGGCATCATCTTTAACACAATGAGCCAGGTGTTTGTCTGCTGGCATAAAGTATGAATGACAACTATGGTTCTATATTAATGATCCCAAATCCCACAGATTGAATGAAGATGTGCACCTTCAGTAACAATTAATGGATCTGAGACGACAGAGCGGCTAGAAAAGTTGAAAAGTATTGACAGAGACGCGTTGTTGAGTTTGGTCTTTCAATGGGATTTGTTAGCAATATATAGCATCTTATCTATTCATGTTTAAGTTTATTTTTGCTTTTCTCTCTCCTCAACCACAGATGGCTCTCTTGCACGCTCACTGCATCATCAACCCTCCTCCGCCTGTCCTCATTCCCACGGGAACCCCCAACTTACACCTCAGCCCCCTCCACAAGGTGATTACGTCATTCCCCACACGGTCACCTTTCATCCACCGCTGCCATCCCACCCTTCAGGCCACGCCGTGCCCCCTGCACCTCCCCCTCCTCTGTCTACCCACCACCTCTCTAGTTCAAGTGCCCCACTGGCCCAGCACCTGCCTACAGACCACCAGACCCTGCCGCACCATATGCCGGCGCTGGGGGCCTCGGTGCAGAGGCTCCATCAACACGAGATGCTGCAGAGGATGGAGGTCCAGAGGCGCAGGATGATGCAGCACCCCACGTGAGTACTGCTATCATCCAGCTGGGGTTTCCTCATCCTGAGTACTCTTATTCGTGTAAAAGACAAAACTCCGGGCGTGAACCTGTATTTTCCTTTCCCCGCAGGCGAGCACACGAGCGTCCGCCTCCACACCCCCACAGAATGCACCCCAACTATGGCCATGGACACCACATCCATGTGCCTCAAACTATGTCTTCCCACCCTCGCCAGCCTGAGCAGAGAACAGCATGGTCAGTATCGGGCAATGAGGCTTTGGCAGCTAGTTTTAGTTGAATGTCAACTCATGAAATACACATTTTGACTCTCTGGTTCCTTGTTGGTCAGAGAGAGTTTTGATGCGATGATGACCCATCACTTGTTTTGCCAACAGGGAGCTTGGCATCGAGGCTGGAGTGACTGTGGCACCATACCCTTCAGGGCACCTGCACTCCCACCTGCCCCACTACCACCCTCCCCCCAGACTGCACCACTTCCCCATCCCCTTCATGGTGAGAGAAGCCCTCAGCACACATGCATACATTAGCATAAATGAGAAAGAATCACTTTTGAACGAAGTCTGGCTTAGATTAATGGTGTTGGCCCCTTATTTATAACATCAGTTATTTCAAGGATGGTTTGGTTAACCACATGAATAATGCATTAGCAATTAATAGTAGCTCATCAGGCATTTCAAGTGCACACTCGACAAATCCACAAGCCTGGAGACAGGTCCTCTGTGAGAGTAGTAGACAGTTTCCTGATGTTATTGCCTTTTTATTTGGTCACCCTCAAATATCCCAACGTAGGTTGTCTTCCATCATCAGTTCTCCTCTGTAGCGTCGCTGAAAGTGCAAATAGAGTCCTTCACAGCCTGCATGCTCAGAATGGTGGGGCGTAGAAGTAGAACCAAAGGATATGCAAGTGAATAATGATGCTACCATCACTGTATCTGACCTGCTCAGCACCAAACAGCAGACGGACAGTTAGCTACCTGCTGGTGATCATAGTGGAGCCTTTAGCAGCTAAAGAGCCAGACATTTCCATCAGAAGAGTTCAAAGGAGAGTAAATGAATCGGTTGGCCTGAATCAAGACTCCAAATGAATGCTAATTCTGCTCTGTAACTGCTGGATGTTGAAATAAGAAAGTGTTTTCTAACCCAGGCTGGGTGACACTTCACTATCATTCATCTTTCAGTGGAATCATATTGTGATCAAAACAAGATGTCGTTAAACACAACGATGACGTCTACATTGATTACAACAAGCACGTTCTGACTCATCTTCAAATCTGATTATTTTGCATGAATGTTTTTAATGTTATTCTCTGTACAAATACAGTAAAACAGCTCCAAGTTAAAAGACATGCATTATATTGAACACTTACCAGAAGTTTAAGATTGAATAAAATAAGGTGTAATTGTGAAATGAAAGATGTAGAGTTTAGGAGCCCCGAGAGGAATAAATTCATGCTGAGACGTGCTGAGATTATTCTGAGACAATGTTTACCCAAAGGTAGATAAAATGTGAATGTTTTCTTCCGACCCTCCCAGCACACTGGCATATCTGAAGTGACCTACCCGCACATCCGGTACATCTCATCTAGAATGACTGGCTTCGGAAGAACCTATGAGGTGAGTCTTTGACTCATTTTCCATCATGTTCATAATAAGGATGCATTATAACAGCTGTAGTAGTAAACAAAATACACACATTTTAGAGCCAAAACGTAGTTTGATAGGTTTGATTCTCTGCATCCATTCAGGACCTGCTGCATTTAGAGGAAAGGTTGGGGACTGTGAACCGAGGAGCCTCTCAGGGAACCATAGAGAGGTGCACTTACCCACACAAGTACAAGAAGGTGAGGACGTGTTTGAGTGTGTGTAGCTATGAACATATATAATATATACATACTGTTTGTTGTGATTTTACAGATACTGTATATAGTTGTGCTCTCTGTTACAGTTTAATCTGGGACAGAGTGCACAGTGGTCTTTTGTGCTCCTTGCAAACGTCTGATGTTTCAGCAAAAATCCTTTAGTGTGTTTTAGATTGCAGTTGTGAAGACGTTGTTAAGGAAAAGTTTCCTTCGAGGTTTCCAAATGTATCTAAACAAGCAATCTAACCACCCTGCCACCCAATACAGAAGGTGTTGGAGAGAGACATTGACCAAGAGTTAACCCCTGAAGCTTGGGCATCTATTGGGAAAAATATGCACGCAACCCCAGAATCGGTGAGAAATAATGAACAAATCAATTTGGAAACATGTCTCTGCTCAGATGTACAGGAGATGTTAGCGTTAGTCTTGGGGGCCAGGGAATTCGGCTCTAGAGTAACTTTGATTTGGATCATTTTGATTTGTTTAGCATGTAGACGACAGAAAGTGTTTGAGTTTTCAGGACAAAATGACCATTCTCTCTGTCCCCAAAGGAGTTTGTTTTTCTGGAAATGTTGCTAGTTAGTTACCTCTTTATAAGTCAAATGTGTTTTCTATAGTAATACATACGTAATGTTATCAGTGTTTAAAGATGAGCAGTTTAATAGTGTAAACAAAGAGTGCATTCATAGGATTGTTAAGGCAGTATACGAATCGCTGCTTCATATCAAAAGTCATGTTTCCAAATGTTTCTCACAAAAACAGAGAAAGCTGCAAATTAAGCAAGACGAAGACGAAGGGGCCGACGAAGACACGGAAGAAAAGTGCACCATCTGTCTGTCGATACTGGAGGAGGGGGAGGACGTCAGGTAAAGAGCTGCCCTCCCTCCTGGGGGTTGCCTGTTGTTGCTCCCTGTGTCTAATTGTGCTTTTAGGGGCGTGGCATGGCAGGTGTGGTTGTTGGTTATTCTTTTAAACCCAAAGGTGTAGTAATCAACAAAAAAGCCCAGAGTGCCTGAACATTACCGGCCTCTTGGAACTTCCTTTTGGCACTCAGCTTTTTTAAGGGGATTTCCTGCCCTCTGTTGGTAGAAAACCAATCTTTATATTTTAAATGTGTTGGTTTGGTCATATATCCTTCATCGGGAAGAAAAATAGAATTAGATCTTCATACCTCCAGCTTCAAGTATTAATATTTTCCAAATTGCTAAACTTAGTTTATTATATCTACTTACTAAAAGTACAGAGACTGAATGAAGAGCAGAGGGCAGTAGTCTGGAGAATAAACATGCTTATATAAGTTTTATACGACAAAATCAGATATTTATTTATATTTTACATTGGAGTAAACGTGAATCCCACAAAAAGACCAGAATCATTCGTTTTACCAGACGCTGTCTTTGTTCCTAATAACAAATAATCTTTTTTAAAAATGGTCAAAAAGAGCAAACACTGAATTAATCGGGGACTATTTTCAGCCGTTGATGTGGGGCTTTATTGACTTTCACAACAGCAGGACGGCGTATTTAAGATGAATCAAAATCTTACATTTTATCCAGAAAAATAAAAAATCACAGCATTGTTGTTCTTAAGGTATGTTTGCTGAACAGCTACTACTTTACTCAGACTAGGATCTAACGCCTGTTCTATTTTTAGCTCTTACTTTATCAGCTGATGTGTTGTGGTTTCTTTCTTTTCATAAATGTACTTATTGTAAGTCGATTTGGACAAAAGCTAAATGACCTAAATGTAATCAAAATAAACTACATTACCCATGGTCATAGAGGAACATATGGGAGCTTCCTTGTCAGTTTAAATCCATTAATTGTGTCTTTTGCCTCCGTTTCTCCCCCAGACGCCTACCATGTATGCACCTCTTCCATCAGCTGTGTGTGGACCAGTGGCTCCTCACCAATAAGAAGTGCCCCATCTGCAGAGTGGACATTGAGGCGCAGCTGTCTGCCGAGAGTTGATGCTGTTTTTCTAACCCCCTTTTGTTGAAAATGTTATTTTGAGATCACATTAATTTTCTCTTCAGTACTGCAGTCAACCAAAGATGGCATGAATTACCTGCGCAGCTCTCCTACGAGAAAATAAACACCTGACAAAAAAGCATTGAGCCTAGAGTGCCAGCTATCACATATTACTACAACAGCTAGAATTCTCCATTAAGGGTTTAAGATTTTATTGTATTTATAAAGCTTTTATGTAGCTTTTGATTGTTTCCTCAAGTGTCATTTTTTTGTTTTGTTTCTCTGCATGTTTCCTTGCAATGCATTTCTTTGCACATATAACGTGGGCTTCACACGGCCCGCCGACAGGTGAGGACAGCTGCTCTAGTAAAGATGCATTTCTGTAAACCTAATGCCTTGCTTTACTAGAATGACACCCTCCGGTTAAAACAAAAACATTGCAGGATTCATTTTTACCAATCATTGTATTGATTAGTTTATGTTTAGAAGATGTGGATTGTTAGTGAAAGATGTTTTTTAAGTAAATCAAAACATTCCTAACTAGGGAAATATGTTAACAGATCAGCTGCTGTATTAGTGCACACCCAGTATTTCTAGAGTGGAAATAAACTCCAATGTTCACCTCACATCCCAGAATATGCACATGCTTTGCTATTACTACACCTCCCTCCACTCCAGCACCTTCATGGCATTTTCACTGTCATCTGATGTATTTTTCCAGAGCGAGAAAAAGAATGTCATCCCTCTCTTGACTTGTCTTTCTAAACCGAAGCGATTGTTGGGACCACGGTTAACCTTTCCTTCATTTTGTTGGGGGTTCCTTCCTGCAGAAAGGCTTCAGGTCGACGTGATACCGGCGTCCACGTTGACTCGGAGGGCCCGTGTGTTTGTGCGTGTTCAGGAGGGAAGTGCACAGTTGAATTTGGGATAAATATTTACCGTTTGTTCTCACACTTCAAACCATTTTATCCACCCTCCCTTTTGTCTCTCTGTAGTTGAGCAGCAGCATCCATTTTGGCTGCTGCGGAAAGAAAAACACTAATACTGTTGACTTCCTCACTCGCATAGACTTGCACAAGAGAGAAAAGGGCAGGAGACTAGTAGTGAATATGACACTGAGGCCATGTGTTTCCACTCTGAATATTAAAAAAAGAAAATGGAAAAAAAAAAAGATATTTTGAATAGAGTGTTGAAATGCAGTACTTTAAAAGCAGGTATCCATGCATTCATTGACTTAAAGGCACCAGGATCATATTCTGTGGGATTTATATTAGTTAAAAAAATAATATTAATAAACTTGGATAACTCTTAATTGAGTCTTTTCCTTGGTGTCCTGTTGAACATCAGATGTTGGAGTGAATGTGGTGCTCTTTATGAAACTACTCTTTTATCAAATGTTGTGGGACTGTTGTATGAATTTTGTCTTAAGAAGGTTTTAAATTAAATTTAAATATCCTTGATCTTGTTCAAATAAATGCTGTAAATGATCAGATGCTGCTTATATTGAAAAAAAACTAGGTGAAAAAATATATAATTTAACACTAATATCTAATCAGCCAATTACATGGCAGCAACTAGAGATCTATTTATAGATGCGTGTGTGTGTGTGTATGCGCGTATACATATATATATATATATATATATATATATATATGTATGTATTTATATGTATATATATATATGTGTGTGTGTATATATATATATATATATATATATATATATATATATATATATATATGTGTGTGTGTATATATATATATATATATATATATATATATAAATAGAGAGATATAAACCGACATCAACACACACACCCTTATATTATTAAATTGCCAATTCTTAGAGAAAAACGGTATTAAGTATAAAATGTATTTTAGTTGGGATGTGTTTGGTGGAACATCTTGGGGTCACGTCCCGCAGGTTGGAACCACCGATGTCACCCTCGACTCCCAAATGTAATCTTAGAATTTAGCCTGAAGTTCTAATGAAAGCACAAGCGACCGCCACAAGGTGGAGATAAACTTCCTGTAGAGCACAAAGATACTCTGACAAGACCAGGAGATGAACGTCTTAAATGTTTGAGGTGCAACAACAGAGAAAACAGTAAATACAGTCCGATGCGCTGCCCTCACTGTGTTCTGTCAAAGTAACATGTAAAAAAAATAAATACACTCATTATTTAGTGATATGATAGAAACTGTTCTATAGATTGTAATTTTTGTTCCTCAATTTGACAATTTTAGTCCAAAGGAATACCAAAATGCATAAATCCTAAAAATACAATCAGTAATTTCAGTTATTTTGTCACCAGAACTTTATTCCTGACAGGAAAAAGTAGATAAATAGGTTTTCAACCAATCAGGGTTGGTAAACGGTGCCACTGCTTCAAAATGAACAATTCACCAAAATCTCTTTATCTGAGCATTAAACACATGGAACTGCTTTGGGGGATAAGGACTAAAAAGCTTAGCAATGGCATCAAAAACACATTATTACGTTGGAATGATCTGAACTATGGATCTCCGGAATGGAAATGTAATAAACAAACATCTGATTGATCATTGTTCATTTAATGTTCTCCAGTAATAAAACAAAACAAAGCAGTTAAATATACAATATTACATGCTTTATTAAAAAAATCATCTCTTGCTTTGTATTGCACAAGGATGTTGTCAACCATCCCAGATCAAACTATATTCGATGATGCAGAAGATCAATGACAGTCGTCCCAGCTGTTTTCTTTACCGAGCATAATGTGGTTATTTGATTAAAAAAACATACGAAGGAATGTGTAAGTAATGCAACAGCAGTGCAAAGGATGTGCAGGAACAGTCGGGCGGGAGCAAAAGGAATTCTTTGTGCTGCCGCGGAAAAATGTCAACAAATTTCTTTCACCTAAAACAACATTTGCTCGTAAATCCATTCACCCTAATCTGTGATAACCAACGTGACCTGCAGCCGGAAACAAAGCAGCCGTGTGAGCGTCCGAAGCAGAGAAATCAGAATACTAAAAGATCCTTCAGAGGAAAATACAAAAAATGTATTTCAACTCTAACCAACAACAGGCGTACTCCTAAAATATGAACACATATACAGAATCTGACCTCAAATGCCTGTTTTTTTTCATCATTTCATGTAAACAAATGAATCTCCTCAGTAACTCAGCTCATTGCTCACTTTGCAACCGGTCCTTCATAGACTTGACATCCCGGCTGTGGATCGAGTGAAGACGCCTGTGTCCAAGGTAGTACCTGTACTAATAAAGTGCTAATACACAATTACAGTATGCATGGCCTCTACTCTGTGTCTAAAACACACCGGTGTGATAGAAAAACAACACATAACGATGAAGATGGTTCCCTCGGTGATTCACCACGCCCCGGTGCCTTCTAAATGGTTTTTTTGTGTGTGTTATCGCTTTGGTATTTAAAAGAATTAAAAAATCACAGTGTGATGATTTACTGAAACACCGTCACCTGTAAGTCGTTACAGTTGTGCACCAAAATAAATATTCCTGTTAAAAGCAGCAGTCGCTTCAGTTTGGCCGCTGAGGCGATCGCCTTCGATCCAGCGATCAAACCTTCATCTGAGGATCGGAATCACAAAGCCTGGCCCCACACATTAAGCATACTTCATTCCAACGCTTCAAAACAAGAGTGTTTGAGCTCAAATCCTCAGCAAGATATAAAATGACAGTAAGGAGAACACGGAAAACTATAAATACAATAAATAGTTTTGTTCAGTACTCAAAGGGACTGGAGGAAAAACAGACCCCAGGGCCAAACAGTCTTCAAAGCAGAGCCTCATTCCGAGCCTGCCAGTCTTAAGGTCTGGTAGTGTAACCGAGCGTTACGTTCGTTTACAAGGCAGCAGTGGATGAAGAGTTCCTCTCCTCAGGGAGTCTTCCTCCTCTCTCTGACTGGATGCTCCGCCTCGTCCTCGGAGAGGAGATGGGATGCAACACAACCTCCTCCTGGAGCTGGAAACCGGCAGCTCCTAGATCTTGGTGACGTAGTTGTTGGGGAAAAGTCCCTGCTTTCCACGAAGGCGTCCCGTCCACCAGCCGGACGCATCTAACCAACAAACGGGACTAAGTTAGAGGTCCAGTTCAAGCTGATATCTATAGTAAGTATACATGGATATCAAGGACATTATATATATATATATATATATATATATAAAGAAAAAGCAAGCCATCTCACCCTCTTTGATGATGTCGATCATGTCATCAGCGTTGAAGCTGAGCTCGTCTGTGTCCTGAGCGTCGTAGGCGTATAAAGCTTTGCACATGGGCACCTGGGGTTTGGGTTTGGGTGCAGGTTTGGGTCGTCCTCCTCCTGGAGCCGGCCGGCTGACTGACGGTCTGTGGGCCCTGATCAAATCGAAGAAAACAAAGGGAAACCACACCACTGTCAACCTCTGCAGGAAGGCGCTGCAGTGCGTGAACAATTCAGTTCCCTTCAATGTTTTTATCGTTTGCACAATCACCATCGTGTTTTGACTCCAAATGCTTTTGTTTCTCCACATTGGGATCGAGCTAAAAGCAGAATCTGTGCTTTTATTTTTTAGTTCTCGCTTCATTCCAACAAGCTGTTGTTGTAGTTCACAAATGAGCCACAAGATGGTGCTTGAGTTCACGCTTTAACATTTCTTTAAGCCTTTCAGAGCAGTGTGTTGATCCAGAGTCAGTGGTACCTTCAAGGTCAGTTTGTTATTCTCTATACTGAATATTCATTTAATTGCAAAATAATTATATTATTTTTTAACTCAATGCCAAATATAATACTTAAGAATGAGAGTGAACACGTTTACTCAACTGTTCAACTAACTGAGGATCAAATCTTTCAAAATAGCTGGCAGTAGTTATTTCATACATATGCAATAATACTTTTATGAGTACAAATATTTAGTCCTCCCAGTGATGAAAGCAACGTTCATCCTCAGTGCTCATCTCTAAATACAGATATTAAACGAGGCATAAAGATGTGGGAGAGATGCACAGCAGGGATTCTTTCAGCGCGAAACCTCTTCAAAGATCTCGACAACTATTTTGCAGTTCAGAAACTAAAATGTAAAAGAGAAGAAGCATCAACACATGAGTCCTGAACCACCACCCAAAACACTGCAAACACTCAGACTCACATTCCTCCATTTGAAGTTGGCCGTCTGTCTCCATGGCTACAAAAGAATAAATTATCCATATTATGCCAAATTACAGAAACACAAGTGTGTGTATTAGTGTGTGTCTGTGGTCTCTGGACACACACACACACACACACACACACACACACATGCCTAAAAACATTCAGCAGTTTGTATACAGAGTAGACACAGGAATGTTAAGTACCTAATGGGAGAGGGCTCTAAGTGTGAACTAAATGCTAAAAAGTGGAGTCATATTAGGCCGAAGGATAACGAGCAGCATACGTCAGCTATTAAAGTCGTCTCAGTGCATAAACATGTGAGTCATACTCGTCAGATTCCTCGTCATGGAAATACAAAAAGGGGTCTGGCCTTTTAGGAATGTGACAATTAACACTTTTCATTCAAATGAAAACACAGCAGAACCAACGAGTCCATTCATTTCTGGTGCAGGAAAACAGCGTTTGATCACTTTTCGTTGAACATTTCCCATTTCTAGGCAGTGAGACGTCAACAAAGACTTGAAATATGAGGTTGTGTTTGTGATATCAAAAATTCACCTGCACACAGATTTGACCGAAACTGCAAAACTATGTAAGTGTACATACATGTAAGTCCTGAAAACAGAAGAGGATGAAACTAGCAGTCGATCTAGTATGAAGAGATCCCTGATAGTGATTCTGATGATCCACCTTTGGACCGGAGCAGTAAAGGTCACGTCCTGACCCCTGACCCCTGTTCTTTATGTGAGAGTGTGTGTTATTATGTCTCCTCCTGTATTTACTGCGTCTCACCCTGCAGCTCCTTGATCCGGGACCTTCAGACAGTCCAGGTTGGGCTGCGGCCGGCTGCCGCCCCGCTCCTTCAGCCCGTTGCTGGGCAGGAAGGGGCGTGTGGCGTTGCCGGGCGGGGGATGCCTCTGGCTGTGATGCTGCAGGTTCTTCTGATTGGCTACGTGGTTGGTGTTTTTCGGGCCACCGTTCTGGTGAGCAACTGCAGCAACAACAAAAAAAAGACTGTTTGAGACTCCACACGGCTGGAAGAGAAGGTTGAATCACACGACGGTGTACCTGGAGGTCCTGGTGCCGCCCTCGCCGGGATGTTCTGGTGAGTTCTGGATCCGCTGGAGCGAACCTGAGAGAAGCTCTTCTTGGTGGGACCTGAGGAGGGAAAACAGGGAGAGGATCAATGAATGGAACACATTTTAGAATGAGACCAACCTTTCTGAACGGTCTGTGAATACTCACGCGTGTTCTTGGGAAGCCCGGGGCCGACGCTGACCTGCAGAGATTTGCTCGTCGGTTTCAGGACAGGCATGTCTCCCTGACCCCCAACAAACAGGACCTGCCGGGAGCCGCCCCCACTCAAGAAGCCCCAGTTCTCCTTCTTCAACTTCATCTCCAGTCTGAGGGACAACCATAACGTTAGTAGAGGTCAGTGGTATCTGACTTCATTAGGACATTATTCACATGAGCCTAACAAGTGGTTTTGAGGCGTTAACTTTGCATCCGTTGACTTACGTGTTATTAAACTTGAGTGGTAGCTTCCTCTGTGTTTTCTCCTCAAACCTGCGGGCCAGTAGGCTGATGAACTCCGTCTTGAAGACACAGTCCAGCAGGCTGTCGTACTCCTGTTCGTGCAGGATCATGAAGTCATCCTGCATTGTGCTGCAAAAACATCAACACTGAGATAAATGACACAAATCTAAAGAACAAACTGCTGCTGCTTTGATGGAGGTTAAGATGGAGGGTCAGAATCATCTTTCACATTTGCATAGAAACACAGGAGGGAGGGGGGGGGGGGGGGGCTCAGAGCGGCTCACATCTGAAGGGGGAGACAGCTTGCGCCCGTAACCCCACACAAGGACACTTTGTTGCTCCCAGCGAGGTGGAGTTTGTTCTCTGATGAGTCTTTTACAACTCCTGCTTTCACTGGTTGCAGCACCTGGTCTGTATTACACCCCAACTCTAAAACCACACGCTCTGGTTTCTACCTCTCAAACAAAGACGTACAGCATTCCCATCAACAACAAAGCTCCCCTCTCACTTCCTTTTTAAATATTCTGTTTTATTTTGTAGTAAACTAGTTGACATTCTCCACACACACACACACACACACACACACTCACACACACACACACACACACACACACACACACACACACACACACACACACAGACACACAGACACACAGACACACAGACACAGACACACAGACACACAGACACACACACACACAGACACAGACACACAGACACACAGACACACACACACACACACACACACACACACACACACACACACACACACACACACACACACACACACACACACTCTCTCTCTCACACACACACACACACACACACACACACACACACACACACACAGACACACACAGACACACACACACACACACACACACACAGACACACAGACACACAGACACACAGACACACACACACACACACACACACACACACACACACACACACACACACACTCTCTCTCTCTCACACACACACACACACACACACACACACACACACACACACACACACACTCTCTCTCTCTCACACACACACACACACACACACACACACACACACACACACACACACACACACACACACACACACACACACACACACAGTGGCAGCTTTAATAGAGTCCACATGTTTCCAGCGTCCCTTGTGTGACATCTACAGGAACATGTGTGTGATTGGAAATGCAGACCGTGGCTTTGAATTCATGACTTTCTGCAGATTATATGTTGGGCTCCGACTGTCCTGCTTCATGTTGAGCCACCATTGTCTTGTTTTGGAAACAGCGTGTTACCCACTGGTATCTTCCTGTACCCGTACATAGATTTCATGAATAACCTTGTGTCCTGTCTATGTAGTGAAAAGGAGGGGTTTTAAATTCAATGTTTCGGTCTGGACGTCAGCACCCACAATGCCTCTGGAAAGCTCTACGTCCAAGTGAGGAGGACTGTGTGAAGGAAGACAGAGTGGGATGTTTGGACATGTGTTTAACTTGGGTTTGTAACTTTTTCCTGTACCAGAAAACAACATGTTGTAGATCAGTTACAGAAAAAATATTATTTGTTCTTTTTTGTTTTCCCTGCGATGTTATTTCCATCAGGAACCTCTCGAGGTTTTAATGATTTATTGCAAAAAATAATATGCCTTTGAGCAGACCAATGTGATGCTCCTCAACTCATCTCGGTAAGCTCCACCCCCCCCCCCTAGAATAAACATTCTTATTGACTTAAACCTAAATGCAAATTCAGCAGTGTAACATTAGCGGTGCAGCAGCAGGATGCCGTGCTTCATGCTGACTTACGTAGTCAGAACGAGCAGGACATTTGTTTATATGGACAGGTTTTGTTTGTTCATGAATGCATGAACATGTGACTAAAATTAACTGTAAAGTAATTATAATAAAGTTAATAAAGTAAAGTAACTGAAAGAACCTGTATTCTAGAGTTGCCGTTGATATCAGATAGAGATGTTGTAATACTTTAATACAGATTTAAGGTGAAGTACCTGAGAGACACAGCCAAGATCTTCTCCACATCGATCCGCCTCTTCAGGACCTCTGTGACCTGCCCTTTCTCCGGGCCCTGTTTCACCTTTTCTCTCCCGATCAGGTACACGGACTTCGGGGTCAGGATCAAGTCCCTCTTAATGCCCTAAAAACATAAAAACCAGTAGAACATGAATGTGCTGTCTGTTGTTTCCAGACAGGAACACGCTGAGAAGGAGACCAACCTTGAAGCGACGGTCATACTTTGTGACTTTGTCTGCAAAGTCGATCTTCTCTCTCTTGGCCAGGAACTGCCGGAGCTCAGGCCTGTCGTCCATGCCCAGGTAGTCGCCTACGAAGTTTCTGTTGAGGCTGTGTCGCCGCCTCTCCTTCCGGTTCAACAGCAGGTCAGAAGCTAGATGAACCCAGAGAAAGAGTGAGGAATGGAGGCGGAGGAACTTTGACAGAAAACAATCAGCTGGAAGTGTTCATCCACTCACCTTCTTCTCTCATCTGGACGTACTTCTTGCGGGCCACGTATTTCCTCCAGGCCTTCTGGATGGTCCTGGCGTAGCCGTCAAACTTGCGCTCCCTCGTCTCTTCCAGCAGAAAGAGCTTTGAAAAAAAAAACACCATTTTAACACCAAGCAATGACATCACAGCTTCTTCAGGATGAAGCCACACTACGAGGGGTGGGAATCTTTGGCTTCACAGCGATTCAATTCAGTAACTTTAAACCAAAATTCTATATCCATGAAATAAACATGCAATAATGCGAGTAAGACTGTATTCTTCTGATAGGTGAAAAATAAACAGACCACAGAATTACTTATTTAACATATTTATTCTATGAAAAAGTAGTTCTGCATAATATTTTATGCTGAATACAAAAATGTAAATTAAACATTGTTCAGTTATTTTGAACATGTTTGAATCGGCTACATGCTGGCAGGGGAGAGTGTCTTAAAAGTCATTAATCATAATTAAGAATCTCGATTCATAAGATTTAATGCATTTATATTGATTATCGTGAAGCCAAAGCGATTAATTCTATTTATTTATTTTAGCAGATTGGTTTATTTGAATGGTAGGACTGACGATCAATGCATCGATGCATCGTTACACTACTACACACTACTGAGTGTTTCTCAGTCAGAATACTGGATGATTGCTGTGTAAATGATGCATCTTATGCTGAATTTGTTGAAATACTTTGTTTCATCAAAGTTTATTGTAAAGATGGAGACCGTCTACTGGCCGGTTTGCACAGGAGGAATGATTACGAGTATTGATTTAAGGCTGACTTGAAAAAATGTGAACTTGTTGATACTCTGCAGTAGGTTTATTTGAATACTGCAAATTGTTTGATTTGTTGCCAGTTTTAAATCTGTATTCACGTTGATCTATGTTGTGATTTTTGTCAGTATGCACATATAATATTATACGTCACCACTTCCTGCACAAGCAGCCGACTCCGTGCCAACAGACCGCCGGTCTATGTCATTTCCTAACATGCAATCACACTCGCTGCGCCCTCCCAGACTAAACATCCTGCCCACTGCTGGAGCAGGCCTGGCATCGCATCGCTGCCGGGGCACCGACGCTTCAACCTTTCTCACCAGACGACTGATTAAACTCCCCAAGTGGCGAATCCAAGAACAACCAGAGACTCAACATGATCATGAGGACTACAAGTAACTATTATGTTTGACTATGAATGAATGTGATGGATCAGTCGCCCTATATACCATTTATAAGCACCCTACAAAGGTTGACTTCATAGCTGTGATAACGTGTGAGACCTCGGACTGACAGTAAGCCACGGCTCATCCATCAGCACTTTGAAGGACAAACTCTTCTCCGACATCTGGTGTCAAACAAACTTATTACGTCCAAAAGAAAACACAACCCGCTGCAGTCATGACACTAATGAGATGGTGTCAGGGTCTTATCAGAGGGGCTTGTTTTGAGAAGCTTGGCAGCTCATTTCAGCGGTCCGCCCGTGTGATATTTGCGTTTCACGAGCACACCTCAGACTTGGACTCTCGGTCTGGCAGCGTGGGGGGATGGGGAGCTCTTGGCATGCATGGCTGCCATGAATAAGTAAAGGCATTCAGGATCAGCTGTAAGGGCCTGGATTAAAACTAAGATGTCTGTGTATTCGCTTCGAAACGTGCATCGCTGTGAGCGTGCACGCTCCTCCGTGTACAAATGTTAATAAGCGAGAGCACGGGCGTCACACAAGCGCTGCTTTCATAGGAATCCTGGAGAAAAAAAAGGAGTTATGGTGGAAAAAGACAAGCCTTTACGATGTCCCCCCAAACTCTGCAACCACAGCCTGTACTTGTTTTAGTTCCAGAGCGTGTTGACTCAGCGCTGACGTGGTACGGGGGTCGGGTTCAATCCCCTCCCCTACAGCAGGGATTCCAGCATGATTCGGGACACAAGTGCCCTTTTATGGCGTTTAATGTAAAGATGGTGAGTTGGTTTTTACCCCCTGCTAACAAGAAGGCATGCAAACCTGTGCTCTACGTCTTAACAACAGACTTTCTTATAGAGACGTGATGTCAGAAAAGGCAAAATGACAGGATCTGCTGTCGGGTGTCAAACATACCGACTCGGGGGCCTTAACGAAGATCTTTGTGCGTCCGAGCTGGAACTGATCCTGGTCCATGTTCACGGACCGCAAGAGATGAAGGACGCCTTGTTTCTCATCCCCTCGCCACGTCGGCCAGGACTCTTTGGTCAGGATGGCGTACCTTGAGAAACAGAAACAGGAGGTTTATTGGTGATAAAAGCATCTTACATGAGTCAGAATGTGAAAAGGCTGCGAGGCTGAGGCGTTACCTGTTGAGGAACTTCTTGAAGACTCGGCGGTATGCGTAGCCAGCTCGCCTCACCCTGATGTTCTCCTTCAGACCCAGATACTCCACCTGGTGTTTCACTCTTCACATAGGAAGGAAGGAATATCAAGACACTTCTTTCTGTTCTTTAATGAGCCAAGTCGCAAAGTAAAAAAGGTGATGATGACAAGAATGTGGCATCATATTGATTGACCTTCATGTTATAAGGTTTTGTTCTCTGCTTTTGACACTGTGGTGTTTTTGTGATGTCATTATGAATAAATCAGTTAAAGCACAACACATAATAATGTAATTTACTTTGGCGTATAACCACTCCACCACCAGTAGTTTGAGTTATTAACGATCAACTTGAACTCAAACGACTTTTTTCTCGCTCCACTGGCGGAAACTTTCATCACGAGTCATTGGATGCAAAACAGCTGCATTTTGCTTTAAGGTTTCCCTCAAACAAAGCTGCTACGCTGCACTAAGTACACGCCGTCTTCCTGTGAAAACAACAGTTCCGCTGCTAATTAATGAGCCGGCCTGTGCCCGACTCACAACAGGAAGGTCATAGGCTCTGAACAATACAACAGTACTCAGCATCTGAACATATAGTGCCCAACGCCTGAAGAAACAGCGGGGAAACTGAAACAAAGGGATATGGGGGGGGGGGGGGGGTCTGATATGACTTGGACAGAAAACACCCAAAAAGAGCAACAAAAAATGGTCACAATGGTCCAGAGTTTCCCTTTGTGTGAGACCAGCCTGCGTTCATCAACGTTCACTGAAAGACAGATCCTTGATATTTAAAATAAAGGTGTCATCGATTCAACTTCCATGCATATTGATCGTCCATGTGGTTCTAAATTATCTGATCGGGAGCAGAATCTATTTCCTGCCCCGATTAGACTCACTTCAGTCATGTTTCTATTCTTTCATCTTTATTTCATTCGATTGTCATCCATGTGTCCTCTGCTGAAGGATTTTACACAAATGTAATTAATTCAAACTTAAAATGACATCTGTAATAATATGGCAGATGTAGGGTAAATCCTGGTCTCAAAGTGACACAGAGCATAAACAAAAGCTCACACTTTGCTGTAAGAGGAGTGAGAAACCAGACGACCAGTCTTTTAGCAGTAAACAGGCTCTGATTGGGTGGAGTCATGAGAGGCGTCACTTACCGGCTCTCTTCCCAGTCCCTGGGCTTCTTCGTTTCGTTAGGTTTGATGCAGCGGATGTAGTGCGGAGTACATTTCATCAGAGTGCTCACCAAGTCGTTGGCTTGTTTCTAAAGGGGGGGGGGGGGGGAGCACAGATCACGTACAGTAAGGATGAGACTGATGATCATAATGATGTCTCATAAAAACCCCAAACTTTTACTTTACTGACGAGGACACGCCACTGAACAGCAAACACACATTATCGTTTCACAGGCCTTTTCCCACGGCGGCTTAGATAAAGAAGGACAGGTACACACACACACACACACACACACACACACACACACACACACACACAGAGAGAGACACAAACACACACACACACACACACACACACACACACACACACACACACACACACACACACACACACACACACACACACACACACACACAGAGAGACACACACACACACACACCTTAATTTTGCTGCCTGCGGTTGTGGGTCGACCCTTCTTGTCAGCGTTGAGGTTTTCTGGAAACAGTGCTCTGATGAAGGCGCTGTTAGAGGACAGAGGTTAGCAGACTGAGGACCGATAGAGGAACAACAACATCCTTGTAGCAAAAACAACGTTGTTATGGAGCTGAAAGTAACGGTTGGAAAAATGCAGTTAATGATTAAAGAACCTGTGACCTTCAGTGAAGGTCACAGGTTGAAATTCCTGAACCACTTGGGAAGGTCTGAGCTGGGGGGGGGGGGGGGGGGGGGGGGGACAAAAGGTGTGTGTGTATGTGTGTGTGTGTGTGTGTGTGTGTGTTTGTGTGTGTGTGTGTGTGTGTGTGTGTGTGTGTGTGAGTGTGTGTGTGTGTGTGTGTGTGTGTGTGTGTGTGTGTTTGTGTGTGTGTTTGTGTGTGTGTGTGTGTGTGCGTGTGTGTGTGTGTGTGTGTGTGTGTGTGTGTGTGTGTGTGTGTGTGTGTGTTTGTGTGTGTGTGTGTGTGTGCGTGTGTGTGTGTGTGTGTGTGTGTGTGTATACCACACGTCCCACCGAGGCCACTGCTCTAGAGAGGAATGTATGCTATAATTTGACGCTTGTTGAATTTAAATAATTGACAACATCTAATTGAGATTTGGCACTTTTGCATGAAAATAGGAAAATTAAAAAAAAGAATGTTAACTTTCTCCCTGATTGTCTGAACCATAACAACACATGAGGTCAACCAGTGCTCGTCCAAACTCCCTCCAGTAAGATGACTTGGTCCCAGCTCATCTGGATTTCAGGGAATAACATCTTGGTCTTTACAATTTATAAATGGAATTCATGACATATAGATGTTGTGTTTTATCACATCGTGACGAGACCATGTTGTGTTGCTGCTGGTCGGAATGTAAAAGATATTATATAAAAAGAATATATAGCTCTAAAAGAGGGGAAAGTGGTGATTTCAGACGAAGCTTATTTTAAAGCATTCATTCATAACAAGGATTTAGTATCTATTATCTCACATGCTTGTTTACCAGCAGGTTCCTGTTTTATGGAAAATTGCAACACCCACTTTAAGAACGAGTAGAAGCTCTCCCTCGACGTTTTACTCGCTCGTAAACTGGAGATGATGTTGTATTTCTTTGCAGTTACGCTGTAAAATCAACACTTTTAATGACTTGCTTAACGGCTTCACGTTGGTTTGCCCAGAATGAAACCAAAAGAATAGAAAGTTACGGATTTAGAGATTGTTCCTTCCGTGTTCGACACAAGAATTTGGCTCCTTTCGAACTATTCGTTTTTCTTTGAAAACTTCCAAAAAACTTGATGACTGTCAAGTTGTCACGTACGTCTGATGCCTCACATTCTGCTAATCTAAACGTGTTTTATTTCCATCTTTGATGTTTATCAAATCTATTCTCAGTGCTTTTTCATGTTTTTTTAAAAACCTCCATCCCTGTTCTGGCATTCTCACACGTTGGTATTTGTTTGGTTTTAAACTCAAAGCTATGGACACAGAAGAAAAGACCAGCAGGTTGTGTGTACAAACAGACCAGAGGTCTGCTAATACTGTCCAGCTGACAATACGGGTCATTCCTTTCTTCTCTACTCGACCTGCTGCTCTCAGAAATGAGGTCTGCTTCCTTCCTTCTGAGGCTTCCTTTATGTGTTGCTGTGCCAGACTCTTTAATCTGTGTGTTTGTGGGCCTGACTGCGATGTCGATGTTATCCAGCGCGTGTCTGAATGGGATTTTGATAGAAGCTACGTTCGTGCCTCGCCAAACGTGCACACAAAGAGGGGGCGAGCTGTGGCTGAGGCCTGCAGGGGTTACAGACACAATGCAGGCTGTTTGCACAGATGGCCATTTTGACACAAAGAAAGCCCAAGAAACCAAAACACAGGGGGGACCAGACCCCACAACGCAGCCCCGCGGGGAGACGGGGCTCGGAAGGTCAGACTGGGTTGTCCCCAAAAGCCACATATCTGGAACAGTCGGTGTGATTCAGGGCGGAGAGCGCGACGTAACCCTGCACACTTCTGCTGCGTCCCGTCAGTTTCCTGATGCACTTGAACGTCCGAGACTCTCATTCAATCACAATGGAAGACCCCCCTTTAGTGTGAACCATAGAAACGCTGGCCACATGTCGGGACAATGTGCAAAGAGGAGATGCTTACATTTCACTGCTCTGCATCAGCTCGATGAGGTCAGTAAAAAGGACATCTCGGTTCCTCTCGCAGAATCCCTCCGCATCGTAGGACACCTGGAGGAGAGAGATTTCAGAGGCATTTCTCAGAATGATCAAAGAGGACAAGGGGAGACTTTCTAGTAAAAGGAAAGATGACACTGTGACTGATATTCAGGTTTAAATGAGTGGCTGGAGTTTCATGGGAAAAGAAAATGAAGGCTTGCCGATCCTTTACACCTCCCCAGGATTAGCTTCCTTCTAAAACCAGCGGCGGTCTGAAAGTGTATAAATGAAGCCGTGTTATTTCTGCTGTATTGCAGCCTGAGGCTGCAGGAATGTTTTGAGCCGGGTCATGGGAGCCCCTCAAGTCTTTATGGCACGGCTCATTAAGCCTGCGGCATGTGTGCCAGGCTGAGGCCACCACACATCTGGAGAATGACACGGGACAACCTCGGCCCAGACCACCACAATGAAAAACTGGTGCACCATCGCGTATGAATTGCATAAGGCCGATTCACATATATCAGACAGTGTTACATAAGGGGAGGGACTGGAACTATAAATAGACAGGGAACAGAGAAAGGTGGTGTTATTTTCGACGGGAAAAACGAAAAAAAGGGTGAAGAACACCAAATCCAAGTAAAGTACCAGCTGCATTACTGGTATTTACGACCATAAAAATGAAATTTTAATAACGTTCTATTTCCAGAAGTTGCTGTCAGCTCCCTGCTGAGGGGTTTATGCATCACACATAATAGTTTACACCACGGCAAAGACCAGCATGGAGGTTGCTGCTGTTAACCTTGTGGTGAATGTTTTTCTATGTTGTTGTGTTTGTTGAGATACGTGTGATTCAAACAGACGGGAGTCAGACAAATGGACCAAACTGCAGCACTTGAAGCCAGCACGCTCAGACCGACCTTGCCAGCGTAATGGTGGATAATGAAGCCCTGGTTCCAGCTGTTGAAGTGCTCATGGGTGTTGATCTGGACTCGGAGCTTCTGCAGCATGGTCTGGTCGGCCCCCTCGCCCACCGCGTGCATGGTGGCGCACACGTCATCCAGGACGCACATGACGCCAGGAGGACTCTGGGATCACAAGGAAGACATGTGTATCGCTAAAAGTTCCCAAATCGGTTCATAGATTTTTAAAACTGATGGTTTATTTTTTTCTATTGACATAAACACCAGAGGTTATTGGTTCTAGAGCTGGAACAAGTTATGATGGATCTTTTTCACTATTTACTGATATTAAACAAGAAACAAGCAAACAAAGAGGGCGAGGACATGACAGTACACAATACAGGTACAGTAAACAAATATTGGAATAGAAATATTGGAATCCCATGTTTTCTAGTATTCCTCTCCCTTATCTTTACTGATATTTTAAAGACTGCACAATGAATGATTGTATAATAATCATATGTTCCAGCCCTAATATATGCCGTTAGAAGTTCCTTATCATGAGCAAGTATGATGAACAAACACTACAAAGCGCTCACAGTGTCTCCGTTAGGAGGACTTAGTAAAGTTGTCACTGGATTAACTGAAGTGGTGTGTTGTTGCTGGAGTGTCAGGCGCTGACTTGGATGGACTGCTCCTCTCAGATGAAGGCTTGTTTTAAAGCCCTTGTGGTAGATTTCATGGATTAGTCCTCTCAGTGGGACAGATAAATCAAATTAAGAGGCACGTCGGCATCTTTAAGGATATTAAGCTGCGAGTCTCGACTACAGAGCAGGAACTTGGCGGGAGCTTCGACTCAGTTAACCATGTGGGGCCAATAAAACTAACAAATGTTCATTATTAGTAACGATCATATTCAAGTCTGTGATTAGAAATGAATGCAGGGAATAATAATACTTCCAGTAGCACGCTCTCATTAAACTCATCAAGAAGGTGGTATTTTTAGCCCTGTTTGCTATTTAAAGAGATTTCTGCAGCTTGACTTTGTGTATTTTGATATTAATTCTTTGTTTTGTAAATAATAAATAAGTTTGTTTTGTGTTTGTTGTTTATGAAAATGAAATCAAGTCAGATCAGATCAGAATTAGCTGACGTTGCTAAACTAACTAACTAAACTCTTATCACTTGATTAGGAGCTGCAAGTAATGTTTATTTGACTCATTGATAAACCAACACATATTTTGGTCTTTAAGAGAATAGTAATAAAAAGTATCTCAGCTTACAGAACATCTGCAAATCCTCACATTTAAGAAGGGAGGTGACATTTTGCTGCTGATTTATTTTCTGACGATGAACTAATTGATGATGCTTCACTTCCATCCATCATTTTCTATCACTTTGTGATTTTTGATGAGTTTGCAGATCATTATTATTTATGGTTTAATTACTTTGCTCTCGATGAGATCACAGACGATCTTGTTGTTGAAGTATTCGATTGGAGTCCACTTGATGCCCTCCTGCACGTATTCCTCCTACGGAGAGGGACGAGAGCAGAAGATGTGAGACATCTAACGATGCAGCGATGAACGATTACAGAATGACTGAGGAGGCAGTTTACCTGCTCCGCCTTCAGAGTCAGCTCAATGAATATCTGCTGCAGTTTCTCGTTCACAAAGTTGATGCAGAACTGTTCAAAGCCATTTTTCTGTTGAAGAGACGGCACAGTTAATTCCATAGTCATTTCTTAAAAATCCAGAGTATGAGAACCTGCCCTTGATATGAGGAATCTAAAGCTCCCAAAAAACAAAATAATACAAGAACATTTCCATTTCGATGTCTGTCTGATCTCATCAACTTCTCATTCAGCAAACTAAACAAACAAGTCATGAGATTAGGGAAGCATGTTGAGGTCTTTTGTCTCAATCGGGTGATAGAACTTAATCCACATACTTTATAAATTAGTTTGATCCTTTGTGTTTAATCTGTTTAAACGCTCAAAGTTAATACCTGCTAATCTAACTCATGTGTTGCCTCAGAATTAAATTCCAGTAGCCATGTCTGTGAAAAGGACAACTTACTTGGAAAATTTCAAATCCGTAAATGTCCAACACTCCGATATTAAAATCCTTATGATCTTTCACCATGGCTTTGTTGATGGACTGAAATCAAAGGAGTGCGTTAGATGAGGATGAATCTTTATTTACAGGCTACGGCAGCATTGTTGCTATCGTACCTCGACCAGGAAGTCAAACACTCGTGAATGCAGGGCTTTGGAGAGGGCGTCGCGAGTGTAACACGCCTGCTCCACGTTCAGCGTCACGTCGATGGACTCCAACGCGCTTCCCCACTTGCTGTCCATCTTCCGGCTCGTAAGTTTCTCTTTAAGCCGGTTCTGGTCAATTCCAAGCAGAAATGCAGGGAAGGCTAGAACTGTTGGACAGAATAGAAAGGAGAGAGGAGACGTATAAATGTATAAATCATTATTAATATTAATTTTCCTGATTAAATCTGTATTTGGCTTTGTTTTCAGACTGCGGAGGTAAGAAAACAACTTAAAAAGTGGAATAACTTCATGCTACGTGAAAGAACAGTCATTATAATTAATGTTTATATACTGAAAACAGCCTGTTACCATATCCTGTATAGATAACAATATAAATAACATTTGTATTATGTTGATGAACTGAGAAATAAAGCAGCATGTTAATTAGGGGTGGGTAAAAATATCGATACGGCAATATATCGCGATACTTTGCCACCCAATACAATATCGATTTTTCAACTCCAAAGATCGATTTAAAAAAAAGAAAAGATTCATGTTTAGACGCGTTGTGAATGCAGTACTTTATCCTTTTTCATTTTATTTTCAATATTTATTCCAGTGAATTTCATGGGAATTAATAAAATGGAGAGGCTGTTTTGAATGAAATAGTTTTGACTCAATTTGTCCTCTGATCAATATCATCTGATGTACATATACAGGATCTTTATTTATATCGCAATATCGTGATATGTATCGTATCGTGACCAAAGTATCGTGATACGTATCGTATCGTGAGGTTCTTGCCAACACTCACCCCTAAGGTTAAATCTGAAACAACAGAGACATATCTCAGAAAACCACTATTCAAATCAACATGCAGGTTTGCATTCATTTAAAGGGCGGCCTCATGTAACCTTTGCACACCAGCACAAATCCCGCCCCCTGAATATATGCTTTGCACCGCATTTGCTCATCAATTTGCCATGAAAATCTCATAAATCAGGAAAGCTTCTCCAGGCAGAGCCATAAAATGTGGGCGATTCTGTGGCTAAACTTTTGACGCAAAAATTCAGAACAGAGGAGCTTTGAATTACAGCTGAATGCAACATAGAGGACTAGTATTGGCCTTGAAAAAAGAGTGTTGAGAACACCACAGATCATTTGCACCGACCTGCCGTTGATATTCCCTCCTGAGAGCCCCTCCCTGCCTTATTACAGTGACTCACTTCCCCGAAAAGGAAATGGCTCTCAGGCCTGTAGACTCACTGCGTCTGGGAATGCCTCAGACCACTGCAGCAGCTCCCCTTATGGGACACAAGGGTGTGACTGACCATACGCCTGCTTCAATCAGGAAGAAAACTCTTTCTTTGTGTTCAGCAGGAAAAGTATGGATGGTATACAAAGGCTGTGTACGATGTGTGAATACCGGGAACAATGCTCTTATAGGGCAAGGAAAAGGGCAGGAAATTTGGTAGTCAAAGCGCCGGTGGATAATGACAGGAACAGGAGGGAGCGTGTCACAACCAATCAGAGGTGAGACATACAATGATCACTCACTCAATGTCACTCGATGCCTCATTTCTGCTTGAATCATTGTGGATGTTTGCATGTGGTGCAACATCAGAAATTTAAGCAAATCTTCCCCTTACATCTGCAGTGAGTTATGTAATGGAATCTTCTAAATATTTCACTCAATATAGAGCGTTGAGGAGGCACTGGTACAGGTAGATACAGAGTATTTATGCAATATTGTGAATGTAACCCCCTTCTTGCTGCAGACCCAAAAATAATCATCACATTGAAAAGCATCCATCCATCGTCTACCGCTTATTCAGGGTCGCGGGGGGTCTAGAGCCGATCCCAGCTGTCATTGGGAGAAGGCAGGGTACACCTGGACAGGTAACCAGTCTATCACAGGGCTGACATGTAGAGACAGACAACCATTCACACCTACGGGACATTTAGGGTCTTCAATGAACCTATCCCCATCCTGCATGTCTTTGGACTGTGGGAGGAAGCCGGAGAACCCGGAGAGAACCCACGCTCACACGGGGAAACTCCACACAGAAAAAAACCAAACCCAACCCGGGAGTTGAACCCAGGACCCTCTCGTTGTGAGGCGACAGTGCTACCCACCACACCACCATGCAGCCCCATTGAAAAGCATTAGATCCTAAAATAGTCCTTTTTCTAAAACAGCGCGTCACTGTCCGGATCAAGTTACCGTTAACTAAATAAAGTCCAGCCAAAATAAACTCCTAATTATTTGTACAAGCAGTCTCAACAGATGACGCACGGACTCTTGTTACTGAGTGCGGGTCGATGTGAACTCGGGGAAGTTTCATATGTGCAACACGCTGCAGTGAAAGCACACAGTGAGTGAGGCTGCAGGAAACAGGAAAGGCAGAGATTATGGAGTGCCTCTGTTACGTCTGCACAGAACAGACCGAGCCATTGTACAGTGGCAACGGCACTCTCATCGGCATCACAGAGGACCAAACAGGGGAAAAGCCCAGAACAAATAATAACAATAATAATAAAACGGGACAAAAAGCGGCAAATATGTCTGTTAATAACGTGTTTTATCTGGTAATCTAGCATGGCTACGTGACGGCGACTATTGCACAGATTGCCATGGTTTATTTGTACAGTCATGGTCCCATGAGGTTGTACCCTTCAGTCACCAGCAGGTCACAGCATTTACATTTACATTGAGGGTATTTAGCCAAAGCGACTTACAATGGTAAATAGACCTGCATTTATATAGCGCTTTTCTAGCTAACTAGCTACTCAAGGCGCTTCACACACTACATTCAGTCACTTTTACCCGTTCACACACACATTCATACACTTTCATGCAATTTGGGGGTTCAGTATCATCAAGGATGCAGACTGGAGGAGCCGGGATTCGAACCTGGGAGGACGACTCGCTCTACCTCTGAGCCGCAGCCGCCCCTAATAAGTACATTTGTTGGAGGAAAGTGCAACAGTATATCGCTATCAGTACAGTAAAGTATTTCTCTTTTACTGATTATGTTTTTACACCTGCATGTTAGCATGCTGATGTTAGCATTAGCTCTGAGCCATGCTATGTCTACGTATAGCCTCACATAGCTGGAGACCCCAAGTCATGCATGCATTTAGTAGACTTATCATTATTAGCATGCTAGCGTTAGCGTTAGCTTCAAGTGAAGCTTCAGAGCAAACTAGCATCTCAGATTGTCAAAACACCTCAAATGTGTCAGGAAGAACCTAAACGACCCGTTTTCATCCGTCCCTCCTGGCTAAATGTTTAACGTCAAACTAAAAAAATACACAAAGTTGACTTTCCAAACAGTGCTGATGTGGGCTTTGGCTGTCGCTCCCTGTGTTGCTGTTGAATGAAGAGCCGACTTACATTCTTCGCTCTCCACAGCAGCGTAGTTGCCTGCTTCCTTGAAGGTGATGTTTCCCAGGTGCAGGACTCCAGCAACAATCTGCAGCACCATGGAGCGGTCCTCCGGCGAGATGCCGATCACGGCCATGGCATGCTGGGAAACGGCAAGGGAAAAGGTCATGGTAAGTCGGGGCTGCAGTGTGGGTTTGGTCCATTCCTGAGATACCTAGCTCATGTCCTCCAATTACTCCTGATGTGGTCTCAGTGGTAAACAATAGCAGGCGGAGACGGTTGGAAAAGAAAACACAACAACAGAAGTGATGAGAGAGAAAGGAATGTGAAAAGAGGACTGTGAGCCACATGAACGCTGCTATGAGATTCACAGATACACGCGATTCACAGAGGAGAAGTCATTGTCTGTTCAACAGAAGGGATCTGAGCGTACCATCGTCTCCTGGAAGTCACTCTTGTCGTTGATGTCATCCACTTTGTAGGAGCCGGACTGATTGAGGTAAGTGTAGTAATCCAGGCTTGTGATTCCCAGGCTGCTCTTCTGCTCTCCACTGGCTCCTTCAATCAACTGCAAAGCAGAAATGAATGGTGGATGTAGCAGACATGCTTTTGCACAAAGCCCGTGTGGAGTGTCATTTTTATACATTTTCAAGGCTTATATTTAGACGCCGTTTGCTCCATTTTGCATGTGAAGAAAGCGACACGTTCTCTTCCAGGGACCTCCACGATAAAAACAGACCGATCTTCCTGGAGCCAAATGGCACGTCCAACCCGATGTGTCCTGAAATCCCCTCTCAGAGCCCCTTCACAAGCCAAGTGTGTCCCGTTCACTCTTCGGCTTGAAAAATAAGCCTCACCTGATAGAATATATGGAAACTCCTCTCTCCAGGATTCCTCATGACGACACGTGACTTCTCCAGAAGGAAGTTGGAGATTTTCCCTCCGTCTGGTTCTCCACCGGAGCTGAACTGGATCTCAAAGTATTTCCCCTGGTGGATCAAAGGAGGGGGTTTATTTTCAGTATTGGGAGTGGGCTGCAATAAAGTTTATAGCCAGAGCTATAAGATCTGGCACCTGGTTGTTCTACGGTTGCTAGTGCAACGGTAGTATATATATATATATATATACTGTATGTGTGTGTTTGTGTGTGTTTACAGACATTTATGTAAAATAGGCCCAAAATTGAAAAGAGACACTATTTATTCAAAGACAGACTGCCTAAAAAGTAGTGATCTCAGGGCAAAACTAAGCTAATTTCCCCCAAACTGGATATAAAACTATTCTGACGACTGAGACAATCCTGCTTTAGATGCTAACCTGAACACCTTCAAGCCCTTGTTGACTGAGTCCCTTTATAAGCAGTGGAGGATCGGCTGCAGTGGTTCTGCATGTATGTCTTTCTATGCAACGTGTCCTTACAGCTCAGCTCTGGTGAACCAGGACACACATTAGTGATGGTTTCCTTGGGCAGTAACAGAAAAGCCAAATCTTTGTTTTCCAATGTCCCTGCTTGGATTTTAAGGTGGTCCACATAAAAGTTTAGCACCGACTGCATGTATTTATCTCTGACCAGTTTGGGATTTCAGCGCGAGTCGGTCATTCTAATTTTATATCTGGTTCACAGAGTCGTCCTCACTTACTACAGCTTTGTCAACCACAAAGACTGAAAAGATATTTTGTTGAAGGACACTTTTTTTTAAGCACTCTGCTCCAGCTTTTGATTTTGAAATGGGTTGTCATGTGTTTTCTTTGATTATCAAGACCCAGTTATGACTTGCACCACGTTGCTAGGCGCCCTGATTCACAAAAAGTGGAGCCTTACAAATCTGCTGGAGTTGTTGTTCCTCAAGGTCTTGGCGTTGCCGAAGGCCTCCAGCAGCGGGTTGGACTGCAGAATGATGTCTTTCACGTGCTGCGAGGAGACAGAAGCAATGAGCTGGTGGTCAAGTCACAGACGACAGGTAGGGAAACCACACACTTCACAAGCTCTCTGACAAGCTGCCGTGTCCGTCTCTTGAACTTTCCACTCAAACACGAGCACACACACACACACACACACACACACACACACACACACACACACACACACAGACAGAGACACACACACACACACACACACACACACACACACACACACACACACACACACACACACACACACACACACACACACACACACACTCCGAGTCTGGAGGGCATTATTTTTCCTGTGAGCCATCTGTATGTCAAACACATGAGTCCTAAATCGGTCCAGCAGACAGAGCTACTCCCACTTCCATTATTGTATACAGAAGTTGAATGTGAGTTATTTCTTGGAATTTGTCTGACTTTCCAAATTTAGTATGAAAGGAAAAAATAAACGCCGTGCTTCACACTTCAAGCTATTTATAGATTAATATGGTTATTAGTTCACTACTTTGACATATTTTACTCCAAGTCAGAAGAGGTTCTTCCACATCTAATTTGGCCACATTTTGACTTCAAAACGGAATCCAGGCGATTCAAATTAAACACAACGTGGTCTCAAGATGTTAAAATAAAAAGTCTATAAACACACGTTACGTATGAACATGTAATGTGATATTACCTAGACAGATGAACAGATATGTGACTGGCAGGCAGATTTTATCAATTAAAAATAGTTCTCATACACATGTGAACAGACACCAAACACATTGCATAAGAAGGAATGTGCTGTTCTGAGCACGCGGCACAATGTGTGCAAAGCTGAAGGGAACCATGTGAAAGGGAAGCGATACTGAACAGGAGCTGGAAGAGGTGGAGACGTGTGTGTGTGTGTGTGTGTGTGTGTGTGTGTGTGTGTTAGAGTTATGTTCATAACCAGTGTAAAAGTGTACATCTATACTGTAACTACCACAAACCACAAACAATAATCACGCTACATAAATATAACACGTAGTTAGTCAGACTACCATTTCTACTGTTACACAGCCTGGAGATGATTTCTAACGTTTCCTTGGTGGAAGCAGCTCTGCGTGGATTAAATATAAAAATCCCACTGCCATCATGGTGCAAGCATTTCCTCATCAAACTTTAGATCTTTATCGAGCTTAGGAAGTGGACATCTGCTGGTTTGGGGAGCTGCCAGATGGTTGAAGGGGGCTGGGGGTGAATAAGAGGCTGCTGATGGGCTGATAATGGGATATAAGCAGGAGGATGATAAAGAGGTAGATTTGGGTCTAAGGGGGGGAGTAAGTGCAGGAATGAAGCTGCAACAAGTTGCAGTGGCAACAGGTCATTTGGACAATTTGTGATTCCAAATGTAGGAGGGGCAAAACATTCTGAAGTAATAATGATAGAAAAAGCATCCGCACACTCCAACCCTCTTCAACTATGAATGGAAAATATTCCACAGGTCAAAGTGAGTGGATGCTAACGCTAACGTTTTACATTTTCAGCTCCTGCACTTCCACCATTATCTCAAAAATCTCAAATGTCTCTTGCATCTGTTACATTCTGTCCTCCAAGGAAAAACGCAGGCCTCACCTGTACTTTGGCTCCGCCCCCTGACACTTTGGAGATGTAGCCCATGATATATTTGGCTGCCACAGTCTTCCCTGCTCCGCTCTCCCCACTGAAAAAAACAGATAACCATTAAAGCACGCGGTCGCATTCATGCAACCTGAGCTTCAGAGATGATCAGATATCATGCAGACACGGCTGGTTGTTGGGTCTTTTAACCAGTCTATGGTGGATATCCAGCAAGTGGTGGGCATGTTTTTGTGTCTACCTAATCAAACATGACCTGTAGCACATGAGTTGTGCTGAACCTGCTGAATAAACAGGTGAAATCCCAGCTCCCGCTTTCATGTGTCCACACTCTGTTTACTGGACGAACCAAAGTGTGTTTTGAAGCAAATTTCAACTCAAAGGCTAAATGTGTGTTTGACCAAAGCACATGTGACCAGATGGACGCTGCAGCAGCAACAAGGACATTCATTCTGTTTTGTCACATTCACAGATTTCTTTCCCCTCCATCCCGTCACCCCACACTTGTCTGTTTTGCTCTTTGCCTTTCACTTTGCCAGATTTATTTTGACATATGTGGTTTGGCTGAGTCTTTTTTTCTTTCTGTGCCTTAAAGTAGAGTCAGGTCGGTAATGCCTCTGTGAGAAATACAGCTGCAGATTGTTAGAAGCTGCTAGAGGAAGAAATGGGAGTCGCTCAGCTTACACAGTAGTCTCTGTCATTGTCCGGGCTTCCTCACTGCACAACTAAAAACTCATATGTTGATGTTTTACTGTTCAGAAACACCTCAGAGCTGCATCTGAGAGCATCGTTTCTTCTTGTGAAATATTCTCCACTTTCAACACAAGCTCGAGGGGAGTTGGCGTCTCATTCTGAGCCCTCGATGTGGACAAGTCTCATTGTTGTGGCGCTGAAATGCTGAAGGCATTGTTAACTTGGACAGAGACTTATTAACCAAACAAGGACATGAGTTGAACAATGCAAGGCAGAGGCACGAACGCTTAAGCATCAACTTTCACAAATCATTACTGACATCAGCTATGGAAAGGATGCACGGCCAACGCGGAGTTCTAGTTTTGGTGGTTTTAAATCTAATAAGGTGCACTGAATTCCTGCAGAACTAGTTTCGTGTACAGTATGTTCAAGTAGGGAGCCTGTTTCCATCTGTTTTAACAGTCTAAAAGACGGAGATGGAGACTAGGAACTGGCATGAAAATGACAAACTATTGATATTGAAAACCAGCAGCAGGGCGATGCAACTAGTCTGAACTGTTGAGCCACTTCAAAGCGGCACAATCAATTGTCCTTCTAGACTAAATAATTCACAAAACAATTCAGTTCCTTGGAAAGGAAGGAGGGGAAAACCTGGATTGGTGCATGAGGTCATGTGCGACAGCTGTGGGGAATAGTACATTGGTGAATCAGCACAATCTCTGGACAAAAGGCTGAATGAACACCACAAGTGGAGAACATGAGCTGTCTGTGAAACGGGATGAATACCGTGGACCAGGAGCCAGTTTGACAGCTGAAGGAATTCAAAGAAGATCCTCCACATCGGACTCATGGATGGTCGTGAATAAAACTAACGAAAACTGTAACACATCTGCTTTTATTCGTGGGATTTAAAGGTTGACTATAAGATGGTCCAAGCTGCTCGTATTCAGCCCCTTCATCACATGCTATAGTCAGCAGATAAACTGCTGCACCACACCCTGCATCCCTCTTATGATTAATGCACACATTTCTTATTTAACGTGTGAAAGCGCTAACGCGGAGCGACGCCGACCACACTGCCTGGCCAGCAGTTCGCAGCGGCCTTTTGTGTGCCGAGACCGGGTTCATCATAAAACCACTTCCATGCTTTTGTTTGCTGATTTAGTTGATCACAAAATCCACCTCGGTGCCTTTATGTGGGAAACTGAACTAGCAACTGCTGGCTGTCCAAACAACGGGCAAAAGTGCTGAAGCAGGGGGCCATTCATCATGAGGTAAGCACTACAGCGCCCGCGGCGCTCAGGTGACTGGGCCAATGGGATAACGCCCCCATCATGACACCACACTTTTCTTGTAGAAAAACATTTACCTACAAACTGCCTGTAAAAGTCCCTAAAAACTCCCTGAATCTAGAGAAAGGAGGGATTTGGGGGCCAAGGGCCACGCAGGTGTTCTTCCTGTTTGGTTTTCTTCCTTTTTAAACCAGGAAGTACAAAAATAGAAACTATTCTCACATCCTGAGCCGAGGCCAGATCCAGCTGTTAGCTGTGCATTGTTGGGTATTTGGATATTAGTGCATCTGATCCTTTAATTTGCATTTCAGCTGAAGGGGATATAATGGAGAGACATGAAAGAAACAGGTCACTCTCAGTCAGTCAGCTGTACTGAATGATGTGGTGGAACCGGTTCTGTTGTCTGGTTCTCCTCCCAACCATTATCACGACCTGCTGCTTTGTTATAACACCTCACGGATCACATTGTCCAGATCACTATCTCCGGTCTGTGTCTCCGACGTTCTCACAGCCTGGATGTTTAGAGATTTGACTCGCTGACACTCAATCAATTTGGGCTGTCACACTTCATTAGTTCATGATTTGTAAAGCAGGCAGAGAACGATAAAGTAATTATGGTTTCAGAGACTTACCTGATGATGACACATTGGTTCTCACTGTCAATCATCATGTTTCTGTACATGTTGTCTGCCAGAGCGTAGATGTGAGGAGGGTTCTCATACTGAGCCTGAGGGTTGACAGAGGAATTCAATTAAAACCAATGGTCAGATGACTTTTGTACCTTTGTAGACGTTGTTAATTGTCTGTGTAGCTCGAGCCTATTTCAGTTTATCCTGTGTGTCATAGACTTCCATTGTTCTCCAAAAACACATCAGTTAGTCAAACTGCTGCACTGGATGAAATATTCCAGCATCATGATGAACACTTCATTTTGACTCAAACCCACATCCTGCTGCTATAAATACTCACTAGAGCACCAGATGTGTATTAATTCACCCCTGAAAATAATGCTTAAAGTCCCAGTCGGCAACATGTGTTTGATCATATTCACTGAAGCCGACACTACGCTCCAATAGAACAACATAAATCATCCGGTTTTAGAATAAAAAGCGTGCCTCTACGTGCACGTAGAGCCTGTAGTTTTACAAAGATCGACAGCGCCCGGATCATCCTGTCCAATCAGCACGCAGGGCTGTGTTCGTGCACACACAGAGCCCCTCCCCCCTCGGGTCGTACCACTATCACAGGGGGGAGGCGGAGGGAAGTAGCAACAAGCTTCTAATTCCTGGTTAAAAACCCAAACGAGGAGGTCCAAAACAACCAAGGAGGAGAAGAAAACACCGGTGGAAAAGAAGGACAAAAAGAAAGATGGCGACGGTGCCCGTGATAAAACCAGAGTCAACATCGGACCCGCGTTTCAAAGGTGGCGTGATCTAAGGGAGTTCAAAGGGCACGGAGTCGTGGGGGAGGAGCTCGGTGGTCGTGGGGGAGGAGCTCGGTGGTCGTGGGGGAGGAGCTTGGTGGTCGTAGGGGAGGAGCTCGGTGGTCGTGGGGGAGGAGCTCGGTGGTCGTGGGGGAGGAGCCTGAGAGTTGGAAACATTCCAAATCTGACAGAATGCCCTCCATCCACCAGACTTGCCGACTGGGACTTTAACAAACATTTTTAACATTTGCTAAAAACTGCAGTGAAATGAGTCGGGAAGTATTGAGGGATGAGACATGTGATTATATTTTATCCCCACTTAGGCCATGAAGACTGATTTCCAGGTTTGTGACACTGAATAGGATGAAACAGGACAGCTTAGATCTTAAATCTACTGCAACGTCGGTACCTTCATGGCTGTTTCAAACTGTCTTTCTGAACTTTGCCCCTGCAGTTTGAGCTGATTACACCATGCAAACCCAGATCCAGTGCACTTAACTGTGATCTTCCAAACTGTTAAACCTGGCATGAGTGTTTTCACAGTCAGTTAGGATACTAGAAGTCTCTCAGTGTGTTCCTGGCCCGAGGAGACGAGCCCTTCTCAGCTGGCCGGCCAAGAGAGGAGGCAGACTCGAACAGGCCGTCCTGTGAAGGAATCGCCAAGTCTTCCTAATGGTTGAGTCAAGTTTCTGACAGAAACATCTGCGCCAGTCCGCTGGAAACTTTGCAGTGCAGCTAACCCAGTTCATTTGAAAGCCTTTGTCCTTCAGACTTCTTAAAGCCCCAGACACACCAGTGCTTTTACAGTTTGAAGGGAGTTTGAATCTCAACAGAAGCCTTTTAATGTGTTCATATAGGATCCTACTTACTGCGCCCTGATACATCTCCACTTCTTTATCCCCGAAGTAAGGCATCTGCTTGAAAGGGTTGATGGAGATGAGCACAGGACCAATATATGTCTGAGGAAGTTATATATTAAAGATCACACAACAAATCAGCAGAAAACACACGGCAAATTCAAATGGTGCCTCACTGGATGTGCAAATAGGTGTTTATAAACGATAAAACATTCCCTGTTTGTGGCAAAACATCTGTATTACATAAGAAATGACGTCCATGAGCATAACGTCAGGAGAGTGTGAGAGTATTTGGAGATCCGAGGCTAAATAAGTATCCTGAAATGACAGAGAATAGACTGGGAATGTAACACTGTGAGGTTTTATGCCCTGAAGCCAAAACGCAAATAAAGCAAATAAAGCTGCTATTGTGGGTGGCCTACAGTGACCCACAGGCTTGGCAGGGAGACCTCACACTATTATAGAGAAGGCCTGACTCAGAGACGTGGAGCCCAACAGTGCCAGCCTTCACCCAAACTTCATAATCCTGAAGCACTGCCAGAGCCCGGATGAAGTTTACGTAATGAGCGGCTCGGCATCGCTGCTCCAAAGAGGTTATTCATTCATTCATCAACTCAGCCCAACGTTGAATGGCGCATGTATGCGTGGCCGCAGCTGCACTTTAGAAACCTAACCCTAGCATTTGTGCGATGCGCTGTATGAAAATGACAGCTCACCATTTAGATCCCCACCACAATCAAAAAAAACATATCAGCTTTTTTTTTTTTAAGTCTAGATTTCACCACTATGCAAGTCTGACTTTGGTGAGGGAGTCTGAGGTGGTTGGAAGGAGGCACAGAGAGGCCCTTTGCCCCGCTCAACACCGACCTATTACTCACTGCTACAACAACACTATGAATGGCCATTCAGCTATTCTGGGAACAGCACGGGTGAGACGGGGGCTCGGATATTTCTCGCCGGGCTGTGAACTGAGATTGTGAGCAAAAGGATACAAAGATGTAGTCATCCATGTATCTCTTCTTGAGGTTGTCCACGATGGCGTCCTCGTTGATCTTGCTGAGCAGCACCATGTCGTCCACGCCGCTGTGTTTGACATTGTGGCTCTGCCAGTGGTACCGGTAGTGGCCCCGGCTCCCCTGCAACAAACACACAAACAACGTGCCATTGTTATTCCACTCGGAGAGACACAATGAGATGGACTCGTCGAGAAGCAGACATCAAGGTGACATTAAAGCAACACTATCACGCATATGAAAACAAGGGTACATTATTATTATCACAGCAACAGAAAAGTCAAAGTGTGCACATTTTCTGATCCCGGCAGCACGATGTGTTTACTCTGAAGGAAAGTGCGAGGTCAGATTCCCAGAAGTGCTTTGTGTTATTTGTCCAAGTGTTAAAGATGCTCCGTCCCAACTTTTATCCACATCCTAACAATCTGGTTTCTCCCTGCATTCCTGTTTTTGTTTTAGCTGAGTGAGTCTCCGGAGAGCTGAGGTCATTCATCATGCGCTATGAGTCAGAGTTGTCTGGCTACTGTGGACGAGGGTCACAATGCGCTGCGAGGAGTGAGTCTCTTTCTCCTGGACTCGGAAACACTCAACGCCGCCGACAGTACTCCGGACATTAGGCAGCAGCAAGTTAACTCTTGACTCCCTCCATCTTTAGTGAGGAAGTGGTTGGAGACGCAGAGTTGCAGTCGAAACAACAAAAACACCCCATAGCCTCAGTCATACTTCAACAGCAAGATACTGTACTTTATGGAACTGATTATTATTTATCTACATGTTAGCCGCCCTAGATGATGAATGGCTCCTTCCACTTTGGTTCAGACTGAAATATCTCGACTAGTGTACAGACATTCATGGTGCCCAGAGGATTAACCCTCCTTGTGTGATGCCCTGAGTTTTCACCTAGCGCCACCATGAGGTTGATATTTTTGGCTTTTAATAAAATGATCACCTTGCGGGGAGATTTCGTTGCTCAACTGCTGTTTACAAGGTAAAACAATGTAATTACTGTACTTGTATGTTTTGAGGTTGTAGAGTTTTAATAATATAAAGCACAGAAAATATCATAAAATGCAAAAACATACTGTTTATACACTAAATATCCACAAACTAATCTTCAGTGGTGGAAACAATCGCTCTACAAACAACACATCTGTGAGTAAAACAATAATAAATATGGAGTTGCTTAATAGATGAAACAAAAAGAGCAAATCCCTGCTTCACAAAGTAACGTCACAATAGCAAATAAACCAGTGGAAAGTAATTATGCATTTACTAATTAACTGTAAATTACTGAGCCAAGGAGGAGGGCCGGCAAACTTTTAATATCCTCCAGGGTGACTGTATTCTTTACAGCAAAATGAAAACCACTTTACAGACTCGGTCCTAGCATGGGAGTCGACAGAGAACGTTAACAGCCTTTCACCCTAATTCAGCGGGTATTTCCCCCCCCGGAGGGAAGCAGCAAATTATAGCTTGATTAATTCTCCAGATCACACACATTAACATGTTTTACAGCTTTTTTAGGTGCGGCAGAGGGAGATGCTGCTTCCTCGTGACAACAGGCAGTTGTCACTCTCAGGAAGAAATCACCTCCAGACAAGGACAAGGCACATCCAGGAAAGGTAGAAATGCATAGAAACAGGTCACAAATCACAAATGTGGTCTCAGAGTGCTCTGTGAACTTGATTCAATGAGGGAGAGACTTTAGAAAAAAAGGTATAAAAAGGGAGAAAGAAGAAGAAATCTACCTTTCAGGAAGAACATTCAATGGTTAGAAGGTATAGTTACGATGCTGAGAACATAGAATGATGATCAGGTACATCACAAATAATATTGGGCAAATATTGAGTTTGAAAAGACAGTTTCAGGCAGTGTTTGGAGTGAATATTATGTAGATGTTGAGCCTGTATTCAATGATGTCACTCATTAACTCAAAGGCTCTTTCATTCAGGTAATTACCAGCTGCCACCCGCTTATTAACAGTAATGGTTGAACAGATGAAACTATTTTTTCTCAAAGCGGAGGCTGGCGCAACCACTTGGTGAAAACAACGTGCTATATTTAACAACAGAAGATGCCCCATGGACAGTGCTTCTCTTTTTCCAGTTATGCTTCTCCCTTGGGTGCAGCCAGCGCAGCCGAAACAATACAACAGCAAACAATAAGATGAAGCAAAATGCAAAACCTGTAAAAATGTAATTTCTCAATGGAATAGTGTCCGGTGTGTCCTGGTGTGCCCTGGCATCTTAACCTCCGTGTGCTTATAGAGTCAAGAAGGGAGAGGTAATAAGCAAGGAGACGTAGGAGGTAAACATCAAATATTCTGATGATCGTTTCTTCTGTTTTCATTCAGGCCTTGTTTAATGAGGCAGGAGGACTAACAACACTGTTGCTTACAGCAGCAAACTGAGGGAGTCGCTGCACAGGGGAGGAGGGCTGCACGCTGCAGCCTATATACACACAAAGACTGCTGGGAGGTGCCTGAAACAACCACTGCTGCTGCTGAGCAGCCCCGAGCTGCCAGGGGTCAAGGGTCGCTACACTCAAGTGATTGTAGTAGGTGGCGGAGGGCTGGAGGGTCACTCTCCTGACAAAGATTTCTGTTCAGGGCCAAGTTTGGATCAGCTATTCATAAAGATGCTTCCTTACATCAGCAGACAATACAGGAAGTGTGTGTCACTGGTCACAAAAATAAGTCCATCCATTCAAACCGGTGTGAACACCATTGCTTGTATTATATAGGCTGTATGATAGACAACCCATTGAGTGGCGAGGCTGTCATAAGTGTACACATGCACACACAAGGGACACGGGCACAAATAGTGGCCATAGCAACCATCGCTATGGAACCACAGACTTCCTCCTGAGCACAGCGACACACTCATTAAAGCACCGGCGGCTTCACAGGCCTGATGTATTGTTTTTGATCAGATATATGATATCTCAATCAATGGAAGGATAAGACAGTATTGACTTGATCAGTTTTCCCGATGAAAATCATTCAGACCAAAACCAAACTACGGAAGCAGACCTTTCCCCAGAAGTTAAATACAAAGGAATTTCAATAGTAGTCTTGATCCATAAGCCCAGGGTTTCCCTCCATGCAAATACCATTACCATATATGGAGAGGGCTGAGCAGCTCTGGCTCGGGGTACAGGAAATGGCTGGGTTTGATTCAGTATCATAAGCGGCACTTTTCCCCTCATTTCTCCCTTCTGTGCCGCTCTCCTTTTCCACACCAGGATCTGAGTCCGCCATATGTGAAGACTACGTTTCTGCTTGGCCTCACAAATCTGGAGAAAAGCCACGGGAATATAAATTCCTGCATTCTAAAATAAGAAACCCGTCGTGAATCACTCCGTACCAGAAGTCTCTCCTGGTTGTCATCATCAGATTAGAAAAGGCTATTTTAATGAAGCAGGAGTAAAAACTGCAGGACGTATTAGTCGAAGCCTCTGAAGCTAAATCTGGTTTAAGAGCACAGCCTTCTTGGTGCTCCGAGGCGGACTTAGAGCTCATGTACCGAATGCAACGCCAGGAAAATGCCCAAAGCATTTCAGTGGATGTGACTTTGACTTGGGCCTGGAGTGGACCGCTTTAGGACAGACCACATGTCTGATAAGCCCCAAATGTATAAGATTAGGAGTGCCAGCATGTGCCAGCATACTTGACCTGATTTCTAAAGACGACCGTAAAATATAACGTTTCTGAAAACATTCTGAAAGACAGTTTTATAGTAGAATTATAGCTTTGATAATATAGTCAAACTACATGTTTTTTTGTCTAAATCAGACCTTACACGAGGGTAATCTATTTATCAGATGCAGCAACTATATAAACTGTTTTTTTAGAATAGTTAAAGAGCAACTTGAGGGGTCAAAGAACAGATGATGCTCCATTTTAGAGATGGATGTAGGGCAATGATTAACTGGCCAACAGCAGAGATTCACATACGATGGCTATTTCCACATTGTTATCAGTCCACACCAATGTGAGCTAAGAGTGAAGACCAGAGTACTGTAATGTGGTAAACATGTGTCCCAAATTAAAGCACAAAATAAGGGTAATTCCACTCATGGAGGAGAGTTTCTAAAAGACTCCCAGTCAATGAAATTCATTGTGTTTTTGTGTGTGTTACTCTAATTGGTCTACATTTTGTCAATTTAGTCACCTCACAAAACAAGTTATTCCCTGATGCGTGTTGGAGACCGCCGCACGGTCAAATCTGCACGCTATAATCTGACAGACAAAATATTTGATGCAGCAATCAGGCACTCCGAGCACCATTCCAGTGGTTTTGTGTGTTTTAGCCCATTAACTCCAAATCACGTATTCTTTATGCTGCTGACGATGATTTTCCAAATCATACCAGAAGGTTTTCATTGTTTTCCTTCCCCTTAAACAGGTCATTTCAGAACAGCGTGGAAATCAAGACGATTAAAGCTTGCTTGTGAGAGGACAATCCATCATACAAAGCACCGGGCCAACAGTAAACATGCTTACGTCGTGTGTCATTCTTCTTTGTCTCGTACAACAGGACACTATTTCAAACTCCTAACGGGGCTTAAATATGTTCCAGGTCCGTCCACTCCTGAACGGTGCCAAAAGAAGTCAGGGAATCGCTCCGACACACTTCCACGCCAGTATTGTGTGGGTTGATTTTGACCAGATTTTTGCCCCTGCTCCTTGTTGGAATCCAAAACCATATCAGGTTTGTTCTAAACTAAACAGAGCTTAAGGAGGTATTACTCTCTAAACAGCATTTCCACCTGGTCTCTCCTGCCTGTGTTTGCATTTTGTTCAGGATCACTCACTGCGTGTAATCGGACCAGATGCAGATTAAACTGCTGACTGGGACGGTTGGTCTATCCAAGGTAGACACACACACACACACACACACACACACACACACACACACACACACACACACACACACACACACACACACACACACACACACACACACACACACACACAGTCTTCAAGGATCTTCTTACTGAAGACTGAATTGCATATTTGAAGCTTGTAATTGTTTTTTGGGTTTTTTTGTGCTAAAAACATAAAAAATCAACAGTGAAAGTGCATGACCCCCCCCCCCCCCCCCCCCAGCAACATTGAATGAATGAATGATTTATTTATTTCAAACATGTGAACAATATCTTACACTTGAAGCACTAGTCCATAAAAGCCTTTGTATGTTTGAAAAGGAGAAGAAGCACTAGCGTATTAATTCCTACCCCTTCTCCACTTAGTACCTAGTACTACAGGTTATCTTACTAACAAACAACAACACCATAACTAAAATAACTAAAATAAATGACAAGTATGGCAAAATGTGAGAACCCTAGTGTTTGTCATACCCCTCTTCTTCCCTCTGAACCCTGAAGATACCTGCCCAGGTCATTTCCTTTTTAGAAGCAAATCCACATCCTTTTCTACTGACTTCTAACTGACATGCAGTCACATTTGGCTCTTCACCACACAGGGGAGGAAGACTGAACACGTGTGAGACGTCTGTTCTGATTATATGGTGAAATATATACCCTGCAGCCTCATATATAAACTTTTAGATACACAGTCTCTCTTTTAAAACATCTTCATCATCCACGAGGCCAGAGGACCTCACTTGGGTCACATCCAGTCACATAGCAAGATGTCGCTGCAGTGATCCAAGCCGAGGATTGCCTTGTGAATTAAAACAGCTCTGACCTGGTGATTATTGTCATATATGGGTCAGACTAATCTCCGATGAATGCAACGCCTTGGGGCCAAGGTCACAGGACACGTGAAATGTGTACTAGCCTGATAATGAATATAAACTCATTTATCCTTGTTGAAGATAGTCGGGAGCAGAAAATATCCTTGCATTTCATAACTTGAGCGGTCACTTGCAGATAATTGGGACGGCAGCAGCATGAATAATGCAGAGCAAGAAGCCTCATTCTCTGTTTCCGTGTCTAGATTTCTCACACTGTTATGGATGTGAGCTGCTTGAAGTCACACACAAGAGAGGAATGAATGGAAATACATGATTCTGCTAGGATTTGGTAACATGAGCGTTGACTGGTTTTGATGATAGTGCTGTGCCTAAAGGGCAGGGCTGAGCACCGTCCCACCCAGAGAAAGAGGACATAATGAAGTGTGAACAGATACTGGACGACTTTTAACACGTCGCAGACACAGTTTCAGCTTTACAGTGGCAGCGCTGGAAAAAACGTGCTGGTTTTAAACGTCTCTTAAATGAACGACAGCAGCAATAAGGATGCTAATAAAACATGATATCAAAGACGGTGTGGTTTCATTCAGCTGAAATCCGAAGAGACGTGTCAAAGTGCTGTACATTTTCTTTTTAAAAGCAGCCTCAGTAGTGGTTGAATGTAAACAAACCATCGGCAGTGGAAACTCATTCACGGCCATGCCTTGTACCACAACAGGGCTGCAGTCTCAGGTTTCAATCAGCGAAATCAAAACCAGCATCTTCCCTGGTAGCAACTGAACACATGCAAATGCATCTCAGACACAAATTGCAGACTCTTTCAATCTGAAGCCGAGGAGGGAGGAAAGCTTTGACGGAGGGAATCATCGGTTTGGTAAAATGCCACCAAACATGTCGGGGTTTTCTGCGTTTCCTGCCACTCATGAATTATTATAATGCCTCCATCACTTCTTCAGATGGGAAAGGAAAATCATGCACTCATCACTGGAGTTTTGACAAATAAATTGAGAAAAAAAAGACAGAATCTGGCATTTAGAGAAGACATCTTTGTAAGGGGGATGTGAGCTTTGATAGCATTTTATGTTTTTCACTACATAATAAAGCCTCCAGTATTTCACAATGTGGTATGAACAGAAATACCCTCCTGTGTCAGCACTAAGAAGATACGGTGGCAGCTCACTCTAAAACAGCTGCCGGGAAAGAAGCAAATTACTAAAGTCAAAGTCTACAAAGAGAGCTTCTGGCTGAATATTGATATTGTTGTAATGAATAAACCTGAAACAGAGCTCCAGGACTCATCAGAAAACAGACATATCTGCTAAAAACATGTCAAATTAGAGGAATTCTTCAGCCGTGTGCCAAACCTGTTTGGGTCTTGAGTACAGTGCTCATTGGTCGCCGCTCCCTTTCATTGGTCAAAGGTGCCTCACATTATCGTGAGAAAGGTCAGACAAGGTCGTCCTTGTGCTTTAATCTGAGAGCAAGAATGCATATTCTCGACAGTACGTTCTCTTCTGCAGAGTGTTTTTAGTTTGTTCAAGAACCATAGGAGGCTCTATATTAATATATGCATGAGGCCGATGTAACTTACTGTAACAGAAAGTAATAAAAGTTTAGACTGCATATTTGGAACTGTATTAACAAGTGCATTAGTGTTTTCAACTGCAGGTTTGTTGGGTGGAGGGTGTGGTGCATGCATTTGACAAATGGGAGTTTAATGAGATTGACTTTTTCAACTCCACCAAAGTGAAATCAGTCGTACTGTACCTAGAAGCATGACTCAGCTGTTTTAATGCATGCACAGATGCATGCTGCTTCCCAGCATGTGGTGAACGGTTGATGATGCATCTCCTAATTAAAGAGCCGCGCCAAAGTGTTAAACAGAAATACACACTCACAGATGTGTTCATCTTGAGTTTGTAAAACAAGAGGGTAAAAAAAGAGCATCTTTGATAAATTAGTGGCGTGACTTAAAACAAGAAGTGCATCAAAGTTTGCAGTCGCTTCCTCGGCGTCATGTCAGTGATTTATCGGCCTTTTATGAGCAACAACAAGCTGTCTGAGTGCGGGAATGGAAATCCTACTGGAGGGTGATAAGAAAAGCAGAGTGAAATTCACCACGCAAAAGATCATGAATGATAGCAATTAAAACGGAGCAGACAGACATCAGACTGTCACAAAGAGGAACATTGGCTGCTAACACACAGCAACTGTTATCATTTTCTAAAATAAACAGTTTAGAAATCACGAGTACATGCACATCAATATTTATTGACTGCAAATCTATCCTGCTGTTCATTGCAGTTTAGAAACTTCCTTTGATTTATAGTTTTCAGATCTTTTGACTGCCAGATCATCAGAAAACAAAGCTGATGTATTATTTATTTATATGCTATTTTTGTTTTATTCATTTTATTGTGACCCTGCAATAAATAAGCACTGACATAGTATAGTGTAGTGCACTGTAAATCCCTGTTTAAGGATGAAAATACCCCTTTGTTCAATAGGATACTATTCCAACACTCGCTGCATGATTACATAGTGAGAAATGCGCTGAGTCAGCCCTGCCATGGGGCTGGTGCCAAAAAAGACAACTAATTCAAACCAGCTAATTTTGACTTTGTTTCCAGTCAGTCACGTCATGTCTCTCTAGAGGAACACAACAGCTGACAAGACTTTTAAAAGACTGGGTTCTTCTTCTGTCTACTGTGTTTTTCCCACATGGTCTGAGCCAAAAGTATACATGCACCACTTGACTTGCTGTGGACATCACTGTGAGATATTCATGTGAACACCTCATCACTGCCCGTGGATAAACAATTTCACAATCTACAGGCCAAACTGGCAGCGACATGAAGATAAACGAGGTTTCCACTGGACGGAGTATGAGGCTGAACACTGGCTGGCATGTGATGATGGAAAGCGATCAGAGCAGATAACCGGGGCACGAGAGTCTGAGCTTGTTGCCCGTTGACGATGGGGGAAGTCATACATGCAAATAGGACACATGATGGTTCATGATCCAAGAACAAGGAAAGCAAACTAAACAGGCATTGACATGCATTACATGGAGCAGTACTTATATGATCATGTTGACTCAGATAAGAACATTTATAACGAGGAGCAGTTATTCTGTACTAAATTACCTCATTCAAGTAAAAGAGAAGAGGTCTGTTCAGCCATTGGGAATGATCTCATCATTTCTGAGCATTGGGCTTTTTTTAAAACATTACATACAATGAGGTTCAGCACAGACGCTGAGATGCTAAAGATAATTCATCACCTCTTATCAGCATCAGCATCTACCCCTAATTTCAATTTCAAATCCAGATGTGTTGTGTAAAAAACAAAACCCAGACAGGATTAAACCCCTGTATTAACACATGAAGAGTCGCCAGAGGTTCTGTGACTCTCTGCTGTACTTTGGTGGTGCATCGAGCTCAGACAATCCATCCAATAGTTGTTGAGACATTTAACTCAAACAGCAAATGTCAACTTAATGGTGGCACCACATGAATAATCAGGCGAGGATCAAAGCCGTGAGGATTTAACCTCTAGTCAACATCTGGACCAAATTCAACGTCAACACATCTAAAAGTTATTGAGATATTGCCGTCGGACATTGCCATTCCTAGAGCTACGTCACTAGCATGGCTAGAAATGTAATTAGATTATATATTATAGTTTAGACTACCTTATAAATATTACAGCCGTGTACTTAGTAGCCCTGTGATAGGCTGGTTACCTGTCCAGGTGAACCCTGCCTTCGCCCAATGACAGCTGGGATCGGCTCCAGCCCCCCCGCCACCCTGAATACAGGATAAGTGGTAGACGATGGATGGATGGATATACTTATTAGTCAAGTCTGTTTTTTGCTAGGAGTAGTTGCATCCCCCATCGTTGTGAGGGGAAACATGGCAGCTGGGACGACAGAACCAGAACCACTTGTGAGTGGACGAGCGGAGTAAAGGCGCCCATGGTTGGTGGTTAGGTTGAAAACAGGGCTGAGACAAAATGTAGAGCCACGCTGTGCAGCTACGCTGTAATCTGGGCCACAGGATGGGCAACAAACACACTGCTGGGGGGGCAAAGAGTCATGAGAAGTGCCCCTCACCCCACCACTTCCAGGGTTCAATATCCTGTTCACATTTACAAGAATACTAGAGGCCTTGATGTCACCACTGGGTGACTCACTGATGGAGCATGAATATAAAAACAGCCATCCTTTATGTTTAACTAGCAAAAGGAGGCCTGCCACCTCGTCTCTAATGTTTCATTTGGCAGCCGCAACAATAAACAAATAAAAAAAGAAATTATTGACCGTAATCCACCCTCTTGCATCATGTGCAAGAGGAAGTTGAGGATTCCAACAAATCAAATGGTGGTATGTTCTTCTACAATAAAAGGCGGATCAGATGCATGGCTCCATGCCTGAAGTTTCAGAAAAACATCTGATATGTTGGCCAATTTTGAAGATGAAGTGAGCGTGGGGTCCATCTCTACAGTATAACAAGACGATGAAGGTTTTTCATCATTGGACGTGCTCATGTGCAACAAAACGTAAAAGCAGGTGTGAGCCATAAAGTCAAGGATTAAATAATAAAAGTAATGGAAATACTGAAAATAGAGAAAAACAAGATTTGGGTGCAGACTCACAAACTCGACTGTAATCAACATCTTGCAATGTGCAATTTATTTGCTTCTCACATCTAGAATGATTTAAGTGCACCGGCGTAAAGAAGTCCACACTCGTGAGGTCCGGCATCACAAATCCGGCAGAGCTTTGAAAACATAGTCGGAGATGATGGAGGGCGTGTGTGAGAGCGTACTCAACCACAGCGACAAGCCTAACGAGTTCCCCAGGTCCACAGGGCTGGTGCTCGTCCTGTTTACGGAGAAAGGGCTTGAATTCCTGAGCAAATCTCTACAGCAGTGATCGGTTTGAAAATGGAGTGCCAGCTTTGAAATGAAGGGGAGATGGGGGTTACTCAGTACGCACCTCCCTACAGGAGAAGCTAATGCAAACCATCTGCTGTCATAGCGACTTGCTATTCAGAATCTGGCAGAGAGGCGAGCGATACTGGTGTCTGCTGCTCCAGACGGTTAGCATGACAATCAGACTACTTTCTTTCTCTTCTGCTTCTCGCCCTACATGAGCGGATACTCTCCTGAAGCTCTGCTAAAAAACAAACAAACCTTAAACAGGTATCCTGAGCACATCTTCAAAGCCACTCCTGAAACGTCCTTCATTTTCATTTAAATGCAGAAGTTAACTATTATCCGTAGCTGGAGGGTATTTAGAGTTACCTCACAGTAAGAAAACCACTCTGCTGACTGTTCATTTACTCTAAAATGAAAAAAATCCAACTTTAACAGAAGTGTTACTCCACAAGAGCAGAAATAAAGCAGAAATGTTGCAGAAATGCATTACCTCACAGCTCAAGTGCAAAAGGTTGAATATGCTGACTGCATATTCAACCTTTGTGCTTTTGGGTTTGTCTCTGGGCAACCCGACCTACGGGTTCAACACAACGGTCTGGATAGCAGAACGCTAACAGGTTTCAGTCCTTCCTGTTGTAAATAGACATTGTTTGCCTGTCTGTGGACCAAGCAACAGGTTTGAAGCATGACACATGCTGTACAGAGACAAAAGGCTCACAACTCGACAGATGTTCGCTTATTCTGTTAAGATAAAGGGGTTTTTTTTCCACCTTTATATTCCTGAAGGCAAATATAAACTTGAGGGAAACGACACCTCAATTAGTTAGAAGTAATGTATCCAAAACCAAAGAAGCAGCCATATAATCAAAGATTCTGCATCACATTTGTATTATTATTATTATTATTATTATTATGCTGAACAGCCAAAGTGGGAACATGGCTAATAGAACAGACTCAGGGAATTGTTGTCAAAACACGACGGCGAGGCCACACGACCTTCTTCATAACTTAGCTTCAGGCATGTCTGCTTCAGGGATGGCATTCAGTAACCAGGAAAAACCTGTCTCTATGAAATGCAAACACACACACACACACACACACACACACACACACACACACACACACACACACACACACACACACACAACAATGCTGCACAACACACTCCACCTGACACATGCTTCTCAGCTGCCACTCCTTCCAAGACCAACCTGTTTTGAGAAGAATGCTGCACCTAATGAGTAAAAGTATTTAGCAGTGACGTCACAACCCCAGGCAGGTCTAATTGGACAGCTCTGGGTCAGTGCTGTCTAATTACTTTCACCGGAGCCCATAAAAAGTCTCCAGGACTTTGGGAGGGACTGTCAGGATGAGGAGGAGGAGAGGTGTCAGAGACCCACAGAGGGGACTGATGATAATTGTGGGCAGAAACTAAATAAAAATACATTTAAAAACTAAATAATTAAAGAAATACCAACAAATGTTCTCACAAAAATAAAGTAATCTATCAAGTGAAGTAAAAAATGGATGCATTTAGATTTGATGGGAACCATAACAGAACTAATTAAAACTTTTGGGGACATAATTGTTCATATATCGTTTCCACGTCTACTGAGCCATAAGGAAGCCTGTGTTTAAATATGGATTATGGCTGTACTCAGTAACCCGCGTCATCATATCTCTGCCAGTGTAAATATCACTCACCATCCTCGGGCTTCAAAACAACCGTCGCAGTCTTCTGTGTCGTATCAGTGTGGGAAAGAAAAAAGAAAAAAGAAAAGAAAAGTCTGTAGCGGTTAAACCTCCGAGGACAAAATCCAAGTGTGCAGGTTCCCGATAAAGTCCAGAAAGCTGGGGGTCATGGATCCTCAGCGGTGCCCTGCGTCCATCGTGCGGACCTTCGCTACGCTGACAGCGGCGTTGAGACGCGGAGAGAGTCGGTAAGTTGAGCAGTGTCCTCAAAACTCGGCTCGAAAAGCACAACACAGGAAACGGAGCCAGGAAGGTCCAATCAATGGACGCTACACGAGGAATATGCTTAAATATTCATTAGGCGCTGGGAGAGACGCAACTGCGCATGCGCGCTGACTACAACACACTGGACTCTCTCCGTTAGAGCTTTCTACCAACGTTTATCCGAACTTTAGTCTTTCTGTGTGCTTGACCTTTGAACTGACGTCACCAATGAAGCCGTTTAGCCTCCTGACAGGTCCATCAGTGACAGAAGTCATGCTTTTTGCATGTATTGATTCAAGTTGTATGAAGGATCAATATTTCCCTTTTTGTTCCCATGCTGAATATGGAATAATCATTAGAACTAAACACACACAGCTACACAGGGTCTCTGTATCGATATAATCCACTTCCTGTCCATTTATAACAGCTTTAAATTATATATTAATACATTGATTTTTTTTAAAGGGTTGTTCCCAAATTGTAAAATAAAAATAAATATGTAATAAAATGCAAGTCTCAATGGAAAGCTCTTTTGAAGTGCATGGGTGTCTCACAGCCAGTCTCCTGCCAGACTGAGGCTCGCCTTGAAATGATGCTGGGCGGTGGGGCGACTCTCTGGGTGTAACCTGTTTAACAGGCTGCCTCTGTGTGTGTGTGTGTGTGTGTGTGTGTGTGTGTGTGTGTGTGTGTGTGTGTGTGTGTGTGTGTGTGTGTGTGTGTGTGTGTGCTGACTCACATCTGAGTCTTATTCTAAAAATACTTTTAAAATTTGTACTTTTACATCTAAGATAAATATCAAAAGCAATGTGAATTGCTCACCACAACACATTGAAGTCTCACTCACTAGTCCTTAATATTACTGCCCAATATGTCAATCATCTATAATGTCAATGAAAAATGTTTCCACCTGTATTGACAGACAGACAAAGAGAAGTGTCATAATGTATAAATAATAGGTAAATGAGGTATGATGCATGGAGCTTTGGTGATGTGTTGGTGCAGTGTTTTGTCACCACCTAGTGAACATTAAAGGCAGAAGTCCATCACATAAGCTACTGTAGATCCTGTGATAACAACGGGGCATTTACCATTGCATCATGAAAAATATATCCAGGTGTTTAAACTGGAGTGTGGAACTTTTGTCTCCAGTCGTTGTATGGCACCACATTCATCAGTGACGGCACATCTTACTGACTTTGTAGGGTAGATGGCTCCCCCATGAGGAACTAAAAGGATAAGGCAAAAGCATGTGGACGGTGTTTTTGTAATTACTCTCACTGCCAGAAGGGACATGTATCCGCCCAGAGGAGACATGTAGATATTAGAGATCACGGATTTGAACTCTAAATAGTAACTTTCTTGCCGGAACAAACTGCATAACAGCTTTTGCTGGCTCTCGATGGCTCACAGCTAATGGTGCAAACAGCTCTAACAGTGAAAACAACAACAGTGCTGACAGAGCTGACGTGTTTAACTGAGGAGAAACCACAGAGTGGCTGTTATGCCTCTGATGCCATCAGTCAGGGTGATGTTATCAGCTGTAAGCGCCATGAGCAGAGAGATAGACAGCGGGGCACCTCATGGCAAAGGAACGCTCAGAAAATACACAACTTTATTCTCTGCTCAGGATGACATCCTCTGAATAGTTCTTTGCTGCTAAAACTATATTAATGCTCTAAATGTTATATTAAAGGAGTAACTTAACCACTATTTTTCAGCTGAAAATCAATATACAGGTTAGCTGTTGATGGATTCAGGTCAAGGTGTTTTGTACTTGTTGGTATCTGGCTCATTTGCTTGAGAATGCTGCAGGAATGAGTGTGCATTTTTGCACTTTCAGCTCCCTTGTCAAAGTCCCTAGTCAAAGGGTTTTTCTGAATGGGTTTTTGGTGATGCAATAAGGTTTGTGGTTAACAAAAGCTGAAGGGATTTCAACATTTTGTTCTACAATATAAAATCAAGAAATGGTCCGTGCATCAAGTATTAGTATAGTGGTAGTAATTCATGTTGTATAATGAACAATGTCAGTTTCAGGGTAGTGACTACTACTACAGTGATACTGTACATACTTGTGATGAATATCAGCATAAAGTGAACATGAATTTTGGTTTAATAATGTTAGTATTAATGCTAGATAGTATAGCAGAAATGTTTCTAACTTTTCTTCATGTGTCTGCGTTTACTCTGCTGTGATTGCAGGTTTATTCGGGGACCGGTTGTTGTACACCTGTAGCTTCCTGTGTGTTTGCGTCATATATATTTTAATTTAATCCAGATCATCTATCAAAGATAGTGTTACAAATGTTTCTGTTTATCCTAGAGTTTGGTTATTTTGTGAAATAAAGTTACTATGGAAAAAAAAAGAAGGCCGACCCGAGCCTTTCGCCCGTGAGCCTGGTCAGTGTCTCATGGGAGTTGTAGTCCATTAGTGGTGGTCTGGATGAATACAAACAAAACAACTGTTTTATATATATAAAGTAGTATCTATGAGTCCGGTTATAATGTGCGCAGTGTGTCCCGGGGTCCTGGTTCAGCTTTCCAGGCGATAAAAGAGTGTCGATGCAGAAATCTCCGCCGAGCAGCGGAGCCCGGAAGTGGGGCTGGACCTCGGCTCTTAGTAAACATGGCCGCTAAGCTCTTTACGGCATCAGGTACTTGGCTGGATCCGTTCAGACATTCAGGAAGTCACTGAGGGAAACTAACACCGTAACAGGTGGAAAGAAAATGTAGACACCCAACGGCCGCCTCTAGAGTGTTTTCTTTAAATCCTTGAATGGGAACGGCGTTTTGAAAACTTCACGGAGTACTTTTATGCTAGACAGCTAACGAAGCTAACGCGACGGCTCAACGGTAACTTCTGTCAACTTCGCAGGCAGCTAGCGTGATCTGCTAACCGACATGGAGGAGTGCCGTCGCTCGGCCGGGCTGGCTCGATGAATATTTCAGACGCGGACGTGTCGGATTTACTCGGATAAGAGCCGAACTTTACCGGAGGGTCGTTGGTTCTTCTCTCCCCCCCCGACTCGCGACAGCCAAGCGCCCGTTGAGGAGCAACGCTGAGCGGGTGGAAATAAACGATGTTTCCTGTCAAACCCATGAAACCGACCTTCAAGTCTTATCTCCCCCCCGTGCAGGTACGCTTTTGTGTGTGACGAAGTTAAGTTTTCACCGTGGATCGTCTCAAAACGGTGACTTCAGTGAAGTGTCACCGGTTTAGAAGATGTTGCGTTTGCAGATTTGTCTGATGCCGTTTTGAAAAGCAGAAAGAGGAACGTTACCCAGCTAAAATTTCACATGTGTGGAGATGGGATCTGTTTTTAGGTGTTTGCTTACAGCTGGTGCAGCAAAATCAGTGTTTGTATTGATTCCTGTATTATAGCTTAAAATCATCACCACATTGTCGTGTTAATCACTTAAAAAGTTGCAAATAAAAAAGAATTACCTATACTTGTGTGCAGGGAAATATTTGCATGTAGGATGAAGTGCACAAACATTCCAGTGATTGCACATTTGTGAGAGAACATCAATTATGCACTTAACCCAGATTCAGTCTTAATAAAAGCCCTGTACACTGTCTGAGGCGTGTATTTTATATAGCTTGGTAAATTAAACTCCTTTTGCTTATTTAACAAAATATGCTCTGACTCTTTATTTTGACATACGCAGGGCAATCCTAATATTAGGGTTTATTTTGGCTGTGTACTCCAGCACTTTTGATTTAAAACAACACGCATAAGAGCAGAAACACTCTTAAAGTTGAAAGTGATCACTTTCCGTATGCTGGAGTGGAGCCAACAATGACAAACACTTGACTGCCTTAACACTTACAGGCTGTCACTGTATCTGCAAGTGTGAGCAGAATTTGGGTATACATTATTAATAGCATTAGTTGACTGCTGTGTCTTCCGTGCCTCCTAGTTCTGTAAAGTACTTGCACCAGGAGAATTACTGCCTGTTGCAACTGTTTATGCAATGAGACCTCAACAAAACGAAATCAAAATAGCAGTCAGGATGTTCAACATCTCTGTATGCCAAACAAGAACCTAAGGCGTGTCAGGAATCTGCCAATCCTGTTTCAAGTCTCAAAGTTTCAAATATATGTGTGTATATATATATATATATTCTACAGAAGCAATTTGATAACGAGCATGCACCAACTCAGATTTCTCAGAAAATATGAACATGTTGCAATAAAGCTATACGTTAAATTAGAAAATACTCAGTACTTCTTATTTGTCAGATGTTAAATTCACACAGAAGTATACACAACCATGTGTTTGTTTCATAATGTTGATTTATGTATTGAATTCAGAGAAAACATGCTAGATATATTGTTAGGCCATATCTCCCAGCCTTACACAGAAGTGGTATTTTTCTAGTCCCTCCACCTTGTAATGAAACATTATTATTCACTCACCGTTTAACTCACTCTGTTGTGCTTTTAGACTGATGTGAAGAAAACTATTGAACCGCCTATTAAAAAGTTGGAACCCAAGCTACTTCAAGGTAAGTATATTTTCTGCATCATCCTAAGAATAGTTGCTGTCATAAGTTAATATTAAACCCACAGTATTACGTGCATTGGAAATAAGATGATATAACTTAATTAGTCCCCAGATTGTTGAGCAGCAGCTGCAGAACAAAGTAGGAAATCTGCAATCTGTAATTGTTTCTCAAACATATTTGTCGATCAGCACCACCCTTATTAGCCCTATTGAAGGCAGCGTTGCAGGCTTTTGTTCAGCTGTTTTCTTTGTAATTTTCTCACGATGCATCTTCTCATGAGGATTTAGAAACATCCCGTTGCCAGAGATATTTGCACAAGCAGCAGTTTAGTGCCCTTTGTAGAACTGGCCCTCTCTTTCCCTGTGGTGTTTCCACCTCTCAGTTGTTCTCTTTACAGGAAACAACGGCTGTACAACTCTATCATAAAAGTGGTTTTAAATATAGAGGTCTTAATTCTCTCAAACTGTGCCAGTCAATGCACATTTCTCTTATATAGCTAGTTAATAAACTGGAGCAGCAGGACAGTCTTCTTTCAATGATTTATTCTGGGTCAGGTCTGAGCAGCTGACTTGCGAGCCTCATGGGAGTGGCTCGACACACCCTTTGCAGAGTGTTAAGTTGTGTGTTATTTGGAGTAAATATACAGTGACTTCCTCTATAAAAGTAACATAACTCTATCATTATTTTGTCAGTTTTACATCATTTAAAGACTTTTATTTTTTTGTTTAGACACGAGGAGTACTAAATGGCAGGTAAAACAGGCTTTCCGTTGCCAGGCAGCATTTACCTTCCCATCTTGATTTTGGAGCCTGACAAAAACAGCCTGCTCATTTTTGTTACTCATATGAAAAGATGCCTCATTAGCCTAAATCCCCCCCGCCCAACAGAAACTATGGGTAAAGTAGCTTCAGCTTTTATAGAAAAGCATTGGAGATCAGATCAGGGACCACAGCCTCCTGCATACCTATTAATATATACAGGATATGTTGGATATACAGTCTCCTTTGGAAAATAAAAACTGTAAATTGAACCGAAATATTGAAATTGTTTCTTTTGCACTGGGTCGTTAGGTCCATTTTTCAGTCAGCCTTAAGTTAAGGAAGAAGAAAGCTTTCCTGCCGACTGAAATCTATGTTAGACCAGTTTAACTTCTTCTTCACCCTTGAGATATATTGGATAACAGGAATGAACTAATAACGGTTAGTTTGTTCTAGTATTTAGTTTTTTGCTTTTATTATTGTCGAGACCAGAAGCTTTACATGTTAACTTTTATGGTTTTGGTTTGTAAAATGTCTCCACTGAGGTGTGTAGATGGTTAATGGTTATGTAAATGAAGGAACAGCAGAAAATATGAGGATCCAAAGGTAGATGGAGAAGGACAGTTACTGTAAGAAAGTGAACTGAATCTGTGTTTGAATCGTTGGGTGGTACTTGTTCTATGACAGATTGATGTTTCTGAAAACATTATTTTAAAATTATACACATTAGTAATCACTGGATACCAACTTCATTATGATATTTCAATAATGAGCTTAATAATACATAGCTTAAATAGTAATAAAAGCATACTTCTATTTGTGATTGAGAATGTACCACTTTTTAGCCTGGTTACAGATTAACACTACATTCATGGCAGAAAGTCAGTTATTGGTACAAGAAGTGGAAGCCAAGCCAATTCAGCTTCATCATCATATTTACTTTGTATTCTTCCATTTGTGTTCTTTCTTTGTGTTGTGGTGGACGGTAGACTCACATCTTCTTTTTCCCCTCATCTGTTTGTCACCAGGGGAGATAGTAGTTAATGAGGTGAACTTTGTGAGGAAGTGCATCAGTGCAGAAAGCAGCCAGGATGACCTTTGGGGGAAGTTGATATGCACCAACTTTAAGGTCTCCTTCATTCCTCCGGATACCCCTTCTAAACAGGTATTGGTTGTCTGAATGCATTCAAACTGTGCCGTCTTAGTCATTCTTAGACGTAGCTGAAGGTATAAGGTTGTTGGTTTGGTGTCATTATGACATAGTAGTCAAAACCATATTTAAAGTTTAATCAGGCTTTGAAACAAAGAATGACCGCCCATGGCAACAGAATTAGCTTTATATCTGTGAAATCTACTGGTGCCACCAGAATACTGCTGAATAGTTTAAGTACACGCATTTCCACAGCCGTGTTTGTGCGTGCAGTGCAGCTGCTTAGGAGGAAGGAAAACTTGTGCACTTTCCTGCTCTGCATTGTCAGTGATACTGCACAAGAAACAGAGAACGGACGTCATTTCCAGCTAAGCAGCAGTTGTTGCCATGATAACGAAGTGGAACTTAATAATGACTCAGCCTGAGAGGATCAAATTGATCTGCTCAGCACTTTGATGTATCATTCCAGTGAGCTATGGTTGTTTTTTTAACTTTTTTTTGGGCTGTTTTTGCTCTTTATTGAGAGAGAGTGAAAGAGGGAGAGAGATGGGGATGACATTGCAGAAAGGGCTGCCGGTCTGATTCAAACCCGCGGTGCCAACTCTACCACTGAGCCATCCTGGCGCCCCAGTTATGGTTGTTAAGGTCTACAGGATGTCACACGTACTTCATTTGTTGTTTGTCTTCACCACAGAAGTCCCATTTATCCCACCTCCTGCTTGGAGAACATGACATCCCCCTCACCTGTCTGGAGCAGGTAGTAACAGGTACATTTACTGCAAAGCTTATTTTATCTCTACTGTTGTGCTTTTATGGTGGCAGAAGTTCACCTGCTGACTTCCCCGTGTGCAAGTGTTGTTACCAGAGCCCAAGAGTTTAACTCAAATTGTGTAATTTTGTCTCATCAGTGGCCAAAAGTTATTAATTTCCTAATGGTACAAAATAAATAAATGATAGTTGGCATTTTTAAAGTATATTCAGCGGATACTAAACTCTTACTGTTTCAGAGCAGTCAGCATCCAAACCCCTTCATTTTACAAGAGTGTCTACAATCAGAACTCGAGTTAGATTGTCTGCTTATTAATGTTTGACAGCTTGGTTGGCTGTTCTCGTTTGCTGTTCTCTTTCGCGGTCAGCAGTCTGATAACAAGTGATGTCACGGCGAGGTCTTTAGTGGCTGTGCAGCCTGGCTGGGATTAGACTTGTTTATATATCGCATTGCTGTCGATTGCTGACATTGCAAGGGCAGCTGCCCAGAGCGAGGTGTGTTGTGTTACAGTGATGAAGCATGAGGTTATGTTTTGCCCAGCTTGTTTTTTTTTCACATTATAATTATGGGATTTGTTTAAAGACATAAATAATAATTAGATAAATTAATTGTACTGGGGAATCGTGCTTTGATTCTACTGATAACTATGTTTTCTCCTTGTGCTCTCACACAATATTTAAACTACACCAGAGTCAGGAGGTCAAAACCCCATATTATATTTGATGCTAATAAATCATGCAAAGAAATAATGATTTCCCCAAAGCCCGTTTACACCTGGAATTAAAACTAAGATTAAACAAATTCAACATAATGGCATGTTTAAGTCATCGGTTACTGTTTGCCATAAGTGCAGCACACTTCCCAACTTAATGTATGGTGCATTGATGGATGAATACAGCATTCACTTGGTTGAGCCCAGCTATTAATTAGTTTTTTTGATGTGCCATACAGTTTTTCTATAAGATATTTCCAAGTTCTTGTTGCCACTTTATCTGATATAAAGTGCCACGTTAATGTCAAACTCTTGGCAGAGACATGCAGATCTTTGAGTGTTTTGTAGTTACATCACTAAGCATTGACATCTGCATGAGAAGAAGTTCTGTTTCCTGGTGTGTAATAAAGTGTTTGTTCCTCTCAGTAAATGATACGAAGGGGAAGAAGAAAGTTTTGGGGTCAAACCAGAAGCTGAAGTTCAACCCGACAGAGCTCATCCTCTATTGCAAAGACTTGCGTATCATAAGGTTCTGCTTTGATGAGAGTGGGCCTGAGAGTGCCAAAAAGGTGAGTGTTTTAAGCCACATGCAGTGTTTTTAGAGGCTTTACAAATAACATTACTGCTTGTCAGACTCATCAACTTCAGGTTCAGGTGGGCCAAGAGCTGACTAATTGGAAAAATGTAAATAAGTCTATGAAATGACAATAAAAGATCATGCAATTTAAAGCAATTCTGCACACTGCCATTCCAAATCCCTCATGTATCTGGATCTCTGCGATGAATCCCCACAACTTTTTATTTTATTTTAAAATATCACACGCATATCTGGACACACAGTGACTTTAATGCTTAAAGCTAGGGTAGGTATAAATAAATAAGCCGGTCTAGTCATCGGCCTGAAGGAAAGGTATATTCTTTTAAAATCTAGATGACTCTTTCATGTTTCTCCAAATGTGCCGACCCCGACCTTAATAAGTTAATAAGTCATTAATTCAGTTCACTAGTCCTTCCCACTGTTACTTGTTGCTGACCAAACATTTCCTTTCCTGACTGTGAGCTCACTACACACTCGCACTCAGTTTCAGTTCTATGACAACTTCCTCAGCAACAGTGATATTTATATCACACAAACGTTTGATGTACCATCCTCTCACCCTCTGTCCGCGTAGCGACGACTCGCTTCTCAAAAGGCGTTTTCAGCGCGGCCATTTGCCAAACGATGAACGAGACATTGTTTGGCTCATTCAAGGCAAGGAAACTGAAAATGATCGTGATTGTATGAAAACCTCCTGCACAGAGAGATTAGCCGACAGATGTTTTATTCTTCAAACTAGAGCTGAGTGGAGAGACTTTTATAGGAGCCACAGATTAAAGAGGTGTTTTTGGAATAAGAAATTAAATATCTTAATGCCAGTGTTGTTTTGATAGTTAAGGGGTGTTTTTCAGAAGATAGTTGGACACTAACTAATATGCACAAAAATCTTAATGTAGTCTTTAAGGCCAGGGGAACATGCATTTCCTTGTTGGGTAATTAGTCACTTATTTGGTGACTTGAGTGGTTGTGGTAACTAGCAGCAATTCAGGCTTTAACTGAAGTTGTCAAGACATTCAAGTTCTTTTTACGGCAAAAAATCAAAATCAAAAAATCCAACCAGGTACCAATGAAATGGACATGAATGTACTTGGTTACACGTCTGATTCCTCCCGTGTCATCTGGGAGACGTTTTTTCTGTAGGATTTGTAGGACGTGCAGCGAATTTGACAGCAGCATTACAGTATGGCTCTGCATTTAACTTATAAGTGTTACAAGTCTCTATTTAATGTATTTTAAAAAGCAGTATTCACATTATTCTATGTACTGCTTACAACAGAAAATGGGAGGATGATTACAGAAACAAGTCTGCTCTCTCTCACTCCATGTGAGTTTATTTATGGACTCCATGTATGCAATTACATTGTGAACCTAAAACTGGGCTCAGCTCTTTTCTTCTTTTTTTAACTTTGTGACATATGGAATTAACCCGACCTATAATAGCTTATTTTGCCAGGAAATTACAGAGTTGGGAGCAGTCTCGTCTACACACACACACACACACACACACACACACACACACACACACACACACACACACACACACACACACACACACACACACACACACACACACACACACACACACATGCACACACGCACACTTTTTCTGTGTCCTCTCGTGTTATTCACAGCTTTACTACTGAATGGACAGCTTTGTTTGACTCCAGTGGAACCACGGAGAGATTCAGTCCTATAAACCCAGAGCTGTAGGCTGTCAGTTAAATATTTGCTTTCCCAACTTTCACTTGTTCTTGTGTTTTGTATGGTTAAAGAATATGCTTCATTTTAACACGCTGAGTGACCCCGAGGTTTGACGCTTAATGGTTGTGATGAAACCCAATCTGCCTTGATAATGTGTAATTCCTCCGTTCAGCTGTTCTTCTATTCTGTTGCATTGTGGGTCCCATAAAAGCACTTTTTCTTTTTATTCTAGGTTTGCCTTGCTATCGCTCACTATTCCCATCCAGCTGATCTTCAACTGCTGTTTGGCTTTGAATATCAAGGGCGGCGATACCATGAAATCAAAGGTGCACTTTATAGTTTGTTATACGTTTCTTTCTTGATAATCCCTTTTTCATTCCATAATTATAATCATATTATAATTCCTATCCTTTTTGATGACGATGAATATTTAATTTCTCTACACTCTGCACCAGAAATAATCTGCAACGTGCATCTGTATTTCCAGGGCAGCCAGTCAATGGTTCCACCCCTCGAGGAGGATTACGGACCCCCATTTTTGACCGTCCATCAGACTGGGATCGGGAGATCAAGAGAACCGGGGCATCGGAGTGGAGAGTGTGCTCCATCAATGAGGGTTACGCCCTCTCACCAAGGTGTTCAGCTTGTTTCTTGTTTCTAGTGTTTCATAGGCAGAGCATGTCGCTAACTCTTTCCCTTGGCCTTCGTTGGTACAGACACTCTAAATTTCACCCTTTACTCATACCTGGTATGTTTTGGCAAGACGGAATATTTACACTGTGTGCTTTTTTTCCTGGCTTCATGAGTTATTGATGAAAAAAAAACATCTCAATGTAACATGCCAATCTATTTTGGACAATATGGGCTATTCATCTGACTTGAGTGGTGACATCATGGTGGGTTTCAAAGGAAGGATTGTACAGTGTTTTATGTGGAAGACTCCCATTTGCATAATAGTAGTTTGTACCAATCTGTACACATCCATCACCAAACAAACTCACTGCTAAAGATACTCACCAGTACTAACAAGTCATTTACAGGACATCACCAAGGCTTTGAGTAATTAGTAGTAATTAGTATGGTATGTCAGCATGAAGCAACATACTTACTAATATGAAATGATGGGCATGGGTAAGTCATACATTAAATAGCCTATAAATGTACATGTTCTGCCTTCGCATGTCTTTATCTTTTGGACTTTAAGATTGGAAGTTATGTATTTTCCTATTGCCTTGTGATTTGATTCCTGTGTAACACAGTCTTTCTCGTTTTAGTCTTCCAGAGTACATCGTGGTCCCAGTTTCTCTGGCAGATCAGGATCTAAAGCGGTACTTCATCACTGATCGGCGCATCCCTGTAAGTTTTCTGATATTTCCATTGCTCGTTACCAAATGCATCCCTTTCAGTTTTTTATAACAAGAAAATGTTGTATTATTTGCCCATTCAGAGACCACTAAAGGAGTAATTTATAATGGGTTTGATTGATCAGAGCACACTGATTTATGTCCGTTCTTCCCTGTAGCTCTGGTGCTGGAATCATCCAAATGGAAGTGCTCTTGTCCGCATGGCCAACGTTATTGATCCAGTGCAGCAGAGGAAGATTGAACAGAGGTAAATAACACTCCTCTTCTTCATACAGATTCAAAACATGTATCAAATGTGTTGTTTCTACTGTCTTTCACACTGGAATTAAATAGCAGTCAACGTGACCAACTGGTGGAATCAGATATTCGTCTTAATTTAATGCTGAGATGTTGCTACAGCTGTTTTACCACCTCGGCCACTGACGTCTGTCTTGTGTTGTGGTAGGTTCTTTACGGCAATCACAAAGAGCCACCCGCAGCGCAGTGAAGTCCTCAGGTTAGATCTAGACAAGTGTCTGCCCAACATCCAAGAGATCCAGAGTGCTTTCATTAAAGTCCGGCAGATCTGCGTCGTAGGTGAGTCTCATTGCCACGTCAACACAGTAAATAACCACCACTGCAAGCATCCATATAGCTCTGTGTGAACTTCACCTCAATGCACGTTTGTTTTGGGTCTGAATGAAAAGGGTTTTTTGATAAGCTTGTGTTTGGTGTTTAGTGTGTCCATGTTTGACTGTGTTGATTGTGTGCAGATCCTTTCGAGGAGTCGGATGAGAGGTGGCTCTCTTCTATTGAAAACTCACGATGGCTGGAGTATGTCAGGTATGTTAACAATCTGCATCATGATAGGGCTTTATAAACATAATCAACAGTTTACTTTCAAAGAGCCAACATTAAAACGCCATGCTGGCCTTGACATTTCTATTACTCTCACAGTTCCACCTGGAACATGAATGAATAATTATATATGAATTAGGATGCATTGTTTTTGAAGCTGAATTAACATTAACGTTGTGTTTGTGACTCGAGGGCTTTCCTGAAACACTCGGCTGAGATAGTGTTCCACCTGGATGGAAAGAATACTTCAGTGATCATTCAAGGTAAAACTCTCTCTTTGTAAGTTGTCTTTATCTGTCATTAGCAAGAGCATTTTTATTATTAACTTTACTGTCTGGTGCATGATGTTGAACGTTTGTTTTTGTTACTTCATCATTTGTAATATTGTACTAACTTCTGCCTTCAAACACATCAGCTAAAGTAGTTAGTTCCTCGTTTAGTTATTTTTGTTTTCAGTTTTCGTGTGCTGTAATAACCCTTTGACTAAGAACTTCCTGTTCACTGGTGTTAATATGTTATATGTACATGTTAATGCCAGGTCTGAATGGGGCCAGCTTGGTAAAGCTTTTAATTTCTTCTGATTTCTTTTGCCCTGTACAGAAGAGGAAGACCGAGACCTGAACTGTGTAGTGTCATCCTTGGTGCAGCTCATGCTGGATCCTCATTATCGCAGCCTCGTTGGCTTTCAGAGTTTAGTGCAGAAGGAGTGGGTGATGGCTGGCCATCGCTTCTTGGACAGATGCAACCACTTAAAGAAGAATGACAAAGAGGAGGTATTTGTCTGACGGTAAATAACCCACTCTCAGATCTGACAGAAATGTCAAGGCACTTATGCCTCTTGTGTGTTTTTGTGTGTTCTCTCGGTCAAGTCCCCGATGTTCATGCTGCTCCTGGACTGCGTGTGGCAGATGATGAACCAGTACCCATCAGCGTTCGAGTTCACCGAGGCCTATCTGACCGTACTGAGTGATAGCATGTGGATCCCACTCTTCAGTACTTTCCTCTTCAATTCTTCCAAACAGCGAGCTCAGCACTTGATGGTGAGAGACACATGCATATATTGATTTATTTAGTCTTCGCCTAACATTGAACAATGCCGAACACCAAAAGAAACGGATTCCACCAAAATCCTGAATATTTAATCAAATGAGAACTTAAGAAAACATATTATCTGATTTGCTCTGATGAAATATCAGAATGCATTCATATGTGGAAAGACCCACGTGTCTGTGTCAGTAGTAGAAGAATAAAAACATGTTATAATTCCAGGTTACAGTGTGTTTTTATGGTTTCATCTCATGTCAAAGACTATAGTTTCCTTGTGCGTGTGTCAGATAATTGACAGGAAAGAGTGCAACATAATGCACACAGTATAAGGACACATTAGCTCGTGGTCAGGAAAGTAACTAAAAGATAAATTATGGCAGTTGTGTTTATTTGTTTACTTGCATGGATTGTCATCTCAAGTTTGTAAGTACACAGAAAACATTATTTTACACTGAAAAAGCTTCTGGAGTATAAATAACCTTGTGTTTTCCTAACAGGACTTTGCCAAGAATAAAGCCATCCCTCCAGGAGAAGACCAGGCTGTGTTCTTCCCTCCTGTTTGGGACTGGTCACAGCAGTTCTCCATCAAAGATCAAACCCTCTTCAACAACCCCATGTACGTCGGCAAAGGAGCGGCCTGCGTTCAGAATGGAGAAGTGAAAACCTTCAGACGCACAAAGGTACACACTTTGCAAGTTTATTGGAGAAGTAGCAGCGCCTTGTTTTCTGTGTACACGCTCGTCTTTTACAAACACTTGAATCTTAGTGTCGACTTCCATTCGTTGGCGTTGAATGAAAGGCGTGCGGTCGTTACCGGTCCTTCCTGTTTACGGTCATGTAGCCAGGACTTCCTAAACATCTGCATCCAAAATCATCAGTAGACAAGTATTATGTTCTGGTTTCCCTTTGTCATCAGGTAACAATTATACATACAATACTTTTTTTAGCACAATTTGATTTACTTTCTTCTCAGGAATTCGAGTATGTATCGTAGAGTGTAAATACAGTGTAGATGCCTTAATTTAAGGCGCTCACCACACCATAGCCTTCTTATTTTCAAGGATCAATAACGATGTGTATTTTACAAAATGGGTCACTTTAATCCTTTACCTTCTGACAATTACCTCAGGCTGCTAGTACTACTGTTTTCACATGTGTCTTGCTGAAATACACACAGTTTGTGATGAAGTAAATGTTTAACATGAAGAATCCATCCATTCAGCAGTTTGGATTATCGCTGCTGAGAATTTATGTGCAGTTTTTTACATTTTGTGTCATCAGCAACTTGAGAAAATGCACACGAGGTGAATTACTACACAGAAAATAAGTCATTGTTTATTTAGATAGTTTGAGATTATTCTCACTAAACATGATAATCTATGTCTCCAGCAGAAAAGCTACAGTTCCACACTGCGAGCAATGCCTGCATCTCTGCGCAACGGACTGAGGGGCGGAGAGGAAACGTTGACCCGACGGGGCTCACTGTTGTCGGAGCTGAAGCCTGACTTCTCTGTTGTGAAAGACGAAAGTCCGTCTGAGCGCTTCTTCAGAGACTGGTTCTCTCGACCTGCTGACCAGCAGGGCCTCCTCATTCCCCTGCTCACCCCTTCACATGTGGCTCTGTGGAGGCTCTACTTTCTACGCTGGGTTCCTGAAGCCTGCATTCCCAAAGGAGGCCCCATCACCGCCTTCCACAAGTTCTCCCAACTGGTCGATGAAATCGAGATACTACAGAGCCAGCTCAGGCAGTATAAGGGACCCAGTCCAGGCAGCACTTCACTGCCCAGCTCAAGTGGGCTCCTCTCAGACCAAAGGAGGATGTATTTTAAGGCCAGATCCCCACATGACCCCACTACACCGCCAGACTTCCTCACCTCCTCCTTTCCTTTCACTCCAACGGGAAACCTGTGTCGCCGCGGTATCCACGGGACCCCCATTAGCAAGTTTCTGAATGGGGCGAGGATCTGGCTCTCTACCGAGACTCTTGCTAATGACACAATCTGAAGATGTGGGGTGTTTGGGTTTTACTTTTCTGAGCTCAGTTCAGGTTTGTGTAACAGTTAATCATCTAATTTTCTATTGACTCTTTCTTAAATACTAACAAGAATGACTAGGAAACTGAGAAAAAGAAAAAATAACTTTGGCTTCTGATTTTTTGTATTATTATTTATAAGCTAGAATTTGCACCGTTGATGCTGCATCCAAATCTGAGGTAATTTCTGAACTGAAGTGTCCTGTAGGACTGAATCATTGTCCAGTGCAGTTGAGGAATTCAGATTAACTGAAGCACAACTTCCTTATTAGCCGGTGAGTTGTTACTGTCAGGTCTCCACTGACTATGACGGATCATCTTTCTTATTGCATTTTTATAATAGATCTATATATTCTTGTCTTCATCCGCTTAGGTCTTTTTCAAGATTCAGCTAAACTAACTGCTCTTTGTTTTTTGCTGAGAATACTGTATCTTCTACACAAACGGGGCTTTTTGGGGGATCTTTTAATATTGAGTTGAGAGCTTCTTCTCCAAGATGTACCTGTGATTCAATGCACAGCAATAATTTACATTTAACTATATAAGTGTGTGTTTAGCGTTGCCATGAGTTTAGTTGTCCTTTTATTAAATTCTTGTTGGTCTGTAAGACCACTGTATTGAAACTGGAATTGGAAAAAGTTAATCCAAATAGTAATGCTTGAAATTAGGAGATGCCCATTTTTACTGCAGCAGCATTGATGCATTTCTCTGAACACTGATTTCCAAAAAGGCAACTTGTATTTGCCTTCCAGGAAATGTAGTATTTTACCTATTTTATTTTAAGAAAGAGGAACAGAAAATAACACTGCTAACGAGTATTTTATTGCGTGGTAAAAACAAAGAGGATCTGGCCTGGTTGAATGTAATGAGGCTTTTTTCCCCCTTTTTTTGCACAAATTGAATGCTATTTGCTCCAAGTGCCCATATTTTACTGATGTGTTGAGGTTTCACTGTAAGCAGCAAATAGTGTGATTTCAGGGTCTTACTTTTTAGATTTACTCTATTTTTGAAGCAGAGAAAAGGGTCTATTGTAGTATCAAAAGCAGGTGATACTTAGAGGGCAACGTGGAGCTGTGAGGACTTAAGACTGTGGTAGATTTTTCCTCTTCTCTTTTTGAAGGAACTTTATGAAACTTTTACAGAGGCCTTCTGGTAAGGCACTGAGGAGAAACTGTTAATTTTAGAAGTAGCTGGATGAGTAAATATTCAAACGCAAAGGGACAGACAAGGGCTTTGACTCAAACCAGTCTGGAGTTTAGTGCGTAGTAAACTTCAGGCACTGAAGTTATGAATGCAGTGAAGCAGACAGTGATGGGACGATGACGAGTGACACAGTTTCAAGGCAGCACATGAGAAAATAAATCTATCTGGATTGTGTCATAAATGCACCATCTGTGTAATTTTGACATGTCCGAATAAAATAACAATATGGGTCAATTGTCCCAAATGGGCTGTTTAAAGAAAAGCCTGATGTTTGGACAAAGGGAAAGGTTAACCACATTGTATGTAGCTTTAACAATATTTGTGTTTGTTCTGGTTTCCTCCAGATAATGCATAGAGGAATATTCTAAAAGAAAACAAGCAGTGAAGTTGCTGTCCTTCCATGCGTGAGAGTGAAGTTTGTGTGTGATGACGTGAACAGGTTTTTATGGGGCAATCAGAGAGCTGAACTTCCAGGAGCTGAAAGACTTTGTCATTTGGAGACCCTTAAAAGTGTCTGCCTGGGAAGTTTACTACCTCCTGAACGAGGAAGTGTTTTGAGACGCATCAGTCATTTTCTTACTTTTTACAACTGGTGACCAACGAGCACTGTTTAATGTCCTAATGCCTTAGAATAACAGGACATCATGTCATTTCAAAGCCCACTGGACCGACTCAACATCTGTCTTATAACACGGGAGCATCGACCCCTTGATGCTGGATCGACCAGTTTCCATCCAATGATATTCAGATAAACTTGTGATTCTTTGCACATTTTACTCAATATATAGGCTCGTTTGTTATAAGTCGAAGTGTTGAATATTATTTTGGCAAATATTATAAATACTGTATATGCTTGAAATCTTCCGATTCATATTTTTGATTAATGGTACTAAATAACCTTTATCCTTGACTTAGGCTTTATATTTTCTGGAGAGATATTTATATGCTGTGTTTTTCCACTAATTCCATGTTGCACTCTGCTGTAATTGCATGATGACGGTGCTTCCACTGTGGCACAGTTTGATATTAATGAGCAGCAGATGTATTTATTCAATTATGCAAAAATTCTCTAAGAGGGATGCAAGTGCTACCTGTGCCTTTTTTTGGGAAGATTGTCAATTTGTTTAACTATATTCTTAATCTGTTGACTTATATTAGATTTCTGAAAAACTGTTTATCTACATCTAGTTAAATTCAGTGGTACTGCACTGAAGCTGTTTTTCCAAAAGGAAAATAAGGCTTAAATGTGTACCAGTAACCAATCATTACATTATTTTTCAAATTAATTTGTGTTGTGGTTTTTATTTCACCTGCTTCATATATATCCCAAATGATATGAACAATATGCAGAGCAGATGGTTAACAATGTATTACTGCCAAGTGAAGAAAAGACAGATTCACTGCCCTGCACACAGGTCTGAATAACAGCAACATATTTACATAGATTCCTGCTAACATGTGCCAATTATAGGCCTACTTAACAAAATATGCATCATATGCGTAAGAGTTTGTCCATGCAATTAAGAGTTTTGTATATATAAATCCCACACACTGGCAGAAGCTGCCATGCAGGGTGCCATCTGCCTCTCAGGATATAACTAACACATTGACACGCCAGGGGCTTTTTGGGGTTCAGTATCTCCAACAGCACTTTGACAGAGGACTGGATGACCACCTGGATGGCCGAGGATCAAAACAGAAAGAAGAGATCCTAATGAAACAATTGCTATAGGTGGTGTAACAAGAAGGATGCATCCCAAGTCTCTTAAATTGCATCCTCATTTCCCTCCCTTGCATCTTATCCTTGCTGCTTAGTCTGTCCTCCCGGGATGCATGCAGAGACACAAGGAAAACATGACGAGGAGAGAGGAAATAAAGAAATGCCTTGTTCAAGATGAACTGGGCCTCACCTGGAAAGATGATGACATCACGAGGCAAAGTGGGCAGTGACAAAAAACTCCAGTCCAGTCTGACAGTTCCCTGCAGCTTTAAAAGAATTTACAGGAAGTCACAGAAATAGTTACATCCTGTTGGATGCAATTTATAGGCTACCTGTAGTTTATAGAAGGCTGTCAGATTTATTTGTTTTGTTTGTAAATATACTGTATGTGTGTATTTGTTATTTCATTATATTGTTTGTTCTTTTTATGTCTTGTTAAGCAGGTTGTAATTGCTTGTTTTCATAAGTGCTATATAAATAATCTTTATTATTATTATAATTATTGTTATTCTGTTGTTATAAATCACACAATATATGTTTAACAGATTAAACCTACATAGCATACCATTAAACTAATAGCCTGTCATCTGGCTAAATATTTCAATGACAAAGTCTGGTGTTCTTTGTCAAAACTAAGAGCCAATCAGCTCGTTGATCGGGCGACAGCCAGATGTTTTCTATCATGTCGCGGATCTTGCAGCGTGCCTGTGACGTCAGATCAAGTCGATCACAAATCTAATAGGCGTGCATTGTGTGTGGGCCGGTGATCGATTATGCGCAGGCCTGGCTCATCGCGCACGAGCCTACTGGCCGGAAAAGGCCTTCAGTCATGAAAAAACAGGAAATTGAATAAACTCAGTGACGTCATTCGTGAGCGCCTCTGCTGGCCTTCGAAATGGGCTCGACTCCTTAGCCTTGATTTCTTCAATTGTGCCTCCGCATATCAACTTTTTTTTATGCAGAAAAGCCTGATCGCGATGACATTTGGAGGTACGTCCACACGACAAAGTAGACACGTATCTGATAAGGGGTCCGCGCGTTGCCATGTTGGTTGTGAGCAGACGAGAGTTGAGCTGGACTGGAGTCAGTTCATGCAACGCTACCTAGCTGTAGCGGCGTTAGCCGCGGGGCTAACTAGCCGGAGCCTCTAGCCTGGTGCCCAGTGGTACATTCGAGCGATAAACACGTTACCTCTTAAACCGATATCTATCATTTGAACTCACCATCTACTCTTACGTGTTAGTGTACAAAGTGTCACGCTGTCACTTTCCCGCGTTTCCTGGATAATAGTGATTCCATGGCGCTAGCTAACTTTAGCTAAGTCAGCCACTAAGATAGCTAACGGTAAACATACTCTAGAGTGAAGTGTAGCGGTGGGAAGGAGAACACTGACATTCATTTTTAAAGCAGCTTTACTGAGTTTTCTAGACAAATGCTTAATGAAACCAGGAACTCTCGTCTGAAATAATGCACTGATGTTAAACAAGGAAAAAAGCTGTTCCAACTAATGGGAACACGCCCCAAAACTCAACCCTAGATTGTGTTTAATCAGGTATGAGTTAACAGTACCACACAACTTTAACTCTACTTGTGTGTCTTTATGTTGGAATAGAATGAAAGTAATGCTAGCTTGTATTTGCAGATCTACTTGGACCCACATTTAGCTTCTTACATTGCATCAGCATAGTTAGCATGCTTTCAATTTGTGATAATTCACATGTTGGGACCTTATGAAGCACATTAGAAAAGCCACATTCATACAGAACAATATTTAAAATCCTAAGATGCCAAATATGCCCGAATTGTATTTCATGGTACAGTCAACAATCCTTTAACATTAGTTCAGTTAAATCACAGGGTCGGATTGACTTGTGATAATAAAACAATAGGTTGTACTTGATTATAGTAGAATAACTGATTAAAATAAGATACACAGGCAATTCTGCAATATGTTATATAGCAAGAACGATTTCCACGATACATTTTTATTCTTTGTGACTTTAGAGGTAAACATCCAAAGTTCCTAAATGTGTTTTTTTTTTAAACACCAATACATCACATATTGTCATTATTAACTGTTTTATGGAGTTCTTTCAGTTTCACAGCACATGTGAAGACTTTTCACACTCTTCACACTGCAACGTGAACTTGTTCTGAGCCATCATTTAAATGTCAAACAACCAAAAAGCAGAACAATTCAGAGTTCGAGTATGTTCGGTAAAACGACCCCCACACTTACTCAATTGAGTGGGTATCCTTGGTGAGAAAACCATGTATCTTATATCTCTGAGGCATGACAATGTTATATTGGGCCAGTCTAATGGTTTATTTTACAAATACATTCTGTCATTCTCCGTCGGTTTCTGTCTCGACAGTGAGCGATGAGTGTGGCAGCACCACCTGTTCCATCCTGAAATCAAGGTCATTTTTCATTTAATTTGACATGTTTATTAATCATTATTCCATTGGTGTGATGAGGCAGTATGCAATCTGGGAAATTAATTAATTGTACTAATATAGATGTCTTTTGTTTGTTCTTCCAGGTGAATTGGCAGACAAGGTCAGCCCAGTGATTTCAGAACTGGTTCCTGTACGGGCTGACTGGCTTGCAAGTTTCAGTTCCTGTGCATTACAGTAAAGCTACTTGCTTGGTCAGAGGATTGCAATGAAACAAGCTCAGGAGCGCAACCAGGAGTGCCTTCCTCCTAAAAAGAGGGACCTCCTAGTTAGTAACAGCAGTGGGGCTGCAGGAACAGGGGGAGTTGTTTCTGCAGGAGGGGGCGGTGCCAGTAGTGCTGCTGCTGCTGCTGGGATCGGAGAAGATGAAGTGGTTTCCATCCAGAACTCTGCAGCCAATAGTGACACTCGGGGAGGGACCCCACCTGGAGAGTGGATGCGAGCTCAGCCAGGGCTTCATTATGGAGTAGATAATTCTGATGGCATTCCAGCAGTGCCAGTTGACCAATACAGTATGCTCTACAAAGTGGCTCTTCCATCGGTTACCTACTCGCCTACCAGTCTTCACCCAGTGTTAAGTCACATCTCTCCAGCTTACACTGTACATTCTTCTCTCCTGCAGCATCCAGGCCTTCCCTATCCGCCTCTTGGTTACGCCCAGATCCCTCATTCCTCTCTCCAGTTTGTAAGTTCCCCTTATGCAGCAGTACCTTATGCTCTACCGCCTGGCTTTGTCCCGGGATCATTAATCTCTCCCTCAGGCACCATTCCTCAGCCCCATGCTGTGTCCCACCTCGTTCCCTATCCATCAGTCATACAGGAAGGCGTCGTTTCCCCACCTCCCCAAGCCCAGGTAGCTGCTCATACTTTTACCAAAGTCGCAGCATCCGGCGGTGTCCCGCTGATGCTGCCTTCAGAGCAAGCTGGCCAACAGCACCTTGGTACCGTAGGAGTTCTGCCCACAACAGAGCTCAGCTCTCGAGGGTTGCCAGTTTTCTATCACCCTCAGGGCCCCAGGGCTGCCACCAGAGACTCCCACAGTGTCCAGCTGGAGAACGAATCAGAGATGAACGGAGCTGACAAAGAGCAGGGAGCTCGGGAGATTGTACTCGACTCGGCCTACAGAAATGCACGTCTGCTGCAGGTGGCATCCAACTTTGTGGCCCAGGACTACAGCCAAGACAAAGGCCTGCTGAACCGACGGCTGGAAGAGAGGAGCTCACCTGGCCAGCGCAGCACTCCAGACAGCGACCTGGAGGTAAGACGACCTGATGGCCTAGTGATAGATATATGTAAATGCACCAAAAGACGATTTTTAAAACTCCTATCCTCATGTTGATCTAGGAATGAAATATCTTTAGAATGAATACAGACAGTAATAATTTAATTTAATAAGAAACGGCACTAAAACTCAACTTCTATCAATGTGAGTACATAGAGAAATTTCAGTAGCCAACATTATTATTAGATATGTAGAGAATGTCTGTCTTAACTGTGCACTTTCTTACATCAGTATTTGTAGGAAACCCATCATTTTAGAAGCGTTGTCTGTGCTGTGGGGCTGTAGGTGATTGGGCATATTGTGTGTTGGAGTGAAATGTACTTACGTGCTGTAATTCAGGCTGCTGCGGTGTTAGGGTGTTTGGATGTCTTGTTTGAATTATGTACATTTCAGCTAATTAAAAGTTGTCTGACTAACACTTAATTCCTTTAATCAACTTCCAGGTGCAGCAGGTTGTTGGTCGTTTGGCTTCGTTTAGCCAAGGTGGAGTGCGAAAAGAGGTCTCCTTTGCTCCCTTGAACCTTTCTCAGGGTGCCCAGAGAACCAGAGATCTCCATGGAGACGGCACAGGCGTCATTTCCAGCCGGACTGCATACACGGCCCAGGCCGTGAGTTACAACGACCCCAGAGTGGCCGGTCTCCAGCAACAAACGGGACAACCAGGCCATGCTGTCATGCTTGCCAATGGGCAACCAGTCCTTATACCCTTGGAGTATCATCTGCAGCATCAGCCCCAACCCCCACAGCAACACTACCCAGGACAGGCTAATGACGCCCCAGCCAGCCATGCTACCGCCGTGGCATCCCCTATCCCAAGCTTTAAAGCCTCCGATTCTTCAGCCAGAGTGTGCCTCCTTGATAGGGCAGAGCTGACCAAAGCTCCGCAGCATCTCCCCCAGCAGCCTCCTGTCCAGCCTACAGCAGATGTGGCTCAGGCCTTAGCTTCAAGCCTGGCTCCTGCCTCGGCTCCCTCCAACCCATCACACTTCATGAAGGGAGCCATTATCCAGCTGGCTACTGGGGAGCTGAAGCGCGTGGAGGACCTGCAGACTCAGGACTTTGTGCGGAGCGCCGAGGTGAGTGGGGGGCTTAAGATTGATTCCAGCATGGTGGTGGACATCCGTGTGAGCCAGCAGAGACCAGGTCTTGTGTCACTTCAGTTCACTGTGGGGGAGCAGCAGAGCAAAGTGACCATTGACGTGCCCCCGGAGCACCCTTTTTTTGTGTTTGGGCAAGGGTGGTCGTCCTGCAACCCTGAGCGTACAGCTCAACTCTACGGCTTGACCTGCCATCATCTGCAAGTAGGAGACGTCTGTGTGTCCATCACCCTGCAGCAGCAGCTTCAGCCACAGCAGCAGAAACAACCGCAGCACCATCATTCACAACAGAAACAGCAGAATCTGTCAAGGACTTTGAGCAAAACCAACGCTACATCAGGACCTGGTCACCAACTCATGGGACCTCCTGCCCCTCAGCAGTCACGGCCGCCGTCGCATTTCAGGTTAGACCGCATTCACAGAGAAAGACAGGGGGATGTGCTCGATAAGGAGGAAGCCACGCATTTTGGGGTTGTTGGGCACGCTGAGTCGCCTGTCAGACCAAGTAGGACCTCAGCAGAGCATCCAAGGAGCCAGAGCAGTTACCACTTGCACACAGAGGGCTCTACTTTTGCAGGAGCTGGGATGGGAGCGATGCAGGCTGCGCTAGGTGCTTCTCAGAGGCGCTGGTCCTCACCTGGTCTCCAAAGATACAATATGAAGGGAGAAGAAGGGCCACGCCCTCAAATAGGCACCTCCGGTGTCACAAGGCCCTCTTTCATCCCCCAGGAGGTCAAACTGTCCATTGAGGGGCGCTCTAATGCAGGGAAGTAGCATAACATTTGGTAGCAACTATGGAAGGGACTGCCACGAATGAGTCTGACAAGGAGAGAAAGAGGGGGAAAAGTGCGAATGTAGCCTCAGAATCTTTGAGATTTTGCACACCTGAAATATACAAAAATACAAGATCTCTGGTGAGAAGTTCTGGTTTGGTTCGGTGGTCACTCAGCCAAAGGATACGAGCTTGTGGTTTCCCAGCCAGCTGAGGTCTGACAGGGATATTACCAGCTGAGTAGAAAGTATGTAGCGGATGATATGCCTACCATAGTCCTTGCACACTGCATTTCTCTCCCTCCCTCCTGTGTCGCCACTTTCTCATCCCCATGCTTGGAGTTTACCATCATATTCAGAACACTCTGCCCTCCTTTTTGACCAAACCATCTCTTTGGAAGAGCAAGGACTACGAAGAATGTGTCTGTAGTACAGTGAAGCTACCAACTCTGCAGGTTCTGATGTTATTCTGATGTAAAAGATCAGTGATCTCATCTATTCCTAAGATCCCATTTCCTTCAAAAGCATTTACCCCAAAAAAAGGAGTTGCTGACATGAGCGCCTCTGGCACTGTTGATGCTAATTGTCAGTGTATGTTACATTATGCTTCTCCAGCAGGAGTCTAAAACCCTCTGCTGTCAGCAGAGATACTTTATCCCCTCCTTCCTTTTCAGACGGCCCGCCTGCAAAGAATGGGATCCTCTCTCAGGACAAGTGCGGCATCTCGCACTTGTCTTACAATCGAAATGGTGATAATTCAATCAGTGTGTCTGTTCATCAATCAGAAATTCTCTTTGTACCCAATGTGTGAGTGCGTTTGCATATTGGAATAATGCTTGGTTCTCTATGATAACTCGAGATATCTTGCAGTTTGATCAGTGAGAATGTCCATCACTTAGTGTTTAACCTTTTCTCCTTTTAGAGAATCTCACCCCCCACCCTTCTCCTCACTATACCTCTTAAGCTTTCCACCAGTTAGGTGACTTTGAATGCAATTTTAAACCACGCAATTAACAGACGAGGCGCTGTCTGGTCATCACCAAAGCCACGTGTGGGAATGAGACAACGTCACTGGCTGCAGGCCACTTCAGCCGAAGAGGGGCCTTTTGGTTTGCCTTGTAGACGAGTCAGTGACGAGGTGTGATCTTTGTCCTAGTTACTCTTCTCAGTTATCACGTTAAAGCAATTATTAAGTTTTATATAACAGCACAGGAGACCCCCAGGAGTCTCGCCATGGGCTGTTTTTAATCACTGCATGTCTGAGATGGAAGATCTGACCCTTTTTAACCCCGACCCGGAGAAATCACAGCAGAGGAACCCGCTTCTCTCACTGCTGATGTTTTATCTCCAACTCAAGTGCGTCTCGAAGAAAGGCTCGACTCTAATTAAGTTGTGATCATTATCAAGTTATCTGTTCTGTCTTTTAACGTTTACAGTCCTTCACTTTTGTACTAGAGTCAACTTTATCCAGTGGATCTGATGATTGTCTTGTGTTGCACATAGAAAATGTCACTCATTGTTTCACACTGACCTTGTTAATAGGAATCACAGTGCAGATTATGTTTTTTATGAAGGGGATATGTTTGAAGTATTGTTGTTGTGGAGAGAGAGGGAAAAAAACTGACTTGCATTTTTAACTGTTGACAAATTAGCCGAGACGAACGCTGCAGTTTCCTATTTCTGACAACCTTTTTCCTTGTCACTGAAAAAAAACTTTAAAAATAAGTGCAATTAGACCACATATAATCATTCAGAGGTTAATAATTAGATGACATTCCTCAACGCAGACATTCCCATTGAAAGGTAGACGTTTAAGTACAGTTTGATCCCTTTTGAATCATCCATATTATATTTCCTTTCATTAGATGTGTTCAGATAAGAGTATCTGGTATCATATCTGTGATGGTATCGTCCATCGGCCCCAGACGCTGTTGTGAGTTTATCTGTCCTCTTCAGCCATCAAAGCTCTCTACAGCCTCCGTGTGCAGCAGGCAGAGGGACCAGACTATCCTCTGGCATGATGAGCAGCTTTAAAGGATACTTTCACATTATTGCAAGCCAAACAATTGTCATGTGCCCAAAGGGTTATTGGATATTCCTCCTGTCCATACTGACTGTATAAAGATTCCTTCCTGATGCTTTAAACTGAAATCTTGTTTGGAAGGCATCTCTTTATAAACAGTATAGAGAGGAGGAATGATTATGATTAATAATTCTCTGTGTACAATTAGTATTGTGTTAAGATAGACTCCTCTTTTCCCAGGTCCATCATTTAAAATGCTTTGCAATGGCAGATTCAAGAACACATCTCACCTTCAGATGGTCAACATATTGAGTATTCTTCATGCTGTAAGCAATATACATAATACCTGAAAACATTTCATGTTGTCTTGGCATTTTCTATGCAGTAAACTCAGTAATGTCTCCTGCATCGTCTTAAGTACAGCTGTGTAGAGCAGTAGGGCAGGTTGGTGTGATGCAGTCGTTTTACACTGATGTGTGGTTATAGGATTTGTTTTTGTTGCTTTAAATGAAATTTGTATACGAATACAAACCAGTATTTTGCTTTACTTTTAATTTTTTGCTCCGTGGTCCCATCTTTCTACGTATAGGAAACTTCTATCCGTAAACTTTTATTCACTTCTCACGCTGTCGGAGCCAAATCACTCGAATCTATAAAAACAACTCACATTTCCACACGTTTGTCCAGCGTTATGTTGCCCTGATTGCCCAGCCGCTTCGACATTGTATTTCAGGTCAAGGTGCATTTGATGGGATTTAAATGGTGCAAGCAGTGGCCCCTGTGACTTTACCTCCCGTTGATTCTCACAGTAAGACCATCCTGTGGTGCCATGAGCCTTTCTGTTCCCCCTCGGCTCTGAGCAGCGTGTGCCACGTTAAGCAAGACAGCTCCATTTACTTCTACCAACATGTCCGATGAATCTTATTCACATCACTGATAGTCTGTTGCTGTAAGTAATTGCACTAAATGCCCTCCTTTTTACAGTGTTTTGAACTTGAAACCGTTGGTTAATTGAAGAGTTTCAAAGTGTAAAGCACACAAAATCGTGGAGAAATCGCAGGTTGTGTTTCTGTAGATAGCTGTATTTTTTTTGTATAGATTACTTTGATGATGCGTGTTGGTAATGCCTTAAATTCTGCTTTGTACAATATGTGAAATTGAAATAATGATTCTGGCAGACAAATGTCAAGCTTCGACATTTGTCATGCTTGTGAACAGAAGTTCATATTTCTCAAAGGGTGACGGTTCAACCATGAAATCTGCAACGTTTGTTATGGTGGTGTTATGTTTTTCCTCCTTTTTTTCATTTTCTATTCCGTTACATTTTTAATACACTCGTTACACTCATACTTAACTATAATTAGTGTTTTTTCAAGTGTGGAAGTGAAATAAATGGAAGTTCTTCTCTGCACTTTTACAAGACAATGCCAGGAGTGTCAGCAACAGATCCATTAATTCCACTCCCACCGTTGTTTTTAATGTCGTTGCACAAGATGAGTTGTTTTTCCTCCCCAGAGTTAACGGATTGTGTTTGGTGTCCTCTGCTTTGTCTCACCGTCTCTGGGCTGGTGGGAGTCTCGGTGAATTCATGGACAAATGATGGGTAGATGATTTATCAGATAGCTTTCCATTGGTGGTGATGTAACGGTTTATTATGTTCTGTGAGGTCGGCAGCGGGGCTTTTTACTCCCCGTGTGAACTATTTCCTGTCGTTTGATCCCGTGTTGAACTGCATAGGTGAATCTTAGAATGATTTTGGTTTTGCTGATGTCCAATGAAATCAGGAGAAACGAGAACGGTTTAAAGTTTTAAAGAAGTCTGTGTATTTTTAGATTTGACATTGTACTTTTTTGGCACAAGGTGACACTGCTTTTTTATGTGACGTACAACGATTTGGAAAAAAAAGACAACAAAAAAACTGCATCTTTTTTTAAAAAATGCCTAAATCTGCAAAATATATGCAATGATATAAATGTAACATTCAATCCTCAAGTATAATCCAGGTTGTATGAACTTTGTATAGTGAGTTTTAATATTGTATGGCCGTACCGATATGTATTGATCTTTATCAGAAGCCTTAGAGTTGTCGACCGAAAGTGCTCCCTTAGAATACCCTACACCTACCTGACTTTAACAAAGCATTAATATCTCTATTTTGTTGCATTTTTATTTGTACCGTTTTTTGGATAAAATAGATTTGTACTGTATATTTGTACCTCTCTGTGAACTACTTAGGGCGGTTTCTGTTTTTTGTTTTGCTGTTTCAATTCTATGTACTTTAAGGACACAAAGATATTGTATTTTTATTGTTACAGCTAACTTGGAGACATTGCATTTATGATGTTTGTTAAGTAAACACAATATAATATATATATATATATACAAATATAAATATAAACTATTATCCAACTTGTGTGCTGCGTTTCTTTCGTATTACATTTATGTATTTTTGTTTTGTTTTATTCTCTTAAGTGACATTTGAGCAACTTGAATATACTTTAAAATAATATTTTGAAATTGCACCTCTTTAAATTATCATCTCAGTGAAATTCAAACCATAAATTCTGCTAAGTTGTCAAAGTAAGATGTTTAAATGTGATGACGTTGGTACAGTACTAATAAGGTAATTCCACATCAGTTATACATTTTACATTTGGACGGCTGTTTGCTGCATTCAAAATATTTCTGTATTCATCGTTTTAGTGGAGTATGAAGAATACACAGATCTCTCTGTTAAAGAAAGGCGACTCTAAAAACTGTATTTGTGTGAATAAAACACAGGAGGAGGGAAGTGACACAGGACACTAGCACTATAGTAAAGTCAATGTTTATTTCCACATTCTTTACCAGGTTTCCACGTGGTCTGTACACCTGTTAATCCAGGAATGGGGGATGGCAAGCCTAAAGTGCCATCCAGGCAGAATGCATTGATATCGCAGCAAGCACGAATGTTCTCACTAGCAGTTCAGCTCATTCATTTGGCCTTGATCGGAGAGATGCGTTTGTAAACATGGACATTGAGGAGAAAATCCTGATAGAATTAATACAGAAAGGCCAACACATTTCTTTTTTTTTTAAACAATTTCCTTTGATTAAACTGTAGAAAACAGGCAGGCATAAACTAACAGTAGAACACAAGCTCATAGTGAACCATTCTAGGACAAGTGCAGTTTCATGCAGTGCTTACCTAACCCAAACCCAAAGTGCTGCTCATAAGAGACCAGCATCGCGTCATCAGAGTACTTCCTCTGCAACAGCATGTCAGAACGCAGGAGCCGCAGTTTTCCGTCACATTGGTCCAACGTAGGACAAAGGGGAGTCACAGCAATATCGAAGAGCAATCTCTGAGAATACCTGGTATTCATAGTCTGCTTGACGAGAGAAAGAAATGACACCTGAAGCCTGCGTGGAGAACACTGATCTGCCCTTAAATACAGGATGTGATGACGGTGGGATCCTGTTGCTTTCATGTGCCCAACCAGGAGGAGAAAACGCAGCTCGGAAAAAACAAAGTCTTTACAAAAAGTTGCACAACTGCCCAAAATGGTAATTACATGGTATGATATGATTCCTATGGACCAGGGTGTTGTATCCAGGCTCTGAGCCCTCTCACTGAGTTAAATTGCCTGAGAAGCTAAACTCTTTACATTGAAGTCCGTTTAAGTGGCATTCTGCATAGTTAAAGTGAAAAGTGAATTAATTTCCCTCGGAGTAAATAAACACATCTGTTGCATAGAGGTTTGATGCACTCCTAGAAACGCCTGGGTGACACAAAAACATCCCTATTTTTAGATTTGCTGCAACAAACAGCCAGGTAGACCGATGCTCATCTAGGAGTGACTCAAACGAAACCAGTATACTTGTCCATGTCGGTTATTCTTATAGAATATTTCAGAAAATGCTTAGTGACAATGTAAATGTTTGCATCTGGAGAAGAAAAAGTTGAGCTAACCTTACTGGCAGGAAATGAAAGAAGGGGTATCCAACATTAAAACAACGACAGTAGGTAACAAAATAACCCAAAACATTTTTCACAAGAAAAATAGATTCACATCATATTGCATAAATATGTGCTGGAATGAGGTTAATGAATATAGATGAATAAATCTCTACCCCAGTATGGGCTGTATGTGGCATGAGAATAGCCCGTCTCAGTGGGGATGAAAAATAAAACAGGTACATGAGTTTAAAATAAGTTCTTGTCATATGAATCAATACACGTCTTTCATCAATTCTGCTGACAGAAGATACAAATTGACCCCAATTGAAGCTACTGCAGCTTTACGAAGCATCTTAATGCTACAAACTGCATGCAGAGGATGCATTACCTGTGTATGATCTAAATAATAATAGCACATTTTCATGATATCATTTACTCGGCTTGAGTAAACGGGCAGAATTCAAGTAAAGTATCATATAAGAAACTGTTTCATTGTGACCATTTAATGGAACATTTTAGCACAATATTCCTTAATGTGATGAGCGCAAAATATATAAGAGGTAACTAATGTATTGTACAGTACAATGACAGCAGCAAAGATCGGTTTTTAATGAGCCAAAGAAAAGCTCTGTAACAGAAAGTCATAAAAAAAACAGACGTTGGCAAAATATTTCAGAGTGTTACGGTGCAGGGGAAAAGAAAACCGATTCCAATATTGGCAAAGAGGATGTAAAGAGGGGAATGCATCAAGTGGTACGACGCAGGAGGTGAGGGGGGATGTGGCTAAACACTGGGCGGGCTCAATAGGACAAAACATTCATGTGTTTAACATCATATTCAAACCTAACACAGTTGGAACTGATCAGCTGTGAATGTTTGTGTCCTATTAAAGTGCCTGAGTGATAAACACAAATTGAAAATGTGCATCCTCTGTAATAGTGTGGCGTACATGAAGAGGTTCGGGAGGGAGTGGGACGCAGTAAGTCAGAGACAGACGGCGAGAGCGTTGGCGCCAGCTGAGGTAGTAGAGTTTGACTGAATAGGAACTTCCTGTGGATCCACGGTGGCAGCTTGAAGAGAGGTGTAGCTACCGGTAAACCCCAGCCACTGGGCTGGCGGAGTGGGCCACAGAGGGGCGGGGGGGCGTGGCTACAAAGTCTCCACTCCTGTCATTGAAGGTCCATGTGCAAAAAGATTTCCTCCCCCCCTCAAAAGGAAGTATAACTGCTCCTACTAGAATGACCTGTGTTAAATCTGCTAGCCCACTGACAAACAGAAAAAATCTCTTTACAACATGCTTTTATATCATCATCCATACAATATGAAACATTCTCAACCCCGTTCCCAAGGTTTTCTAGACTGTAATAAATTAGAAATTGTAGTAGTTCTTGCTGTATGTAACAAAGCGTTTGGCCTGCGACGCTGCTGGAGGGAAACCAGCTGGGAATGGTTCACTGTGACCGCGGCAGGCTGATGGCGGGGATTAATGGTGCTGAGGCCAGCTGCTCTCCCGCTCCCCTTGTGGCCCGCTCCCATTAGGGCAGCTTCATGAACAGACCATTATCGATAGAAGGGACCGGCATCGGGCAGGGGAACTGAAAGAGACTCATGTCTGCTGTGAGGGCGGCCATGGCAGCAGGATCGTGCTCTATCTGTGTCCTCAGAGCAGGGTCGATCTTCTCCAGTCGCCGCTTGATCCTCTTGGCCTCCCTCTCGCGGATCAGCCTGGCCTGCCTCTTCTCCGGCGTCTCGTTGGCCCTCTTCATACGCATGGCCTCCCTGTCTCTCTGCAGCCTGCGTGCTCGCTGGTCCTCCGATTCCTGCATCCTCTGCATGCGCTTGGCCTCGCGGTCCCGCAGCCTCCTCATCTCCCTCTCGTCTTCCGTCTCGCAGGCCCGCTTGTTCTTCTTCGCCGTGCGCTCGCGCTCCAGGCGATGTACGCGGGCCTCCAACGGTTCGTTCTTCCGACGCAGGGCCCATTTCCGCATCGGCGACTGGGCCTCCACGAGCTGCTGATAAGCCACGCAGCTGTTGCACACCAGCAGCACCCCGGCAGGATACACCGGCATCGGGCTCAGGATGTCGGGGATGGGAGGAAAGCCCGAGGCAGAGGAGGTAAGAGCGTCAGGGATAGATGCCAGTGATGGCCCTTCAGAGAGGAGGCTGTCGGGCAGTGAGGGAAAGGAGGGTCCCTGGTCAGAGCCTGAGCAGGGTCCCGAGCCGTGACATGGTCTGGGGCCTTGACACTGGCTTGGGATGTGGCCTGGTCCCTGGCAGGTACGATGGCATAGGTTAGGGTTGGGGTCAGGTGCTTGACACAAGTGAGGGCCCTGACATGAACTAGGACTGGGGCCCGGTCCATGGCAGGAGCAAGAGCCATGGCCCGGGCTGGTCATGGGGCTGCTGGAGAGGGACAAGGAACAGGAGTCCCTTCCTTCGGTGATGTCCATCCTGGTGAGGTCGAGGACATCTTTAAGCTTCTCCCTGAGAGAAGACACAGTATTACAAGCTGGTCAATACATGTCCTTATTTATGTCTGGAGGCTTTCTTAGAAGCATTGGACTAACCTGACCTCCTTATGGAGTTTCCTTTATAGTAAACACCTCACTAACTATAACAGCTTGTGTTTTTCTTTTCTCTGATTTTACATTAAGGTTGATCATATGTCACTGCAGAACTACTTTTATTCATCCCTCATGTTCTGCATCCTGTCTCATCTCCACTCATACCATCTTACGTTGTGTTCAATGCTCTGTATTCAAGACACATTTTACATACAGCCTTCTCGGAGATTTGAATACCTCGTTGGATGTACAAATAGAAAATGAGTCAGTCTGAATGTGTGTCCATTCACTGCACTATTTAAAACGGTTTCTCCTGCTGAGTCAGTGATGTCTGCTGATAAAGGGATCTGCTGTAGGTGACTGAACCCTTAGATCTATAGATAGCAAAGCACAAGGTAAAACTGAATTCTATATTATTTATTAGGATTTATTATTTATTTTTCTTGAAAACTGTGGACACTGACTTTCTGCTCTAATTTAAAATATATATATATATATATATATATATATATATATATATATATATATATATATATATATATATATTAGAAAAACTGGAAGAAACTGACTTCTCATTTTTGACTCAAATCTTAATTATTGCTAAAATGGAATTCATTTGAAGTAAAACTATATGGGAGACTATAACAATGCATCTACATCTAAAATATATGCTTATCCACTTAAAAGATGAAAGCAATGTTCATCAAAGATCTCATAAACGGGACAGAAAAGAGAGTACAGAAGGGACAGATGGACCACAGGAGAAATAAGAAAAAGAGGTTTACAGAAATAAAAGATTACATGGTGGGTTTTTCATTGTGATTACTTGCTATATTTAACACATATACAGATGAAGCACTACCTATTTCATGAATGTTCACAGCAACAAGCTGCAGATATTAATCATGTCCCCTCCCACCTGCCAGGCTAAATATATACCTTCTTTTGTTTTTTAAAATGCTAATAAATAAATAAGAAATAAAGATCTCAGAGGAGTGACACAGCAGCGAGGAGCCCACCTGTTAAAGTTGTCGGTGTCTGTGAAGCGTGCGCCACAGACAGCGCAGTTGGAGAGGCGGTCCTCCGAGTGGATGAGAAGATGCCGTCCGAGAGAGCCAGGCGAACTCAGGGCTCGCCCACACACCGGGCACACATAGCTCTTGCTATTGCTCATCATACTCGTGTGCTGTTAAAGACAGCAAAGCAAGATAAGAACCACAAACTGGAAGAAAGTAACACCAACATTAAAAGACATGTATTCACTCATACAGTGGGTTTTAAAATGTAGCTCATCAATTATTCAAATAGTCAAAATATTTTAAAATGTACTATAATATGTAGAGGTGTTACAATTCATGCGATGCATCGATGAATCGATTGTCAGTCCTATAGATTCAACTAAACCGATCTGCTAAAATAAATAAATAGAATAAATCGTTTTGGCTTCACCAATAATCGATATAAATGTGTTTAATCGTATGAATCGTGATTCTTAATTATGATTAATGTTTTAATACGTTTAAGACAAATGTTCAAAATAACTGAGCATTACATTTTTGTATTCAGCATAAAATATTATGCAGGACTACTTTTTTATAGAATAACTATGTTTAATAAGTAATTCTGTGGTCTGTTTATTTTTCACCTTTCAGAAGAATACAGATGGTCTCCCTCGCATTATTGCATGTTTATTTCATGGATATAGAATTTTGGTTACAAGTTACTGAATCGAATCGCCAACTACTGTATCGTTAATGGAAGTGAAGCCAAAGATTCTCACCCCTAATAATATGTATCTTGATGGTGTGAGCATACTATACAGTACTGTGCATGCTAATGTTAAGTTAGTATTTTATGAAAATAAACTTTATAGAAAAAGTACGTAGCATGCAATGTATAATAATGCCACACAACAAAATGTGTGAAGTCCATAAGTAAAAATTAAATGACAGGACAAATATATCAAATCATTGGAGCAACAATCAGATGTGCTTCTCAGTGCCAAGAACTCATTTTACAATTAATTACACTGTTGTGGTTTGTGGCAATTTATTTCCTCACAAACCACAGCGGTTAACAAGGCAGACACTGTTTTCAGAATGCACACGTTTCAGCAACTATAATCAATCAATCAGTGTATGAAGTAGGCTATAAATCAGCTACTGAATATTGAGGGAGACCTCACAGCCATCGATGAACACACACACACACACACGCGCACGCGCACACACACACACACACACACACACACACACACACACACACACACACACACACACACACACACACACACACACACACACACACACACACACACACACACTGAGAGTGAAAGGTGTGGATTACTGTGAATGAAAATAAAGAGCCTTTGAGAAGATGGCACCATATTAATTTAACATATATTCAGCATATATATGATCTTTAACATATCTGGCATCAACTACACTTTTTCATATCCTATGCAGCTACGTGAAAAAATAAGCTCTAGATCATACAAGTCACCACCTTCTCCCTCAACCTGCATTCCACTGAAGAGACTGACTTTCACTGATGCTGTAAGCTACTTAGGGGCTTTAAAAAGGTGATGACCTGCGACTAGCTTATCAGAAACAGACTGCAATAAAGGACCTAAAGCTGCTTTTCATGGTTCTGTATTCGATGAGAGACAATGTTGTTCTCACCTGGTAGACATGGGAGATGAGCTTCTCGGGGCTGCTGAAGTCCAGCGTGCAGAGAGGACAAACAAAGTTGTTGCCGTGGTCTGCTTCTTCCTCGCTCTCCTGAGGAATACGAAGCAGCGTTATCTCTCTGAACAAGATCCAAACTGAAGCATGGCAGAACTGATTGTAAACATAACATGATGCGTGCTGAAGGAATACTGCTTCGTGTGGGGCCTTTTTGGAATCACTAGGCACCTCATGTTTCCAGTTGGAGCACTTTGGCAAGTGGAGGTGATGTGTCTAGTGTGTGAATGAGCAACATTCTCACAAGTGACTCACTAACAGTGACATGATGCTGTGTGCTCTCACAGATGTGACTCACATACAAGCTGAAATACAGAACATTTTCAAACAGAAGGTCCTGGCAAAAAAACATATTGGCTGACACCGGGGGTGTTCTGTTCAAGTCCATTAAACTTTTAAATTGCACAGACATTCTAAAACAATGTTGCTGCTAAAATGAAATTACCTCCAGTAGCTAACAATTCAATCATTTGACATAAAGCTCAAGACAATTAAATCCTCAAAATGAATATTTAACAAGTTTAACAAATGGATGCATGTTATACTTCAGGGATATAAACCGGCCCACTTAGGAAACACAAGTTATTGTGAATCAATTCACCTGCTTTGATGCGGATGAGAGTGACAACAGGTGCAATGGAGAGGCAAAAGCAAGACAGACAACCCCCAAAAAGGGAATCATTGCTTATGGTTTTAACTCACATGTATGTCTGTTTTAATCTGTCGTGTCACATCAGCTAATATGAATTCGGAGGGAACACACCCCTGTGCCAAACCACCAACTTCACGGTACCTGGCCTTTACTCTAACATATGAGTAGTCAAACTAATCAAAGATGAGGCAAAATCTCTCACCTCTTTGACTCCCGCTGCTTGAAGGCGGCACTGCGTTCTCTTGGTGGTCATGTGGTCGTCGGCCGAGGTGTTGGAGGACGAGTCTTCACCGTGGTTGTCGAGGTCACTATCGCTGTCTTCTATGGAGGCAAACACAGCCCTATCAATACAGACAGACAACAGAACACAGAGCAGGGCTTACTCTCACTAACACCCCTCAGTCCGAGGACGTCCCACAGAGTCCAGCCCCCTGACCCCGACCCTGACCCAGACCCCGACCCGTCCTTCCATCCTGTACCTGAGATGCTGTCCTGCTCTTGTACTTCCTGGGAGTTGTTGCTGCAGCATTCACTGTCTTCGGTGAACTCGTCCCTGCCATCCATGTTAATAGTGTGCTGAAGTCCTGTGATGCCTGAAGTGTGGAATGGCCCTGCAGATATAAAAGAAAGGCAGTCAGTACGATGTTAAGGGTTTCCAGAGAGCACAGGGAACCTTTTACATCTCTGGGTGTATTATTATCATGTTTTAATCCAATTTTGCAGATGCAAATGTTTTTTTTGTTTTTGCATCAACGAGGTAAAAAGAACATTGATATTTCTGGGAGAAAAAACAGACATTCTTATCTGTTTTATTCATTAGCAATCCAATTAATTTTCCAGAAAATGACATCACAACATATATGGCAACCATATTAAACAAGTCATGTGATGATGACGTACTAAGGGTTGGATGAAGAAAAACCTTTCCATTAATGTCTGTGAAGGTTCTCAGTCATGCAGGTCATGGTTATCTTCAAAAGATTTATCGTTATTGGTTGTTCATACGGCAATGAATGAATCCATGAATCAATAATGAAATTCCAAGAACGGCAAGTCAAGTTTGCAATCGAGTGAAGGCGAAGACCTATGATCTATGGAGTTACACCATTTCAAAGACTGATTATGCAGACGATGTCCTGCATATAGAGAGACTATAGGTGACGGACTTCCCGTTGATCTCACTGATTTCACAAATTACATTCTTTTTAAAATAGATATATAAATATTTGTGATATTTAAACACGTCGATAAATGAGGTCACCTTTTTACCCATATATTTTATCCAGCATATGAGTGCTTTATCTCCATAGCAACATAGTAAGAACATCTACTGTCTGAGCATACCACAAGACTATTCATTTTTCAACACTTTTGCATTCGTCCATAGCTTACAATCCTGATTTTGTCCTCATAAAACGTGTCCACGTCTCTGATCTCTAATGAAGCACAGAACGGGAAATATTACAAAAATGTGAAACCTTTAACCAGAACAGCACAGTCAACCTAAATAAAAAAAGGCCAAGATAATGAATTATTTATTCAATTCTACATTTTTCCACAAGACGTTTGGGCTCCCCTCCAGACGTGGACCATCTTTGCAGATTAGGCTGCTTTCATATGAACCATCCAACACTGACACATAATGAATGCGAGGCCAGCAAAACAAGCACACAGACATACGTGCACACACATTAACTTCATTTGCATCCCAACCCCCACTTTTTCACACACACGTATACACTCAGATACATGCTAGCGCTGTTCCACAGCCATGCTGCAGTCCCACGGGGGAAGCAGCCTTCTCTCTCTCTGTACCACCCACACACTGAACAGCCTGGCTCCCCCTCTGTCCTTCCTACTTGTATGTAGCTCTGACTACTTCCATATCTATATCATTAGCTCTGAGGGGGAGGATGAAGCTTCATACCGTGACAGTCCATATGTGGCTCATGTAACTCCTTGTGATGCCATGCTTTGTTTTATAGCGTTGTTGATTCCAGGATTCTGCATAAATTCCCCCCCGTTTATTTGTTTTTTTATTATCTCACGTGACCCTGCAAAGTACCTGTAATTAACACTGGAGACAGTTGTGTCGAAGGCACCTCAGGCATCGACACAAAAGAACATCCCACTTCGGATCACCGAAATTAATGAAAACTTAGAATCCAATTTTCCACCTATATGTGTGTGTGTGTGTGTGCTCTCTGGACACTGACAGAGATGAGAGATGGGAGCGAGATCCACTGAACGCAGCTACCTGAGACTGACAGAAGTAATTACACACACAATTACTCACACACTCTCTCACACACACACACACACACACACACACACACACACACACACACACACACACACACACACACACACACACACACACACACACACACACACACACACACACACACACACACACACACACACACACACACACACACACACAGGAAAACATTCTTGTAATTCTACTATTTTGCTGTTGGTCAGAAGTTCGTACGTGAACACAGTTTGCACTATTCCCACCATTTGCAGAGAAATCAAAGCATTCATTAGCACTGGTAGAGTGGGTTGGAGTATTGTTGGAGTATTGAACTATGAACTGCAACAAACTGGCTTCACGGCACATAGCCAATGACTGATGTGTGAGAGATACCCATCCCCCCACTGCCAGGGCTCTGTCTGTACATCTGTCTCTCCTCGCTCCCTCCCTTCCTCCCCCATCCTCCCTCCCTCAGTCTCTGCCACTGTGATGTTATCTCTGAGTCTGTGTGTCTGTAGGCAGGAGGTGACGCAGTGTCTGACTGAATCCAGACAAAGAGACAAACTCATCAGCCAACAGACACAGAAGAGGGGGAGAGAGGGGGTGGGGGGGTGGAGGGGTAGCGCACAAAACAAAACAGACAAAAGATAGAATGCCAAAACTCCACTCAAACACCAAGCAATGGGGGTCCTGTTGAATTCAAAGCCCCCTCCTTCTCCTTTTTCAGCCACCGTCCCCTCCAACAACACACACATGCAGACACACAACACCGTCTGAATCTGCAGGAAGTACTGGGGCCCTCGTCTTACGTCCTCTCACACACGCAGGGGAACGAGGGGGGGCATCTGATCAATTTTCACTCTGATTAACTGATGACCTAACATTAGAAAGAAGAAGGTGAAGTGATTCATTTCTCTTTGCGGTAGACTTTTCTCTGGTTCTCTGGAAATGGATCTAATTGTTCACCCTTGATAATCTTAACAGGAAAGTCATATTTACATATTGGGCTTTTGATTTGGTCACAAGACAACGCTGTTACCATGACACACACGGCAATCACGACAATGAAGAGCTGAGCTAATTTGGGAGAAAACATCTTATTTTAGCTCTTTCAAAACCAAATGCAGCTTTTTGACACAAACCGGTGTAAGAAAACTGTACTTTTCACATTAGATGAAATGCAAGTCTGTAGCTTCAGCAGCTTCTGTACCCCACACGTATGTGTGCTAACTGGAACGTTTGCAAAGTACTGAAAATACAAAGTACTGAAATAACATGCAGTTTTCATGCAGTTAATGGTAATACTTGCACTTATACTGATTACATGCAGATTGCTGTTGTACAAAATCAGGGAGGGACAAAACGCACTGTTGTATTATTGTCTGGAATCCCCTGTTTGTGTGTGTGTGTGTGTGTGTGTGTGTGTGTGTGTGTGTGTGTGTGTGTGTGTGGTGTGTGTGTGTGGTGCGTGTGTGTGTGGTGTGTGTGTGTGTGTGTGTGTGTGTGTGTGTGTGTGTGTGTGTGTGTGTGTCAGCCCGCCTGCCTGTCAGACTGTCTCCCTGACTGTCTGGTCTGTCAGTCTGTCTGTCTATCAGGTCTAACCCTCTGAGGGGGGGCTGCTCCATGCACGCGATTCATACCTCACAAGGAAAGACAAGTTAAACAATCAAGGCAAAGCAGAGGAGAAGAGATTCAACGTGCAAAAACACAGTGAACTCACACTCCAGCTGCACGACGGGAGGTATGGCTTGTCAAGTCTTAAAAAATGTTTTGGCATTCGTCACAGCGTGAAGTGCACTAACGTATGCCAACACTACATCGCCTCAGCCCCTCCGGAGGTTTTTCAGCTCCGACTCTAGACTCCTGTAGAAGTGTTACAGAGCAGCAAATGAGCTCATTAGCTCGAAGGGATTATTACAGTGACAAATGCATTTCAACGGCAGTTTAAACAAACTATGTTTAGAAAGGAGGGCTGCAGCATACATAACTTCAGCAGATTAGACTGGGAAATCCTTCTGTGGACTGAGGGGTGTTTAGGAGGTAAGCATGCTGTCCACACCACCAAAACAAGGGAGATCCAGGGGAAGGAAAAGGTCAGAGCACAGACAGGGACACCGGTCATTTCAGCACAACAGGGGTCTCCCCAGTATTTCATATTTTCAATTAAGTTAATTTAGACTATTACATGCAGGGAATGAAAACAGCACCAGCCTCCCATCAAATACAGAGTAAACGTGGGCTGTAAAATGAGCAGGCCACCATGGCAGATCATAAGAAATGCCTATGTTAAAAATAATCAGGGATTAAGATTACATGATATGTTGCATTTTGATTTACTGCCTGATACCACTGACTCAGCGTTTACATTTCTAAAGAATTCTACATTGAATGTAATTATCATTTAATTAGAACATGAAATATGTGCTTCAGTTCTTAATAATGTGATGCCACTGCTCTGCATACAAACGAGGACAACGTGTCACTTAGAAAACTGTCAATATGAGACCATGTGTATGAATATGAAATCCTGCAGATATCTCACTATAAAAAGGGAGAAGAGACAAAAGAAACAGTGACTTCAATAACAGCTGTCATCCTAAAGTAAAGAGCGAACACACATATTTTGAGTAGCCGATTATGAGCTCTGTGGGGCTGAAAATAATGATCATTTTCATTATTGACTGAACTGACGATTTCTTTCCTGATGAATGATTTGTCTATACAAGACATTTGAAAAGATGGAACCAGAGAGTGTTTGGCCATTTCCCTTAAAAGATTACTAAAACAAGGTGGTTTACAATAGCTAATTAACAAATTGCTTCAACTCTTCCACTCTGCCTTGCTTTGTTGTCATGGTGAACTGAGATGTCGGAGCAAACGGCACCGACACCGTTGTGTAAAAGAAAGGCTTCGTCCCCTCTGATCACCGTTAACAAGATAGTTGGGATGACTAGGTATGGACTTGTTTTTGCTTAATTAATCTACAGAAGTAACACCTCAGAAGCCAGAAACACGGCCAGCCACAAGCCCTGACATACAAGCTAACTACAGGGAGATTCCACCATCACAGCTCTTCTTGAGAATCCGTCTACTCGGGGGTGAAAAACCACAAATACTGATAGGATCTATTACTAGTCCTCCAACATGCTACGGAAAGTTTGCACACATGAGAAATGTCAAAGAATTATGTTTGCATAACTGCTGCAAGACCACTGCTATAAGTGTGGCACAAGAAACATGATCAATATACTAAGTTAAAATACTTTTAAACAACTATTGAATATTTACCAGAGATGTCTTCATTTGTATTTTACATGTTTTTTGGTTTAATTGAATTACTACTTCTATTTTTTTGCATTTATCCAGAGTTAGATTGTTTTTTCTGCACTTCACTTTATTTCATGTCTCTTTCTTATTATGAATGTATTGTAGAATAAAGAAAACAACAACAAACAAAACGAATCGATCAGCCAGTGAAGTCTTGTGCTGTATTCTCACGCGAACGACAAATCATTAATTATATAAAGCCATCAATCACCGCTCTGACAAGAAAACGTGCAGTTTTTTTAAGATCAAATCTTTTTTTAATTGTTAGCTGCTAACGTCGCATAATCTGGGCATATATAATAGAGTATGTAACGGTATGTCATCATGAGAAATCCGCCTCATCTTGGCTACATGAATCTATTACAGCTACAGCGGACATGGAGGAACGCTTCTCATGCTTGTCGCTATAGGAACAATACATAATAGTAATTCAACATATTCCTGTCAAACAGCCAAAGCACACTCTGATAATGGACGTGAGGTGGATAAATAGCATTAGACAATACCTGGAATACCTACAGTTAACTTTGAAGGGGTTGGTCTGTTTTCGCCTGGACATATTATTGCCCAGTCCCGGTTAAAAACCTGGAATCTCCTCCTAAAGCCGCGCGGTTACCCTGAGACCAGTCCAGGTGTTTTCCGCACTGAGGGGCCAGATGATGAATAATAATAATAATAATAAAATGTGAAATCTACTCGATGAGCAGAGTCGGCACGATACTGAGGTGAAAAAATAATAATAAAAAAAGCGGATGCATAAAAGAGTCACATTCTTGCAGCCGTTGATAAAAATCCGGTGTCCAAACGATCAACGGGTTCAAAACGACGTCCAAGCCCGACGGAGAGACACCGAGCGGCCCCGAGCTGCTCCGATCCAGAGCCGCTGGCAGCCGTTTACTCGCTGCAGCGATGCACGAGCTCAGCTGATCTCCGACGTAAAAGCAGTGGAGCTACACCGAACAGGATTGTGGGATATCCAGAGACGACGCTTAAGATACTATGGTGCGTTCAAGTCATATGGGAGGGGGGGAAACGACGGCGTAGAGAAACCTACACATAACAAAATGTCCACATAAAACAGTAGCTCAATATGCTTTAGAGATGAGAGGAATCTAGAAGCGGTCAACATATAAATTAAAAATAAATAGTGAGTATTTTATATACTTGCAGAGGCAAGCCTATTCATGAGAAGAATAACATATACTAGTCTTTCAAAGAATAAGAATTAATGCTATTTAAAAGTAGTCTATCTTGAACATTTTCATATATATTTAAAAATATTACATAATTACATTATTTTTTAAGTGTTTTTCTAGATTCAAAGTGCCAAACACGTAATAACTGGATAATAGCAGTAATAATAATAATAGTGCACATTTTTGTCAAACTACTATTTTTAAAGGTAAAAAAATGAGTTTGCATGTCAACAGCTTAATGTCCTTGCTTTAAAATAAACATGTTTCTCCATTAAGGAGAAAGAAAGAAATTCATTCAAGTTTAAGTTCCTTATAGATGATCAACATATATCAACAATATATTGGTCAATATTCCTTTCAACAATGTACAATACAAATATTTTTGTTAGTGATCCATAATTTGGTTACTAATTAGGCTAATTGTGGCAGGACATTTTACACTTGTCAGCGCTCTCTGGTGGACAATCCATGCATTGTTTCTAAATGACTGCAAGCAATGGCCAGTTGGCCACATTAAACTAAAATCATCGGCATGGTTATATACCAATAGGGATAATTGTGAATATGAGGTTTGTTTTAGGTGAAGTGACCCTTTAAACTAAAGTCAACATCCAAGATTTGACACAGCAACGTTATCTGGGTAACTTTGCATCTCTGCTTGGCGAGATATGCCTCTAAAGTGGATGAATGCTGATAGGAGATTTTCTTTTTGTTCACCCAGATGATAAGCCTCTGGGCTGGCAGGTAGAAAATATGAAAAAGTGACTTTATGGGTGTGCACTTGTATGAACACCCACATATTGAACGTCCACAGTTAAGCTGACAATAGTGCTGCGCACCAAAATGTCTTGGAAAGAGACAAAATACAGCATTTTCTGAGAGGAAAGGCCACATTACTTAATACATTGCACATGAAAATTAGCATCACACTAGCTGCATCACATGTAATATGCTTTGACATTGAAAAATAACTTCATTTTTCTGCTTGGTTAAAAGAAATTCATCGAGAAGTTCCCTCTATTTCAAACATTTTCTAAAAAGTTAAGTTTGTATCTTGAAACAAAATAGAAAAGGGAAGATGAATATCGATGAAGACTAAATCACTGAATTTATTCAAGATAATTTCCATGCATATGATAATATAAAGCAGATTCCCTGTGTACTCAGACAGTGTTATGATAATTTTATATGACAGGCTTAACGTCAGTCTTCACAGTACATTACAATCACTGCAATTACTTCTACGCTCATAAAAAGTACCTTCTTTATGATACCAACATCTTCTTACACCCATTTGATAACTGCTGTTGTTACTTATTAACTTGTATGGTATTATGTGTAATAAACCATTAATCAAGCCTAACCAATCACGTCTTGGAGAGGACAGCAACGACACTAGGTGGCGCTCCAAATCATTGGACTGCGAATGTCATAACATTTCATGTAGTCGTCATCACTGACTGCCACGAGTAAACGGACCGCAGCACGACGACATTGACGAGGTAAAATTGTATTCTTCCGCAGGGTTAACAGAAAATATGCCATCTCAACAAAATAATCTCGTTTTGTCACAACATTTACGGCGTTTGGATAGCAAATGACAGATGGCATACGTTGTTGCTCAAGCTTAAAGACACGTCCCTAGCAATGAGCCATAATGAATCGGTTTATGAGATCAATTAAATAACGTTAGCTAGCTGGCTAGAGATATCAAGCCGAACGTTAGCCCTTTATAGTCAATGCGAGAACGATGGAGCTCACTAGCTAGACTACCAAATGATAACCAGGATCAACAATACAGCCACTTAGCTCCATCTGTCATCATCGTGAAGAATGTAACTATTACCCATGGTGTCCAGTGAACACTGGCATATCAGGTGGGAGTCTCTGGCAGGGGAACAGAGTGTGAAGAAGTCCTCTACTACGAGCTAACGTTACTGTACGGTGATGATAAACTTCCGCGCGGAAGCCAGTCCGGGCTTCTTTCGCGAACCTCTGGGACATGTCAGTGTAACCTTCCGCCTGCGGTAGATGTGCTGAGGCTGGAGTAGCCACCATTTTGCATGTCTAGTGTGTTCCTCCCTCCATTGCTAATAGAGACGATTCCAGTTATTTTCTGGCATCATTACGGCTAGTAAGTATACTCTAAGAATATTATATCGGCAGAAATGCGTGAAAATGTCTTTATGTGTGAGTATCTATCAGCGGTTCGTTGGTCTACGTTGACAACTCTCACTGTGGCGCTGCATAGGAAGTCGCAGCCCTCAGTGCACCGGGGTTGTGCCTGTCAGCAGCTAAGTTAGCTAGCATGGGTAGTGTATTCTTTTAGCTGTAGCCTTGCTAACTACCTGCTGGGCTAAGGATGTGAAGCTCAACGCCAATGTTAGGTGGTGTGGTCGTCCACTAAGTCATAATCATCGTGACAACACATAATGCCAACTTCATGTTGTATATCCATCTAGCCAGCTAAACAGCTAGCTCCGCACTATTTTATATTTAGTTCAGATAGTATTCGGATTAGGTAATTTAGGAGCAAGTGAGTGGTCAGGTAGCTAGCTAACGCCACAGATGACTCGCTAGCTTGATAATCCAAATGCTTCAAGGAGGCCTAAACTGCATCATGTCCTGATCAATCGGCGATCAGGTGCAGGTGTCATGCCGAGCCTGCGATGGCCTGCACTTCCAGTTCGACACTATTGCCGAATGCTGTTTGTGTTAACCGTTTGACGAAATGTCAGCCAAGGTGAGGCTCCTGCTGTGGTGTCAACCTAAGATGTTGCCCTTTCACTGAAATGACTAACTATACTAGTGTTAGCTTTTTGTTAGCTGACTTTTGCGACGTGTAATTTGCGTTAGCTAAGTAACATTACGCATTTGACGTTTCCCCTCAAAGCTCTTAAATGGGTTAAGACTTTCCTAACATTTGACCAATTGTAAATATCTCCACAACGAGTCAACTTTACATTTGCATATCCATGAAGCTAACCGTAGCTACCTTAGCGTGTTAAGGACGTGGACTCCCTTTGGCTCTAGTTTCATAACTTTGTTACTTGACAATGTGTTTAATTAGGAAGATAACATAAAGAAACACGCCTTGTAATATTCTATACGTCAGCCGAAGAAGACCAGTCTTTATTAAAACGGTTTGTGGGTTCAGGAAGTCAGCTGTGAGTTAAGTAGGAAGCGATCAAATGAGTGACGTACAGTTTGGGCGACTCCTGTGCATTTTTGTCGGATCGCTATTTGGTAGCTGTGCAAGAAAATATTAACCAGCTCCTAGATAATGACCACTGTCTGACCAAACACAGTTGTCTAATATTAACCCATGGTGAAGAAATATCCAGGATTCAAATAATCCAAAGTTGCCCTGTGATGTTTGATAACTCAGAGTAATAACACAATGACTACAGTAACGCTTTAAAGAAGACAGCTTTGGCCTTATTTCAAACTTAACTTTAAACTCTGCCATCACAGTGACTTGGTGACTAACCTCGTGGCATAATACTAACTTAAGAAGAGCTTTATTTTTCATTAATCGGACACAGTCATACAAGGCATTGCCACTGCATCTACAAATCAGTCCCCTCATACACTGAAGAGAATTTGCACCAGACTCTCCAAAAGACTCTTAACATAATTTATTTTTTTGCACTTGTTATCTTTCTGACTTTCCATTTCAATATCGCCAATCATATTATATAGTGACCATGGCCACTGTAATGCATTTGACTTGCACAGTATCTGTGATGTTAATCTCCGAGTTTTAATGTATTGTTTACTCCCTCAGAGTAGAGCCACAAAGTCAGTGGAGGAGATGTTGGAGGTAGCATTACTAGTTCATTTTCAGCATTAGCATGTGTTGCTTTGCAAGATTCTCCTGCTGGCTTTTCAGCCAAGTAACTATTTGCATAGGTTAACTGAGCCCCATTCTCGGAAGCTACAACAACTTCTTTGGACCCTTGTTTATTTTGCACATAGCTAGTTCTTCGTGTCAAATTCATGATGCTGGAATCCGTTATCGTTTTGGGATCTATTGAACAACGGCAGAGCCTCTACTGGTTCAGCCATTAACTGATATTATTGCCAAATAGTTAGTAAGGGCAGTAGGGCTATCGGCTGTCTCTACTGACCACCAGGTATATATAAATGTATGTATAGTATTATCACATACATTTAACAGTGTTTGCAGATAGAGAATGTATGTGTGGCTGGCTACCAAAAATGTTTACATCAGTGAACATCATATTTGAGCTCTCAAACACATTTTTTTAACCTCTACAAAGGAACTTTCCACTATGTAGGTGGAATATAAGTCTAAAATCTGTTCTGAGTCACACAATTTTTACTCTTGCATATTCCTTTTTCTTGTTCATGTATGTACAGTGTTTAATTATTTATTGTTGTGCATAGCTGATTATTATACTTTGTGATATGAGACGGAATAGAGTGGTTTGCTTTTGCTTTGATAGTATTGCGTTTCTAACATCTGAAGCCATGGGTAACAGAGAGACAACAGCCTGGCAAATTGAGTAGGGAAAATGCTTCTCCCCAGTGGTGACTCTGTAAATTTCTCATCTTGCATCTGTCTGATGATCTTTTTGTCTAGGTTTTTGTTTTGCAACAAAGAAGATAGTGCTAGAAATTCAATCTGTCTTTAACTTTATAACAAAGTAATCAAAGTGTGCAGATTTAATGAAACAGCAAGTAAAACTGTGTTTCATCTCTTAATGGTTTGAGTATGATGTCTCGACTTGAGGTTGAATGCTCCCTGTGGAACAAGGGAGGTGTGGCGTGCCTTTTCCTTGTTGCAGGTTGTCAGGCTCTGAAAGCTAATCTGGGCTGGCTCTCCAACTCTCAGGAGACTAAAAGCTTATTATGAACATTTCCCAGTAAATTCAGTGTACGCCCGGAAAGATATTCCACAAAAAAGGACCCATAATGTTAGTCCGGTTGTTAATGTTTAGAGGTCTTGGAGTTAATCACTCAGAGATACCTTGCTTCAAGTGATCTACAAAACTGTAGATGTATTTTCACGGTGTTGTTGTTTTCATTAACTTTTCGGTGCAGGGCGTGGACCTGCACCTTTTGGTCATTGTCACGTTTTTGCCAAATATCCCCAGGTACACTGAGCTGCTTTGTCTGAAGAATTCTCTGACTCGTCTGTGTGATCACCACCGTGATCTGCAAGAGAACAGTTACCTTTCTGTCTTTGTAGTAAGGGTCAGTAAAGCTGACCTTGGTGAGTGAACCCAAGGCTGTAGCTACCCAACTGTTGAATAAGTTCAAGGCCCCCCATGTGGTTTTTCTAATCCACCTACAATGTGCTCAATCCCTCCTTATTTCAGTTTTGTCTTTTAAACTAAATATACTGTTCCACTTCCCAGAAATAGTAACAACATAAAAGGTATAGCATTATGTTAAAATGATTCCTCTTCTTGATTTTAGAATAATGGGCCATTGTACTGCAACTCCAAGTATGAGGAACTTTAATTTAATCAGCTCTCAGCAGAGGCTGGATTTACCTTCTTCTATGTGTACATATTTGATTGTAAGCACAGCAAGAGAAAGGCATTCAGTATTTATGGGGCCCGACACAAGGTCCATTCAGCTTAGGTAATTTATATGGTAAAAAAGACAGACCGTAGATCTCTGGCTTTATTAAAGTGTGGCCTTGCCTGACCACCACCCTCATTCCTGTTTGATCATAGTGAATTCTTCAATTCAACCACCACCTTATGCAATAAAGGAGGCCCTCGTTCCCTCCATGCCTGGGTCCTCTTTCCCTCAGTCAACTGGCATAGTTTCATATAAGTTCATTTGATCTCAGCAGCGGTAGTTAATGAAAAAAAAGGTATGACTTTTCCCATTCCGATGTAAACATGGCAGCCTCCAGAGTATATAGGTCTAAAAAGACTCAGTGGGATATCAAGTATTACAACTAAGACTAATTTCAAACATGATGTTAGGATCATTGAAGGCGACTTTTTACAGTCACCTTCATTTATTAATGCTCAGGCAATTTTGTGCCATCTGGGAACAGGAGCTGGAGTTGATTTTTACATGTGAGGCTCTCTGGCAATTAGCCAGCTCGGGACCGAGTAAGATTTCCATAATTATTTCGGCTGGGCTCTAGTGAGAGCAATAGCAGCAACATTTCCAAGACAAAGTATTCCGACACCAACCATTTCACTGAGCCGCTACACATAGCTCTCTCATAGTCTTTGGTGTTGCACTGTCATATAAAATCATTGGGGGGAAATCGTCAGGGGTCTCATTTTAAAACGATGTGCAGAATCCACACTAAATTTATTTTTTCATGCATTAAAAAATATTCAGATTTTTAAAACCAGGCAGGCTTATAAATCAGATTTATACGCCTGCCAGTGTGCAATTTCTATTTATAAATCCCAAATCTAATTGGAAATGCGTGCATGTAGATCAGCCTCATCCATGCCCACTTTCAACCATATGGTCAATGCACAACACCTCATCAATGTGTATAAATTAGCCTGATGACCAATGGTTCTTCATTTACGGTGAATCACGTGTTATCGAGGTGACTGGAAGAGGCCAAATGTGTGGCTCCAGTCTGCTCTGGCATCGGATAGCTGTTTTCACTTTGTCTGTATACATTATGCTCTATCTGTTCCTATTAAATAAACCATAAATTAATAAATAAAGTTGTTCACTGCAGCGATTGTAAACGCATAAACTACATGAAAACTAAAACTGTACTTGGTGATATGCACATTAGAAGATGTAAGTTGAAAACCAACCAGCAATTCTTCAACACCATTTGTTGCCTTCGATTTCTACAACCAATGATGATAATTTTACAAACTGCAGTGCTCCACAGCTGATTGAAGCCGACCATGAGTGTAGGTAGGCTGGACCTCTCCTCTGTGCTCCAGGGTGCAGACAGCACTTCGATTTCTCTTCTTTTGGAGCAGTATGTCACATAAAGAAGAATACTGCTGGTCCACAGTAATTATAAGCCAACCTGAAAGGCGCCAGAGTTGTTGCTAATTTTGGGGCAAACCCCCTTCACTTTAATTATTACCTCTCCGACAACAAGACACGGGAACTTGGCTTGTGTCTCCTCAAGGGTCTTAATAGTTGTAGCATTAATTCACTGAGAATCACACACTACTACACTCACGCTGCAACGTTACTGCTGACTTCATACACTGAGGGAAACCCTGATAGAGTATGCCAGGCAGACACACAGCAAACAACTTCCCAGCTCAATGAATTGATGTGGTGGAGACTTACAAGGACTGTCTGTTCAGTTTACATACTGCAGCTGTTGATAAACGATGGATTTGACATGTTTGTGCATCACGGCTCAATTGATGAGAGGCTAACGTCATTGCTGTCACTTAGTGGTGTCCGGTGCGGTTGTATTGCAGTCATTTTATGAGTAGGCGTAAAAGTACACGAACACAGCAACCTGATACCCGATACTCATATTTTTGTAAAAAAAAATTTTTAGGTTATCTGCTCGGTCCAAGTGCCTTTAAGTTCTGCCTACCAAAAGTCCACTTCAGTACTAGTTGTATGGAGAAAATGGATCAAAGAGTAATTACCATGGTTTCTGTGGCTGTGGCAGCTTGATTATGCACTGCACGCTATAAAGCCTTCAAGACATGGGAGACAAAATGTACCTTTCCCTGAGTAGGGGGTCAGCATTATTAACTTTTCAGTTTGATGAGACTTGAAATGGTGAGAACCTGCATTTAAGCATTTACATCCACAGGTAACAAATGACAGCTTTACAGAAGTTGTACAACAAATCCAAAGAGGACTTAATTTTAGCTTCTTCTCGTTGGTCACTGGGAAGTTTAGTTAAGTTTTCATCATGTAAATCACTTTTTTAAATTAATATTAAACAGGTCTAATTGCTGTATAAAAAGTATCAAAGTCAATCCTTCAATCCATGAAGAAATATACAGCCCTTATTCAGAAACTGTTAATTTTAAATGAGTTGTTATGATCTCCATACAGTTGTGAATGAATTAATACAGGTATATTCAGACACGAGGAAAAATAAAGCATGTGAACAAGATCTAACAGAAATTAAAATATGAACCTGAAAATGAGCACATGTCTGGGCTGACACACGCTCCATTAAATCATTTGTTATCTTTAATTCTGTGAGAAATTACTTGAGAATACAAGCAAATTATAAGAGGGCAGCATCGATTGATTCCACCACCTTGCCTGTTTTGATGAAGTGTGCAAGTATAGTGAATGTTGAATTTGTTTATTAGGGTGTGTTGGTACATATAAACACAAGATAATGTATTCTTGTAACTAAGCATGTACCCATAAATATTTAAACCTCTTCCTGTCGCTTAAAGCTTGTGTGCTCTCAGAAGCTTCTCTGTGAGGAAATGGAATTTCTCTCTGCACTTTTAATACTATTTAAAAAACGCTGAAAAGGGAATAGTATCTATTTGATTATCTATCATGTCTTTTACCACTGGAGTTTTGGGAGTGGGGTTGTCTCCCACAAATACTTTTAGTTGTTCTGTTACATGCAACTAAGACACCTTCTTATTTGGAGAAATCTCGAAACCAGAGAATGTGTTAACTTCTGCATCTGGTCATAAAACACATTTCTTCTGTACCAACAACCAAGATGCTGCAGTGGAACACAATTTACTATCCTCGTTCTATTGTTAGAAGTGTAGCTTTACTGTTTTTCTTCTTTTTAATGTATGCTCTATTGTAGTGCCAAGCCTATGGGAATAAGTGCCAATTTGTTTCTTTTCTTAATGTTTTCCAGAGAATGCCAGCTCCGATCCGACTGCGGGAGCTGATCCGGACTATCCGGACAGCACGGACCCAGGCAGAGGAGCGTGAAATGATCCAGAAAGAGTGTGCTGCTATCCGCTCATCCTTTAGAGAGGAAGACAATACATACCGTTGCCGAAATGTGGCAAAGCTACTTTATATGCACATGTTGGGCTACCCAGCACACTTTGGGCAGGTATGTTTTGTGATGTGGATGGGCAAAATTAATAGAAGAAGCTTTTTGGATTCCCAGTGACTTTGTTACAACGCTGACACCCTTGGGACAGTTTTGTGACATAATGACTTGTGTTCCAGCTGGAGTGCTTGAAGCTGATTGCATCCCAGAAGTTCACCGACAAACGGATAGGTTATTTGGGAGCTATGCTGCTGTTGGACGAGAGGCAGGACGTCCACCTACTAATGACAAATTGCATTAAAAAGTAAGTTAAGGCCAGATCCTCAGTGGATATATTAAATATGTTGCTATAAAGTGGTTGCTTTGTTTTACAATGTGCAGTATTTCAATGTTAATGAGAGATTAAATGTATGACCTGTGTTTTAAAGAATAAGGTGAAACCCCACAATCTACCTTACCTGTTACTGAAACTGTCATTCAACATTTCTTTTTGCATCTATATTGTTTCCATGGCTCATTGAACTCTCTTCTCTCAACACAGTGACTTGAATCACAGCACACAGTATGTCCAGGGCCTGGCCTTGTGCACTTTGGGCTGCATGGGTTCCTCAGAAATGTGTCGTGACTTGGCTGGGGAGGTAGAGAAGCTGCTCAAAACATCCAACTCCTACTTGAGGAAAAAAGTAAGACTCATGTGTAAATAAATGCTCTGAAGGGTTTTAATTCTGCAGTTCACCATTCATGAATGAAAATGTAGCCATGTGTGCTTCAGTGAAATATTGTTAAACCATTTCCTCCCTAAGTGTCTTTTGTTTAAATATCTGTTGACAGGCGGCATTGTGTGCAGTTCATGTCATCAGGAAGGTTCCAGAACTTATGGAAATGTTCCTTCCAGCCACAAAAAACCTGCTGAGCGAGAAAAACCATGGTTAGTGCAAACGTTTGGTCAGGAAGCAGTTGTTGGCTTGTGGCGTTAGTGAGCCTGTCCTACAGCAATGCAGATTTTGTCCTTTTTCCTGCCACTCAGTACTTTGCTGAGAGGAGCTGGCTGGCTCATGTCCTTTTTGTGGTGTCCTTTGTAGAGGAGAGTGGAATTAATGAGTCTGTCATAAACAGCGGGGCTTACATGTACCCCACTTAGGGGAGATACAGTATGTCACTGGAAAAGATGTTTTGTAACCGCACAGAAATAACTTGATCGATGACATGACATTGTGTGGCAACGCAATAGTGATTGCTTTAGATAAAACAATTTGAAAATAATAATTTGCTATTTTTGTAGATCATTGTCTGTTCTGCAAGGAATAATGTATACAGTAAATGGAAGATGGTCTAACAATATACAGTATAAGATACACAACTTGCTGGTGCAAACTAATAAGAAAAGGAACAATGGATTAGTAAAAATGCATATTGTAACTACACCATGTATCATATTTATGCATCATGTACATTCACTTTTATATTCAATTATGTGAATACGTACTCTTGTACATAAGTAACAGAATTTATTACTTAGAAAATGTAAAATCAGAAAGTCACTGATGATTTTAAACGGTGTTAGAATACAACGTTCACATTTTGTCACATGCCTTATGCTAAAATAATACATTTTTCCCCTCATCAAACTTAACTCAATACCCCATAATGACAAAGCAGAAATAGAATTGGAATTTGCACAGTTATTAAAAATAATAACTTGTCTAAAAACTGAATTCTATTTTAGCATAAGGCTGCAACATAACAAAATGTGGAAGGGAAGCGGTCTACTACTTTCTTGACTTGGGTCACAAGAGCAAAGCCTGTGTATTGGTACATGTTTTGCATTGTGTGTTAATCACATTTTAATATCAGCATGGCAGGTACCTCGTGTACATAGTCCTTTGTGTTTTTAGGTCTGAATGCCCAGTAACAAACGGGTGATGCAGAGAAACTGTTGTTAATTTAGCCTTTACTTTGTCAATTGCCCAGGTGTTCTCCATACATCAGTTGTCCTCCTCACTGAGATGTGTGAACGAAGTCCTGACATGCTGGCACACTTCAGAAAGGTATAAACAGATTATTTGACCCACAGGACCTTAAAGTAGTTACGTATGCATTTGTTTTAAGCTCATGTCATATTTCATTCTCCTTTGCGTACGCATTTCTTTTCGGTGTAGCTAATCGTGTACAAACATGTTAAACTTTTGAGGCTGGGATTGTGCTCTAGGTTTGCTCTACATTCAAAGTATGTCTCGATCTTTTATCTCCTACCACTGTCTTTTCCTCTTGTATTTCAACTGCTGCTGTACCTCTCCTTCTCTAGGTGTAAAACTGTGCTAGAAGCACCACCCCTCATGCTCATGATCTTGACATTATTTTAAACTCTCTGAAAGTGAATGATTTCCAGTTTCCCCCCCCTAACATCTACCTCATATTTTTTCTGTCATTTGTCTTTGTTACAATTCCTGCATTGTGTTAGAATGAGAAGGTAAGACTACATTCTGCTCTCATAGCTGGTGCATGCTGTAAATAGTAATCACTCCTCACACTCACCTCAGACGTAACCAAATTGGTGTTGAGTAATGTCATGTTGTGTTTTTTTTACGATTTTAATTTCCTTAACTTGTACGGTGATCATTACTATGTCAGTGCTTTGAATATTATAAAAGTAATCTTATGGTCCATTTGTCAGATACATTTTCACTATTGTTTTGAGGAATAATTTTGCCTAATATGCAACTCATTAGATCACTGTTTATTTAAAAGCCGTTGGGTGGGTGTATTTGGGTGACTGTCACCGGTGTCACCAGGAGCAGGTGGTTTCCACTGTATCTGTGTCACTGTTGGAGTGTAGCTTATTTGTTATGTCAGTAACAGGTCTCAGGTCCCTCTGGCATTTTGGGTTGCTTGTTCGTCGTCACACCCACCACAGAGGAGACGATTTCTTATCATTTATCAAGGAAAGTGAGCTTGTGTGAAATGTGTTCAGGCTGGCAAAACACAAAGACAGGAAGCAGGCTGCAAAGTAAAACTAAAAGTAAAGAAAGTACACCTTCTGACAACTCCAAACCTACACTTATTTCTGTTCTGGGTGTAAAGAGATGACATTGATGCCTAATCTTGTAATATAACGCTGGCTACGCTTTCATCTATTTCTGTTGGCGTGTTTCTTTAAGGCTACATTTCAATAACTGCTTTTATTAGGCAATAAAAGAATGTAATTACATAGATTAGCAAATGTATAACATTTAAATATACATATATTTAGAAGTATTGTAATCTTAATATTTTTTGTATGATTTAAGGTTTTGACTTCAAAACTGTGGCTATTCAATCACCCAACTTTTAACCATATTTCCTCTATTAGAAAAAAATCCCAACCCCTTTGCTCTTGATATAAGTTTGGCTGGCTACCTCTGTCAATGAGAGATTTACTAACTTAAAAACATCACGACAATTCAAACATTATTGAACAATGTTATGAAATGTTAAAGAGAAAAAGTAGAATATTTGAGAGATCTACACAAAATACTGTGACACCTCTCCTCTTCTGTTCTGTTGGTCTTCTCGTAGCTGGTTCCACAGTTGGTGAGAATCCTGAAGAACCTAATCATGTCTGGATACTCTCCTGAGCATGACGTGTCGGGCATAAGCGACCCTTTCCTTCAGGTGAATGCCCTTTCTTGATGCCAGTAGTGTACTGTGTACTGTGTACTGTGTACTGTAAGTGCAGGGATTTCAGAGTGGCTGTCAAAAAGATGCGTCACACTTGGACTTTCTTTCCTTAGGTTCGGATATTGAGACTACTGCGGATTTTAGGCAAGAGTGATGATGACTCCAGTGAAGCAATGAATGACATTCTTGCACAGGTTAGAATTAAACATGATCAGTGTTTATGGCTTCTTAAGAGTTGAGTGTTGTTTTGACAAATTGACATTTGTATTTACAGGTTGCAACGAACACAGAGACGAGTAAAAATGTAGGCAATGCGATTCTCTATGAGACTGTTTTGACCATAATGGACATCAAGTCTGAGAGTGGATTGAGGGTGAGTCAATTTGATTTAAAGGAAAACTTTGTATAAGCAATTTGTTTTTTTCTTGGCTAAATGCCTTCTATCTTACAGGTGTTGGCCATTAACATACTTGGTCGCTTCCTTCTTAACAATGACAAAAATATACGGTAATTAATTTGCTTATATGCTTAACCTTGCACACATCGAGTCCTCCAGAATGTTTTTTTATTGATTTCAATGTCTCAATTTAACGGACTATTCCAGATACGTGGCATTGACATCTCTACTAAAGACTGTACAGACGGACCACAATGCAGTGCAGAGACACCGTAGCACCATTGTGGATTGTTTAAAAGACCTGGATGTGTCCATCAAGAGGTGATTCACAAGTGCACACATGACGTAAAGGGTTGGTTTGGGGGTTATGAGGTGAGGTTATTTGAGGTCTCAAAGGTCAGTGTATGTGGACAGCAGTCGGCACACTGCCAGATTTGACAAACCAACAGGAGTACCGGTGCGGGAGCAAAGCATTGTATGTGAAGCAGCGAACACATTTTAGACACCTAAATGTTGCCCACCTAAAACAATCTATATCAGCCTCTGTCTACACTATATTTAGAATATTAAACAGGAAACTGAAAGTGAACAGTATCTGTACTGTTTCTGGCAACTGAGTCTGGTGGTTTGAAGAGAGTATAGATATGTTTCAATGTAAGTTTAGCTCCCTGTTGGAAGGGGCTGTATGAGGCCAAGATAAAGTATACTTAAATGGATATTGGTTTCTTTTATTTATTTATTTTCGTGGCTAAAAAATAGTGTTTTGCTGCTGCCCCGGTCCAAAGCAGAACATTGCTTTGCTCCCATGCGGGGGCTCCTGCCTCCTTTCTCAAAACTGTGTGCCGATATACATAGACATATACTGTAGATAATACACTGATTATGGATAAATTCCTCGTACAACAACTTCAAAACACCCAACTTATCCCTTTTAAACACAATCTTGTTTTTCTTGCTCTGTAGCCTTATGTATCTGACCTTTTTGTCCACTTGTCATTGTTGTGTAGACGTGCGATGGAACTGAGTTTCGCCCTGGTGAACGGCAACAACATTAGAGGCATGATGAAAGAGCTGCTCTACTTCCTGGACTCCTGTGACCCGGAATTCAAAGCAGACTGTGCATCAGGAGTGTTTCTAGCTGCAGAGAAGTATGCCACCGACACACAGACTTCACTCGCTTTACATCTGTGCTCAGCTGCTTCGTTATAATCTGGCACATCCTGTGTGACCGTGACATGTGCAAAGTTGTGAAAGAGATCTTCAGCTTTTCATTTTCCTTTCGAAGCACTTCAAGCACACTGGTCAAAGTTGCTAGAACCTGTCGGAAGTAACTGTATCTGCATGACTTGGATACATTTAGACTTAATATCAGTTATGCCCCAGAAGAGGTAATATAAGCACCTCTACAGAATAAAGTACAACGTTCTATGACATGTATCCAGCTAAACATTTGGTGGTACGACGGGGAAGGTTAACATTGAAATGCTGGATGATGAGAAAATGAGTGATCCATCGTCTGACAGACCATGTTGATACCATTTTATTTCTGACAGCATTTGTCTCCTAACTGTATAGAATTTAGATCATTTAGCATCTTCAGGACTCTTCTTCTGTGACTAACCAATGTATCATCTTACAGGTATGCCCCTTCAAAAAGATGGCACATAGACACCATTATGAGAGTCCTGACAACAGTATGTATACTCCAAGAACACTCCAGTGCCTCGAATGCTTTTGTTTGCTGGAGGGAATTCAACCTCCGCAGTCAAGGCTGCTTTAGTTTTACTGGAAACATGAATACTTGAGACACATTTGCATTTCTGATTGACATCTCTCCTCATCCTTACAGGCAGGGAGCTATGTGCGAGACGACTCTGTTCCCAACCTCATCCAGCTCATCACCAACAGTGTGGAGATGCATGCTTATACAGTACAAAGACTTTACAAAGCACTGCTGGATGACATCTCACAGGTTAGAGCCGTTTGGGTTTGCATCATGATTTTGGACATCTCTGTCTTTGATGCAAACAGAGTAAATCAAAGTGAACCTGTGTGTCTGTGTTGTGTAGCAACCTCTAGTGCAGGTGGCGTCCTGGTGCATAGGAGAGTACGGGGACCTGCTAGTATCCGGACAGTGTGAGGAGGAGGAGCCTATCCAGGTACACATGGAAGAATCCCAGCTGAACACCACATGCACGAACCTCAAACTCGAGACGATGGGTCATACGATGCTGTTTTTCCTTCCCTTTCTTCTGAAGGTGACTGAGGATGAAGTTCTGGATGTGCTTGAAGGCCTCCTGGTGTCCAACTTGTCCACACCTGTCACCCGAGGTTATTCCCTTACTGCTATCATGAAGCTCTCCACTCGCTTCAGCAGTGTTAAGTGAGTAATAGTAGTCTTTTACAGTCATCCTGTTCTTTGAAGCTTTGCAAACATTTGGATGCTAAGGTGATGAAGTCGTTAAATCATTATCAATGTTGCTTTCCCCCCTTTTTTTACATGCAATATTTAAAATATTGTTTCAGCCGAATCAAGAAGGTGGTGTCAATATATGGCAGCAGCATCGATGTGGAGCTTCAGCAGAGAGCTGTGGAGTACAATGCGCTGTTCAAGAAATATGACCACATGAGGTGAAACTGAATTACACTCTGCTAGAAATCCACTACTCAAAACAACCACATTGGACTATTTCTCTCGTCTCCCTCCTTATTCCTTGCTTGTTCCCTGACTTTTAGGCCAGCTCTCCTAGAGCGAATGCCCATTATGGAGAAAACTGCTACTAATGGCCCCACAGAGATTGCACAGACAAATGGGGAGACAGAGCCCTCTGTTGTGGAATCAAAACATCCACCACCTATCACCCAGCCAGCCAACCAGGTGAGGGCCATTTTAATATGATGAAAAGACCATGCAATTCTTGATTTGAGTCAATAGATCAAGAGAGAAACACTTTTTCCAACCATGAGATCTTTGGTATAATAATATTAATAATGATTTTTAATGAATAATTATTTCTTTTTGTAGCGTTGCTGTCAAATAATGTGCTATTTACATAGATTTTGCAGGTGTTTCATCTTGTGGTCCTTGTTTCCCAGGCTAACGATTTATTAGACCTGCTGGGTGGTAACGATGTGGTGCCAGTCATCCAGACCACAATGCCCACCAAGCCTGCCTCAGCTGGAGGAGAGCTGCTTGACCTGCTAGGTGACCTCTCGCTAAGTGGTAGGATGCTCTCCTTAAAGCTCTCTAGGACCTGGTGTAGAGTTGTTGGCCACTCGTGTGAATGTGATGTCCAGCCTGTGCCTGCTCCTGTTTTGGTATAAAAAAAAAAGAAGGTGACTAGAAATAGAAACCCTTGTGTGTCATTGTCCCCTCTTTCCAGGCGGCCCAGCCCCTGCCCCTGCTCCTGCTCCCTCTGTGCCCACTTCCCAACCCTCTTTTCTCCTGGATGGCCTCTCCTCACAGCCCCTGTTTAATGACATTGCAGCTGCAGGTGAGAGTCTGTTGCTCCACTTGACCATCCACTCCCAAATATACAGTCATTTTTTGGTATTGTCATGTATTATGGCACTTGGTCAACGTGTTTTTCTTTCCTTCTTTACCATGACACATCCACCGAAATGCTTGGTTGTCAAACCTCTAAATCTCTTTAACGGTCTCTTCCTCTATAGCTATTCCTCCCATGACGGCTTACAACAAGAATGGTCTGAAAATAGACTTCACATTTGAGAGAGCTAATCCCAATCCAAACATCGCTGTCATCACCATCCATGCTTCAAACTCAACAGAGGCAGATATGACAGACTTTGTTTTTCAGGCTGCAGTACCAAAGGTAAGCAAGTAGGCACCATCTGACAATGATATTAAGTGGCTGAATTTAATTTTTTTCTACTGCATAATGGTGTTCATTACTGATGACTTTCCTGTATAGCATTACAATATAATGTTTTCTACTGCAGCTTTAGGTTACATCTGGGTCTGTAAACTGATCAGTTACTAGTGGAAATTAATAAATAATAGAATTACAATGTTGTTGGTATGCTATTTCCTACTGTCTATAGTAGCTGTAACTAGTTTTGTTGTTTTTATTTTGGTAATATTTTGACTTTTGGCACCAAAACCAATTCAAACCGATGGATACATTTTTTGCGTAACTGTACAAATAGTTACAAACTTTAAAAGTAATATGCTGTTTTACTGAGTGCAAGTCTGCCAACACAGTCTTTTCTTTCTGTAGTGGAGAATTTACACCAGATTATGTTGTCTTAAACAGGACAGGAAATCATAAAACATAAAAGAAACACTAAAGGTTTCCAAGTAACTTGCTTTGAATATCAGTTATTAGAGATCTATTCACCAGGTAGCTCAGAGAAAGATACTGTTGCCTCACTGCATTATAAGACCCACAATTACCTGTGGTGCCATCCTGAATCGGTGTTTGGCTAGACAGAAAGATGAGCAATAGAAGTATTTTCTACAGTGTCCTTGAGTGCCAAGAAAGGCATCTTCAAATAAAATGTATTATTATTATTTGTTGAGGAGCTCTGGCAGTCATGGTGGATAAGGCAGCAAAAAATGTGTTTGGGTTACGTTTCATTTTCTTCCGCATTGCCTTTTTTTACGATCACATTATCCAAATTGAAAATGTACAATTGATTAATTTGAAGGTCCATCAGTTGTGGTCGGTGTGTAATCATTGTGAGCCTATTTTACGCTCCTGTAATGACCTCATTTCTCCATGCGAATCTTTAGACTTGCATCTAACACAGTGTTCCCTATCCCTTTGTCAGACATTCCAGCTGCAGCTCCTCTCCCCAAGCAGTAACGTTGTCCCAGCACTCAACCAGGGAACTGTCACACAGGTCATCAGAGTCCTCAACCCACAGAAGGTGAGTTTGTCGCTCACATTTTTATTTATTGTTCTTGTCTTTTGAAGCACACATGACATACATTTTATGACCTGTGCAGTCTCAAATGATTTGCAAGCATTTCGTCTTTTATAAACATGATCATCCTCACACAATTTCAGCAACAGCTACGAATGAGGATCAAGCTGACGTACACCCTCAAAGGCTCGCCTGTGCAAGACCTGTCTGAGGTTAATAACTTCCCCCCTCAGTCCTGGCAGTGATGAGCTGCTTCTGTTGCTCTTAAAAGCCCCAACAAGGGAACTATGAAAACGATTTTCCTTTCACCTCCCTCCTTTCTTCCGACGGACCCCCCTGTGACGTCACTGCAGTCCGCTGCCCTCGAGTTGCATGGGAAGCAGCAGAGCATCTAACACAGGAGTAAAATACAGATGTTACGAAGACCCTATTGAAATCACCTGAATAATTGGGAAAACATATCAATCAATGAACTTTCTCTTTTCTTTCTTAATTAGTTTCCATCTTGTCTTTTGTTTTATAGTGCTATCTTCCACACACACACCCTCCGCCCAGCGCCATTACAACCCACAAAAGCACATATGCACACCATTTAATGTGGCACATTGAACCTCTCATGTCACTGTAGAGGAAATGTGTAGCCCACTATCGGCACTGCAGTAACCATAGTTTTATTTAAAAGTAAGCAAAATGCAGTAGAAACACTTCATTCATGTCCTGATTGGCTTTGCATTGATATGAATCTTCAGTCCGAAGATGGCAGCAGAAAAAAAGGTCTCTTTAGTGCAGTCTTCTTGGGTAACCCTTTTTTTAACAGTCCACACATCACATGAGTGATATGACTTGTCAGAGTTGTATTCATTTTGAATTACATTAATTTGCTTAAAGCATGTTTGAGCATTGATAGGATCACATTCACATCCCGACTCGAGCTCTGAGGGGAATTTCTGGTTTTGGTAGTAGGCCTCTTTATCCTATGTTTGTATAGGAAGTAGTCTACGTTTGTTTTCAAGATGCCCAGTTTGATCACAGGTGGCTAGTTTCAGAGAATGTCCTCCGACTTCCCCACGCAGCTCTCCTAAAATCATCTCATCTTTAGCTTTTAGGCTTAGATCTGTATAATAAATGCAACGGTCAATTGCTTTGCATAATTTGAGGAGGTTCATTCATTAAGATGGATATAATTCAGGCCTGAAATTTATATGAAGATGAGCTGATTGCATTTGTGTTCGAGATCTGCGTTTAAACTTCTGTTGCATCTGTGTCCTCACGGTCTAGCCTGAAATTTAGATACCTTTCAGATTTGTTTAACCTGGTTGAATCTAGTCACCATGCACATACATGTAAATGAAGCTTGTTATGAATGTAGTTACATGCACTGAATGCTTTTTTTCCCTCACGTCTTCTTTCTCACGGCTGTCTTCTTTGATGGGGACGCTCATCTTATTGGCACTATTTTGTGAAAGTATGTTTTATTTCTGCAGTAATTTGACTTAATTATTTATGCCTGATATCAAAGTGATGTGCCTTTCTGACTTGGCTAGATAAAAGCCCCTGAACTATTGAGTTCTGTATGAGCTTCGTTTGTAAGTCTACTTGTGTGCTGATTGTGTTTTCAATCTGAAGGAAATGGTCTTGATGGATTTGAACTGGTATATCATTTAAATAAGTAATATTTCACCTCTCATAATACTCAGCCATACACTAATACTGGCCTACCAAGATGTCCACATGTCTTTCTGTCTTTGTTTCGACAAAAACCTAAATTATAGCTACACAATCGTTTCATTTCTTTACCTATACTGTGTGGCAGACTTCCCATTTAGAAATGTCAAACGGCCTAAAACGAAGCAAATCTTAAAGATCAAGGCAGCTAATAGATGTAAACTTTTCATGGGCTGGCTACAAGGTTTCAAGTGTTTTTTTTTTAACAGTATACATTTGCACTGAAGTGAAATATCATTAAGACCCCCTCCCCCCCGGTCAACATATATTAAGTGTGAGTATGGATCACTTGGTTGAGGTACTAGGACGGGTTGTTTCTACGGTGACTGTTATAATTTCTTGGCTGTCGTCTTCTCCAAATCAGAATTCTGACCACGCTGTCGGAGACTGTAACCTTAATACCTCACAACGTTCTCTTTTTCTTTTAACTTTAAGTTGAGTAGATTAACAGCTTTGTTTCGTCATGAATTGCAATCAAGGGGAGCATCTGCATGAAGGAACTAATGGTAGTCTGGCATCTCATTACTTACTTAGGTCAGCAGCCCTGCGATGCTGTGTTGAGATCCTCAGATGTTCAATCAGGCTGTAGACTTCTTTTCACTATGCTTCACTCTTCTAACGTGTGTGACCAAATCAGAGAGACTATTAGCTTTGGAAATATGTTTGAGCTATATGTGTATATGGAGAAAATTATTTCAGTTTAACTTTTTTTTTTTTTTCTGTTGACAAATGCTATATTGGCTTTTTCTGTACATATTGAGGGCTTTTACAATTTTGTCTCTTGTACTATCTTTCATCCTTTTTTTAGATACCATTTTCTAAAAATTCCATTTATTCACGATGTATATTGTCTAAATAATCTAGTCAACGTCAGTCTATGAAGACCTCCCTGTATCATCACTCATTCATTGTAAAAGATATATATGATCTGCTGCCTGTACATTGTATATAGTTGTAAAACAAACAAAAGCTGATCAAATTAAATAAAACCCACACGAAGACTTAAAAGATTAGCTAGGAAGTATAATTGTATGCATATATGTACAAAAAAAAGATCTTTAAAAGGATGCAATTGAGCTGCATTTAATTTTCCATTCTTCCTACTTCATTCATGATCAGATGTGTTACTTTAACGAAGATAGTCGGCTACTTGTCGGGGTTCCTTTGGATGCTGGAATAAGGGTTGCATCTATTTTAACAGATGTTGTCTGACTGATGTACTGTACTACTGAGAAACCTAAGCACAGTGCTGCACAGCAGCAGAAGTGGCACCTTGTTTCGTCTACTTCCCTGCTCCTCAAAAGCCTCATGTGTCCATCCATCCATGCCCTCCTACGAAAGGGAGCAGGGTTCTTGCCACGATGCAACTCTTCTGGCCTTGTTTGGTTTAGTGTGCTGCACTTTTGACAATTTGATCTATTAAACTCCCTTCAACTTACAAATGTATTGTGAAATGATGACCTGTGGTCATGCCTGGTTACCTTTTTGTCTGCCATGTCGCACCTTCCTAAAAGCATCATGTACTGAGCAATCAAGTGCCACTCTAGAGAGATTTTTAATCTCTCAACCTTTGATTATTTTCCCAGTATGGTCCGGTTTGAATTGGATTCCAGATATGTATCTGTCCTTACCTGGGTCTGAACATTACAGGGCTTTTTTTTGGCTGCCTTTCTTTACTGTTAGTCCCTTACGGCTGGCGTTATTTGCCCCTGCATGGCACAGCTTAAGTTTCTCTTTGTAGTCACCGATACAAAAGGCAGGGCTGTAACACATCAAGTCAAAATGAGCCCTTACTGTTAAAAATTCAACTTGAAATGACCATCAATAGAGGCAGGATATGAAGGACCTTTTTTCGTTGTGTTTACGGAGTGCTGCACTAGCCACAAAATAAACCTAGGACAAGTCTGAGTTACTAGCTTATGACCACAAGGGGGAGCTGTGCAAAATGGAAGGCTGTCGGGATGGGAAAGGAATTTTCATACATCTATTCCTGAATGTTTTTGTTGGTGTTGTTTGTATTGTCTTATTCAACCAGTATGTACCCTTGTTAATCACATCTGATCAGTTCTTTCAATTATACCGTAAATTCATGCAGTTTTAAATGTACAAATGGAGATCAACCCAACATAAGTGCTTTGGACACTGTAACTTAAAAGGAAGAAAAGAAACGGAAACAAATACCCATCAGGGGTGTGGTCAGCATTTGAGGTGATATCTGTGTGTGTGTGTGTGTGTGTGTGTGTGTGTGAGCCTGTGTGAGAGAGCGTGTGTCTGTCTGTCTGTGTGTGTGTGAGAGTGAGACTGAGTGTGGGTGAGACTGAAAGAGAAAATACTCATGCTTGAGAGAGCGTGATGGTGTGCGACATGTCTTTTATCTAGATGGGACATGATTTTTGGCTGCAGTTTCAACTTTCAGCTTCTGAGCTGCATGTGAAAACCAGTGTAAATACTGTCATTTCTACACTTGACCTGAGACTCTTTTTGAAATGCAAGAAAAATTCAAATGATTAAAATCTGTCACTCCACCTCCATTGGTCAGAACTGATATGTACAATAAGAAGCTGTTCAGATAGTGCTCACAATACTGTTAATGTTTTTAAGAGTGACAAAAGTGTGCATCCTTCATTTGGATTAATTGGATAATTGATTGTTTTTTCATTTGTTGCGGTGAATTCAGTGTAAAGGGCTTGGAAGAGCATCTGAATTGCCACACGCGTTCACTTTCCCTGCTGAATCAAAAACAAAATGCATCTGTTGTATTTTGAAAACAAAATCTGTTTGTAACCCCCAGGCCTGTCCTGACTGTAAAACAATATGTGGTCTGATTAGTTGGGGGAGGGTGGGGTTCACTTTTTCCAATGGAGTTTGACATGTTGAACTGAATCCCGGTTCCATGGCATCAAGATGAGTGTGAATGTCCGACTGAAAGGATGAAATGATGATTAAAGAGAAGTTGTAAACTATTAAATGGGATATTTTCAATTTATGCTGTGTATTCTTGTCTTTGGGTTGGAGAAAATGATCAAGTGAATAAAAAGTCAAATAAAAAAAATCAAGTTTGCTTTCTTGGTTTGGGATTGTGTTTCTAAAAATGTCAAACAGATCTTCAGATTTAATTCAAAATAAGTGCTGGGGTCATTTTTGTTAATGTATGAATGATAAATTAGGTTTTAATTTGACGTACCATTCAAGCCAAAGTAGATATTTCTTACTATTTTGAGGTTGGATCATCTCTGACAATGTTCCAAACTGAGTAACAGGACAGCACAGTTACCATGTTGGATTTATGATTGTTTTTAGGTATTTAAAGTGCTCTATTAGCCTGAATTGTATCCATAAAAAAATCTAAATTGTTTTTACAGAACATTTACTTTTTTGCAATATATTTTTAGATATTACATCAAATAAACGGATATATACACCGTGATAAAGGCTTAGCTTTTATCCATGTTGCCCACCCCTAGCTCAACAGACGATTTCCTGTACCTCTTTGTAAACATATATAAAGTATATAATACTTGTAATACTGTGATGTAGCAAAAACAATATCACTAATGTCACAAGGGTGCACTATTGTGTGTACCAGAACAGTAGTTGCCGGGTGGGGGCCTGTGAAGAGCTGATGTTTAATAAGGTAAAAGAGTCTAACTCACATTTTCATGGAAAACATGTTGACATATTACAAACTTGAACGCAACATAGCCATCGTTATTGATATCGCCTGTGCTTCAACATGTCTGCTGTGGGGAAAAAGCATTTTCCTTACCGGAGCTAATGATTCTGCTAAAGTTCATCATGACCAGGTGAGTTGTGGGACTTCCTGCCACTTAAATACCAAATGTTTTGCCCTAACTCGAGAGAGTCCACAAAATATTACACCACCTTTCATCCCACAAGTGTTCACAGCTCATTCTCAGAATAAAATAAAATGTGTCATGTATAATACGTACATTTCTGCCTGGTTGTCTTTCTCCCACTCCATTCAGTTAACCTTTGAACAGGGAAATTAACACCTCCAATGTGATTGTTGTTGCTTCACTGGAGCCAAGTGTAACAAAGGTAAGTAAAACATTCAATCAAAATGCAAGTTAAGTAAAATTCCTAACCTTGTAATTATGCATTTGTACATTTTAGCTAAAGTAATGCTACAAAAGTTATCCTGTATTATGTTATTGCTCTTAGGTTAACCTTAGTTATATATTGTACAATAAACGTGTGTCTGTGTGTAAAATTATGCAAAAAGATCGAGGCTAAGATAATATATCTTAGGCAATGGTTATAATATGATATTGGTAAACATTGGCAAAAACATTTGTTAACTAGCTTATTTGGCTAGCTCACTGGGTAAACATTAGTTAGCGTAACGTTAACTAAACGTTAGTTAGCTTAACGTTAACTAAACGTTCACTAAACGTTAGTTAGCTAAACGTTAACAAAACGTTACTAAGCGCTAGATAGCATAACGTTAACTAAAAGTCAGTTAGCTTAATATTAACTAAACGTTAGTTAGCTTAACGTTAACAAAACGTTACGAAGCGCTAGATAGCATAACGTTAACTAAAAGTCAGTTAGCTTAATATTAACTAAACGTTAGTTAGCTAAACGTTAACAAAACGTTACTAAGCGCTAGATAGCATAACGTTAACTAAAAGTCAGTTAGCTTAATATTAACTAAACGTTAGTTAGCTAAACGTTAACAAAACGTTACTAAGCGCTAGATAGCATAACGTTAACTAAAAGTCAGTTAGCTTAATATTAACTAAACGTTAGTTAGCTTAACGTTAACAAAACGTTACGAAGCGCTAGATAGCATAACGTTAACTAAAAGTCAGTTAGCTTAATATTAACTAAACGTTAGTTAGCTAAACGTTAACAAAACGTTACTAAGCGCTAGATAGCATAACGTTAACTAAAAGTCAGTTAGCTTAATATTAACTAAACGTTAGTTAGCTTAACGTTAACAAAATGTTACTAAGCGCTAGATAGCATAACGTTAACTAAACGTCAGTTAATGTTAACTAAAGGTTAGTTATCTTAACCTTAACTAAACGTCATTTAGCTTAACATTAACTAAATGTTAGTTAGCTTAACTTTGACTAAACGTTAACTTAACATTAGTTAGCTTAACGTTAACGCTAACATTTGATTTTAAACCAATTTTAGGGATAGCCTGCAATTTAAGTTAATAAAACCCATAAAGCCTGTATATTTTCTAATAACATCCGTTACTAAGGTGTCCAAATATTTAAAATATTGCTTTTATTAATGGTTATTACATCATTTTGAAGTTTAGCTTTATAGTTCAGTTGTAATAAGTACTAGCTAGCTAACGTTACATCAGCTAGTTTTGGGTTGCCAGTCACGTGAAATTGCACGTTAACGAGTTATAGGTGTTAAACGGTTTTTAATCGGTCCATGGCTCTTTTACAGAAGGTAAACAAAGCTAAACTAGATTTACTAGATTAGTTGAACTCAACTATAAAACATTGCCAAAGCCAAGTTGCAGTTAATGAAATATGTATAAGGTTAAAATGTAAGAAAAGTGGCATTCATATTATTAAAACAATGTTATAGCTAGTGATGCTATTATAAACTCAATAGGTTATCAACCATCCAAGGGCATATTGGGATTTTCCGTTGTGAATGGCATCGAGTGGTATATATGATTTATGACTAACGTAATCCGCCTCTTCCCTCGGAAAGAGGCAGTGGCTGATGAATAATAACTCCGCCAGGAACCCGCCCATTTAATGTGTATTGATCAGCTCTCCGGCAGGCCTATCTGACAGCAGTCACATTCAGTCTGGATATGGCGTCGCCGCACCGACACGGGATGCGTTTTCACCTCTCCGTGGGAATCCGCCAGTCGCGTAACGGGACGGCACTTCTCGGTTGTCGTCGCTGTTAATAGGGATCATACATATGGCGATGGAGGACGAGGACAACAGCATCGCGGTCGTGCCGACCAGCAACAAAACGAAAGGAGGTGATATCGGAGATAACGGGTCTTGCATAGACAGGCAGCCGGACACAGTGGTACACCAAGCGGGGCTGAACCAGACTGCAGGTCGCGGTAGCCGCAGTGGTCCGGGAGCTCATGCTGCGACGGGCATCCGAGTGCTAAAGGCAAGTCATTACGAGAGCAATTCTTTCTATGATGCAGTAGATGATTCAAACAGTGCTCGACAGATATATCTACGTGGTGTTAACGTGTCAGGGCTCTTTCTTACGTTGCAGTTCGTGATTCAAACAGGGCAAAGTGCAAGATCATGAACAGGCATCCTTGTGATATTGTTGGTTGGATATCCAAGGATTGATATTCTCTGGTTGGTGATTGATTGGTGGCTGATTGCCACTCAGTGAGGAATGTACCAGAGCCAATTAACATCCACAAACCACACACACACACACACACACACACACACACACACACACTAGAGCTTTGATAGGAAGGCCCACAGCTGAACAGTTCTTCTATGACATTTTAGGTCAAGACACGTGATGTGTAATGACATATAAGTCCCAGAGGTAGCTGCTCACAAGGCAACGACAAACACAGAATCTCAGCTGTGCTATTTCTCTTAAAGTCTATGCATTACTCAGTTATTGTATTCAATCGAAGAACGCACATTAATGTCATCAAATAAAATGAGTCACCCTGTTAATAAGTGCATGATGCCATAAGTAAAATGTTTTCGTTGTAATTCAGTCATTTTTAAGGGGCAATGCTTTCTCTTCTTTTTCATGCAACATCAAATACATAATCAAGTTGTGATTTTGAATATCAGTAAGAAAACGCACCCTCTGGCATGTTAATTAAATCAGGGTTTGTTCGGGGCTTTACTCAGATGCACCAGTAGCTAATGAGGAAAAGGTATGGCAGCTTTCACCGTGGCATCAGTTTTTCCAACTGGAGGTGAACAGGTAGAATTTAAACTAACTCTGCTCTCTGATTATATTCCCGCTCTATAACTTCAATTATGTCCTATTAAGGAAGGGAAAGTCTGAGTTTATTCATGACCTTGAAAATAGAAGTTGAAGAAAACAATTACCTCAAGGACTGCTTAGAAGCTTTACAGAGCAAATGCTTTTTGTTGATAAAGACGATTCTCGATTAACATTAAATTAAGTTAACAAATTCAAGTTGTTTTTTTAAAAATCATTCAGGTTCAATAATGCAATAGAAAGTTGCATAGAACATAAAAAACTATCATCTGTTACAGTGTATATCATAATGGATCGTACCAACTTGGTTGGAATTTAACTGCAGATGCTCCAGTTCACATGAGACCAAACATTCCTATGGATGTCAGTTTTTGGACATCCATAGAAAAGTCATAAATATTTTATTTTGATTAGCCTAGTTGATTGCTGGAAATGCCTTTGGCTACTGAAGCAGTTGTTAATTACTTGTGGAACAATTAATATATCAAATATTCAATAAAATAGTTTTTTCTAAATTTGTGAATCACCACAACCATGAGAGTTCATTAAGCATACATTTATAAATGAGCAAATAAATATAAGGCTGCTGGGTCCAGTATGCTAGATTTGCTGTGTATAGACAGACAGATATATGTACACATGATCCTCCCACAGGCCTGGAGGAATAAATCATACCATGTATTCATTTTCTTCAGCTAAATTAAGTTTTTGACTTTGGGCTCTGGGAAGTTGTGACCAAGATTTGTTATTATTTTTTGATATTCAAAAACCAAAGTGAACGAATCATTATGATAACAGAGATGTCTTCTGTTGTTGCAAGTCTGCATCTTCTGAGTTGAAGTTTTCATACAGTCAGTTGTGTCTGAACTTGTGTTATTGTTATAGTTTGGGGAAATCAGTTAGTTGTTGCATCATTGGGTGTGTGTGTGTGTGTGTGTGTGTGTGTGTGTGTGTGTGTGTGTGTTTTGGCAGGTGGCTGATCTGTGAATTGTAAACTCTCGCTCTGTCTTTGAGGCCCTCTTACTTCACACTCAGCAGCAAATTGCTCAAAACCTTTTTGAGTATCATAACTGATAAGATGCCTGTAAGTCACTTACCTCCATGCTCTCTGGACTTTCATATGAATATTCTGCAGAGATGTAGGGTCAACGTGCATTCTTGACAAACTGTGTATATTGTAGTGTGTGTGTGTGTGTGTGTGTGTGTGTGTGTGTGTGTTGCTGTTTCTGTGTGTGCTGCCTACATGCAGAGTCAGAATACTTTGATATCTTTACCTCTTGGATAAGTGACATGTTGTATGCCGTACTCCTTCATTGTGCCTGTGAATGGTAGTCTGTCGAAGGCCACTGATGTAACTGACATTTTGGCACAATAGTAGTTCTTATTAATGTCAAATTCAGACAACATAGCATTGCATCATTTCAGGAAAAAGATTAGGGTAGTGCACATTAAACACCACCACAAGTGCTTAGGGCAAGAGAACAACAGCAGCGTGAGTTTCTGGTTCCTGTAAGTAGTGGAGCCACAGACTCATTCATCAGCCAGAAAGGTAATAGGATAAAAAAACATTAAAGATTGTTCTTAAGATGATGGTCAGGACAAGACAGATGCTCCTCAAGAAATCTAGAAGTCATTTGCAATGGCATGCTGTCTTCAGTGGAATTACCAGCTACGTACTGATAACTGAATATTGATTATAGAACATTGATTACAATGTGGTGGTGGGGGGGTGCTCCTTCACTACTACAAATATAGCTGCACTAATATCCAGCAGTGTCACCTTCACTTAATTGAACTGTATAATTCTCATTTGAGTTGCATACAGATAGAAAGGCAGTGTTAAATAAAAATGTCCACACAATCATCATGAAACCTGTGTTGTTCCTCTGAAGCTGTAGTTGAGCAGTCTGATGGTTGATGGTTGAAATCTTACGTTGCTTCAGGAAGTTCCCCTATCTGCTGTAAATGACTGTATCAGCCCTATTTTACTGTTTAAACCTGTTTCATGTTTATCTATTTGGTAACTATCAGCACAGATGGTGTGTTGAAGTAAGCCCATTGAGAGGGTCAGCGTTTTACATTCGAACCAACATGAAGCTCTTTGGGCAGCCCATGGCTATTAAACACACTGATATGTATGTGTGTTTAAATGACTCCTTCTATGTCAGCAGCGCAACATGAAGCGGAACGGGAGCTGTGGCTGTGTGACAAGAAAGACCAGGTTTGGATCAAGAGAGCGGGACTGGTTAAAGGGGGACACCCAGCGGGGCTGTGTGTGTCTGTATGGGGGGACGGTGGACCCCCAGCCGCCTGCATCTGGCCCACAGGCATCCTCCACCCCTCAGACAGACCTACAGTTGGTGCTCTGCTCCACCAGCACCACAGTGGAGGAACTATGTGCTCAGAGGGACGGACATGGACTCTATGTTCAGCTGCATGGAGACCTGGTCAGGTAAATACGCACTTTAAGTTAATCCATCAAAGAAAGCTCATACTTTATCATTTCTTGTGGGCAAATGTGATATCTGTATTTGAGGCATTTCCCATAAAAAGTAAGAATGGCTGCCCAGAGACCAACAGTATTTCAGATACTTCCTTGGTAAAAAGCCCTGACAGGCGTATCCCTGATACCCTGTGCCCCTTGTTAGATGTAAAATGATGCAATGGGTTGCAGATACGTGTATACAGTGCAAGTGAAACATGAGATGTTGTACAATTAGTTTAGACAGCTGCTTAGGTTCAAATGGAAGCACATCTCTTCCATCACACACACAATAACACAGCTGAAACGGGTGTGACACAGAGTCATATCTCATCTCATCTCATCGTCTACCACAGCCTACACCAGGCCTGGGCTTTACTTGTTATCCTGTCCAAGAAAACCGCAAACAGAATTTCACCTTAATTAAGCTTCACTTAAAGCAAAGAAGGCAAACACAGCACCTGCTGCAACATCCCACACTCCCACGGCACCTCACCCAGAATAACCTGAAGGAACATGACTATACGCCTCCCTCAGCTCCACAACACACATGAACACAGAAATAGCAAACGACCCCTTGATTATCTGTGAAAGGATAAAAAGGTGGTGCACTGATCCGTGGCCAGGAAGGAATCTGGGTCGTTCCTATTTGCTTTCCTAGTAAAGCATATGTGAAGTTATTAGAAAGCTGAGTCTGAAATAACAAACGGGCTATAGCTGAAATCACAGTGGTTTGTGGCATATTTTATATGAGCATCACAGAGCAACATCTTCCCATCATGCAATGCATGTTGGGTCCTAGGAAAAAATATAAGTGGTGCATTTACTGTATAGTGGAGAATTTAAAATGATTGTGCCTGTGGTATTAATGACTGGAATATCACGCCATGGACATGTTATTGTGCAGTAAATATGACTAGTGGTTATTAATCTCAGCCAATGGTGTGATCAACTAACAACATGAACCAACTTTATACATTATACTGATGAAGCTGTGGGCAGTACACAGTAATACAGGCTAAATGCATTGAAATTAAAAAATGGAAAACCATGAGCTAGGACTCCGTTTGTGTTTGACCTTAAAGGGGCTTCTTGTAAATACTTTGTTCTAAACTTACTATAGAAGCATGTGCTGTAAAGGGTGTTATTACTGTGTTATTACTGTGATGCGTGTACTGTATAAAGGGACATCTGAAACATACAAAGCTGTCGACAGCACTGGGACAAGCACTGAAGAAAGGTTTGTAAGGAAGGACGTGATGGAAGGGATAAAAGTGATTTTCTATTTATAGCAGTAGTATTGTGCTGCTTACTGGATGCTCTGTTTTTCCCTGCTTAGGGAACGTTGTATTTTCAGACAAACTCCCTTTTAAGATAAAGTTACTGAGGCAACAGAGTTGATATCCATATCCATCCTTGTATTCATCCATTTTTGATTTACTTATTCTGGTCAGGGTCACAGTGCCAACAGGGTGAGCAGAGCCAGTCCAGTGTTCTCTTTTTCCCAGCGACAGTCTCTTCCTTGGGGATCCCTAAGTGCTCCCATGACAGATGATATATGTAATCCCTCCGACGTGTTCTGGGTATGCCCAGGGTTTCCTCCCAGTTTGACATGCCCAGAACACTTCCACAGGGAGGCTCCCAGACATCTCAACTGACCCCTTACCGAGGAGTTAGCGTCCTGATACCATGGGCCTCTCAAATCTCTGAGCTCCTCACTCTGAAATGTAGTGAGTAATGAGTGAGGCCTGCTGCCCTGCACAGAAATCTCATCTCATCTGCTTGTATCTACACGGTGAGGCCCCAGACCAATTGCAATTCAAGAATACCCCTGTGATTGGTTCTGAAAGAGCAGACAGAACCTCACACAGTGCCAGCGACCGGAGTCAGGTTCGGTGATCCAAGCTTGATCAGGCACCCAGCTAAGGGATGCAGGGCCATTAGCTTGTATGCTCACTGACAAGGTGAAGGTAAGAGGCTGGGTAAAACGCCTGTTGATCAAGGTGAGGGTTAATGTGTTCAATACAGCTGATGGGAGAGGTTTTTGATAATATGATCATGTACTTGCTTTCAGTTCTAAACTTGAACCTTCAATAACTGCAAGATTACTTTGCATCAACATTATAAAAACATTAAACACAGATACTGTAGCAGCCTTTTAGAAAACCATGTCTCCCCACAAATATTGGGATTTGGATTCCATTTGTAAGCTTTGCTCCATTATGCTGATAATTGATTTTCACAGGAGGTACCAGGCAGTACAGTACAAGGATAGCAGCTAGTTAATAAGGTTACACAGTTGGGAATGTTCCTATCCCTCTGCTTCTTCTGCAAACAACAACCGCCTTCGCTCAGCACTCGGTAGTAAGAAACTGAGAACTTGCTAAATCATCTATGATTGCTCCTGTCAGCTAATAAAATGTAAAACACACCCTGATGAAATTAAAAAACACATCTCTGACCTGGCTTGTACTTGGAAACTCAATCAGTTTATGCACACTCTGCACACCCACCCCCATTTTCAGTTATTTTGGCTGATATGCCTTTACACAGGTTGATGTTGAGTGGAACCAAGCTGGAGTTAACACGCACAAACAGTGTAAAAGATAACGTCAATCACCATATATCACCACTGTCCGTACGTACAAACACCATCCAGAGAGGTCTAATTAGCCAAATGAAGTGAAAACAGCTGTGTGAATGCACCATCGTTGCTGTAAACCATACCTACTACTGTGTAGTAGTGCAGTAAAAGAGACACTTTTCCATAGTTCACAGCATCATTCACCTTGTTAATGATGTTAATAATTCAGTGTGTGTGTGTTCCTTATACTAAGTGAAAGAAACTGGTCTAACTAATTTGTTCCACCTCCTCTCCTTCTCTTTTGTCCTGTAGAAGGCTGGACCCCTCTGAGCGTCCACTCCAGATGCTGTATGACTACCTGGCAGCTATGGGCTACACAGAGCCTGTACGAGTACAGCAAGAAGCAGCCAACTCAGACCTCAGCTGTTTGATCCGCTTCTACAGCGGTGAGTAGTAACCCACAGGGCCATCGGTCCCAGACTTCACTATAATCTGCTGCTGCTCTGTGGCATCTGGCAGGGGGGACATTCACCTGAAGGCCTAAGAACTGGTGGCAGCAGGTCAAATGTTTCAGAACGTCCTCTTTTCATCTCTGTGTACATGAAAGTGTGAGTGCTTTCAGCAAGGACAAAGTGAAGCCAGCTGTTGGTATTGGCTCCCTGAGAGTAATGCCTTTCTGAAGCTGTCTCTAGAATTCAATATAGCCTGGGATAACACAAACACACACCCATCATGGCCTCATGATAAGTGAGTGACCATCATTCCCTCTGTGGTGATGGACTGGAGTGACGGAGTATACCTGCGTCAGAGTGATATATTAATGCAGAGTGGATGTGGCTATTTGGGGTATACCTGCATGTGTTTTAATACAGCTCACAGAAAACCCACAGCTCTTCCTGTGTGAGTCTGTGCAGTGGTCTAATGATACTCTTACAGTAGCAGCAATTATGGGATTTGCCATTAAGGCTAAATGGTGAACGATGTTCTGTAATGTGTTTCCACTTGATAAACCGACTGAACTTGTGTCGAGTCAGTGGAACGCCTTATGTTTGGTGTTTGAACTGCTCACGTACTGCTGTGCCAGAGAAACAGGAAGCCTGAGCAGACCACGGCTTCTAAAAGGCTCACATGTAATTCCTCCCACAGAAAGTACACAATCCTCCCTACATAGAAACGGTGTGCCGCCACACTGAATAACAACACAAGCTACTCATCAATCTCAACCGCTTTGTATTGAAATTCTCTAGTTTTCCTGACTAGGAAGACTTGGTGAACTCCACACAGAAAGTATTATGTTTGATATTAATATTATTGTAATTGTGAGGGTTCTATGGCATTTTTGTTGCTCAGCTAAGAAGTGTAAACTTTGAATCCTGGACTTCTGTATAGTATAAGATACCATGGCTTCCTGCTTTATCTGTCATAAACACACTACACCATCCTATTAATTATTCCTGTCTATAAGCAGCAGTGTTGTACGTTTTTAATCTATCGAGCCTCTTTGGAATGAACACAACTTTCTCTGTGTGTCTGCCTGGTAATTCTGCTGATGTTGGTTTGTTGGTTTAGCTGTCAGATCGTAAGCTCACTGTGGCCTCGGTCTTATTCCTAGTCCCTATTTGTCCAGTAGAAGCTTTACTGTTGTTCGCCTCTTGCCACCATGAGAGTCGGATCTTGGCTACTATCAGTAGTCAGGACACACTGGTCAGAGTCTAGCCAGACCCCTTGGAGACTTCCTGCCTCCTTTTGTCAACTCATGGGAAAAGAGGACCAGAGACCAGGCATGACTGGTACTTCAGCACTCTTGATGCACCGCCAAGGCTGGGGGCACAACTTCACTTTGGCCATTTCCTGCTCTTAGAACTGGAGAAGTAGTGAGAAGTAACTTTTGGAGTACAACTTGCAGGTTGTTGTGGTTGTGCTGAGTTGTGATGGTGTTCCAGTCATACAGCTTCACCCGTAGATCCCTGGTTTTTCATTCCCACCCACAGTGGTGTTGAAGGTGGGCTGTGATGCATTGTGGAAACACACAACAGCAGCCTTGTTCTAAGATCCCTCTTCCAGGTGCTTGCTTGTCTCACAGCTGTTGTCAGGGATAATGCTCTGACTACGCAGATGATGGAAGCTGTAGTCCACCAGTACAGAATACAACCACGGCAGAACTACCTGATGTCGTGCACTGTATGCGTCAGCTTTGCCTTTCATATTTAAAAACTAAACCCTGTGCATTTGTCTGTTTTATGGCCTTATTTTCTCTTAAGCCAGTGAAGTGTTTCAAAGTTCAATACAGCAGGTAATTTATTAAACTTTACTGTCCTTCTATTTGTTTAGGAAACTAATCTTGAACCTTCTCCAACGTCCCACACACACACACACACACACACACACACACACACACTCACCCTCCTGCTGTGGTGCACAGATGAGATGAAAGCAAACATGGACAGGGGAGTAAACATTTTCAAATGCTGACTTAATAAAAAACACTCCTTGTGAAAATAACTGCAGAGACCTGAGGGCCAGTGATTCTCTGTGTCGGCTCATGCAGCTGCAGCGATGACGAGTCCTGCTGTAAGCTCCACTGAGCCCCGTTCCACCTCCGCCTGGGTGATCTCCGCCCTGCATCTTTGAGCTTACAGACCTGAAGTTGCTGTGCATAATTCACATCAGGCTTGCTGTCATTGAGCAGAAGGGAATAAGTTATCTACGAGCAGTGTGAACTCACGTTATAACTTATCGGTTTGGTGTTTTTTTTTGGAAAATCATGTCCTGGAGGAATAGAAAAACTAAAATCATAGTAGATAATCAAGCACAAACTTGCCTTTTCATTTTATGATCTAAAGGCAGAAATAATTTGTTTACATGGACAAAAAGTGGAGAAGCAGTCAGACTGGGATTTAAGAGAAAAATGAAACTCTGTTTATCTGGATTCCCACAAAATTGCCCCGAGCAAAGAGCTCTGCGAAGAGCGGAGTCCTTGGTTTCCTGACAGCTCCTCATAACATGCTGTTTCTATGATGGAGCTCAGTTTCTCCTGAGGATTTCCTCCGTCTCATTTGAAACCTGCAGACTGCCTTTCATCCAAGACTCATGGTCAGTTTTCAAGTCGAATGGCTTACTGCTGCTGAAGGATATATACACTAATGTCATCTGCAGAAGCAGTATTCAGCTGTGCGTCTCCCATCTGTGTTATGCACAGTGCAGGCGTCCCATATTTGATATCAAAATGTAATTTATTGCACAAGTTTAAATGAGAGTTTGTATTTCATAGAGGTAAACACCGACCACCAACAGCGGACATCTGGGTGGTGGGTTGAATTTGAATTTGCTGCCAAAAGGAGTTTGCTGTTCTGAGTCAAATCAGACTGTGTTTCCGCCTCCACTGACCCCCTACTGCATGCTAACGCAATCTATGCAATCTTGAGCAAGACAAAAATGCTCCGGGATACAAGGAGTATTGTGTTCAGCTGAATGCTCGACAGTTGCCATGAAATCATGGGATTAAAACAGGTTGAAATACACCCTTCAGAACAAGATCGTGAGATAGAATTTAAAACAAAGACATTTGTGTTTTGACAATCAAATAGAAAGAGACCTAAATCAGATTTCCTATCCTTCCTACAATGATGATTTTTGCAATGTTCATACATTACTGTACTTTGGTTAAAGTCTGCTGTCATCCAGTTAATCAACAGCTGTTCTGAATTATACATTGCTACTCTTATAGATATTTTTGGAGACCATTTGTCTATCTTAGAGGTTGGAACCATTAAATGTTTGGCATTTTTGCTTGAAAAAAGAACCCCAACTTAAATGAATACTTAATTTTCAGAATAGTTGCAGATATGTTTTCTGTGACTCATCAGAGCAAATGATTTATTAATTGTTTACGCTCTTTTCCTAACACTTAATAATACATGTTATACTATTAATAAAGCAGTTTAGATGTGCAGTTATTTTTGACAAATGCCTCAGTTTTACTTTTTAGTCCTCCACCCTGTTCCAGTTCCTCAGTTGGCTTCCTCTCTTATTTCTCCATCACCCAATCAAATCCTATTTTATACCTTTCATGTGCCTCTCAGTTCTGCTTTTTCTCCCTTCCCTCTGCACCTCTCTCTTCCCGCCTATCCCCCTTCCCATCTGTTTCTCTGTCCATTTTTATTCTCCAGTGATAAGGGAGCAGAATGTGACCTGTGATGACCTTGTTGCTCATCTGACATGCCTCGTGAAGTGAGAGATGTCACTGGGTTTGCTGGCGAGTGAAGGCTGCAGCCTGCCTTGAGATGAGCAGAGGAGAGATAAGAAGTCATAAAGTTGTCTCTCTGATCTGTCACTTGTCACACTGTGGTTTGTAAAGCTCTCCAAGGAGGCTGCCTGACAAGTTGATGATTAGTTTAGTGGAGGCAGCACAGCCTCAGTGGCCCTGCTCCTCCAGTCTCCTGTAACTTGGACAAAACCGTCCTGTAACAGTAAATAGTGTTATACACCATCCACGACCATGTCACCAAACCCCTCTGGAGACCTGGAATCGTTAACGTCATCCGTCATCAGTGGGATGGGATTCATTTGGCCGGCAGCCAGAGGTTTCTGGAGACAGTATGAAGGTTTACCAGCTCAGATTGGACTTTGGTTTTGTGAACAACCTGTTTCCCTAGCAACGTATAGCCCCACAGACCTTGAGGGATACCATGTGTGTTTGGTTTGAAAGTTGGCTCTTTATGGCTGTGACTTGTTTGATATTGCGTAAATAGGTCATGATGATGATTTTCAGATGAGTGATTGTATTGATATGGAATTGCAAAAGCAGTATGTTGAGTATGATCATTATCAATAGTTGTCAATTCATTTTCTGTCCATCGATTGATTGGCAAATTGTTTTAGGTTGGCACAGAATTGATGTATGAGTTTATGAGTCTGACAGTGTCATCATACATATCCAGATAAGATTTATAGGATAATATATTCTATTAAATACGATATGATATGATATTATATATATATATATATATATATATATATATATAATATTATAGCTTATAGATTTATATATTACTTGTGATAAAGGTCACTTTCAACCGTGTGCCCCGCATGGGAAGTAAATCCAAAACAAAATACAAGAGACAGAAAGTACAAAAATCAAAGAAGAAATCAACAAAGCGAACCCAAGATCACGGAGGACGTGATGACTATTTTTGTATTTTCCATACAGAGAAGGGATTTATGTGTGGATACCTGAATGGATTTAAATATTAGTCCATGATAATAATTCCTTGTCTCCATCTTTTAAGATTAAAAGTAAGACTGTTTGAACGTTATGATACCTGAGTGTTGGCACCATATATATGTATTCCTGTAAGAAAGGAATAAAGGCTCTTAAGAGAGAAGAACAGTAAGAATCTGAATCTTTCAATGCCGACTTTCAGCATTCTGTGCTACACATTAACGTCAATACCAGAAACAAAACATTGTGGTTCAATATCAAGCTCCATGTCCAAGGAATTTCCCCTCCCCCCCTTGTAGGGCTTTGTGTCTCTAATTTTCTCTGTGAGTGAGGGGACGCCCAAGGATCACTCACCACTTATTGATCTGCCGGCCAGCCAATTTGTTGTCAGAAGCACTTGGCTTGTTCATTATCAGTTTCCCTGGTGAAAAGAACAAGAGCAGCCTTTCATTTTATCTGTATGCCCTTGTGAAGGGAACGAGAAGGTGGAAAGGAAGAGCATGGCAGACAGAAGGAGGGAGAGGGAGCAGGTTGCCAATGAGTGCATCTGAGTGGGAGGCAGCATACGTTGGTTTAAAGAAAATGTACAGGGAGGACAAGAGGCTGTGGCAGTGTCTCCTCTGTGCTTATTTGACCTGCCATTAACCAGAAAGTACTTGAAAACGGGCGGAGACAACAGCACTGCTGTCTGATGTGTCTTCCTGTACCGGCCAGCTAAAGCTTCCTGATGTGCAAGTTGGCATAATTTAATTGAAAAGAGTGACATTTAGTGTTACAAAACCCTGACTCATTCATCAATATGCCGGATGCTTGTGTTACATTAGGACAGCTATTGAGAGTGAAAGGAGGCAGGAGTAGATATATTATTCATACACCATTTACAGGACACCATGACAATTTACCTGCGCCATAGCTCGAATGTGTTGCCGTTGTGTTGATTTCATAGATCCAAGTTTGATCTATAAAGAGAGGGAGGAGGAATTATTTGCAAAAGGGAAAAGAGAAGAGGTCCGATCCTTAATTACAAGGATCAGTTGAGATACTATGGCTTAGAGTTCTGCACTGGCACTAAACTGAGTCCTGCATTGTGTGTCTATCTGTAACACGTGAGAAACATGAACACTGATGAGTAGTACGGCCAGAGATCAAGGATCAAACTTATTATCGTGTAATAAGATCGATCCAGATGTACAGTACATGAGGTAATAGGGCAGTGTTCACCCTGAGTGTTGATGTAAGATCATTTCCTGGGATTTCTGAGGTGTGTAAGGTGATATCATACTGACCTGTAAGAATCTATATGACTTCATTTTCTGGAAGCTTCCATCCTATGTGTCACTGCAGAACATTTGGTATTAATTAGCTCCATTTTTTCTTTCGGTGGTTCTTGTGCATTAGATGGATGTCTGCAGACCTACACTAACCTCTGTGTGTGGGCTTTTCCCTCCAGAGCGTCCAGTGAATGCAGACCAGCAGGAGCGGACCCTGCTGAAAGGCGTATTCAGTGTCAGGAAGGGCAAGTCGCAGCTGCACAAGTGGGCAGAGCGGCAGGTCCTCCTCTGCGGCACCTGTCTAATCGTGGCCTCCGTCAAAGACTGCCTGACTGGGAAGATGCACATCCTGCCCTTGGTGGGGGGAAAGGTGAGAGTCTACAGTATAGAACAGACAACCTGAAGGGATGTTGACCTTTTTCTGTGCCTGGGTTTAACCCACACTCCAGAGTGTCAAGACTAGTGATGCACAGATTAACTAGACCTGCTATAAGAGCCGATCCGCACCGCCTGACCGCCTGACCCGCAAAAATATGCTTCAATCAACCAGCCGATCCCAGCCCAACCCACAAACAGTGTGTGTGTGTGTGTGTGTGTGTGTGTGTGTGTGTGTGTGTGTGTGTGTGTGTGTGTGTGTGTGTGTGTGTGTGTGTGTGTGTGTGTGTGTGTGTGTGTGTGTGTGTGTGTGTGTGTGTGTGTGTGTGTATTTGAGAGAGAGACAGGGAAGGGAAGACAAGCTGGACTATTGCATGCACTGTTTCTGTAAGTTATTTATATGTTCTACTCAGAACGCTGCTCTGTCACTTTTTGACTTGCCTGCCCAAACTATATATTTATATATTTTCTAGTAAGCTCAGCCCACACCTGCCCAACATGGGGACAGATGGCAACCTGTGTTATGGTTCGACCTGCCCATCACTAGTAGAAACACTGGAACACATGGCTGGGTTGGACAGCTGGATGGAGCTGATAAAGCAGTTAAAAACATGATTCTCCAGTGTTCATGTCGACTTTAAGCAATGCATCTCAACTGTGTGCTATGTGGGCCACAGAATGTTATACAACTAAATAAAATACAGTAGTATTTTATATTTACCTTGAACCACAGTAATCAAAGCAATAAAGTAAGATACGTTTTGTTCATTCAAGTCTTTATACTTTTTTCTTTTGATGTAAAATAGTTGAAAACTTCTGATCTCAACACATAAAAGCTATATAGACAGAGCTTACCATTATGCACTCTTAAAGCTATCCTCCTAAAAATGCATTAAACTCTCCAAAACCAACTGCAATGTTAAAATGAAAATTGAGTTAATCTTTTACCGTTATCTTTGCATTAATAAGTTAAGATAATCCTCATTTTCCATTTGTGTTTTCTCTCCCAGTGTTCCTCCTCATCGTATCTGTGTATTGTCTTTGTATTGAGGTGGAGGAGGTGAAGCGGAGGCAGCACTGTCTGATGTTCAGCTCAGCCGGATCACAGGCCCAGACATACTTTGTCAACTTTGACACACTCGCAGATTACCAACGATGGCATCGGCAGGCATCAAAAGTAAGCAAGAGACAAAGAGTGTGTGTTAACGATGCGTTGTTTGTTTCCAGTTAGTCCCTCTGGGTTTGTTTAATTAGAGATTAGATGTTGGGACTAAAGAGGTCCTCTACCTGTTGGGTCATCCAATCAGAAACTGCTCTCTGAGTGTGTCTGATTGTTAACAGAGGCAGCGGTTTCTTTCATTGGTTGAACAGCATGACTCTATCACTGAGTTTATCTTTGTTACGTCCATCAGAGGGCACATTCATTGAGTTTGTACAGGTCTCTGTAGACTAGAGGATGCTAACTGACCTAAACACATTATAATGTTTGTGATATATACCGTGTCTTTCAGAGAATCTTGCTCTGCTTTCTTTGTCTCTAATATACTAATTAATGGCTATCGTAGTGCAGCCCCTTCCTGGAGCTGAACAGCCTCCGTGAGAGCCGATCCACTGAGGCAGAGCCAGCATGCAATTAGCCATGGGAGGAGAAAGCCAAACGGAAAAAGAAAGAAAATCCAATTAGTTGCAGATTCATGCTTAGTCTAGGATCTCTCTCTACCGTGGTGGTATGGATTACTGGGTGAGAGTAAGTTAGTGCAATGTGTTTAGCTTGAGACTTAAACGATTGGTTTCTATCAAGATTAGTGATGATTGATGAACGTTTTTGGTCATATTTGGGCCAGTGTTTTATTTACATTTACATTTAGCATTATTTTTCCAAAGAAAGAAACCACAACATATCATTGCTGATACAAGTGTTCGGGTTACTGACCTGAGGAAGTATGCTGGAACGCTAGACACGGAGGTAGGAAGACGAACTGGCATCGAGAGACAGACTACATGGGGTTAATACAGACACAGAGGAGCAGAGGTTGGTTAGATTCAGGTGAAACACATCAGGGGCAGAGCAGACAAAGGATGAGAGGAGAGGTAAGTAACAAAATAAAACAGGAAGCACAAAGACAGAAATGAAGTTGACAAGCGTGTGTGTTTTGGTGGAGTGTGATACCATAGAGGCTAAACTACTGCACCATCTTGGGAACTGTCATTGTGAGATTTTACGTTTGCCAGCTCAGGATATCTCAAAGAAGTGCTTCCTTACTGGACGAGATATTCCTGAGGAAATTATGAAACAAATTCACTGATTTTTAAACAGTAGGTAAAGGAGAACACCCGATGATATGTTTAGCTTTGGTCAATTTGCTAGTTGCTGCTGTGCTGGTTGGACAATGTTGTTAACCACACAAGAGCAGAGTGTCTGCTTAAAAGGAAATGATGTATGAACGATTGAATCAATGTGGAGTGACCAAGAATAGCTAAACTGTTTTATTTTCTTTCTACCCTTCTGTAATTCTTCTGTCAATCTGTGTCCATTGTCCTACTCTCACGTCCTTTAATTAGTCTTTTTTAAAGAGGAGTTGTTTTTAAGTGGCTGGCAGATGAATAGTTTTGTGGGAGAGTTTTGTCTTTGTCATCTCGAAAAGCGGTGACGTGATGTCACGCTCTGCTGAGCAGCCGTCCCATTTTCTGGGTTGCTGCACAGTGTGGAGCAATGTAGTTAATGGTGGAGCCTGTCCTCAGACTGAACTGGACGAGTACTGCTGGGTAGGCAGCAATGGTGGCTGGCCTGTAAACAGTCATCTCTGCGGTGATGTCTGTGTCTGTGTGCAACATTTTGTACCAGCAGAATGTGAGACAAAGCTGTGGAACTGCACTGTTACAGCAGTGAGATTTTAACTTTGCTGAAATAAATACAAAATCACACATGTAGATCAGTCACACAAGCCGTGACACTGAGATTCTTCTTGACACTTGGAGGACATTTTGTGTCTCACATTCATTCTCTGTGGAAATTCTCACAGCATCACAAAATACAACCTTCAAAACGACCATAAAGTAGAATCAACACCTGTCTAAAAAACAGTTTGAGGAAAGAATGTTATGGTAGGATTTATTACAGGACTGTTATGTATTAGACAGCACTAGTTTTAAACATGTGTAGCTAATAAACAGGCCATTCAGTGTACAGTGTGTTGGCTAAGGCCTTTAACTGCCTCATCCTTAAGGAGTTATTCTGACTCTCTTAATTAATGATGACTGTGTTTCTCTGGATGACAAACTTCATTGAAATGGAAAATGGGGCATTGCTGTCTGAAGTAATGTCTTGAGATAGCAGCTGACTGCTTGCATAATTGGAAGTCAATGCCGTTGCCTGCACTGTCCCAGCTCCCCTATGGTAAAACATGTTTAAACAGTGGAGCCTGCTGTTTGTTGTGTTTGGGGTCGGAGTTCACCACGAGGCTTAAGGTGGTCACTGCCTGATTGTGTTGATCGATTTAGGATTGCAAGGCTGTAATAAAGGAAGGACTTGCAACTGTATGAGGTATGAAATATAATAGATGTGATGCTGACACAAATATGTGTATGTGATTGTTAGTGTCTAAGAACTTAAAGTTTCCTTTCTTAACTGTGTGTGTGTCTGTGTGTGTGTGTGAGTGTGTGTGTGTGTGTGTGTGTGTGTGTGTGTGAGTGTGTGTGTGTGTGTGTGTGTCTGTGTGTGTGTGTGTCTGTGTGTGTGTGTGTGTGTCTGTGTGTGTCTGTGTGTGTGTGTGTGTCTGTGTGTCTGTGTGTGTGTGTGTGTCTGTGTGTCTGTGTGTGTCTGTGTGTGTGTGTGTGTGTGTGTGTGTGTGTGTGTGTGTGTGTGTGTGTGTGTGTGTGTGTCTGTGTGTGTGTGTGTGTCTGTGTGTCTGTGTGTGTCTGTGTCTGTGTGTGTGTGTGTCTGTGTGTGTGTCTGTGTCTGTGTATGTGTGTGTGTGTGTGTGTGTGTGTGTGTGTGTGTGTGTGTGTGTGTGTGTGTGTGTGTGTGTGTGTAGGTGGTGTCTCAGACAGTCAGCCTCGTGGACCTGTCCTGCTACAGTCTAGAAGCAGTGCCTGAATATCTATTTTACAGTCAGGATGTCACCCACCTCAACCTGAGACACAACTTCATGAGCCTCCAGGGGCCTGGAGGACTGCTCCACCTCCCCAGGTAGTCACACATCCTTTACCCGGATCATTGTACACACACATGGGTTCAGACAGGCAGAAAGTGTCTGGCTTGCTGACATATTTTTCTGCACAATTGATCATCTCTGCTGCATTTTGGGGCACTATGCTGTAGTTTCATAGTTTATTTTATTTGGATTTTATTTCTTGTGAGAAATGTTTATACAGTGATCAAAATCAGGTGACCCAACGTGCATTTAATTTCTCTCTGTGCAGCCTTTTATTTCTATATTTAGAAAGATATTTTTTCTACTGGGACTCACAAGGAGCCTTCAGTGCTCACAGCATCTTCAGGAACAAGAGGAAGGGTTAATGTAGGAGATCTGACTGTGCAGCAGCCTGGCATGGATTCACACTCACACACACTCAAATAGATGCTTAGGATGTGTTTCTATTTAGAACAGCCAGTTTAGGTGGCGACAGCACACTTTATGAATGAACACACACCTTCCAATCCTATCTTCATCAAATGTAGTAGACATTGTATGACTGGCTGTTCTATATGTGATGACATCATACACTAGTAATAATCATTACTAATGGTGTGATTTGAATTCGTGTTACATCTGTCTCTTCTTGCCTGCCAAGACATTGAGTGATTTAGGGGACATTATGTATTTTAAGGGTTTTTGTAGATATTTTAGAAAACAAATTAATAAAACAGAAAACACTACGTATTGTCCTAAAGCCGAGGAGGATATCATCAATATTCCAAAAGAAATAAGAAAGTTGTAACATCGTCTTTTTCTTTCAAGGTTGTCTCAAATAACAGTACACAACTCCCACTGTTTTTAATTTCCTGGATATTCAGCTTCAGCAGTTAGTTCCTACCTTTATATCTTACTTTCATTCACAGTTCTTGCCATTCGTTTCTCCTGAGGCACAACTTGTAGGTCAGCTAGTAAACTGGTGCTTGTCTGTGTCATTGAATCCTCCTTTATTTTCAACGGCCTTTCCTTACGTCACACTCACCTTCTGTTATACATATGAAAGCAACAACACAACATATAACACCGGGTAGACACACCCACTTACGTTGTTACAACAGATTGTGACATGTGTGCAAATAAATTGGGCAAATGTCACAATGAAAAGCAGTGATCTCCATGCTGTTCTCTCTTTCTTCAGGTTTTCCCAGCTGAAGAGTCTGAACTTGTCTCACAACCGTCTGGGTGTGTTCCCTGAATGCGTGTGTGAGATCCTCACCCTGACTGAACTCAACCTCTCCTGTAACAGTCTCCACACCATCCCCGTCCAGATAGGCAACCTTCAAAGGTGCGACGCAGTCACACACATACATGCATACGTTGCACACAGTAGACACACACACATAGTTAGGATATGCATGAACAGTACACTCAAAACTCTATTTGAACGGCATTAGGTCATTGCAGCAGCACATGAAAGGTACACCTGCAAGTTCTAAAAGAAGTAAATCTGCAGTTCAATCCTGCACACATTGCAATGTAGCTGACCTTTAAAGGAGACGGCGCTACCTGTGTAAGTGAGTACGTTTTAAAAGAAGCACAACAGTTGATATAACTCAAAAACATGCCTCGTTCTGTAGGTGCACTAAACACAAAAGGTAAACCTAAGCGTTTGGCAAATAAACGTCCTTTTTTAAATTGTGTCCCTGTTTCCTCTGTATATCACACACATATTGGGAAGGGCAAGCCATCACAACAATCCAGAAGAAAAGCACAATCGTATGGTATTTTAGGGGAGGTATTACATATTTTAGGTGTTTTGTAGATTAATATTTCAGAAAACAAATTAACAAAACAGAAACACAATATGTTGCCCTCAAGCTGAGTATCATCAATATTCAATAACAGAAACAAGAAATAAGAAAGATAATCATCTATTCTTTGTAATATCTCCTTTTCTGGAGTTGTGGTTGGCACTTTTTTTGTGTACATGTTCTCATAAAACCTGGATTGAGGTTTTAATGGATTCGGTGAAATGCATTACGTTCAAATATTTTGTTATGCAATCAGATTAAGCAAGCTAAATCAGGCTTTTTTCATCCTGTGGACCTGCTTAATGTAGGATGCTGCTCAGTAAACAACTACTATTTCATCTCAAGTGGACACAAGCAGATATTCTGAGTACTAAAACCTTCTTCTTTCCTCTCCATCTTGTAGCCTACAGACGCTGTCTTTGGATGGAAACCACCTGAGCTCCCTGCCTGAAGAGCTGGGTGGCCTGTCCCAGCTCAACAGCCTCGGGCTCTCCTTCAATAACTTCTCTCACATCCCTGCTGTGCTGGAGAGATTGAGTGCAGTGGATAAGCTGGCCATGGCTGGGAACAGAGTGGAGAGTCTGGAGTTGTGTACTCTGGCCAGAATGAGCCACCTGAAAAACATTGACCTCCGGTAAGAGGTCTGCCAGGGAATAAACAGCTCTGAGCCTCTGCATTTCCATCTTCTTCCTCTGCTGGATCAATATGTGAAACAATATTTCATGAAAAGTAGACCCCCCAAACACTGTGTGTGTTTTACCTTCTCTGGAATTGACAGAAAGATAAATGACACAGCACTACTCTGAATCTCGGCCACTCCTCTCAGCCTTATTTCTTAAACATTTATTTATAGATGCCAGGTTTGCTGAGCACAAATGCATTTTCTGCATCGCCCTGCTTCACACCTGGGAGCTGCCTATAAATACAGTTGTACATGTTTGTCGGCCTCTTAGCAGCTCCACAGGAACAGTGGGGGGCTAAGTGTCTTGCTGAAGGGGACCTCTGTGGTGTGTAGTAAGGGAGGGGAAACACCACTTATTGATTACCAGCCCGAGGATCTTATACAGGAGCTTATATTTCAACCTTGCGAGTTAAATTGCGGTTTGGCAGAAGCAAAATATATTTATAAGTGGAAGATAGATATCTGGTGAAGTAGTGGGCTGGCAGCTGTCATAAAATCTGATTTGTTGTTTATTAACGGGATGGATAGGGTCAGGGAATGCCTGGATCTCAGTTAATAACCTTTACTTGACAGTCGTCAATGCAGACGATATAGAGGTTCCAGTGTGCAACAAATACACAATATCTTGGATGCAATGTTAGATTTTTCTTAAACTGAGGGATCATTTTGTCTAAAATCATTTTCAGTTCACATTGATTGACCTAATAGATAGCTACTATTTGTTAATTCCCCCCTCACAGTATAATACTGAAGGAAATGACCACATTTTGTCTGTATATTATTTTGGCCAAAGGTAAAACTGAAGTGATATATTCAAGACTGGAACAGTGAGAAAACATCTCATCAGCATCAGCCTTTGTCAACGTTAAAACAGCCACTGCTGGAATACTTTGCAAAATGAGTTACTTTTCATGACAACCTTAATACCATAGTAGTACCATTATAATTTTATCATGTATCACATTTCATATTTACGGTACTGTATCGAGCATTTAATGCTTAATCCAAGCCTTTCACCTCCAGTAGGAATAACCTGTGAAAAGGCCTCTTCTGTTCTCCCTGCTTAATGCAGATTGAATCGGCTGCACTGGGTGAAAAGTGAGGGTGCAGAGACGGTGAGTCAGGTGACACAACTGGACTTACGGGACAATTGCTTGGACTCACTAGACTTGAGCTCATTCTGCAACCTGGAGACCGTGCACTGCCAGCGCAACCAGCTGGGGACACTTACACTCAGCGGCTTCACACTGCGCATGCTTCATGCCAGCAGCAACCGTGAGTCAAACAGAGCTTCAATTAGCTGCTGTTTATATGTTCAGGCCCGTCTCCCTCGTGATGCATTCATCTTATAAACACACGTATGAACAGATGTTCAGCTGCTGATTGCTGCTTTTGTCCACCCACAGGCCTTACAACAGTCAACATCTATCCAGTCCCTAACCAGCTGACACACATGGACCTATCACAGTGAGTTCTGGCTGGGAAGAAGAAATGTCTGTGGTCTCTGGGATTTAACACAGGTTATGATGTTGTCTTAATGTTCTTAATGCTCATTAATCTAGTCGTGCACAGTGCTTGCTGGAGGTGTAAATCAATTTGAATGCTGAAGTGGTTAATCAATACTATAAGAAAGCAAATCTTCTGTGGAATCTAATCTACCCAGTGAAGCTTGAATGCAAGGGGTCTCTAAATCTCTAAATGCAAAGAGACCTAAAATATCCTTTTTAGTGCTGATTGACTTTGCCTGTGGGGATTCTTGTCTGCTTGTCAGGAGACATCAGTGCAATTTAAGAGTTTGAAAAGAACCTCACACACTGTTTGTCTATACATTATTTTTGTGATTCATGCTCATAACCTGCTGACTGTAGGCCTGATTATACACAGTAAACGCTATGCCAGGGGTTAAATAAGCTATCTTGTGTTTCCTGCTGGTGTTAGATGTCCCTTTTCTAGTCAACCTCCAGTACTGTCTGCAGACTGTTTTTATTCAAATTCAAATGAATAATTTGCATGCTGACATAACTCTGGAGGATACTACGTTGGCCTCCTGTTTACCACAAAACTGTTTACTCATCTGTGTTATGAAAAGCAAAATGCCAACTCTGCTCAGTTTGAGTGTTTGTGTGTGTCTTTCTATGTGTGTGACTGTGTGTGTGTTGAGACAGGAACCTTTTAGATTACCTTCCGGACTGGGTGTGTGACTGTAGAAAAATTGAGATGCTGGACGTCACGCACAACTTCCTGTCCGAGCTTCCTTCCAGGTAATTAACCTTATTCTTTCACTAATCCTGAACCTTTTCGACTGGAACATTATCTTTTATGTTACATCATTTGAACATATTCAGCCTCTTGTGTCCAGAATAAGAGGATCAGGTGTCATGTTTCACATGGTCGTGCTTTTTAACTGCTATTCATAATGTCCATCTTTGCATATTAGTGGGAAATTGGAAAGACTAAGACCCGCATGGTTGTAAAATATGCCTCCCTATAGTGCTTGCTGTCATTCTCTGCCAGCCCTCAATGCTCAACTCAGGCTTTTGCATTTGAATGAGACATCAGAAAAGCTTTGGCAAATGAGATCATTTTCCTCTATCCACTGTACCCACTTATGACTTATGTGATGTTTGAGGAGAGAATAAGAAGCCACTGTGCCGGTCACGTTCAGGCAGCCAAGCTGAAAAGGTCACTGGCGGATTAGTTAGCAGCGAGTAGTGAAGCCTGCACAGGGAGACGATGTTCTTTAGTCTGTTGCCTTTTTTGTTGGTCTGTTCTTTTTTCTTGTTCTAATCTGGCTCGCTAATGTCTCTTCTGGCCTCCAACAGACTGCTCAACAGCTTGAGTTTGAGAAAGCTGCTGGCGGGGAACAATCGTTTGCAGAGAGTGCCTGACCTACTTGACCACATCCCTCTGGAAGCCCTCGACTTCCAGCACAACAAGCTCGCCGAGCTCCCTGAGAGTCTGTTTTACAAGGCCTTAAAGTGAGTCTTCTCTTTTCTGCATGTCTTTCTGTTTCCTTTCACTCTCTGTCCTCAAGACTATTTATGCTATTAGTTGAATCCGTTACCAGCTGGTTCCTCTGCTATGAAGCGTTTACCTGCAGTGTGATGGTTTGGTTGACAGCTCACTGAGACTGTGGTCAAGATCAATTTAGCATTCCGAAACGTAACTTGAGCTTAATTTGCCCTGCTATTTCCTGTGTGGTAAATCACTTAACACCCATTAGGAGTTCAAACGCCCTAATGTACCTTCCCGTCTCGAATGCTGACAAAGGCAGTGATGACTTTGTGATTGATGGGGTTCCTGATATGTTGTCTAATAGCTGCACAGCTTAGAAGGGAAAGCATTTACACTCAGGACGAATAGAAACAATATATAGGAACTGGGTTGATGAGGAACATTCCAAGGCCAGAGATGTCTTAACAGTCTTGTAATGTTTGTGGGTGCAGAGATATCATTCCACTTTAATAATGTCTGACTCTGTTTTAACAGCATGACGAGTCTCATGCCCTCCTTTGTCCAAAGGACAGGCTTTATTACTGTTCAGTATGAGATAAGCACAGACAGCATCAAATACATCAGAACCAGTGAAGCTCAAATTACTGTCCTTCCTCTCGGTGCAGGTTCAACAGTATGTAACTCAATCCACTTACAGGGAGGCATCCTCTTCAGTATGATGAAATTAGGGGGGGGGGGAAATCAACCTTTAACCCACTAATGAACATAAACAAAAAAGCAACTGGATTACTGATCTTCCATTTGCTCTCATTTAATTTATGACCACAAATGTTTGCTATTTGTTTGCATTTGGAGGGTCATGGGAGGGTAAGGGTTTCCTTATTAGTAAAGAAAATCATAAAGTTGCATTATTTTTGACTATTTTGTATAATTTCCGGAACCCTGGAGGAGTCCAAAGTCCCTTTCGCACATGCAGTCTATCGCTGAAATGTTCAGGAACATTTCCTGCATGGGCTCATGTGAATGGGAGCAGGGATAGATATCCAGGGAAATCTGTAGTGCCAACTAACCGCCCCAAGACGGTGTGACATTTCAGGGAAAATGCTGTGTTGTGAATGAAAAAACCAATGTTGCAGCGACAAGCACGTAAAGGATTTAGTCCTTCTGACAAAAGAGGCTTCCATATACCAATCACAAAGACTCCACCGATGACATGTTTGAGTATTGAATGTCTCTGATTCAAGTAATCTCCAAAAAACATTACTCGTTGAATATTAAATACATTAAAACTGGACAAAAACAGCTCCTCACTCGCCATTTTCACATCCCGTTTTCTCCATCTTCTCTTGAGTTTAATGGCGGTTGGCTTTGTTGTGTGACCACCATCTGCTGGACTGACCCTTGCACCATCTATTTGGGAACTGCCATGACATGCATGAAAAGGTGCAATGCAAATGTTCCTGAATGAAGTGTCTGTTTGAATGGTGAACATCAGTAGCGGTGCCTGAAATGTTATCACAGAAATGGTATTTTGGACACAAATATCCACTCCTGCAGACAACTCAATGTTTAGATCCAGGTTCTCCGTTCATTGAAATGAGACAGGGTTGTGTGTATGCAGTCCTCAGACCTGGCTATAAAATACTGGGCAGGGTGGATATCGCTGTACAGCTTTTTAAACTAATGTATTTGTATGTATCTCTTCACTCACAGTCTGAAATACTTAAATGTGTCAGCCAATGCCCTGGAAAGTATTCCTCCTAGCAACTCGTTAGAGGAGAGCCTCAGCACTCTCCAGGAGCTCTACCTGACGGGGAACCTCCTGAATGAGAACTGCGGTGCTCTGTTGGTTGGACACCAAAACCTGAGGGTCCTCCACATCGCCTACAACCAGTTGCTCTCCTTCCCTGCCAGGTGTGTTACCTTGTTGATCACTGTTAATAGTATTCTTGTTCTGTGGATGTTTTACTGTAATGTTTGTGTATCTTTAGTAAGCTGAGTAAACTGGAACTGTTGGAGGAGCTGAATCTGAGTGGCAACAAGCTAAAGGCTATCCCCTCCACTGTGTCCAGCTGTAAGAGACTACACACCCTCATAGCACACTCCAACCACATTACTGTCTTCCCAGAGATCCTCAACCTGCCTGAGATCAAGGTCAGACTCATCCTAGCTGTGTTAGCCTGACCAGTGTGTGTGATCGTGTTCAGCCTGTGTCAGCTGATGTGTGTTTGGTGCATTTGTAGCTCGTTGATCTGAGCTGTAACGAGCTGACGGAGATCCAGCTGCCCGACTCGCTGCCTGCCACTCTGCAAGAGCTCGACCTGACGGGCAACAGCAGCCTGTTGCTGGAACACAAAACCCTGAACCTCTTCAGGTGAGTCATACAACCCAGACCGGTTCATTGAGCATGAAGAAGAATACGCAAAGACTATAAAATAGCCGTGTGAGGAGCTGTATGTGTACCGTCTACAGTTCTACCTCGTATATTTCTTCTCCTTTTTTAGTCACATCACCACCCTGAAATTAGACCAGAAATCCACGGCGACAGCAGGTGACTCGCAGAGTGCCTCGCCTCCATGGAAACACGGTTACTCTGAAATGAGTGGCCAAAGGAACAAGTGAGTACTACTTCTGTATGTTTTCCCTTCAGTAAAGAGCTTACGTTTACATAACTGCAGACAGAATCTGAAATGCCATATACAAGGAAACTGAACACTTGATTATTAATTCAGTGTCTTTCTAGTCTATTGTGACCAGCTGTACCTTGTGTCCTCTGCTGTTAAGCACAGAATCACTCATTAAATATCGCTGTGGTGCATTAGATATACTGTATATCTGTCAGTTTGGATGATGTACAGGTAGAGAGCATATTCCTACCACTTATATCTGAATCATTGAGACGCATGTACCACTGGCATCAGGGCAGTCAATGGACTGATAGAGCCTAATACGTCTATTTAATATCTGTTGCAAAGTGAATCATGGTTGAGAGCCTAGTGTGCCTCCTCCACGGCCACTACAGGGGCCCACACAGCAGTGTCTTTTATCAGCTGTCACCCCTCGACCTGGAGCTGCGGTGTCGTATGTATGAGGTTTACGTCTGTATGAGGCGCTGAGTCATCGTGTTAATGTGGATCTGTTGTTTGGGACAGGTTGTGTGTGTCGGTACTGGCTGTAGACCGGTTCAGAGACGGCGTGGAAGCATGTTATGGCATCTTTGACGGAGACCGCAATGAGGAAGTGCCTCGGCTGCTGCAGTGCACCATGGGAGATGTGCTATGCGAGGAGCTGCAGCATTCCTGTATTGACGATGTTTATATGTGCAACACTTTCCTCACATCACACAGGTAAGACCGATTTTTAAAAATGTGAGTCTCTTTTTCTTCTTGCAAATAAACAGACAAGTGCACTCTAATCTCTAAGTTTGTAGGCTGAAACCAGTGACTTGTGTTTGTATTGGACAGGAAACTAGGAATGACTGGCCAGAAACTGGGTGCTTCTGCCTTGCTGTGTTATATTCACCGTGAGCCTTCAGATCCAGGAGGCTACTTCAGCCTCACTGTGGCCAATGTGGGAACCTGCCAGGCAGTGTTGTGCCGGGATGGCCGACCCGTCCCTCTCTCTAAGGTTTACAGCCTGGAGAACTGCACCGAGGAGATGGAGAGAGTTAAACTCAGTAAAGCCATTATTACCGAGGTAATGCACAGCTTCCAAGTATGTTGGCTTCTTGTTTCTGCTGTAGAGCCGTTATGTAGAACTTCTGATCTAGTGTGTGCAGCTTCATATTGAGATGCCATACACTCATCTACAATTATAATGGCACTTCTGTTTTATAGGATAACAAAGTGAGTGGAGTGACATGCTGCTCTCGCCTGCTGGGCTGCTCTTATCTCTCTCCCTGGGTGCTTCCAAAGCCCTGGGTGCACACTGAGCCTCTCTGTTCCCAGGATGAGTTCTTGATCCTGGGGAATCGAGCGCTGTTTGAACGAGTCTCCTACCAGGAGGCCGTGTGCACTGTTCAGGCTGTGCAGGATCCTCGCGCCGCTGCCAAGAAGCTGTGTTCACTTGCTCAGAGTTATGGTTGCAAGGACAATATCGAGGCTGCAGTGGTATCCCTGCATACAGGTGAGGACAGCTGTACCTGTGACCCATCCGTCTCCACCACTGAACCACGGGGTCCACCTCCCGTTGCTGTGCCGGTGCCTGTGACCCCAGGCCCCAGTGACCCAGCCACCTTTTCATCGAGCAGTGGTATTATCTCCGAGTTCAACAGTGAGACGTCGGCCTCAGAGGTAGGCAGCGAGGCGGGGTCCACTGCTTCAGATGAGCACCCATCCTCTGGGCCTGCGTCCCGCCCAGAGAGACGCTGTAGTCTACACCCTGCTACCACACTGTGTGGGATCATGGTTCCAGGCTCGGTTGGGGCAGGAACACACCCAGGCCTGTTCCAGCGGCAGCCCTCCTGTGCCACGTTCTCCAGCAACCACTCTGACAACGGCTTGGACAGTGACGACGAAGCGCCGCTTGAGGGTGTAATCTCCAATGGCAGCAAGCTAGAAGTCGAGGTGGACATTCACTGCTGTGCTTTCCAACTACGGTCAGGGGCCCCTGAGAGCCCCAAAAACCTGGACCTTGAAAAGCGAGGCTCTGACTATCCCAATGGCAAAGTGCGAAGACAGAACAGCGTGGTGGTTTCTGCTACAAACGGCTGCCTGTTGGCTGTATGTGGCAGAGAGATTGCAGACCTCAAAAAGTCTCCTTCCACATCCAGCCTGTTTGGGAAGAAGCTGTCCAATGGCTCTGTGGTAGCCCCTGAAGACAGTCATAATCTCATCGAGGTGGCCCTGGAGGCTCCGAAGAAGAAATTTGGCTACTTCAATGCCCCAGCTCAGCAGGACCCTGAGGACCAGCTCATCGTGCCTCCCAGCCTGGAGCAGGAAGTCAGGGAGCAGCTCAGAGGCCATAGCCCTCTGGTCACTGGCCCCTTGCCATCCATACCCCCTTCCGTTAAAGACCCTGTGTGGGATCATCCAAGCCCCCCTGCATTTACCTCCAACCTGGTCCCAGGTCCAGGCCCGATCCCCATCCTACAGCAGGAAGTCTACGATACGGCCCTCTAGAGGGGGGACAGAGCACAGCACCATGTGGCTGGAATTCTGTGATTGTGCCATTCCAGAGAAGAAGGGGAGATTTCTTTCTCATACATGAGGGATATTCCCATTCAAGTTGCCATTCAGATCTTTTTGTAGGACAAGACAAACCTGTGGGACCTTGATAGTCACTAAGTGATGATGCACCATTAATGTGAGGTAAAAAAAAAGGGGGGGGGGGGGGGTTCTGTGCACAGTCTGAGTGTAGGGGCGACCAAAATCCCAGTTCATAACGTGATGTTGTGAAAAGGGTGACTTGGGATGGGATACCTCATGCATTAATATGTGTCAGCAACATTTCCCTTTACTTGGAAAGCAAGCAATCTAAAGGGTGTGTAGGGGGGGTTGTGTTCAGTGAGGTCAGAGCCCCTCTCCACGGGCTCCGTGCTCTCTCACGTCCTGGAGAGAAGCCCTGTGATTGAAACGTGAAAAAGTGCCTACTGCAGACGACTCAGACTGGAGCTCCCCCACATCCAGTCTGTGAGCTTGTTAGTTAGATTTGGAGGAGGGCCACCGTCTCCAAGAGGCCAGTACTGGCACCGCTTCTGCTCTCCTCCTCTTCCTGTTGCTTTCAGAGGAAATCAGACAGCATAAATGCTTGTAAGGCGCATAGGATTAGAAGATGTGAAGGCAAAATAACTGCATTTAGATAGCCAGAATCATTATGGTTGGGTTTTATTTTTGACATTCCCACACTCTATATAAATATTCTTCTATATAGGATAAAATAATTCTATACAGTGTAGTACACAGTCACAGATAGCAGCCAACTGACATGGTGTGCTTGAGCTGCTGACACCAAGATTGAAACATATTTGCTTTTTAGAGCAATGCATTTTGAATAGCTGTCAAAAATACAAAGTAATTTAACTGTAGAGCGGATGTGTTGTAGAGTTCACGTGTCCAGTATAATCTGTGACAGTGCATCATCAAACGATCTCCCTAAGAACTGCATAGGAAAATACAAGTTTAATTTCAATTTAGTCCGTTTTATTGTCACTGGTACGTTGACCCCAGGATGTTTGGATATTATTTTTATTTAAGAAAACCCATCAAGGCACAAATGTGAGTACTTTCAAGCATAGAAGCAGTATTTTAATGTACTGTAAAATACGTCTACAGATACTAAGATTGTAAGATTTATTCTATCTGATGTTTGGGAGCTGCTACCTTTTTACATATGGAGACATCCATCCATGTCCTTGCAGGCCAATTCGGTTATTGACATTTTTAGCAGCAGATTTTCTTTCAGCTTTGCTCACTAATGCTGCCCGTGCATCATTTTGGCCCATTATAAACAGAACCAGAACCCTATTTCCTTATGATGTGGTCTGTGTATAAACGAACATTGACCCATAGTTCTACAAGGATGTGCAGAAATAAGGGACAATTCTCTTTCTCACTCCCACACATTGTATTTATTCCATTTATCGATCAAGGGGCAATGTTGCAATGAGGTCACACAGATGACATAAAACATGATCAATCAATGCAGCAGTATAATTTACTGCTTTGCTTAACAATATGGTTCAGTCCCTTACTATAAGTGAAGGGTTGAACCATGAATAATGCATTTCCCTCATTAAGTCACAGGGATTCAGCAGTCGCTTTCATCACTCCCCAATTTTTTCCATTTTTTTATAATATTTGTAGAATCAATCAAATGTATCTCAGTATAAATAAAACAAAACTGCATTATTATTATTTGAATTATCAGGTGAATATTATGGAGACCTGAAAACTTCCGTTTGCCCGTTCCTGAACTTTCCCACCTTGTGCCAAAAGAGAAAGCGGTTCTGCCGGGGCTGCTGGGTAATTGTCAGTGATTACTACAGGAGATGTATATTTTTGGTTGCCACTGGTGCAATTCTGGCATTCCACAGCTGTTGCATAGCTGGACCTTTCAGTGTTCCCTTTTAGCCTTAAATTGAACACGTCTCAGTATTTTTGAAAGGAGAAGCCCTTTGTTTCATCCCGCTCATGTTCTGTTTGTGGTCTTTAGCTCCAGTGGTTTGTTCTGCCCCTCTATCCTCCCTTTGCTCCAATGAATGAGTGATACGTCAGTAATGAAGCCTTAATTGATGTATGAGTCGATTCTAATTTTTACGTTTTTGTCTCACAGTTAAAAGCACTTTGTACATAGAAAATAGTGATATTCAGAGTTATGTATATTTGAGTTTAATATATGAGATAATATTCAACATGGTGTGCTGGGATTTTCATTCTCTCTCACTCCAACATATCACCTCTAAGAATGCATAGCCAACAGAAATGATGATAAAGTGACATAATGACAATTCATTTACAACATTCATTTTACGGTGTTTTTGATGTGACAAACATTTCTTGTTTTATTAAAAAAAAATGTTTGCTCTCAATTACATCTGAATTTTATATAAATATTAATATTTACATTTTTCCGACATCAGCACCACACTCAGAATAATATATGTTCTTAACGATCTACCAACATTACTCCTTATGCTTCATAAAACTAAATTTGTCCCCCTTTCTGGCAGAACATTAGGATATAAGGTTATTGTTGTTATTTTGTACTCACTATCTATATTTGGTCGAAACATTGTGGTCAAACATCTGACATACCTGAAGTGTTTTTAAACTCCTCCATTATAATGACATGTAATGAAAACAGTAGTCTAAGATAATGATTAACGTCATCCAAATCAAAGATCCAATATTGTCCTTATTATGCTTATTTGGAATTCAGACACTGATTTAAACTAAAATATTGTATATTTTTTTCTTCTAAATGTTAAAGAATGACAAACCATATTCTCTGATGAGGTGAAGAATTTGTTTCCCGTCACTTTATTGATCAACCTCTGAGATGTCAAACACCTGGATGATGGATTATGACAGGTGAACCTGCCACGAGGAGCTAGAAAAGCTCAACAACAGATTCTGATTGTGAGCGATATTGGCAAACATCTGCACATTTGTTGGAAGACTGAACTGTTAAAGCAAGTTTAGAGGGGAGAGATTTCAATAAGGTTTCAAACTAAATGGTGGGAATTTGCTCATACAAATATGCAAAGTGTCAATGATATATAGCATAATATATATATATATATATATATATATATATATATATGCATATATATGCATATCGGAGCTTCATTTTTCATCACCTCAAACAAGACTACAAGAATCTTATTTCTCAATATGTATGAAAAATGAATGATGTATGTATGATGTGTGTAATTAGGGATTGTATGTGTAAAATGCATTTCTCTGGCTCATTTGCAGTGTAGGTTTTATTAAGTTGGACTGCAATGCACTGGTAAAATGAATGCTCTTCAAAAATCACCCTGCTCGGGTTTTGTCTGCAGTTGTACACTCACTGTTCATCCATCCTATCCGTGTCCTGGTTGATGCATATATTCACCCACTGTCCTGTCCAGTGTACATTTCCAACTTGAAGTATAAGAATAATGATCCATCAGTATATGTGTACATATGCCAAATATGCGCGTAGGTGCAGGAAGAGGGAGCACAGGGTACAGTGCATTGGCTTAAAATAGTCCCTTTAATTCTTTAGTGGAGGATGTCTAATAGTGAAGTGCTCCTAATCCCCTTCGTGCACCAAAAAAGAGAGTATTTGCATTTGATTAGGCTCCAGCGTCAGTGTGTTTGAAACTGCTGAGTCATTCCTTGACTGTAAGGGATCATTTCCTCTGCACAATTTAACAAGCTCCCTGTACAGCTCCCTGTGTTTGTGTGTAAACTGAAGCTTAAGTGCACATGTTCAATAAGTGTATGCATGCCTGTGTGAATAATGGATTGACTGTAGTTCTGCGTGGGTTTAGTGAATGAAACCGATCCAAGATGCTCCAGTTGTTTAACATGTGACCAAAGTAGCCATTGTTTAATCGCACAGTTCCTTTCTGTACATCATTTTCTAGAAATGCTTGAATATTTTTTTCTCGATGCCAAGAAGCTGATGTTTATTTTTGTACTTCATTGTTTCATGCACATTTATATTTCCCTCTCCACTACAGAATTTAAAGTGATGGGGAATCTACAGAAAACTGTCATTATGGTACTTTATTTGAAGGTACTAATTAAGGCTGTATTTAATGTCGAAAGCATGCCGTGGATATAAATCAACATAAAAGCATAGAGTACATACAAAATGTGGTTTATTTGTACGAAATGGAGCATATCTAATATTTGGAGGTTTTTATTCTAGCATGCAGATTACTGCTAAAATTGAGTTCTATGTTCAATAACCAAAAGATTTATAATTTAGCAACAGGACTAACGAGCACTTTGGCTGTGTATCAGACAGACTTGTACTCCCCTTAAACTTGAGTGGATGGTTGTTGTTTTTCTTTGAAATGCTGCTATCATTCGTTTTGAGCAGACAAGCAGTTTTCAAATTAACTTTAAGCCAAGTAGCAATAAAACTTTTTACTGTGAATTTTTTTGTCCAGTGTCCATTTTGCTCAAGTCTTTATGATTTCATGCCAATAAATATCATCAATATGACTCTTTTTGGTCAGTATAAGATATATGTCTTCAGTTTTATTTTGTCATAATGAAATAGGAGATCACTGATGTTTTTAAGTTGGTTTCCGTAGATGTTTTCTCCTACAATCAAGTGTGCAGAAGTCCAAAGTAAATTCCACAACACAGTACATCTGCCATCTGTTGGTGAAGCTCAGAATGACAGCTGGAACTCGAGCGGAACGGTCGACAAATTACACAACAATGTTAGGTTCGTGGCATCTTTCAAGAAGTCTGTGGAGGAGCCATCATATTATTTATTGCTTTGAAATACTGGGATCATTTAGGGTTTTAATGTTTTCAAAAAAGCTTTGCTGCATTGTGCTCCCATGATGCAGAAAACTGGATATTTTTCTTTTGAAGAGCTTGAGACTTTTGGTTTCGAGAAATAGTCGATTCACTTTATTACAGCAACCTTGTATAACAAGATCCAACTGCCAGGTTTAATCATGAAAAGGCTGAGCTTCACTCTCGCATAATGTCATAACTTGGAACACACATTTCTTTGTAGCTTAAGAGATGTCGGTCTACGGGAGCTCCAGGGACTACCTGTGTTAGATCAGATGACCTTATTTAACTGGCAACGTCTGATACTCAAGTTGCCCTTTGTCCCGGCTTCAAAACTGACTCTTGAGAATGAGTAAGCATTTGTAAGAAATATTTCTGGCAATCTAATTGTTTATGTATTTTTTAAATTATTCATGTTATTTGATAAAAAACAACAAAAAATACAGCATTTGAATGGTTTATTATAGCTACACGTTTATATAAGATGTAACAGACACAGTACCCAAGTATGTAAACTGGAGAAGTAGCAAGAATACAAATTGTACAAAATCTATTTTAAAAACTTCTTAAAAAAGAATAAAAAAGTGAATAAAAATGACATTCAAGAGTGAATACATAACATAATATGACAAATAAACTCCCAATGTTTCTCGCCACAAGGATTTCAAATCAACCGCACGTTTGTTCAAAGATACCAACGAGAAAAAAAAAGTCTTATAAATGATTGTCCTCATTTGTCCTTTGCTTCTTTAGCTCCCGGACTGACCTGAAAGCTCTGACTGCTAGAACGGCACCAGCGATGAAAACAAACACCCCCAGCACCCCAAAGAGACCTCCTGCAATATCTGCCCCATGGAACTGGCACTCGAAGCCCTTGTGCCCTTTGCTTTTGTACATCTGCTCTCTCTCTGTGCAGACAGGATCATTGTAGGTTTCCTGCAGCTTAATAAAGTAGAAGGCCAGTGCAGGGATGTAGCCCAGGCCGATCAGGAGGTTCAGCAGAGCCTCCCCCAGCAGCACAGGAGGCCAGCGGTACGGGATCCTGAAAACCCCCAGGGCGAGCATGGCACAGGCGTAGATCATTAAAACCCCACCGCAGGCCATGGTGAACACATAGGGAGGTTGCTTGAGCTGATGGAACAGCCGGTCCAGCTCCTTCACCCTGTCTGCGTCGGCTCCGGTGAAGGCATTGGCTCCACCAAAGTGATAATAGTAGAGTCCCCCGAGGCTGGCCAGGTCACGGTAGCCCCCGTTGTTGCTGTAGGGCACTCCGGCACAGATGACGAGGAGCAGATTCACAAACAGCTCCATCAGCTGGCAGAGACCTGGGAGACACCGGATAAATACTGCATTAATGGAGCAACATGGTGAGATCAGACCTCATACGATGGGTGAATTTATTGATCAACAGAAATATAGCAATTTTTTAAAAGTTAAAATGCCAAATATATGCGGGTTTCAATCAATGTCCACTTTTTTTCATTTGCAAAGCATGATTAATTTGTGATTAAAGGGGAATATAATAAAAAAAATATATGTATATTTGGACTAAAATAAATATACTTGCCTCTGCTGGTTAAGATGTATCTGAGATTGTAAAGAGCTCGCCTGTGTTGAGGCTCATAGGGCTCCCCTTCAGAGTGATACACCGAAGTATCTCTGGACCTACAGGGACCATAACAGGAGCAACCTCAAAATACAAATATACATTTTTATGTAAACTGCCACAGATGGTGAAAGCTGTGTGTTGGAGACATGACTTCCTTACAGTCTTGAGGGTCCTTCATGGTCCCGGTCTCTGTAAGCCGGTTCCTCATGAGAGGTTGTTGGTCTGTTTGGTTTGGGACTCCTGTCACCAGCAGAGCCTCTCTTGTCTCGTGGCTTCTGGTTGCGACCTCTGTCATCATGGTGGTCTCCATGGGGGGAGTAGTCTCTGTCTCTGTCCCTGCTCTTGTACTCGTCATACACGTCACTCCTCTGGTGGTGTCTTCCTGTCCTCTCTGGCATCTCCCTCCGCCTACAAAAGAAGAGCATGGATGAATGCATCCTATGTGGAGCCGAAACTAAATCACGCTCCGAAGCACATTCTTGCGAGAGGCCCAGACCAGCGGCGCACCTGTCCCATAGCGGAGCTCGTGTTCTTACGTAAAGTAAATGTTTTCTAGGCTGTGAATCAACGACGAAACATATATATATATATATATCCCCCTACCTTTTGGACTCCGTACACAATGTAAACTTGTCTTCGTTTCTGCCGAGAAAAAAACAACCCACTTCTCTCAGCTTCCGGTTTGAGATCTCCGCCTCGTGCTACTCACCTGTGTTGTGCCACGCCCACTAGGTTAGGGCTCATTTGTGGTAAACCAAAAAGAAAAAGGAAACGTGACATTTCTAATGCTAATGTTACATTTTAATGCTTAATTCCCCCCCGTGTATAGCAGTTTACATTGCGATGGGTGTATACATTATGCAGGCTATATGTTGTTATGTTCATTATTGTTTATGACAACGGCATTTTATTTCCTGATCAGTTTGACCCATATATGACAGGACACAGGCAGCTGCATTAGCGTCCCATAAATATCGGAAAGTGTAAACAAACCGTTATTTTGAGTCGTGCTCAACTTCCAAAAACACACAAAATTCTGCGATTCATGCCTCAACCCGGACGTGATCGCAAACAGCGCACGCGGTCACGCTCCAATCATGAAGTCGGTGGTAATATTACACGAAATTACTTTCAGTACTTCCGCTGAAGTTTAGACACATTTCAAAATAAATGTCGATTAAAAAGGTGACTTCCAGTGTCGGGTCATTCATATACCCCACACCCTGTAGTTACACGAGATAGACAATTATTGACTGTTGTATATTCATGCAGTTCACATGATACAAGTAATGCCCATAAAACGATTAAAGATTTTTCATTTCAAGCAAATATCTCAGTATCTAAGATTGAAGAATTGAAGGTCTCTCAATTTCCTCCAGTTTAACTTACTTTAGGAGCCCAGCAATTAATGTATATTACCAATGATGACAGTAAACGAATTAATACTTTGTTGTTGTTTTTTTCCAGCACTGCTGGATTTCAAGCTATTTGAAGCAACTGGCCTATAGTATCAGGCCTTTTTATTAGTATCAGGCCAAATTATTGGCAATACAACCAATAAAAAACAATTTCAACTGAGTCAGGTGTTGCTTTTTAACTGATCTTGAAACCATATCAGTAAGGGTCCATGTGTCAAACTCTAAATGTAAAGATGTTAATTTAATATCTTCATGTGAGTTTTTATTATTTTCTTCTTTTCTATATTTATGTGTCTTGATTTTTGCAATGCTTGCTTTTATTTTTCATTTCCTCATACTTTGTTTGTTATGCACCAATATGCCAAAGCAAATTATTTTTGGTCACAGCAGGCTCACAGTAGGCTGCATCACTGTAGGGCTTATCTACCGTCCGAGATTGAGACTTTTATTGTGAAGTCCGGGACCAGAACACCACCGGAAGTGTTTGTCGTTACTCACGAGCTCACGCTGCCTCTACAACCGACCGCGCGCTCGGTTGGCTAGCAAGCGAGGAAGAGGCTAGACAGAAATGGCGGTGACGGCGAACAGCATGAAGTGCTGATGCATTACATGGCTCAAAACTTACGACTGCCAGGACAACGTCGGAAAAATCACAATGACGTCGAAGTAGGACACCTTTTGTGACGGCCATTACAAACCTACAACACCTTCCCGGGAGGAGTTTTCATCTTTTCAGCGGAGGAGAGAAATTCTCACCGGGAGCATGGCTTCTTACAGCAACCAGGTAGCTAAGCTAACGTTAGCCGGCTAACGTTAGCCTGCAAAACAACCCCAGCTGCACGCCGTGTAACGTTATGCATTTACTCGCCCCTCATTTGTACAACCCTCTGACATAAAATAGTGCCGTGCTGTAGCAGCAATGTGTACAGGTGCGTGTTGTTATTCGAAACGTTTCCGTTCGTGTCATTGAAAACGTTGGACCTGAAAAGTGCTTGCTAATGCCCCCCTAAGCCTCATTGAAACACCAGAAGCATGGCAACGTTAGCTAACAGGCCCGTTGCTCCTCCATTCAAATGAGACAGTGGTACTATTCGCTGCACTTTTTGAGGATGTGACAGCCACGTTTAGGCTTATGACACGGGACTGTGCCCGATCTTAGTGTTGGTGACACTTTGGTGCGGGATCCCATTAGTGACATGTGATTTTTCCCCCTCCTAGCACAAAAGCGATATTGAAAACTGCTGCGTGTATGCATGGCCCACCTGCTCAGTGCTGCGACAGGCCTTTTCCCGAGCATACATTTACATTTTACCCACTGGCAGTAACCGTGAATGAGTGCTAACGGTCGTGTTTTGCGCGTCATACCGTCTGAAAGCGGGTTTTGCGACCTCTCCGTCCACTTAGCTCCTGATGCTAACAGCTTTGCACAGATTGTTCGGGTACACTCTGCAGTCAGCCCGCTAGCCAGCTAGCTCAATTCGTATGCGACAGTGTGGGCCTTCGTTGATAGCGAAGGTTTATTTGATGTGGAAACGAATTAAAAGACAGGAGTCAGACACGCGTGTGTGCGCCGTTACAACACGAGTCTCCCTGAGACTTGAGATCGTAGATAACTTGGCGAGTTTGATGGCATTTCTGAGACTCATGTGGGAAGGCCCATTTTGAAGTCTAGCTAAGCATGCAGACATGCCAGGTCTGAAGTTTGTGCTTATTAACTGACATTTAAATTTCACGTCAGACAAACACAAATCTCAAAAATTCAAATTGAACTTAAACTAGGCAAGCATGCTTCAAATCTGGCTGACATGCTTTCATATTTCTTCCTGGCCTCAAAATAGAGTGTTTCTATTGGTTCACTGTTTAGCAAAGTAAAAACCTTGAGTGTAAACCTGCCCCCTTTTCTTTAAAACACAGTGGTCAGCTTGTGAAGCGCATCATCATACCCAATCATATTGAGTTATCTTTACACAATGAGGCATTTGTTTTAAATAGCATGTAATGAATAGCAGAATATAAATAATAAAGTTAGTAAATTGCTTGAATGAACATATGGACAGATATGACCCTAAACTAACCGTTGACCAGTTTCCTCAGGCAACTGGATTTGGACCCCTGTCAACTATTCAATTTGGTCTGGGTGCTGCATTTGGCCAACTCCTTTTAATGGCTCACTCTCTGTGTAAAATACTGTTGTCACATTGGTTTGGTCTGTGAGAAATAAAAAATCCACAGGATTTTAATATAAGAGCTGATATCAAGACGACCAAATCCAAAAGAAAAAAGTTGATGAATATGCGGTGCAGCTAAACTCTTCTTACTCTTCTGAGCATGAACTCAGCAAAACAGGTAATTCTGGAAATACTAAAATGCTGTTCTGCATCTGATGAATATGTACAACAGTCAACGGTTTATTTATCATTTCAAATGTGCGACCTGAAAGTAGTATGCTACCATCATTGTTATATTTTGTCCAATTCATAAAGCTTAGCCACCCCGGCAGATTACAATGGATCAATCATTTTAGTCTTTTTCTTTTGAGGCAAGGGTTTGTTGCATTAAATAAGTGAGCTTAGTTGCAATAATGTGCTATAGAGTTGTAGTAAGACATTTAGGCAACATATTTCCTCACATTGAAGAATGTCTAGGTGACTACAATTATTTGTTCACTTTGGTTATTTAGTTTTAACTAGTTTAGTTATTATTAATTATTAGTTTGTTAGTAATTTGAGGTGAAACAATGTAGATGAAGGTTTGGTTGGCTTTTCTAAAGTTGTATTCACCAACTTATGCAAAACCCAACGAAATGTCATGTGTACTTACATGTTTAAGCTTATACCTCAGCAATAGTTTGTCTTCCACTGTTACACAAAAACACAAAACAGAACCAAGCATCAAATTTAGGTGCCTTTGGCAACTATTATTGCTATATTCTCCTTATTTTTGTAAAGTTACTGTGTAATGGCCGATATCTGCCAAAGCATAAATCTGTGAGTGAGAAAGTAATCCTCACTATCCTCAGGGGGAAAATACATCCAGCATGCTGAAACAAATCGGACTATCATCCAAGTTACCTAGAATTTTAAGCTTTGTCAAATATACCACAAGATGCAAATTCAACAGCATTACAGAAATCTAGTCATGCTGCTGTGCGTCCACACTAAAATATCTCAACAACTATTGGCTGGATTGTCCTTAAGTTTTGTGCAGACATTCATGGTCCATTGTGAGCCTAATAATTTCATGATTCCCTGGTTTTTATGGTAACATTTCACTTTTCCAAACATTATCAATAATACTTTTGTAAAATCCATAAGTGATTTCCCAACAGCCTCAGTTGTAAATTATCTACATTTGTAACGTACCTTTTTTTTACTTAAACGCTTAACAATTTCTCTCATTCACCCATTGACACACATTCTTTTCTTATTTAAAAAAAATCTTTTGGCGTGTTTGCCCTTATTTAGATAGGACAGCATGATCGTAAAAGGGGGAAGAGAGGCAGACAACATGCAGAAAGAGTCGCCAGTTGGATTCAAACCCGCTGATTTAGCCTCAGTACGTGGGGCGCCAACTCTACCGACTGAGCTATCCGGCACTCCTGACAGGTTCCAGTGGTGGCTTTGTACATGCTGCTAGCATGCGGCTGACTGTTGTATCTAAAAAAAAAAAAAAAAAAAATCCTGCAGTACACAAAAAAGGGCTGCAACTAATTATTTTCATTATGGGTTAGTACTGATTATTTTCTCAAATAATTGCGCAGTCTTTAAAATGTCAGAAATCCGGTACAATTCCCAGAGTCCAAGGTCTTCAAATGTTCTTTATCGTCATACCAATGTCATCGCTCAAGCCTAGTCGGTATAAGAAGGGCCAAAAACCTTTTTGAATTCTGATTAATGAAATGGTTGTTTTATGCCTTCTTACTAACACATCAGTAAATGAAGGTGTTCTCACATAGTTGAGTTGCTTACTGTCAAGGATTCCTTTCTTCTGCTGTCGTTTCATGCTCTGTGATCATATGTCACTCTATTACTACAGCACACTAATATGCAGGCACAGGCATTCTCCAGAGATTAATTGGAAACTTGTGTGACCTTATTTGTAGTGGTGCTACTGCATTTTCATGCTTCGCCAAGTTGTCCATTAATAACTCTGTGTTGCAATTAGAGAGAATGAGCACAGTAGAGCTCGGCATATCCTCTGGTATGGTGAGAGTACACATTGGGTCCTATTCATGAATCGAGGGGACCACTTTTGTGTGTAAACTGTTCGCAGAAGGAACTTGATGTGTTTCGGCAATCATTAAAACGTTAGTAGCTCCGAATTGTTCGCAGTTATTGACAAAATCTACTCCTTCCTCCCATTGCTTGTAGAGCTAAGAGTTGTCTAGGCTACATGTTGAATAATAAAAAATATGAATCGGGTGTCGAGTAGAAAATTGCTGAATTCAGCTAAATATCAAGATACCAGAATTTCCTTTTTTTTGTGCCTTAGTCAACTTAAGGAGATTCAGGTGTAATTTGTGCAAAGCTGTTGATGGCAAGCTTCTGTTTGACTGATGATTTTCACACATCTGTAGATAATATCAATTACAGTTGGAAAAGTAAAGTAAGAAAGTACCAATAACGAAGCCCATTCATATACGAGAATCGATCTCTGGTCACATGTTATGCATCGTTGTACTTGAAACGTGTGAAACAGTCAGTAAAAGCTTCTTAAGAATGCATATTATATTGGATTACTATTCCAGCCCTGCACTTTGTTAGGCTAGGACCTTCCTATAGCCCTTTTGGGTGTCTGTGTGTGTGCATGTCTGTGTGATGTCATCACTAAACTGTTGAAATCATACAGATGGCTAATTTGTTGTAATCCTCAGTGCATACGATCAGCAAGGGAAGCTTAGTGTGGTACGTGTGGCATGCCTGCAGAAAGAAGCAAAGGGACATTCTTTCTGTTGTGATTGTATTAGCCATCCTGAGGCCATTGGATTATGGCTGGCTGTTTGTCCCTTGTAATGCCATTTCAGCAATGTGGGCCCTCGCGTGGGGCCTCATTTGCAAAGAGTTACATATGCTTGAGCTGCACTTTCTTTTCTATGTGCCTCCGCTTTCACGTCCCACTGTTTATTGCGCTGAAAGGATTAACGGCATGGCGAGTGAGTTTCACCTTTTTTCCACTGCTTTTGTTTGCACATGTGGACACTTGGGTGACACAGTGCAGTGTTTCCCCTGAAGGTGTAACGCTATATTGAACGTGTACGTCTGCAGACTGTTTGCAACATGACGGTTCCACTGACATCTATTAAACTGGCTACACCAGACACGAGCTGGCGGTTGCTTTAGGAACTTTACCAATAAGACGGTAAAGACGAGAACAAAATGATTAGTGTTGTTAATAATGAACTGTTGACCGATTAATGCTACCAGTTAAACAGTGAAGAGATATATTAAAAATATAGGTGGCTGGAGAGCAAGACACAGGAACTTGATTTGAGTCTTGGGGGTTTGAAACATTTGTCAAATTAATTGAACACACACTTTATTGCTATGTTCACAGCTAGGATTGAACATTTTCAATTATGATGCCTTGAATTTGATAACGATACCACAACAATACATTTTTTGATGCTTTGCTTGAATGAAAACGCTTCAATGAAAAGTGCTTTACAGTAAAAACAAAACAATATTGATTAATATAATAAGTCATCGGTTAAGAAAAAAACTGAAACAGCGACGACCATTCTCATAGGGCGTAAGCCAGACCATATGAGGCTTTAAAAACAGTACAGGAAATAGTAACGTAAAATCTTAAACTTGCATGTAACCAGTGAAATGCGGCACGGCTTGGTGTGATGCGGTCGCTTCTCTTAGTACTCGTTAAAAGCCTGCCCGCAGCGTTTTCTATCACCTGCATTCTTTGGATGTTTCGCCTGCTGATGCCGCAATAAAGTGCATCGCAATACTCGAATCTGCAGGACATAAAAGCATGGAACATATTTCCAAGTATGCAGAGAATCACCTCATCTACGTTGTCTTAGTTGGCCAAAGCAAAACTGCACGACTTTAGTCACCTGAGCAACAAATGAAAATTCTCGATAAAAAAAAAAATGACACCTAGGTTGTGGACCTCTTTTATGTACTTGTCGTTTATTAATATCTGATGATCCACTTTAATCCAAAAAACAATTTCATATTTAATTTGAACATATGATAATGTTATAATTTATGGCCAGGTCTAAATAGCCAAATAGCTGCCGTGTGACTCGGGGGGTCTAAATAGACACTCCATATCATTTTCCAAGCTCTCCTGCCAATTTCAACATAGATTTATTGTTCACAATGTGGCATTATCAGAAAAATGTTCTGTTGGCCCCCGGGCTCTGGTGGTCTCTGGTCATGATCCCCAGTACCTGCCATACTGAGTTTTGGCGTTGACTTGGTACCTAAGTATCGGTGCCGCTTGTAGGCCAACCCCTTCAAACCAACATCGTTAACATGGCATTGTTTCCTCACAAGTCTTCTTAAGATTTAATACCGCAGTATAAGTGGATTGAAGTTAATTAGTGTCACTAAGCAGGTTATCCTCACGTAAATCCAGTGTGGTTTCCAAACCAAATGTACAAATTATAAATGGGTAAATAACATTTTATTCGTGGTGTAGCTGAATTAAAATATATCTGTATATCTAAAAACAGTGCTGTTCAATGGCCAATCATTGCCATCCATGCTGTTGTCTTAAAGGTCGAGTAGGTGATTCTATTCAGAAACACTTTCTGTTGTATTACTTGAAATCCTCGTCATACCGATAGCAATGAATAAATTAAATGCTCTGACATAAAAATGTAAATGTCATCTGTGTCCGTGGTAGGACTGCAAAACGCCGTCCAAACAAAACAAGTCGGGCCGGAGGAAATAATATACTTCCTGATTGCACTCCGATCTGGAGCACTCGTTTGGCGTTCTGGGGGAGTGGCTTTGAACAGGGCTGAACGAAGGGGGCGGGACTTATTTAGTTCGCCGATGCATTAAAAGTCAGCGTTTTTCCAAATGACCTACTGTGCCTTCAAGTGATTAATTTATTTATTTATTGACTGTTTACTGCTGCAGATTTCTCGCTGACAATCAAAAACAAGTTGATTTGTTTTAAGGATGAGGGTGCTTCGTGGTAACAACTCAAAAACCTCAAACCTGAGCTCTTTGTGTATATGGTTTATGTATAACACTGCATGACTCAGCACTTCATGTTTCACCTTTGCACAAGCCAGCAGTGCAGTCTTGGCTGGGTGATGACTGACTCTAGTAACCTAGATATCCAATGACTGTGGTATTGGATCAGCTCCAGTTATGAGGTGGAACATCCTGTCCTTCACCGTGTATATTCAATGACTTCAGTCTATTCTTTATATTTACTAACATACTAATGGTTATATTGATTTCTTCCCACAGTACATCTTCGGGGAATTCAGCCCTGATGAGATCAATCAGTTTTTTGTCACTCCACGATGTTATGTCGAGGTAAGGATTCAAATTAGATTTTTACATTAATAAATCATTCTGACATGATGGTTGCCCTTTTTACAAGATATGGTTTCCTCTGCTGGTCAGAAAGTAAGGGACGGGGTTCCTGGGAAAAGTCAAACCCTAATTATAATGCAATACTTTGAAATAAAATGTTTTGGTACAACCATTAAGTCAGTATTGTTTTTCAATGCTCAATGTCATTTTTGGATGTTTTTGTTTAATAACTAATTTTGTGTTTTGCTTTCACACAGCTTCCTCCGTTCAACGACAAAGTCCCATGCGTCAGTCAGTCTTCTGGTATGTACATGTCACGCACTCATTTTCTAGATAATCCATTTTTTTCTTAATATTTTATTAGCATCAAAAGTCTATTCTCATGTTACATAGTTGTTTAAAGCAGGTCTTAAAAATGTAAGTTAGAAGCCCAGGCTGAACGGACCTGACTTGCCTGACTGGGAGATGATATTCATGTGATTATTTTTGCATATATTTATACATACACTATATATTGTTTAGAATGGATTCCATATCCCAGTAGATCTCGACAATTACATTAATTTAAGAATAAGTCAGCCATTCTCATTCTTTAAATATTGTGCCACCAAATTAAAGATGTAATAGCAGCCACCTGTCTTTGATACCCGTTTTCACATGACATTTGCCTTACCTTGATTTGTATTGATTATTTAGGAAGTTACTGCACTCCTGCTGTACCTTATATTATGGAGTCAATGGGACTGCAGGTTTGCGGTGAGTTGAGGAGTCTGACACCCTGTGGCTTGACTAGCTGTTGTTCGTTTGCTGTAAAAACTCAAAATCCAGGTTTCAAAAACTGGTGGCTTTCTAAACCTTGCGCCTGTATCCTTTCTCTTGCCTGTTGGTAAAATCTGTAGAGCTTTGCATGCTCAAGATACTATTAAGTGTCTTCTCTTGCATATAATGCATTTTCACCACTGCAGGGCTCCAACTTGAATTACACTCGGCGTTACTTTTCATATGATTTAACAATCGCAGCCTATTTACTAAGGGCATAGTGATGGTTTTCTGTGATTTCTAACATGAGTACTTATCTGGCCTTGCATTGTTACGGTTTTACTGCCGAATGCATTTTACAGTCGTGAAGTGAGATTTCAGTAACACTAACAGAAGATCTTCTAAACCCACTAGAGGAAGTAACTGCTGTTTTCATACCCTCGTAACCCCTGCACAACATGAGGGTTTACCGTTTGGGTGACCAGTCAGCTGTGTCATGATGAACGAAAGAATGATTTTTCTGATTTGCTTACTAATGTTTCCTGTTTGTTCACCTTTTTCACTCTTCTGCCTAATCATTTACTATTTATGCTACCAAAACATTTTAACTAAACAATGAATTTTGTAATATACATTTGCTTGTGTGCATTGTTGTTCTACATGGAAGTTAGACACTTTAAAATGGTAAAATAATAAGTACCTTTCAGAAATGAAGCATATTGATCTGGTGTTCATTATGAAAGTTTTCATTATTTTCATTCCAAATTATTTATTATTATTATTATTATTATTATTATTATTATTATTATTATTATTATTATTATTATTATTATTATTATTTATGAAGTTGGCCCAAGTAACACACATTTTCTTAATTTGGGGTAATTTTCTACACCAGCAAACAGCAACATTTTTTCTCATCTGTTGATCAGAAGTTTCCATTGCAATACATAAACTGTGTGCAGGATAGGTTAGATTTAAAGATTAAATTTGAGTGCCACTTAAGGTCTCAAATCTGAAAATGAATAACTGTCATCACAGTTTGAAATGCTGTTGAAAAAATCCTCCTGAACTAGATTTGGCCATCTTTAAAAGAATATTGTATAAAACTTCATACATTTTTGAAGGTAGGTAATGCCATACATGAATGTGTAACCAGTTATGTTTTCTAGTATGCCATCATTTGTGTTTTTGTTTTTGCATAATATATTGCCTCACTTTAATCTATAATTAGTTAATTAAATATTATCTATATAAGCCTTTTTGTTAAAGCTGAGGTAGACAATATATTTTTAGCATCATTGAGCAAAAATCCCATAATCTTTCAGCATTTTGTAACTCAAGTAGAAAACTAGACGCCTGCTACTCCTCAACGCCCTGTTTTCAGGCTTTTAATAAAATCTAGCTTGTGATAGGAGGCTTTAGCCAATCGCAGGTAATTTTAGTGAGTGGACATTTTCCTATTGCTTGTTTTTACAAATGCAGATATGCATGCATGTCCCTTTGGTGAAACAATGGAATATCTTGTGGGAAAAGTTGCTATTCCAGCACTGTCAACAACTGTTAACACTGCAAAGCAACTCAAAAAAGGAAGACTGATTTATCACAGGCTGAGGATATCTGTCATGCATTTCTATGATCATAGAAGGCTAAACTATCAGTAACATTTTCTCTGAAATGCTTGGTGCTGTACAAAGCCATCAGGATCACAGTTGTAATCGAGATGATGTTTAAATTAACTACTAGCACAGGCTACTATATGACGGGTGGTGTTTAAACTGAACTTCTAGTACAGGTTGCTGTATGAAGAGCTTCCATATGCCCGTGTTTGTTTAGTGGCTTAGGACAGAGAGGGGTGAGGTGCAGCATGAATCAGTTTTTTTTTTTGATTCCTACCCTGGAGTACCACTCCAATTACAATACGCTGAAAGGTTATTGTGACATTTTTGCCCAGTGACGACAATAAATCCCCTGTGCCTTGTTAGAGTCTTACTACTCACTGCTTGTGCAAAACAGTGTTGTTTTAAATATTTTACATTTCAATTAATATATACTGTTAACCACATAGAATACAGTGTAAAGCATATGATTAAATATAACACAATGAAATCCTTGCATTTTGGATTAATAAAATTTACAAATTGTCAGTCTTTTGAAATCAAATTTGAATCGTCATAAAATCAGTGGTTCTGTTGTGGTTTTGAATCGGAACCTTTTTATTAAAATTCTTTTAAATAGAAATGCTTATAAAATCGGAGCAACGTTTCCAGGACCAAATTGACTTGTCTCAGCTTTCCAAGTTCGGCCGTTTGATTACCGGATTAGGAAAACAAACGAGCCCCATGTCGTTGAATTACCCCACTTTGAGACATGTAAGCAACGTTCCTGGGATCCACATGAGCCCAGAAGGAATGTCGTATAGTTGGCCATAGACGCAACAATAGTTGTTGGAGCTAAAAATTGGTCCAAAAGGATTTGTTTTTCACCGTTATATCTGATCCTGTCAGAAAGCTCCCATGACCCTTTTGGGTCATGGCTTAGTTGTTCAGAAATGAGGGTTTTATAACAAACACATCAGCAGAGAGTAAAATACAACAGTCTGTTTTTTATATCTAGGCTGTATTTGAAGACAAAACTTGTTTCTAATTTATTTAAATATTTTCTGCAGCAGAAGACTATCAGCGCATTGAGTTCGGTGTTGATGAGGTGATGGACTCCAAGCCTGTTGGGTTGAACGATCCTTTATTCAAAGTGTCGAGCACCCTCAACCCCCAGGCTCCAGAGTTCATCCTGGGCTGCCAGTCGGCCCAGAAGGCCCAGCAGACGGCTCCTCCAGAAGCTGATGTCACTGATGGAACAGACTTCAACTCGCTGGATGGCCCCGACTCGGAGGCTTCAGTCCTCGACAATCACCAGGCATGCCAGGACATGGACGGACCTGGCAGCCTGGGACAACGAGAGAGGAAGAAAAAGAAAAAGCGACCGCCGGGGTATTACAGCTACCTGGACCCGTCAGCTGGCGGCAACAGCAGCAGTGCAGCAGATGGGACGCCTATGACAGCACTGGTGAACGGACATGCAATGGGTGGCCCACACCACAGTGCTGAAGATGTGGATGGTAAGGCGTTGTCGGGTGCTGAACTTTCCACCCCGGGACCTGTCACCATGGCAACATCGACAGCTGCTGTTGCAGCAGACAAGTTTGCCCCCACAGCCACTGCCAATCAGAGGACTTGTGATAGCCCTGATGACTCTTCTTTGGACTTAACAAGTGGAGTTGCCTCTTCATCAGATGGCAACCGAGCCACTTCCTCCTCTTCATCCTCCTCTCAAAGCAGAGGGATGACAGAGGGGCCAAGGACTGCAGATCAGCAGCCAGATCTTTTGGCTCCACAGAGTCCCGAACTTTCAGATAGTCCACACAGCCCTCACTCCAAATCCCCTCTTCCTCCTTCACCTGTTGTGGCCACCCCCTCTGTTACTTCCATTACGACTACTGAACTGGAGGGAAGGGAGCTAGCAGACAGTGCGGTGGCCAATGGGTTAGCAGAGCCTGATACTCCCGTCAGTGTAGATGAACACAAAGAAGACTGTGAGAGTGGGGAGCAGGCTCAGCAGGTCTCCCCAGACGTTGCTGCCCAGTCAGTAGTGACAGAGCAGGCCCATTCACCTGTGATTCCAGCTGCACCTACTGCCAACCTCCCCAAATCTTGGGCTAGTCTCTTCCACAACTCCAAGCCTCTGCCTGGGGGCCCTCAGGCCTTTGTGGAGGTAAAGAATGTTGTGGAAGTTGTGTCCCCCCCCCTCGCAACGCCAGAGCAGCCTGAGAAAGTTGGGGAGGTCAAAGATGGCCCTGTCCACGTTTCAGAGGATCCTATGGCCCCTAAACTCGCAGGTATTATATGAAGATGCATTGTTAATCTCTTAAAAATAGTCCATCATACCTGTTTCATGTTGTTCTGTTTTATTTAGATTTATTTATATATATATTGATGTTCCAGAAATGAACACTAGATGGCGGTACTACATCCAGAATAACTATCAGATATCAAGTCATTAATCACATGTGTGCAACCCACTTTATTTAATTTACCAAAACTATTACAACTGTGAACACACATTTCTCCCCACAGATCTTTTAAGAATTCTGTTAGCTTGTAGTGACATCTTTTTGACAATATAATATATATATAAATGTGATTAAGAGGGATTTAAAGAGGGACAAACGGTTTGTTTGCAAAAGTATTAATGTTAACTATAACTCCAAGACTGTCCGTCTGAGATCATATCCTGTTTCTCTATCTTGGGCACAGAATAACTTTATACATACACAAACAGGCACACATGCCGTTTAAAGGAAGAGTTTTTCTGCAGCTTCCTCATTCCTTCAAGTGAGATGTTATAACTTCAGCCAAGAAAAGGATTTCCCAAAACATCTGATTGATTAGGTCAAGCTAGGAAATAGACTGAGGCCAAACAACTGTGGTTTTGCTCTATGAGGAGAAGGATCATTTAAAGAGAGCATTCAAACAAGCAGTTTTGTGTGATTTGAGATGACTTTAATTTATTTATTTATAAGAACAAGCAAACCGATACAAGGTACTGACTATTTTTCTGTGAGTGTGTTTTTTGTCTATCATTGGGGCTTCCTGTTGCATTCTTAAAATCAGTGTGCAATGTTTGAGACCTGTCTGTTTAAATGAACCTGATGGTTTTGCATGTATTTACACATTTGGTTTGCTGTACAGTTGTTCTCTCAGAACAGTATGGAACCTTGCCATTTGTGTCTCGTTTAATCAGAAGTGCACATTTTCGTATAAGGTGTCAGGATATACAAAGTATTATTTTTACTGTGATGAAACCCTTAAACCTTTTTGAGATGTAAATTTCCCCTCTGCATGCTTATGAACCAGAAAACCAGTATTTGTATCTGCATAACATGATTTCTTCTTAGATTAACAGCCACCATTCAAGTCCAGATATTTTAAAACACATCTGGATTCATATATATTGAACAGAACCAGCGGGAGACATCGGCCCTATAAAACGGCCCTATAAAACTAGAATGGTGCAACATAGTGAGACTAGAATATAATCTACAATGAAAATACTGTGTATTAATTTGATGGTGTTTAGTCTGCTCCACTGCTGAGCATTAAGCAACATTCTTTACAAGAGCATTGGTGTAAAGGATGCACAAGTTTAAACATACTAATGATCTGTATTGTCTAACATGTTTTTGTCATTAGATGCATTCTTTATAAATGAGTTATGTAACATAATGTCCACGTTACCATGGGAGCTGTGTTACTGATGACAGTCTCCCTTCCTAGGCGTGGTACAGCAACTTCTTTCTCCTATTCAGACTCTCCTGTGTTCTTGTCACAAGAGGAAGGAATAGAAGAAGGAACATTTGTTTTATAAAAAAAAAAAAAAGTACTTCTGATTCATGAATGTTGTGCTATAATTTTAACCACTTATCATTGTGTGAATGACTAAAATGATGCACTCACAAAATAATGCTGTTCTGGATTTATATAGGTGGTTGGTGTCATGGGGCTGCCTGTTAAAGAACATTGTGTCTGTTTGAATCCCCAGAACTTATTGAGAATGTGAAGTTGATACATAAACCAGTGTCTTTGCAACCGAGAGGACTGATCAACAAGGGAAACTGGTGCTATATCAACGCTGTATCCTTTCACACTACTTTTTGATGCCTTTTGCTTTTGTCAACCCCGAAGCTGTGTGTTAACACGTTTGGCTTTTGGTAATTTAACATGTTGTGGCTCAGCCAAAGGACAGATCAGTATAAATGGTGCCAAATCTGAGGCGATGTGCCATTGTTCAGCACTGCCTGGAAACCCTTCAAAGGCTGTCGAAGTTTTTGTTTGAGGAAGGCTCAAAGCATGTCATCAGTGACTTATCGTGTTAGTTTTTTATGGAGAGTGATGAAAATTATTTGATTGGGGGAAAATCTAATCGAATTAACGCATCCATTAATTGGTATGAAATTCGTCGTGTAACGGCAGCTTCTCAGAACTTTTCCGACACCGTTTCCCTCCCTGACTCTGAACATTCAGACCCTACAGGCCCTGATTGCGTGTCCTCCCATGTATCACATGTTGAAGTCCATTCCTCTGCATAATGAAACGCAGAGACCCTGTACCTCCACACCCATGATGGACAACTTGTAAGTAGCATTTCTGCAAGCTGATATGACATTTGCTTTAAATGCATGCAGAGACATCACCGTTTCTTCATCTCCGACAGTGTAAGGCTGGTGAATGAGTTCAACAACATGCCTGTACCATCTAAAGCCAAACAGCAAGGTAAGACGTTAGACGGCAAGCCCAAAGACATTTGGTATCATTTTCTGGTGACGTCACTGATGTGTGATTTGTGACTGTCCACAGCTGTTGGTGATAAGGTCATGAAAGACATTCGGCCGGGTGTACCTTTTGAGCCGACCTACATTTATAGACTCCTCACTCTCATCAAGTCAAGTCTCTCTGAGAAGGTAAAATATGCTCTCTGGATTAAATACGTATTTGCTGCAAGGCGATGCGTCAAGGTGTTTTTTTTGTACTGATGACACTCCAGGAATATGCTTCCTCTGGAACATGCAGTACTTGAAGCGATGTCCTTGTTCTAAGCATTTTTTAGTTGAGAATTTGACAACTCACTTGGATAAAGGCAGGATATGCGTTATTCATGCTGAGTCAATTCTGTTTTAAGTTTTAATGAATGACATTACATTACACTCAGAATGAGGTGCTTATCTTTTTATATTTAATGAGGCTTACACTCATCCCGTGTCACTCGTACAACATGCTTCGCTGTCGGTTTACCTGAATGAATGTTGTGTTTGCACATTCATGCGTGCACACTAGTTTTTTTTTATTTGGCTGTAAGCGTTCTTGGTAGTGTTAATTGGTGCTGATGTCCTGGTGCTCCACTTGCAGGGTCGACAAGAGGATGCGGAGGAGTATCTTGGCTTCACTCTCAACGGGCTGCATGAGGAGATGCTGGCTTTGAAAAAGCTAATCTTGCCTCAGGAAGAGAGTAAGCATCTTTAACCGACTCCAAATCAAAACCATAAAACAAAGAAGATACGATTATTACAGATATTAATTCATTCATTTTTGCACATCGTTGTTTTTCCGTGTTTAAGTTTATGCTCAATTGCATTACTCTCTACATGATAACACTGCAACAGGGTAGATCAGGCATCTATGAAGCTTGTGAAGTCTTTGTGCTACTTTGAATGAAATGAAAACTGGAAATATCACTGACCAGCTGGTTAATACTAATGTTTAATCACCTGACCCGATATAGATGCCTTTGGAACTGAACAGTTGTGACCTGAACAACCTAACACCAACAAAGCTCAGCTTTAATTAATAGTTCAAGTTTAAAATGAAACTTCTATCATCTGTTCATCGTATCAGTTGATGTACTTCAGTAGAGGGGTTACTTTGAAGTACTTTGATCATTCGACCGTTCAAGTGTTTTTCTTTCTTTCATGTTTTATTACCAGAAGCTCCCACACCCAACGGGCCGGAGTCTCAGCCAGGTGTGGAAGAAGATGATGCTGATAAGGAGGAAGAAGGTAGTGAGGATGAGTGGGAGCAAGTTGGCCCCAGAAACAAGACTTCCATCACTCGCCAAGCAGACTTTGTCCGCACACCCATCACTGACATATTTGGTGGGCACATCAGGTATGTTGACAGATCGTTGTGAAGATATTTTCAGAAAGACATTTTAATATGAAGTGGAAATAATGAGCTCTGTGTGTCAGAAGGAATTCTGATGGCTGGTGAAGTTCAGGGCTGTTTTGAGGGGTTTCATTTTGCTGTCTTAAGTTCTCAAAGCTTTCCCCCGTATAGTAGGTAGTGTTATCCAATTTCTATTGCATCAGAAATGTAACCGGCTCTAAGGGTTCCTGGCTTTCCTACACAAAGAAAAAACACGTAGCATCCGGTTGAACAACAGTCAAAATGCTTATTATTTCTCCTTTTACACTCTCCCTCTCTGGAGCTCTCCTCTGAGGCTACTGAGTCAAGTGCGACACCTAGTGGTAACAATCCCAACTACACTGTTTCGCAAAACGTTGAGCACTGGCATGATAATTAGGTTATGATTGTTAGAGCTACATGAAGAGATGTATAATGTAAAACTGTGTTGATCTCAGTGTAAAGTGAACTCAGTAACCAGGCCTTTATTGTAGATGAGTACATACTTTCTAAATACTGGGGGGAAAGAGGTGCAAGTTTGAAAACATAATAAAGCTCTTTGAATTGTCTTAATATGCATATATCATTAGGTGCATTTTTTTTTTTAAATAAGTTGTGAAAAACTGGGTCCACGTTACCATGAGAGCTGTGTTGCTCAATGACAGTCTCCCTTCCTAGGCGTGGTACAGCAAGTTCTTGCTTTTATTCAGTCCCTTGTGCTCTCATCACAAAAGGCAGTAATAAAACAAGGAACATTTGTTTGGTGCATATGGAAATGTACTAGATCAGGAATGATCTTCTCTTTTTTTTTTTTTTTACTTTTTTTTTTTTTAATGAAATGATTTAAAATGAAAAAGTCTATATCATAGTGTTAAAGACTGAAAGTACTCCCCCGGTGCTGGTTAAGCAGCTTCTGACTAACAGTGTTTGACTTATGTTCATGGAGGCATAACAAGTCGGGTTTCCAGCTCCAGCTTTTGTCCAGCGAGCACCGCAGCTCTTCAGAATAACAGCCACCGTGGGCCGATAGAGGTCAGAAGTCTCGCCAGCGAGACGTGGGGCACACATTCACAAACAAAGGAAAGACAAACTGGAAAGAACCTGTGCGGGTGCAGCCTGCCTAAATAATATGTTCTATGAGGTTCTGGTCTGGCATAGTCCTGGTCTACGCTGGTCACGGAGTGCCTTAAAGGATTATTTTTTCAGAACCGGTTACAACCAGAGAAAATTGGACTACAGGAGTGTATGTTTACGCGGTGTGGTGTGTTCGCCCAGCGAGCTTGGTTATTATAACCCCAAGGCTGTTCAGGCGCTGCTCGCAGTTATTGGGTTTGTGAATCACTGTTACAGTTTGGAAATTATGTTGTTTTTAACAGAAGCATTCGGATAGATTTTTTTCTCTTTCAAATCTTCTGGGTCAGATACTGCAATGAAGATATGCTTAGAAATATGAATAAATCCCCGGCCGTGTGATACGATTGGTACTACAGATGCTCACAGGTTAAGGATTGTAAAACTCTACACTTGTTTTTTTAGAAATTGGTATTTTTGAGTTACTTAAAAATAATATTGTATCTTCTAATATCTAATTTGGTGATTAATTTCTTCGTCAGATCGGTGGTGTATCAACAGAACTCTAAAGAGTCGGCTACTCTACAGCCTTTCTTTACCCTGCAACTGGACATCCAGTCAGAGAAGATCCGCACTGTCCAGGAGGCTCTGGAAACCTTGGTCGCACGAGAGTCAGTCCAGGGCTACACCTCTAAAACCAAGCAGGAGGTATGAACCAAGTACATGGTGAAAGCCATAAATCTTCATTTAAACTGTGGATTTTCTTCACAAATATTCAAGTTATTCCCTTAGTACACAATACCTCACAACTAGTGAAGAAAACACTAAAAATGGTTCAGTTGGTGAACAATAAGATGGAGCAAATGTTGCAGGGAACATCTGCCCTACAGCTGTACCATGGGCAACTTTGTATTGTTTTTTGTTTTTATAACAGATAAACCGTTCTATCGTTCTAGTCTTTGTCATTTCAGAGACGGTTAACTGTGGTCTCCAGCCCAGTTCTTGTCTATTTTATTTGAAAAGCCTCAAAACAAAATGATTCACGAGTCAGTACTTCAAAGGATCCAGCAAGCCGTTGTGTTTCCCAAAATAATTTACAGCTTGTTCTTTTACTTGTTTCATCCGCCCAAGTTGGCACTTAGAAATGAACACTTGTGAGTCTTTGAAATGTAACTCCCCCCCTCTTTTAATAATAATTATTGCTTTCACAGAACATCCGCTGACAGCGTCGTCTTTTTTTTGTCTTCATATTTAGATCGAGATCAGTCGGAGGGTGACGCTGGAAGAACTGCCTCCTGTACTGGTCCTCCATCTCAAGAGATTTGTTTTTGAAAAGACCGGAGGCTGCCAGAAACTGACAAAGAACATTGATTACCCCGTTGACCTGGAAATCAGCAAAGGTATGGACCCATACGGAGCACACCAGGCCTTTAACTTGACCTATGGATCTAGATGCACGCATTAAACTGTTAAACAAGTGATGTCATCTTATCATGACAGCCCTTTTTACAAGATGCACACAACATTATGCACCGATTAACTGCAAAGTTTTTAAATGAGATAACGTTTTCCCTCTGAGCCCTTTTATAACGTTGTCCATTGGACTTTCCCAACAGAAGAACATGGTGCAACATTCTGTATTTTATTCTGATTAAGTAATGCTGAAATGCTTTCCTAACTGATTTCCTTGCAGACCTCTTGTCCTCTGGAGTGCGGAGCAAAGTTGTGAAAGGCCAAAGAACTTACCGGCTCTTTGCAGGTGTGTTTGTTTTTCTATTCTTTCAGTCACATTGTTGGATCTGATACAAGGAAGGTTGTAATCGTGTGGTTTTCATCACACATTGCCACTGTGAGAATTGTTAATCCACCATCATGTGGACCTGGGAAAATAGTGACCTATCAGAGCAGACTGGGCTTTTTCAGGAGAGGGGTTCAAAGAGCTAAAACCAGCTTTTCAGACAGAATGTCTGAGGAAAAATAAAGATTTTATTGAACATTAAATCATGTAAGCATGTTCTAGTTGAAGCCCAAAATATGTAATAAGTATGAACCTAAATCGAGAATGTCTCCTTGAAAGAATGTCTGTGCCTTTCTGTGTTGAACCAGAATACATCTGATTGACGGGAGTCGGTTTATTTGAATCAGGAAATTGATTGGGATCTTAATCAATGATTAAAATGTATTTCTTTCGTTTGGTTTTTAAAGAAATAGTTAATCCAGCTGGAGAAAAGGCCGTGTGTTAATGAATTAAATTCTGTTCATCCTTTGGTTTCATCAGTGAGATTCTAAAACCGTTATGAGATGGGGAGAAAGCAAAAGCATGACAAGCAAATGATCCCAGTTAGCGCTTGTTTTCATATAGAAACACATTTCTAAATCCCTCTGAACTGTGTGTCAACTTGGGCAAGAACTTTTTGGTTAATAGTCATCACAAGAATGTTTTGCAAGCAATAATATTGATTATGAAAGTGCTTACACTGCAGTGCCCAACAAGTAATGGATGAGTAATGTGCTATAAATAAAATATCCCACATTTTTTCCCCTCCCGTCTCTTAACCAGTTGTCTATCACCATGGGAACAGCGCGACAGGCGGTCATTACACCACGGATGTCTTCCACATCGGTCTGAATGGCTGGCTGCGCATCGACGACCAGACGGTGAAGGTTATCAACCAGTACCTGGTGATGAAGCAGACTGCAGAGCGCACCGCCTACCTGCTGTACTACCGCCGTGTCGACCTGCTGTAGACACACAAACGCATCCCAGCATACACGCAGGAAAACCCCAATATATTCACAAACGCCCACACAAGATACATGCTTCAAATGCACTCATTGACAGGACAGTAAAACGCTACATGACAAAACACACACACGCTCACACACACACACACACACACACACAAAACTAATGAACAGGAACACTGCCCAACTTGTTCTCTTGCAAGATTTTTCCTCCTCTTCCCTCCTTCCCGCTTTCCTGAGAACCAGCTTTTCCAACACCTTTTTCCTCGTCTTTTTTTTTTTTTTTTTTTTTTTTTTTTGGAGAAAGAGAAATGAGCTCCGTTCCCCCGTGACTGCTCTCTTCTCTGTGCACCACTGCTGTTTTTGTCCTTTTTTGTTTTTACTTTGAAAGCAGGAAGGAAAGGATTGTTGAACAGATGGAGGTGGGGTCAGAGGGGTCACAGGTCAGGACCTGAGATGCACCTCTGACGGAGACAGTGGACTCACACACAGGAAGATCTACCAACCACAGGCTGCAAGTGGGCCGCTGGGGTAATTTCTCTCGTTTGAATTACCTTTTTTAAGGAAATGACATAGAAGATATCAGTGTTTGCCTTTTAGTAATGGAGAACTGTTGACTTAATGAGTTTGTGGCAATTTAAATGCTGATGTGAATTTGCCCTAGTGCATTGAAAAGACCCAGCACCAGCATTATCATCTCTCCTCCCAAGGCCAGATTGTCGTCTTTGCCACCAACACAAACTCCTCCTCCTTCCATTTCCTCACTTTTATCATGCTTTTAAGTCTTGGTACAACTTGAGCCATCAGCGACGGGAGAACAGATACCTGAACAGCCTCCTTGTTTGAGAGATCCTTATTATGGTATGTGGGTTTAGTTTTGAAAGACTATCTAAAAAAGAACATTAATGCGCTTTAGACTTTAATAACAAATTAGCTTCTGTGCACAAAGTATAAAATGATTGATGATTACAATACAACATGCATATTTGCAAATATTTAGATTTAAAATGTGAAAGAATATATGAAATCTAACTGACTGAAAACTTGTCTGGGTCCTAAAGGACTCGTTTTTAGACTCAGTTATTGCACTGGAGAGATGGCAACCAATCGAGACAGTCCACTGCAAAACCCGCCCTTGTTTACTTTGTACATTTCCTTCTATCCATTCTGTTTTTGTCTTTACTTGTCTAACGGTTCCACCTGTGTAAAGGTGGTTTATCAGTGTAGTTTTGAGCCACACCACCCCTCTGATCCCCCAACTCAGCAGAAAGCGGGGGCTGCCTTAGGTTCAATATGATGTTTTTCCACTCAGTGTACAAGTCTAACCCTGATCAGGCACCAACAGCAAGTCTAATGTCTGAAGAGTTAGAGGAATGTACATGACACCTATGTATTTGCTCTTTTGTGGCTCAGCGTTTCCTCCTCGTCGAGGGGAACTTAGTGTTGGGGGAGGGGGGGACTGGGACTACATCTGTGCTAAGCTCTGCATTAAAACCCTGGACATGTGCACAAAAGGAGATAGTGTTTGCTTATGTTGAATATATTGATTTCTTTTGGGATCATTCATTGATTGTGAAGATTTTTGTTTGAGTTACTAAAATGTTAGTTTTTTTTTTTTTTTTTTTCTTTTTGTCGTTGATCATTTATTGGATGTCCCCATGCTCTCGCTCCCTTTAGAAAAATATGCTTGCATTTGAATTGGTGTTTGAAAAGAAATTACACAGGCTAAAGCACAACAATGAATAAAATTGAACTAGTTCTTTGCTTGATATTTATTTCCATTTTTTGTCATTTTGTCTTTTCACAATTGGTTCCCGTTTCTTTTTCTCCGATCAAGACGCATTTCATTCCAACCACGATTCAGAATCTCAGTATTAACAAAATATAGTATTTCTGTATGATTTAGGCTGGTGGACTTATTTCCACAGAAGTTCTCCTTTTCATCTCACATAGTTAATTGAAACGATGTGTGCAGGATAGAAGGTGGTTGCTGCTGATTAAAATCAGAGATGTAGTGTAAAAAATACGTTTCTTACAGAACTTGATTTAAGAACAAAGACTCACCAGGTTCAGTCTCTTAATTTTAAATGGTAGTTAAGTCAAAAATTCCAAAATTACATAATTTCACATTGAATTAAAATTGTTTTGCCTCTTTGTAATATAAAGTAACTGTGTTGCATAGTCTCAATTGACTTTTTCTTGTGGGTTTCTAAGCCGTAAACCAAAGGACATTAATATAGGCCCTACTTCCTTTCCTTCAATATGTATTCAAACTTTATGTTGCCTTCTCCACCCGAGGATGTCTCCATGTCCATGACTCATTCCACGCAGGTATCGGAGGATGTCGGTTAGCCGGTCGATGCATCTAACTGTTATCATATTTGAGTTGTGCTGCTGGCTTTGTAGTCGTATCTGCACACAAATGATGACATTGTTGATTTTTTTTCCCCCTTTTTGGAGAATGTTTGGGAGTTTGGACTTTGAATGCACACCTCGACTTTCTGTTGTACAGTTTTATCTCAGTCTCTCATGGCTGGTCAGGAAATCTGCTGGTGAAATGCTTCAATAATGTCTCTTTTCAGTATGTGCTCCTAACACTCTGTCTGCTGGGAATTGTTGGGATATTGACCTAAAAACAAAAAAGAACAAAAAACAATCTATACTGTCTTTTAATTTTAAGCCTCCAGCATTCTATTTTGTTAACTGTTCAAATAAAGGATTGTGCAAAAAGCAGTTTGCTAATGAAGTGTCGTCAGAAAACGACTTGGCTTTCTTATAATACAGTAAATTCTGAAAACATCTGCAGTCTCTACGCTCTGACTGGCCTACAGAACAATGTGCACAATAAACCAAACCAACAAAACGATCCACTGAGTCTTGGTCTGCCACACACTGCTAATTGGTCTCTTGTTCCTGCATGTCAACATGTACTATGTGTAGTATTTGTAGTTTTGTTGCGTCTCCCCCTCCTGTGGTCTAGCTGACCGCCTCGATGCCCACACTGCTCTCTTTAGGGCCGTGGCTGAGTTCGCCTCTTGTTTGCTTTAATGGGAAGCAGAACCCATCATTGAAAAATTTGCAGAGTAAGGTTTTTCTGCCCTTTTAGTATTCCTTACTATTTATTCCCTTCTTACTATAGCTTGGCCGTCCACCGAAATGTGGCTTTGGCCTCAAACTTACAATCAAGTGTAGTATTTTCCTCGTTAAGCGACTACGAGGGATCTTTTTTTACATGTGGACACCCACCGGTCAGACCACCTATACTCACACGGATCACCTTCAGCCAAACTTTGATAGCATGAGTGTGTTTTTTTTTCTCCCCCTTGCAAGTCTTTGAGTGGTTTCTTTCAAATTCATAGGACATATTTTTGCACAGAAGCCAGTATATTGAATTGTCACTGGATTGCAGCAACCACCGTGGAATAGAACAAGGAGCAACACAAAAGGCTTTCCTATAAAATGTGCATGTTGTGTCGTTTTAGATGAAGTGAGGTCTCGGCATCTTTGAATCGACTTCTTCTATGAAGGAAGTAAATCTGTGATGGGTCATAAAATGATTACGCTTCGTTGAAATGTCATTTCTGATTTTATCGTCCTTTCTTTTGCTGCTTTTTCTTTTGAAATGCAGAGTATGTTGACCTGATAAAACTACTCCTTGGTGGAACTTCTCGCGTCCAAACCAAAGGGTCACGAGAAGCCATCGCTTCATTTTAAGGGAGCTGAAAAAGGGCAGTATTTACCGTGTGACATGGTTACAGCATTCCGTCAATAACGGTAACTTCGGTCCTGACGGTTGGCTCTGAAGTTTCTCGGTGAAACCACTGGCCTTGAGGCTGGAATGCCTGGCATGTTGGTGCCAGTCCTCATGCAACATGTAATGCACTGCTACAGCCTGCAGGTTTCTTTACCCAGCATCCTCGCTGGCGTTTGACTAATCTGGCTTCACCTCTTCGTCCCCGTAGGAGTGATTTTTCTACATTTCCTGTTCCATTACGATCCACTCACTGGTTTGTTTTTCTAATCAGCCTCGTACACCATATGGTCTCTCCATTCAGTTTCCCCCTCTGCATCGGCTTGGTGCCTCTTGTTTAGAGGTCCACCAGCACCACACTTTCTAAGGAAAGTAAACATGACCAAGTGTCGAGGAAGAAGCTGAGCTTGGTTTTTGTATGGAGAACACATGATCCTGCTCAATATTATATAATGTGAAAAATTAAACACTGTATCTAAATGGATGCTGCACATAAATGAAGACTTCTGAGAAGAAATATCCTCGTCTCTTAGACTTTTCAATGCGAGCAACATGATAAACATGGCATTCACAAGGGGCCGCTCAGGCTCGGGAAATGCAGAATGAGGTTTTGTCATGAGACCATCTACCAGAATCATCCTGAACATCCACTGCCTATGTGCAACACGGGTGAAGATGTACTTCTGCATCTGATTTACAGCGGCCCATAAAAGACAGATCAGTGAGAGGATGTTATACACATAAAACATTAAGTGCCAAAGGGATGTTTTTGATGATTGTGAAATACCTTTGGAAAAAAAAATAAAACATTGGATACGTTTCAAATGTCAGAGCACAAGTAATTGGTTGGTATTTGTGGATGGCTTTGCTTGAAAATACAACTTTTTGGATGTTTAAAAAAAATGAATGAGTGTCCTGTTTATTAGTTTAATCTGTGAAGATGTGCTTTGACAGAAACCAGGATAATGTAGCGCGTCCAGGTTCATATCTCTACCTAAATGACTTTGTAAAACAATAAAAACTCATGGGAAACGATGTAAAGACGACTAACGCATTGAATTAAGGGGACACGGTGTGACTTTAGTTGCTTTGCCTCTCACCAGTGATTTGATGGAGAATCTGGATCAGAGAGCAAGGAAACAAACTGTTCATCCTTGACTTTTGACGTTTCTCAGCCAGAAATATAGATTTAATAATCGAGGCGATCAGAAAGCGAGTTTCTGTTATGACTTAAATAACAGTTCCTCATCTTCCAAGTGGATGTAATATCCTGAATATTATCAAAACTGTTGTGTTGGCGCACAGAAACAGATCTCTGCGTCAGGCCTAAAAATGATATCGCATCTGGATGGGTTCATGTTTGGATTATCAATCTGTGAAGGCAACCGCTGCCAATCCAAATGTTGTGTAAGTACTTTGGGCAACGGCTGCGTGGCCTTTCTGGAGAAAACCTCCACCAGTCTTCTCATACTGTTGGAGGAAAATGCCCCTGGTCTGCATTAGACATCTGGATGGATCTAAATGTAATTGACTAAGTTAAAATATCAGCGTTTATAGTATATATCTGGGCAGGTTCACCACAATCCCCAGAAAGAAACCTCTTAAATAAGTTGTATTTCAGAGTGCTTGGTGATGTGGATGCACTTCATGAGGTCACCACGTGAGCTGGATCTTCATCTTCGTGAAGGCGTCGCTGCAGCACCTCTGCGGGACGTTTAAGAAACGGAGCAGATGCACGATGGGCCAGACTTCCTGTTAAACATGTATTTTGACTGAGTGCAGAGTCCAAACCGACATTCCTTCTGAGCGGCCGTGTTCTTGCAAATATCTGAGATGTTTTTAGACAGAAAATCAAGCTTGTGATGGAATAAAATGTGAACTATTTGGGTCATAAAGCAGCCTCTGCGTGGCCAGCAACGAGACAGCGACACGTGAGGAACCCTGTTGTCAAATCCTCTCCCACACCTGTAATTACCTGAAGTGTTTTAATGTTTTCATTTCATGTGATGAAGCAGCTGATGTCTGGTTTTCCACCGCAGGGGTCAAGCTTTCCTCCATTAGGGATGGATTATCTAAACAAAGCCCATCCAGACGTCGGGGATAAGGGCGGCTACACCTGATCACCGTCCTCTGGTCCCCCTCAGGTAAATGCTAAGTTGGTATTGTTAGCACAGTTAGCTGCTGGCTGCTGGCTCAGCCATCGCCATGTTGAGAGTCACGTGACGGCAACAGAAAGGCATTGCTCTGAACTTAATGTCATATTGCACCTTTAAATGGCCTGCTAGCGTTAATTCCATACAAAATGAATGAGATAATCAACATTTATTGGCTGATCTGATCTGATCTCAGTTGTATTGGCTAATAACGCCGTTAGCTACAGCCCTTTATAAATGGTGCTTTATTATAAGGTAGTACTCTAACATTGAGAAGAAGTTCTCTAGGTGTATTTGGTGTGAGTGACGTCAGTCCTCTGTGTAGGCTCGTACCGTGTGCCGTCATAGTGCAGCGTGGCTCTGCACCGTGATTCACGGAGTGGGATAGAACTGCCTGCCGCTGACTCGACCCGCATAATTAAGATTGAAGATATGTGTAAAGTTTTCTTCCTGACGTCGGGCTGCTCGTCCGCGTGCGCACACTGCGCGCGCTCGTGCCAAGGACACAGCCTACTGCGGGGAGCGGGGGAGCGAGGAGACACTAACTTTTTCCTCTTGTCCTGAGGGGTCTCCTTCTCTATATAAGGCGGTGCGCGCTGCTCGGCAGTTACAGCTCCTGTGCTTCAGGAACACCGCCAACGAGCAGCAGCAGCAGCAGCAGCAGCAGCGGCAGCCCGGTCCTCCTCACACGGGAATACACGGCTCTCCTGCGCGCACAGCTATTCATCCGGATACGAGAGAGGTGAGACTTTACATGCTTGTATTAGCTGTGCTGTTCTACATGTCAGGAGCGCTGGGATATAGAAATCTATGAGTTCATCTATTCCCATAATGCAGAAATAAGACGATTTTATTATAACAAAATCAAAATGATGACATTTTTCTGTGAATTAAGCTAAACCTGTGTTCTTAAGATTATTTTCTCTCTCTTATTGTATTGATTTAGTCATGACAATCTGACTGTAATGATTTCAGTTGTTGGGTCACAATAAAAACACATTTTGGCCATGGACTGCTACTGTTGATACTGCTTCTGTTCATACTACTGCTAATACTACTACTACTACTATACTACCACCAACACCCAATGCAGTTGGAACCCAAGGGTGGGCTGCACCAGATTTCTGCCTAAAAGCCTATTAAGGCAGTTTTTCCTCGCCACTGTCGCTGTAACGCTTCCCTCTGGGTGATGTTGGGACTTTGAAATGGTATTGACTCTGTAAATCATGAGTGTATTCTAGTCCTGCTCGATGTGTTTAATGTCCTGAGGTGACTTCTGTTGGGATACGACACCATAAATAAAACTGAATTGAACATTTCTGAGATGTAGAATAGCTGGCGCGGTGCCAGGATGTAAAGGGCATGGAATGTGAGCGAGCACTTGTGAAAATGTAATCACACCCGTCCACCTGAAGGCAGAGAGAGGTCAGTTCCCTGTTGAGATGGGGCACGACCCCCCGGGGGCAGAGGGGTCACGGTTCCCCACAGACAAGATGTGGGTCTGCCACCCCGGTATAACATTCACGAGAGCCATGAGAAGGGCCCAGACAGAGGAGCCGCTGGAGGTTCGGTGTGAAAAGGGGGGCACGGAGGCAGAGAGGGCAGAAAGGGCGTGGTGCCTGAGCTGCCCGCTGGCTCACAGTGCCCGGAGCTGGCACAGCATGTTGACACAGAGCCGGAGCCAGACCTCAAGCCGCCTTTTTCAGCCAGAGGGAAAGAGGTGAAGGGATTCAAAGAGGAGGGCAGCCAGTGCGAGCTCGAGCTTGGTTTATTTTGTCTTCTCTGGTCTGATCGCACTGACTGACTGCTCTTCTCTCTTTCTGAAATGTTTTTTCTTTTGGCTGAGTGGGATATTTGGCTGAGCTCTAATGGGGGATGCTCGTTGCCTTCCACAGGGAGGTCAGACGTGGGGTCGGCTACAGATTCCTGCCCCTGGATGGGTCAGGAATGCAGTGTTTTGTGGGTACAGTTACCTGAATTCAGCTTTCCCTCCTCAGGGTATCGACATATTGCTCGGTTTGGTTAGAAAATCATTTGAGTGAGGAGACGGGGAGAGGTAGATGGTATTTCCCGGTAGTTTAACACCATATTATTACTGGGTAGAAAGGCTCTTTCATGGCATTTGACTATGTTGATGCTAATCAGGCAGCGAAGGTTCAATAAAGTGATTCCCCATCACTCAGATTCATTTATCTTCTGGATACACTTAGTTAATTGTGGTACAGTTCATGTTAATGTTGTGTTCATAGAACAATAACTAAAGCTGTTCAATAAAGGCAATGTAATATTAAATGTTGCACACAGAATGATGATGTCACAATATGCACAATACACACCGTATATTGATATTATCATGCAGTCATTTCTGGGATGCACAATATATTCCAAGATGATTATTGACAGCAGAAAGAGGAAAATATTACTCTTACATTTAATATTAATAAAGGAGCTGGTAAAGAGAAGGACTCATTGCATGGCGGTTGTATTGGATTGCATGAGATTCTGTTATTGTGGAGGTTGTTAAACAAGGAACGAGGACTCTGTTTTTCAGATAATAGTTGCAGAATATGATCATGCAGAATAAGGCGTTAGTAAGTGATTTATAATGGCTTAAAAACAGTCTAAATGCTACTAAGAAACTAGTTCATGGTTACATGTGTTCCCTAATCTAAAGTGTTACCCATCTTTGTTTTTGAAAATAACTCCTACATGAGTTTAGCCATCTGTACCCCCTTGTTTTTGTAATCTGCACTCTGCGTTGTTGACTCACACAGTGGGAAAACTCATTAAACATTTCCTCTCTGCAGGTTGTGTCTGGGACTTTACACACAGTTTGCTGTCTGCTGCAGTCTGAAGGTTCAAACCAGACGGCTGAAGTGTCGGAATGACCTGCGCCGCCATGACCTGGCTCCCTGTCCTCTCCCTGCTGCTGCTGTGCATCAGGGACTCGGCGACGCTCTTCCTGCCAGACTCCAATGAGCTCAGGCAGCTGCTGAGCCGCTACGAGGAGGAAGCGGACCAGAACAACACCAGCAACGCAGCCGGCAACAGGACCCGACGGGCCATCCGCTGGTCGGACCGCGAGGAGATCCTGCAGCTGCACAACAAGCTGCGGGGCGTCGTTTACCCCACCGCCTCCAACATGGAGTACATGGTGAGACATGTCCCATTACCCCACTGACCTATTTCTGCTTCTAATCTTACAGGATGATTAAAAGTTCCCACCTCGCAAAGAACGGACCTTTAATGTGTCAGAAACCTCTGGTGATTAAAGTTCAAAGTTGCATTCTGCCTGGAAAAGCGGTGTTGCTGTAATAAAAAAGCAACCTTTTTTCTCCCTGCTGGAAACATGCAGTCATGGTGGCATGCTGTTGCCAGCCTCCTGTGCTGCCCGTTTACAAGGAGGGTAATAATCCCGAGCCTGTCCTACCTGCAGCTCCGGGCCGGGGGTGACGGGAGAACGAGGGAGGGCTGGGTCGAAGGAAGGCAGGGAGACGAAGGCTAGAAAACGGGGGGCGACGTGGCACATCGATGAGGAGAGTAGGAGAGGGATTATTGTTGAGACACACAGGAGGTTATTGAAATCCAGAAAGTGGAGGGAAGCAGCGGTGGCCCTGTTTGTCTCTGCAGTGCGGTCGTAGCCGGGGAGGAATATGTCTGAAGATTTACTCTGCACGCTGCTCGCTCACATTCCAGCACACAGGCCGTGTGTGTGTTTGTGTTAGTGGATGCGTGTTTGGGGTTACAGTGGTGTCTATGTTTTTAGTGACCGCCAAAAGGTTGGAAATTTACTGAGGAGATGTACTTGGAGGGGCCATGCTGTATGCAGTACAGTGGCGGGAGTCAGGTGTCTTCTCCTCTTTCCGCCCGCCGTAAAGAAACCCGCCCAGGAAATGTGGATAATTCAGCTACGATTGCTGGAGATTTGTAGAGGAGCGAGGCCAGCTGCCCCACTCGAGTGTCACCCTGAAAGGTCAACGTCGTACACGTATCCAGCTCGGTTTCAGGGCTCCAACAAGCTGTGGTTGGGTATCTGCTGAACATGATGTGGGTTGTAATTCTTCACTTTGAAGCAAAGTCTTGTCGTTGGTTCAGAGGAAGCCGATGGTGAGAGAAGTGTGTTTTTATTCGATGTGTGCAGGTTTGGGACGACGAGTTGGAGCGGTCGTCCACTCACTGGGCCGAGCAGTGTCAGTGGGACCACGGACCCGAGGACCTGCTCATGTCCATCGGACAGAACCTGGCTGTTCACTGGGGAAGGTGAGACGCAATAAACCATGGTCGCCAGTTATGTGTTAAAAAAGGAAAAAACATATGCATTAACTGGTAGGGGTTGACACATTCTGGCTAAAAGCTTTTTTATTGATCAATAAATAAATGAGTCATGCTTCATGCATTACAAGACATTTATAAGACCACAGTCCTTCTGACGGGTGTTTGCCCTTTTAAGTTCATATAAATGCAATTAGAAATGTTGCAAAGTCATTATTTGCAGAAAATTATATGACAAACATATTAACCATAATACCTGCTTAGCATTCTCACTGTAACCCCTGTTGACGTTAGCATTTAGCTCGAAGCTACAGAGTTGATGGTGTGGTTTAGCCTGGTTCCCAACCTGGCAACCCAAAGGCTGTTATTCATCAGTTTGTTAGTTAGTTAGTACAAATGGGTTGTTTTAGTGTTTGATTGAATTATACAGACTTTCTATCTACTTCTTTCTTTATTACCATAAATATATTCTGAACTTTTAATGCTGCAAAAGGCTGTAATCTGTGTGACAAGCATGGATCACTGTATTCAGGTTGGTGTTTGTGTGGATGCAGGTGTCTGAGTAGATACATAGGCCTCACTGCATGACAGTGTGTGTGTGTGTGTGTGTGTGTGTGTGTACGTGTGTGTGTACGTGTGTGTGTGTGTGTGTGTGTGTGTGTGTGTGTGTACGTGTGTGTGTGTGTGTGTACGTGTGTGTGTGTGTGTGTGTGTGTGTGTGTGTGTGTGTGTGTGTGTGTGTGTGTGTGTGTGTGTGTACGTGTGTGTGTGTGTGTGTGTGTGTGTGTGTGTGTGTGTGTGTGTGTGTGTGTGTGTGTGTGTGTGTGTGAGAGAGTGTGAGTGTGAGTGTGAGTGTGTGTGTTGCAGCAGCAGGTGCTTCCAGGAATCTGCTCCCGTTCTCACAGCCCCTTCCCTTCCTCCTCGCTGTTCCCTTCTTTCCTTGCCGTGCCAGCAGAGCCCTGATGTGGAGCGCTGTTTTCTGTTTTCTACTCTCCATTTAGAAGCTCAGCACTTTTCAACACCGTAAAAAGAGATGTTTATAACAAGAGCTTGAACAGATTTGTGGGGCTGTGGAGCCATGTTTAGGTTTGCTCTGGTTCTTTTGGGGGGTTTTTTCAACCTGATTTGATTATGGAGGGGGGCCAGACTGCCGTTCTGTGTGCCAGGTCAACTTCAGACTCATCATTTGAGGCCTGAAGGGAAGAGAAGGAGGGGCAGGGAGGTTGTTTCTCAAGTCTAGCCAAAGCACCTGGCAGCTCCCTCAGATATTTCCCTTTTGCCCCTGGTATCTGGATGGCCAGTGACTGAGCCTACTGTTTGTTTGTCTGTGTGTGTGTGTGTGTGTGTGTGTGTGTGTGTGTGTGTGTGTGTGTGTGTGTGTGTGTGTGTGTGTGTGTGTGTGTGTGTGTGTGTGTGTGTGTGTGTGTGTGTGTGCGTGTGCACACTACAGATACCGCTCTCCTGCCTTCCATGTCCAGTCCTGGTACGATGAGGTGAAAGACTACACCTATCCCTACCCCCAGGAGTGCAATCCCTGGTGTCCGGATCGCTGCTCCGGGCCCATGTGCACCCATTACACCCAGGTGAGGTGAATTAAAAAAAGAAGGTGAACGAGTTCAGGAGAAAATAAAAAAATAGGTTAAGGGAAACTAACTAAACACATTTTCCACATTGAAGTCTGAAAGCATGTCTTGGGGTGGGGAAAAATCTAAAAGCATAAAAGCTCTATTTCATTAAAGAAAATGATGGGGCGAAGGTCAATTATGATGATCGTGTGTTGAATATAATTTTGTTTTTGGTGCAAATACTTGAGGGGGCTCATTAGAGATTAATAAAAAACAGTATGCAAAAGCAAATAAAGAGTGTTGAGATGGGATTTATTGATTTTAGTTTTACCGTGGTATGTATTGGGTCATGGGTTTTTACTGGTATTGGTATCACCTACTAAATTCCTTATCAACTAGCTGTGATTTAGGTTTGAATATATTATTTAATTTCCCTTTGAAGCATATAGTGTAATATCTGTGTTCGGCATCATGTCATGTTCCTTCTTCCATCTGTAAAATGGATCATATGTCACAGGTGACAGGTGTTGCTAGGATACAACATGCTGTGTGCACCCTGTATGATATTTCAGAGTATTTTTGGGCACCGTTTCGGAGGGGTCGAGGGGTTAAATGACACGCATGGATGTAGTCACTTATAGACAGTGAAGGATAGAGAGAAAATCAGATGCAAGTCATGGGCAGAAAGAAGAGTTGAGCTGTGGATGAGAACGGGAAGAAATCACTCAGAAAGGGAAAGATGAAACGGGTGAGCTGGCCTCAGACTTTACTTTGTAGCTGCTGGGTTGAGTTTCCAGAAACATCCAGACTCCTCCCTCTGCCTTCACCCTGAAACCTGATCACGACCATCTGGTAGTCATTTCCAGACACACCAGACACCACTCACTTCCTTGACCTGGATTCTTCCCAAAGATGCTGCAGAGAGGAGACGGTGCCAAACCTGAGCATCACCTCGTCTCTGTCGGGGGTGCCGGTGTACCTGCCGGTCTGGGCCCTCGTAGTCCATGGCGACCTCTGTGGAGAACCTCTGGGCCCTCTGTAGGGAGCTGAACCAGCAGCACACATCGGTCTGTGTGCTGACTCACTGCTTCCAGCGGCTTCGAACTGTACCAGGAAAAAGATGAACATTCCTGAGGAGGGAGAGCGCACATGTTTCAGAGTTTGGGAGGAAAGTGAGGAGGAGTTATGGAACATGCTGTGTCGTATTCGCCGTCGAATGGCACATCGTTTATCTGGAACGCAGCTTTCCTTTTAATTAGGTGTTGTATCTGACCTTGGACAGCTTAGAGCCGGGGCTGACTTCTGTTTCTTGAGAGCTGAGATATTCAAAAAACGTTTGTTTCTGCTTCTGTCAGGATGATGAGAATGATGTCATCACACCTAGGGTCTATCTGACTGGGGGCAGAATAACAGACCGGGCCCTCCTGGAAGTCCCAGTGGCCCCATTAATCATGAGTGTCAATCTAGTTGCTTCCTCTGGAATGTCTGATTGAAAAATGGGACGAAACCCCCACATAGTCCATTAGTCAACTAATTAGTCGTTTGGGTCCTATTCCTTCAGTCAGTTAGTGCTTTTTTTTATTTCAACTGAGTCAAGAATGTCTTTTGTTGGGGGACAGCTGGTGCAATGTGTCCATTCATTAATAGGTGTTTTTCTTTCTCTCTTTACAGCTGGTCTGGGCAACCACTAGCCGAGTGGGCTGTGCCGTGCACGTGTGTCCGAGGATGAACGTGTGGGGAGAAACCTGGGAGAACGCCGTTTACCTCGTGTGCAACTATTCCCCCAAGTAAGCTCACTGTTCCTCCACGTCTTCCAGCGTTCGTCATCACCTCCGCTCGCTCGACTCCCGTGTTTACATTCTTGGTCTTCACCGCGCTGACAAACGCTGCAGCTCGCGTCCCTCATGTAGCAGCGCTGCCGATATGCAGCACTCGTTTTATGGCATACTGGAGCCATTAAAATTCCTCCAGAAAGTCAGAATAGAAACATAATAATGAAGCACCGAGGGGGAAAAAAGGAATAAGAACAGAGCAGGCTTGTTTTCCAGACGGGATGTAATGAGCTGAGAGACAACTAGGAGTGTTTTCATTAGTCAATGTGGGATTAATGACTATGACTGTGGACAAAGAGTGCTGAAGTAACTACAAGGCCACGAGCCCAGTGACGCTTGACCGATGATTCATTTCCACCTCAGTCAAGCCGTCTGTTCATTTCTGCAGGGGCAACTGGATCGGCGAGGCTCCATACCAGCACGGCCGCCCTTGTTCCCAGTGTCCTCCCAGTTATGGAGGAGGATGTCGGAATAACCTGTGCTACAAAGGTGAGCTGCGTGCTTTTCATTCACATTAACCCATCGACCAACAAACCTGAACCCGTATCTGCGTGTCCATCCGTAGACTCTCAGCGCTCGGAGACGGAGGACATGAACGAGGTGGAGAAGCCTCAGGTTCCACTGCCGCCTCGCACCACGGCCAGGCCGGCGCCCAAACCCAAACCGGCGTCCAAACCCTCCGCTCCTAAGCCCACCGCTCCCCGGACGCCATCTTCAAAGACTCCCAGCAACACCTTCCTCGGTAGCTAACAAGGAATTCATAGAAAATAACCTTCATCTGTCATGTTCTGGAGATATCTTTACTAATGTATCGTCTTGTTCTTGCAGTTCAGAACATCAAATGTGAGACTAGACTGCGAGATAAGTGTAGAGGTGCAACCTGCAACAGGTCAGGTTATTCTTCTGGATGTGCATTCTGAGTTACCATACCCTTCCTTTCAAATATCACTCACTCTGCTCTCCATGGTGTTTTCGGACTCTGCAGGTATAACTGTCCTGCTAACTGTCTGAATAAGAAAGGGAAAGTCTGGGGAACTCTCTTTTATGATGTGGTGAGCCAACATGAAACAAACATCTCGCAACGTAACAATTTATGCTGCAAAATGCCTGTTTCTGAGTGTTATTTTTGTGTTTCAGCAATCAAGTATTTGCCGCGCTGCTATCCATTTCGGTGTCATCGACAACAACGGCGGCGTGGTCGACGTCACGCGGATGGACAAGTTTCCGTTCTTTGTCCGAGCCACTAAGAACGGCATCGAGTCCTCCAGGTACATGTTGGTAATATGTTGAAATCACATTTATTCATCATATTTTTTGGGTAAATCCATTTTTGTGCAATGTTGGACGTTTCTGAGAACCTTTCAGGGGAAGATTTCCTCATTTTGAAACACTCATTCTTTTACAGTAAATATAAACCCGGTAATGCGTTTGTGGTGGCCAAAGTGGAAGGTAAGTGAGGCATACTTTTTAAGCAGAAGCTCTGAGTCATGCTTTAAATTGACAGCCAGCCAACACAGATCGGGGAGATTCAGTGTTTTCCTCTTCTCTCTCTGACAGAAATGACTGCTGACTGCTACACCACAGTGGCTGAAATCTGCCCTTTCAAAAAGCCCTCCTCACAATGCCCAAGGTGCCTCCTCACACCCCGCCTCATCATTCTCTAAAGCATGATATGATTAGTCCAAATGACAGTGATAATGACCCTTATCTGTTTGTTTCTCAGAATCTTCTGTCCGGCCAGCTGCAAGACTCAGCCTTCCTACTGGTCGCCTGTGATTGGAAACAACATCTACACAGATGTAAGCAAAGCAGCGTTTTCTATGAGCATGTTCTGAATAAACTTGGATGAATGTGAGAGGATGAGATCTCTGGATCTGCATGGATAATTCAGATTGACCTCGCAGGCTCTGAAAGGCGTTGAATCACAGTATGAGAATCATGGAGAATGGGAGTAATGGTGAGGTAAGCCAGAGACTGCCAGGATAGTATTATCCAGCACCGGGCCTGAGTGTTATCTTGGGCTAAGTGTTTGTGTCTCAGAGATAGGCAACACAGACTGAAATGGTCTCATGAAAACTGGTTTACATCACCCCTCCGAAGTCACCTGAATCACGTTAAACGTAAACCTCAAGAAGACAATCAGTCACATGAGATGAAGTGGTGTTAGACGGGGTTTCACCTCGGAAACAGACTTTAGATGACGTCCGGCTGGATCTAGATCCCAGATCCCCAACCGGTCAGAGTCACAGAGGAAGGCAGCAGTGTGGTTGAAATGTGTGTTATGTAACGTGTTTCTAAAGTGGTGTCGAAGCTGGATGTTGGTTGAACATGAGACATAAACCATCTGGTGAGGAACGTAGTCGGGGCGTATGGACCGTGTGATCTGTGTTTACACTAGAAACCAATGATTCTGCTCCAGACTGGTGATAAGAGCTTGCAGTCTGTTGTGCTGGCTGACTCTGAATGACATATCATTTGCACTATACTTGCTAATAAAGGATTTGTGTAACAGACTGCTTCCATCTCGTTTGTCCTCACAGAGCTCCAGCATTTGTAAAGCAGCCATCCATGCAGGGGCGATCAAAGCAGACGGTGGTTTGGTGGATGTTCTGCCACTGGACAAGAGAAAGAGCTATTCTGGAGTCCTGAAAAACGGCATCCAGTCTGAGAGGTACTACTCCATTTGTTTGTGTGTGTGTTCACCTATATTTACTGCTATTATTAACAACAAAGAAATCTATATTTTAAGATCGAGCCGTTCATCTTTAGGTATGTTGTGTGGCAGCCTCCATCAACAAAACTGTTGTAATGTAACATCTGTATAAAGTATTAAATCCTGGGGAAGTGTGGCTAATAACACATGGAAGCACTTCCTGAATGTGTCCGTGTTGCAGGAGGGGGGAGGAGTTTCATCGTCAGGTGGCATGTATGGTCTGGTGATTGAGAAGCTAGCTGATTTCCTCTTTCTGTTTTGGTCTGACCAATCACAGCAAGAGATGATGTTGATGTCAGCTGTGTCGAGCTCCTCCTGTTGCCATTTGTCTGTTGCTGTCTTTTTATGAAATGTAACTCGGTAGCTAGTGTGGAAGAAAACTCTCCAGGTCCAGTTGTGTGGCTGGTTCAGATGAAGTTTAATCACTGACAGTGGAGAAAGGATCTTAATCCTCTTTATAAGAGTTGGGCTAGTCAGAGAGTTTTATACAGAATTATCTGGAGAACCAAAGGGAAGGTGTGACGAGTAGCTTTGCATAGATTCAATACATGCCTCTCCAAGAGGAAGAGACATCCTGAGAAAACAGAAAGGTGTGACTTCTCTTGGAACAGCTGGGTTCTTTCTACACAATGTCAACAGGAGCCATTCATCAGACCTCGATCGATCAATGTGAGATAAGGAGGTTTCAGAGACGGTTCAGGAAGGGAGAAAGATCAAATGGTCTTTTCATCAGGATGACAAGGGTTAAAACACAATACAAAAGAATATTAGTATGAGATAAAAATAACATTAAGGTAACACGTTTTCTTCTACACTAGCTGGTTAAGAAGATGACGTCCCCATTCCTCATCCTGCCTACTAAACACAACATTTCTCTAGTATCACGATGATCACTTTGGATAAGTTCTAAAGGCAAAGCTGCTTTAAACAAATCTATCTCTATATCTAATTAAATTAAATCTGAATTTGATGTTGGAGGTTGTATAAAGTGTAGATATTTACCTTCAATGCATGGGAGTGTGGTGAATAAAACCTTGAGATACGATTGAAATGAAAACATGGAGCTGGTAGTAAAATTAGACGAGTAGAGAACCTAAAACGTGCCTGAGAAAGGTGCCTTTCTTCCCTTTAGCCTCCCTTGATTTATGTCCCCTGTAACACTGCATGGAGTGGCTGCCCTGCATGTTTCTCACATCACTCGTGGCTGCGGCCGCTCCAGAGCACTACGCTCCGGCGAGGAAGCCCTTGTGGGCAGCTCTGCTGGCATGTGGGGTTGTAAGAGTAATGGTGTGGTTTGGTGTGTGGATGGGCCACACATGGGATCTTTGCTTACTTTACTCAGGCATTTCAATTGAGTGTGCAAAGTGCTGAATGGCCAAAATCATCGAAGCCTGACTACTATGAAATCTAATGCAGACCTGCGAAGGCCCCCGCTCAGGGCACGGGGATAGGAGGTCAATAAAGAGAGTCCGTGCCATGTGCTATAATCATGGCAGGGTGGGCAGTTTGGACTGGACTTGCTGGGGAAGTAATCACAGCCTATCTGATTACTCGAGGATGGAAATGCTGTCGGCCACTTACTCTGTGATTTCCTATACGGACAATTATCTGTGATCTGATACCAATCTCGCCTATCATGATTATTGATCATGGCGGAGCTTCAAGGTCTCCCCACGGCGAACTAATTAGAAAGTCATCGGGTTTAACGCGTGTGGTAGCTGGAAGAGGTCAGATTCCGAAATACGGCAACAATGAGTCATACTGCCATGCCAAAGATGCTTCGAACACCATGATTGTGTGCTTTTTAAGGGACTGCTGGCAGGACTTGAACAATAGTATCCGAGGATCACAGAACAGCAAAAAGATGCATTTAGTTGACTTAATGGGTGATTTTACACTTCAATTTACTCGTTTGATAAAGTCTTCGTGGCTCTAGTGTAAGTTGGTGGTAAGTGAAACTCATTTATAAGGGGTGTTAGGCCAATTAAATCCTTATTTAAACGGTCTAAAGGTGTGAATTTAAAGACTCCAATAGCACTGACAGACTGGGATATTAGAGCCAACTATGGTTTCTCTCTGGCACGCCGAAATTCCTTCCCTGAAGTTTTTGCCTCGAAAGTGCAAATTGCCCTCAGCTGCAAAACGTTATGGGTGTGTTTGTGCTGTAATATCATTAGTGCGATACATTTTGTGAGTCAGACCATGAGATGGGGAATCAAGAGTGACACACGAATTTGCAGCAGCTAAAGTGAATTCTCTGTGAATTGAAACCCGATGAAACCTGATGATGTCATGATGCCTCTGCATTAAGGGACCCAGTGTGTTTGGAGATGATGATCCCACACTCGGCCTCCTTCTCCAATCTGTTCTCATGACTCAGCAGTATTAGCTGTAGAGGTGTAACAATCGATAGTCAGTCCTATAGATTCAACGAAACCGATCTGCTAAAATAAATAAAAAGAATGAATCTCTTTTGCTTCACCAATAATCGATATAAATGCGTTTAATCGTATGAATCGTGATTCTTAATTATGATTGTTTTAATACGTTTAAGACACTCTCTCCCCTGCCAGCATGTAGTCTATTGAAAAATTTACAAAATAACTGAGTATTACATTTTTATATTCAGCATAAAATATTATGCAGGACTACTTTTTTTATAGAATAACTATGTTTAATAAGTAATTCTGTGGTCTGTTTATTTGTTCACCTTTCAGAAGAATACAGATAGTCTCACTGGCATTATTGCATGTTTATTTCATGGATATAGAATTTTGGTTACAAGTTACAGAATCGAATCGTGGTTTACAAAATTGAATCGATCCAAAAAAGAAAATGGTCCTTGAATCGAATCAATAAATCCCCTAATTAGCTGGTTTTTAACATGTTTTCTGTATCGCCTGTTTGCAGCAAGAGCAACACGGAGGGAGCCTCTTTCCGAATCTTTGCTGTGAGGGAGTGAGACTTCAGCCCAGACGTCCAGAGACCAACAGAGTCACGTCGGATGCTCTTGAAGAGCAGGAAGTGCCCACAGGTTGGATGCCACGGCCGTTCATCTGTCTCTCAGTGGAAACAGAAACGTCATTAACAATAGCCCCCCAGTTAAAAGCTGTCGTCTAATATGTCGTCTTTTATTTTTTATTTTTTCAACTTTATCTCCAGATATATATTTCTACATAATTACTTAATCTGTGAATACATCATTTTTATATAAGCATTGAACAGCTGGTGCTGGATGTTTTTGAGTTAGACATGTTTTACAGAAAGTATTATGTTTACATTGATTTCTTATTATTCCTATTAAAAGTTCAAATTGGTTTTCATACAAAGGAATGTATACCGACACACTGTATTTAATCAATGTGTACAGAATATATGATATTTTGTTTGTTTTAAAAATGGAGTACCATATATTAACATTTTTACGTGTATTTTGATTTTTATATTTTATTTTATTGCTTTTTTCTGCCCACCCAGGTGGCCTTTTGCTTTTTGCTCTTGAGGATTTAGCCCGTCTAAGTCTATATTGTATTTATCGGTTAAGTGTTGTTGGCTGCGTCGATATGAACTCGTATGTTTCCCTTAAAGTCGAGCTGAAACAGAATATCAATCTAGTTTACGTCCCGCAGCGTATTTCAGAGTGGAACAGGACTGGCAAGCGGGGCATAACGTTGGGAGGAATTGAATTTGATCATTCAAAATATAGATTTTTTTTATCGGATTTTGAGGTAAAAGAGTTAACAAAGAGTAACTATGACAGGGGATGTGATCTAAAAGGGTCTTCCAATTTAACAAGACTGGTATCACCTTCAGTGCCAGACTTGTGGAGGTGATTGAGTGAAGGTGTTACGTTGCTAAGTTCCCTGTGTAATATATATATATATATATATATATATATATATATATATATATATATATATATATATATATATACACACACACAGTATTCGATAGCTGGTGCAGATGACTCCTCATAATGGTGGCAGTATTGCAGATGTATTAAATCACAATCGCAGACATGTTAAAGATAATAAGCAGTCATTTGTAATTTTTATATTTATTATTGCTTAGTGCTTTCCTCATTTCCTCATCTCTCTTGTTTCTGTAAGATTTATGAAAATGCTAAATTTGTGCCCTCCCCACCTAAGACGGATGAATGTGTCACATGTTTCAGGTACAGAGAGTTTCCTGAGTGGTACAACCCTGATTTTAATACTTTTTAAAAAACGTGCTGACGAAGGTCTTTAAAGTCTCCGCTGCTTTTTTTAGTTTAGTTAGCAACCCTCATGTAAATGAATGACATTTAAAGTGTCTTTTTGTACCATTAAGCTTCGTCACTCTGTTTGTTTCCTTGACTAAACATGCAAACAGAGAATGTTTTCAAAGTAAGGTTGTAAAAATATCCCAAATACTTGGCCAAGAAACGGTAAATCTTTATCTCTTTATTCTACCTCAGTGCTATCGCTATGCTAGGCATTTAAGTCTTTTCTATTTGGGGGTTTTATGGGAAATGCCAAAGGTTTTGTAAAGTTGTGGGAACTGTAAATATTATGATTTTTCTGTTTTTGAATAATCCTTCATGCGGTAAAATATAATTAAAATGTGTGAATTTGTTTGAATTGTCTTGTTTTTACACAGGTGTATGATGGGTTCTATATTTTTTGCACAATTTGAAAATAAAATATGACTTACAAATGCTACAGCACATTCTTTCTTTGATTTTTTTTGGACATGTAAAACAAAAGAGAAATGATCTTACAACAAGTGGATATACATAAACAAAATACTATTTGCAGATGATATGATGTTTCCAGTGAGTACATGGTTATTTTACGTATTTTGCACATACTTTCACCCAATTAAACAGCGTTTAAATGGCATTATTTTAGTATTTTCTTTATCATCCAAACATATTTTAAAATACATAACTGTATCTTCAGGGTAGTGAGTGACAAAATATTAGAAAATCTATATAACGTTGATATGAACCCACATCTTTATTAAATCTTTGACCAGCGCATGAAGTTAAAATGTGTATGTCAGGCTTTATGAATGAAAGTTAGACCCAGGCCACCCAAGATTTGTCCGTTATCTTTGGCTGTGTTAATAACCTGGCTCTGCTCCTTTGCGAACACACACATGCCGAGTGAAGTGGAACAATAAATTGAAGTAATCACTTTTACTCAAGGACCCCGTACGTAATCTGCCAATGGGGCTTTAGTTTAGTTTAGTTTATGGTGAAATGATTTCAGAAGAAGGAAAGAAACTCTGTAGACTCGGTTAAATGTTCACAACCTTGTAATTTCCCATTTCGCACTCCATTTGTCGCCTAACAGATGTGTGTGATAAGCTCCCAGAGATGATAAGATGACTGTTTATATTCCATTAATAAATGCCTCAAGCGCTGAGAAAGGAGAGGAACATCGAGAGGAGAGCGATGACCAGAGCTTCATACCTCCAGGGCTTTTATTCGAGGCAGATGTTCAGTTTCAGTTAAGCCCTTCTTGGACATGGCCCCGCCACGTTACTGATAAACAGCTGCAACTGGCTTGTGTGAATACTATTTTACTCCTATTGTCAATGGAGATAAAGATTTGTACTCACCCTGTAAATCCCCTGACTCATCAGAGAAAAAGCTCAGGAGTTCGTCCAACTTTCTTGTCCTTAAATGTGTTTTGCTCAAAATACAACAACTGCTTCACACAAGACTCAAAGGTTATTAGAAGTGAGGTTCGATTAGTAATTGAATTCTTAATTTAGTTGGTTATTGTTTGTCAAAACTCTTTCGGCTGAACTTGATCCGTCACTTTAAAGAGCAATATTTGACACTCAGACCATTCATAATTGTCTTAGTTTGTACTGTTAACGTTGAGAGGCATTCTAAATCTTTCAATCTCATATCACACCTTTAAACATTATATATAATAATATCACAAGAATGATATGTTGGGAATTGTATTAATTGGGGTTTTGGGTAATAGCACAAGAGCTTATTGCAGTAAAGCTCATATTCTCCAAGTCAGGATCATGATCGCTGTACAGAAATAAGTTGTAGCATCCAAATGATATGATTGTGATATTCCTCTAGTCAGAGAAGCCTCGCTGCTCAGTGCAGCACATGGTTTCAAGCAAGTTGGCCGGTTTGTTGTGGAATTTTAGATTTAGGGACACTGGAATTAGATGCACCATTTTCCAAAACAGGAGAAGCTGATGTTGAAGTTGTTATGACAGCAATTTATCTGGCCTGCATGTTCATCATAAGAATATGGAAAGATTTGTAGCCACAAAAGGGGGTCGAGGCTTTACCAAAACCATCTATCTAAATGCAACATTTGGAATGGAGTTGGGATTGATTCAAATATCTTCTAGCATGATTTTACTCGTTTTACTTGTGATCTAAGGGTTATAGTGCAGCCAACGGTGAATTAAGTGTCCGCTCATAATTCTCTGTTAAATAGTTACCTCAAGTCTGAACCTGATAATTGGAATGTCATGATCTTGTGTTTGGTCTTGTTTTCCTCTTTTATTTTGTAGTTTTTATCTCTAGTGTTTAGTCTTGATTTCCTTTTATTTTGTAGTTTATGTCTCTTGTGTTTGGTCTTGATTTCCTCTTTTATTTTGTAGTTTATGTCTCTTGTGTTTGGTCTTGTTTTCCTCTTTTATTTTGTAGTTTTTATCTCTAGTGTTTAGTCTTGATTTCCTCTTTTATTTTGTAGTTTATGTCTCTTTTGTTTGGTCTTGTTTTCCTCTTTTATTTTGTAGTTTTTATCTCTAGTGTTTAGTCTTGATTTCCTTTTATTTTGTAGTTTATGTCTCTTGTGTTTGGTCTTGTTTTCCTCTTTTATTTTGTAGTTTATGTCTCTTGTGTTTGGTCTTGTTTTCCTCTTTTATTTTGTAGTTTATGTCTCTTGTGTTTGGTCTTGATTTCCTCTTTTATTTTGTAGTTTATGTCTCTTGTGTTTGGTCTTGATTTCCTCTTTTATTTTGTAGTTTTTATCTCTAGTGTTTAGTCTTGATTTCTTCTTTTATTTTGTAGTTTATGTCTCTTGTGTTTGGTCTAGATTTCCTCTTTTATTTTGTAGTTTCTGCCCTGTCTCAGCTTTACTTCCTGTTGTGTTAGTTTTCCCTCTCTTTTTCTGTGTATCACCTGTGTGTGATTAGTCAACCCTCCACCACCTGTGTCTTGTTTCCTAATGAATCCCTGGTGTTTTCAGTCTGTGTGTTTTAGGTCTTTGTCGGTTGGTCCCGGTTTCCTGTTTTTCCTTCACGTCCTGCCTGTTCTCCGTGTGATCTGGTACTCCTGCCCTCCCTGTTGTGTTTGGACTGGCAGTTGTAAGTTTACTTTTTCCCATTAAATCTTTGTTTTTGCTATAATTTGTCTGTATGTTAAACCGTGACACTAAACATACCTTTCAATCTTAATGTCTAACTTTTTAGTTGCTTTATAATAGCAGAATTATTTTATAATAGCTCCATAATGTATCTCTATGATTATGCCATGGTTTATTCTACGTCATTGACAGAGATGAACCTTGTCATTGACAAATGTGATCTTGCATTGGATTATCTACTTCAGAGATCATTTTTTAGTCTTCATCACCTTTACTTCATATAAAGATATCATTGTTGATCAGTGGACCACCAACCTCTTCAAAAAGTGAACGACGTTCCCATATTTGTGTTAAGTGCAAATAACCAAATATCACCGTGCTAACAGGCATTCTAAATTCTAAATATCAGATTTTAGCATTTGAGCATATTGCTGTTAAATACAGAGCACAAAGTGAGGAGAATCAGAACCCTACATATTATGGTAGCTTACTGAATGTACCGGTATCTTTTTTTTTTTAAACTTTAATGTGAAATTCATGCATGAGTAATGTATCCTCCCTGCTGTTTTATTTGGTCCTTGGCTCAGGACTCGTCGTTGACCCCCCCCAGGGAGGCAACCCCAAAGAACAAAGGTTGTTTATGGTCATAGTGTGTAGTCATGACCGGAGCAGATAAACAAAGCCTTGCTGCCGGTGGATCTATAGGCTCCACGTCATAGTTTGAAACGATAAGTGATGCTTTTCTCCTCTGTGACGCACCTCCATTCTGGGAAGAGTGTGCTGAAGATTCACAACCCAATGATCTGACACAACAGTGTGTGTGCACATGTGCCTCAATAGTCAGCATTTAGTGGTGTAAACCATAACCCATGCTGGTTTGAAAGACATAATTTGATCCTTATTCAGGAATGAATATATTTTTATGGACGATGATTAAGGGGAAAAGTCATTTTTAAGTGTTTTTTACGGTAAGTAATGGGATAAGTGTTGTCTCCCTTCAACTGTGAATCCCCTGCAGAAGGTTCTCATCAACAATTGTTTGGCACACAGTGTTTAGTTTTCTTCAGGCCCAATCTGAGAGATTGATCATACTTTCTTCTGCATTTGACGTTGTGCATGCACTGAATTTATGGTTAAGCTTAGGAGTTAAACTTTAATCTTCCGTTGAGAAATCCTGTTTTTTGGTTCTTTTGATGTAGTTTTCATAAGCTGCAGCTAAATGTGATACTTATTAATACATGTTGATATTATACACCGTCCTAGTACCGATTCACAGAGATGCTTTAAACTAGAGTGCATGCTAACATCAGGATGCTAACACGCTCACGACATTGTGAACATGATGACTGAAGGATATAATGATTTATGTTAACCATCCTGGGTTAGCGTGTTAGCTAACGGGGGAAAACAGCTGAGTCTGATGGGAACGTCATTATTTTTCCAGACATTTCACAAAAAAACCACAAACCTCATGGTGATGCTAAGGAAAGTGAGGGGATCGCCACAATCCTGAGGATTTATCATATGGAAACCAAGACTGTCTGTCTGTACAACATTTGGTACTACATGATGTACAGACAGACAGTCAGATTCATCAACTGGGGACCATGAATTGCTGTGACTTTAGCAACAAATGGCTGAGATGGATACATGAGCACAAAACTCAGCCTTTAGAAATCTAAATATATCCTGGGGACCGATAAAGCCCTGGAAGCCATTTTATTCCACTGTTGCTCCTCAATGACAGAGTCCTTAATGATGATTCTCTCCTCCACATGACCCTCCTCAAAGGACTCTCATTAGTCCAATAATTGGCTAATAACAGTGGCAGGAAAAACCCGCTGTCAGTGAAGCTAAATATAGAGACCCTCGTTATGGACGTTACAACAAAGAGCACACTCGTAGCCCAATTTTGTTTTCCAGCATCACACACTGGTGCCAACACACAATCACATGCTGATAATGGCTGGCTGCTGCCTCTGCCAGTTATTGCCCTGCCTGGCGAGCATACGAGCCCAACGAGGAGCAGAAGAGTTTGTCACCACTGTGGTCTGAGTGGAGTGGTGAGACAAGTGGAAAGTTAAAGTAAACCAGGCTTGAAGTCCTGTGTTGTCTGTTTAAAATAGCTCCGTCCTCAGAGAGTTTGTGCCAGTACACAACCGAGGAACCACAGAAGAAGAAGGAATAAGACACTTCTGCAAAGTTTGTTGAATATTTCTTTCTGCGAGAGTCTCTAAGAGTTTGGAGGGAAGTGACCCCGGCCTTCTATGGGCTCTTTGAAGGACCAATCAGTCTGACGTCCTGACAGCGATGATCAAAACAATGCATACCGAGTGGAGAAGTGAGCCAGGCTGAAACGGTGGTGCATAATCTGAATGTGACTTGAAAGCAATGATTCCCTTTGAGAAGGGAAATGTAAGAAGAGCAGCTGGTGGCCTGGACTTGAGAAATGTATCCTCAGCAGGATTCCTAGTACTGTTTGTGTCTGTGTTTGTGGTTGTGTCAGACATACGACAGGCTGATCTTCTTGGTATCCAGCAAATGCAAGACACATGTGCAGTGTGAGGTGATTTCCAAAATAAAATTAAACAAGGCTGCTATTTAGAGCAGCAGAACAATAGACATGGTTCATATTCTTCTCATAAAACTAAATGAAACCAATAAGAACAAAAGTCAGTACTATGGTGCCTTGACATTATTCCTGTGAATTTAAATTAATTGATAAAGAAGAATAATTGGAATTTTTTCTAGGTTTTCTTACAGAATGTTGTCTGCATAGTTTTGTTTTCCTTTGTGTTACGTAACATTCTGCCTGAGTGGAATATGTGCTGGAGGGGTCATAGGTGGAAGACAAAAACCCTTTGGAAACGAAGAGTTACAGTATCTCTGTCTCCACTCTGTACGGAAAACGAACCCAGGATTAATTTGACGTTCTAAATTCTTAGAAAAATGGATTCCCTAACTGTAAACGCTAACCTCGTTTTAATGCAGTGGCCATTAATTATAGTAAAGAATACCGCACAGATGTGATGCATCCATCACACTTGCAGAAGAAGTAAAGGGTGAAGGTTGGCCAGGTTATAAAAACGGCAGAGCATACAGTTCAATGATCTCTCTTGCAGTTGGCACATGGAGGCCCATGTTATTTATTAAATATGGTCATAAATTCAGACCACTTTCCACTCCAGATATGGCTTATAGATGGACTCGGAGGGTCAGAATGCTGGACTCTGTTGGCAGAGTTTAATTACATAATGATGCTTAATATAGTGTCTACATACAACTGAGCATTCAGGAAGATTTTTAAGGTGTCCGAGATGAGTCACCTTTAACACAATTTGAGTTTTGAAGGGTGCTGTGACAGTTCTAATGAATAGAAATGACCAAAGTGATACTTCTCAGGGTTTAGAAAAGATTAAGATATCATCCGCAAATGTTGGCAGAAACATGTTGGTTCTTTTCTTCCATTGTCTCTTTCTTTCAGTCCATAAAAAGCCAATCCGTACCCACTTGCAGAACGTTTTATGTATTCTAATGTAGTACAACTCTTCATAAGTAGCCACAACAATTGATGATGGTATTAGTCAGTTATGACAGTGTTGAGAAGGGCTTCCACTTTACACAAATCCTCTGCAGCTGCAACATGGTAAATGAGGTTCATTGCCAGTATGTCATTAATAGGGCTTCTCGTTGAGCCAAATCTCAATGGATGCCCTCGGGCCGCTTTTCCCATGTTTGTGATGTCAGTGGACTAACGTTGGCACTTCCAGGGTATGCCAAGACAAACGTCAGCCCGGGTCCCAGCTTGTGGCCGTGAGTTTATTATACCAGACTTTGAAAATCCCTTGCAAGTTGACTTTTGAGCAGCAGCACCGTCGGGGCTCTGGGAAAGGTTTGGTTCCCATACAGAAAAGGCCAAGTTGACTGGGACTAGACAGGTTTTTTAGACTCGTTGGTGGCCATTTCCCTGGAGGTTTGAACATCTGACTGGTGGGCACAAACTGCTCTCAATTTATCTCAAGATTCCCACATTTTGATTTTCTTTTGCACAAACTGTGAAAGACTCCAGGACTTGTGAGTATGTGGGCCACTGTGGAATAATTAAACTGTCCGCTATCCCATTTAAAGGAGAAATCCGGTCATTATTGACCCCATTGTTGTTGTCCCCAGGGACAAAGAATTCCAAGACCTATGCAACACAGGTTGGGTCCTTATGAGACACGACAGTGCTCGTTTAGTTCAAATAGTGTGGCGAAACAATATAAATGTGTGTTTTTGCATGGAGTTACTTAGGTCTTGGAATTATTTTCTGAGGCCCAGAAAAGCAGATAAAACTTGCCCCTATGGGTTAGCATTGGAGCTATTCTGGAAGGCTATAGCAGGCAGGTACACATCTCAGGTCAAGTCAATTTTTATCTGTTTTTTTGCTTCTAATAAGTCGGGAAGACCCTGGGGACAACGACAATGGGGTCAAAAATGACCGGATTTCTCCTTTAAGACTGATAGGAACTAGCATTTAGGTTTACACACAAGGTCCAGACAGTTGTGATGAATGTATCCCGCCTTTATTGTTTTTGTTTGTGTAACGATGCAGGATTTTGTATGAACGGCTCCCACTATGAAGAATGTTTCTCTAGCTGTATCTGGACTTCATTTGGCATGCTTTGTTTTTTTGTTGAGGGCCATCCAGTATGTTATCATGGTATAACACATAAACCAGAAGTGTTTCTTTTTTTTCCATTCTGTAATTTATAGTCACTAATTATGATAGTGGGTGGATGGCTGTATTTACAATTGCAGTTATATTTGAAATCTGGTCCAGACGAACAGTCTGAGGGGGAGAATAGACCGGGAGAGGGGGGAATCTTGTTTCTGTCTCTCCAAGAACCATAAATTATGTTTTTGGGAGTGGCGGTTGGACTTTGACGTCTGAGCTAACCGACTTACTCACTCGTTGTGGCGTTGTCTCTCTGCAGTGAGTAGGGATCGGTGACAGGAGATCAGACGGCTGAGACGAGCCTGAAGCCACCCTGACAGCCCCGCTGACGCACATCAACTTCAAGGGGAGGCCAAGACGCTTTGCTGGAACTCATTAGTTGTCTCTGACTGACAAACGGGCTTCTGAATGCTGCTGTCACAGTGCAGAGTGTTGTGTCCTTCAGCAAATGTCCCACATCTGTGTCACTGATTGAGTCAAGGTGGGGAAAGAAGTTAGACACATAACAAAAAGCAACAACAGTTCTATCTTCATACAGACTCACATGGCCGATATATTCCTCTGAGAATGTAGGTTTTAGTCTTTATGTAGAGCCGTCCCTTCCTGGGATCTTAGTTCCACTACCTCCTATGCAGAAAAGCCACAATGGGTCTGGATGGACTCGTTCTGAAATGAAAAAGAGCTGGGTTGAGTTGTGACGGAGCTGAAAAAGCTTGAAGATCATCTACACATAGTGTTACGGGTGGCCCCTGATATTACACATATATAGACCTGCAGTACCTTTTAAACATGCTCTTCCCAGGAAATACTAACAATCCAGAAAAAACACATGAACTTGTTGACCATGTCCCCCAAGTCTTTGACCAGAGCATACAGGAGTCAGCAGTAAAAGTAATTGGCGCAAATATTGGGAAACAAAATATGTGCTGAGCTGTTTTTTATTTACAAAACATGAATTTAAATTGCTGACTGCTTGCCGGCGAGTTGTGGTTTTGGTTTCAGATGACGCAGTCTTTGCCGCGCTGCATTCCGATTGGAGAAAACTCAGGCACTCCGTTTCATCTCCCTGAGTTAGCAGCTCTGTGCTAACTTCCTTGTTGCTTGGAAAGTCAGCTGGTTGGCTTTGTTGTTGTTGTTGAAGTGGTTTACTGTGTGTTGGCAGCGTTTACTGGGCAGGAATCCAGGCCGTCGCCTCGGACGGATCGGACGGATCGGACGGACCTCCGGTTCTTTTGGCAGGTCTCCCGTTCTGCTCTCTGGTCGCCTCCAGTGGGGTCCCATCCTCGTCCACAAGAGGGGGTCCACATTGCCGACGTTGCTTCCACATTGCTGACCTCTTCCAGAGCAGCTCGGCTCGTCAGGTCTTCCTTCTGAGGCGCTCTGCCTGTCTGATTAGTTCTCGCCAAATCTCATGACTCAGTCATTAGTTGGGATATTAAGAAGCACCTAAAAAGCACCTGTTGGTTTGCATGTTCTCCCCGTGTGAGCGTGGGTTCTCTCCGGGTTCTCCGGCTTCCACAGTCCAAAGACATGCAGGATGGACCTGTCTGTCTCTACATGTCTCCCTGTGATAGACTGGTTACCTGTCTGTCTCTACATGTCTCCCTGTGATAGACTGGTTACCTGTCTGTCTCTACATGTCTCCCTGTGATGGACTGGTTACCTGTCTGTCTCTACATGTCTCCCTGTGATAGACTGGTTACCTGTCTGTCTCTACATGTCTCCCTGTGATAGACTGGTTACCTGTCTGTCTCTACATGTCCCCCCCCACCCCACCCCGTGACCCTGAATACAGGATAAGGCGATAGGTGATAGACGATGGATGGACCTGTTGGTGCCTGGTTGTTATATTTGCCATCATGCGATTGCTCGTGTGTGCGATCCATGAGTAAGTAGGATCTCTTGTAGTTGTGGTATTACCTGTTTTCCTCCGGCATCGACTGCCTGCTGATGTCGCGATAACTACACTTAACACCAACCGTATCCAATACTTTTCACCCAGAACCAAAGTGGGTGGGGAGTTGCTTACTTTGAGGGTTTTGGACGGTATGGAACTACAGAACTACCCGTATACAAAATAAATACATCGCTGCCCCTGCTATGAGCTTAATTAGATTTTTGGTGATATGCAGCGCTGGGTGTTGTGGACACATGGGTGGAGATCTGTGATGTACTGAGTTGACCTTTCTGGTTGATTTCCGTGTCAGAGAAGCTACTGTTGTATCACATTCCCTCACACATTTTGATGCACACATGATGAACATATTTTTCAAGTCTGTTTTTCTACGTCTATCATTGTCTCCCTGCTTTCGTCGAGCTATAAGTCCTCTCCAGGAAAAAGGACATAACTTTAGTTTGGCTGTGGCAGCTCAGTGGATTACGTTGTCTTGGAGGTGCTCTATCACTGTACTACACATCACCATCCTCCCCTTTAGAATGACTTGAGTGTCCATGAAGTGGTTATGTAACACAGGAACACCAGGAAACAATTTCCTCCCTGTAGATAATATTTGACTCCATTTCTCTCAAACATGATGCCCCTTTGTGTGTTGATCTCCTCTCTACTGTATAAACAACCATCAGCATGCTGACTGCTGGTCCTATTATTACTACTGTCACAGATGTACAGTGACATGATCAGAAACATAGTAAAAAGGCTGACTGGATGAATTTATATTTTGAAAATAGAATTCTAAAGTAAGAATAAATCCAACACAAATACAGTAGTCATAACACAAGTTCATTTTCACGACATAGCCGTGACCGTAAAGTCTGTTTGAAGATGAGACCGAGAAGATGACTCATTCTGACAGCCTAAGCCCCCGGATGGTCCCGAGCCTCGAGGCCCACGTGGAAAAACATGTGATTCACAATTAATGTTCGGCTTCGTGGAAAATGTTCAAGTCGAGTCCCACGTGAGACGACTCCAAGAAGACGGATGATGTACAGAAAAGCAACACAATCTTAACCACGTTGTTATCACTTCTCCACACAGGACCAAGCAGCAGCAGCCTTTTAATATTACCACGGATGATGACGATTAAACCCTCTGGTGTATCTCTCCTTAAACGTTATAACACTCATCAGTGTAATAAAACAAAAGGACAACAGCTCCGCTGCTTGTTCCACGTGTCTGTTCTCCAGCTGTATCCGCCGTGGGCCCGAACCACAGCGTATAAATATACACGCCGTCATATCTGACATTGAAAGACAGTGAAATTGGAATCTTTCTGAAACATAAATTTACATGACATGTTCATTTGGAGGAAACTCCAGCACGTACGGGAAGGCTTAACACGCACATCTTGTGAAGAAATGATGATCTTCGCCTTCCTTAACTGCTCCATTTATTGTGCAAAAACAGTGCTTTTCACAGTCTGCTTCTCTGCAGTGGAAAAACCCAAACGGAGAGCGCTTGTGTTTGAGGTTTGCTCCCACTGGAGTGTCTCTGTGTCTCCAAGTCAGCAGGTGCTCTCATGGTTGCCCAAAAACGTTAAAAGTCTCCATTTGTTAACCTCCACCACACAAGTTCAAGCTTCCTTTCTGTGTGTGTGGAAGAAGAGGAAGAATTATCAGCTGCTCATTTTACCCGACCACAGACTTATCTTATTATAAAACCACACCATACACACACATTCATACATACACACACATTCATACATACACACACACACACACACACAAACAACCCCAAATCAATCAATCAATAAATAGATACTCCGCCCGTTCCAAACACTGGTAAAAAGTTCATTATGAAGAGGAAGTAGAAGACAGCTGTTCCTGCGTCCCCACGTCACCCCACTCAGTCTGAACTCCCAGAATTCCTTTGGCCAAACAAACCATGCAGGTCAACAAAGCAGCAGCGGCCAGTTTGTGCTCATTTCTGCTGAACAACTATTAGTTTAGAGCTCAGAGGCTCCTCTGGGAGCCTCCTGGATCTCTGTGCCCGATGTGCTTTTGTCGGGGATATCGGTGTACTAAATAACCTACAGACTCACGTATGGATAGATGCAACACCAGCGACTCATGGATTAGCCTCGGGTCACAACATAATTAAATCAATTTTATCAGCTGCCACCTTTTGTGTTTACACTGTTCAGGCTGAATAATTCCCTCCTGCCTTGAATCATAGCGGTTTATTGATTGTTTGTTTTTGATGATATTAGATTTGCAGTGAGTTGCTCTAATAAAAGGAAAACAGTCAAGTTTTTTTTAATGATCTCATTTATCTATTTTCTTAAAGGTGCAGTGTGTAGGTTTCGGTGTCATAGAGTGGCAAGGCAAACCAAATGTATGTATGCTCTGTATGTAAATATAAACGGCTCATTCTAAGGTCAGCAAAACACACTCATTCTTATTTTCCACTGATTATACACCAAAGAATACATGCATGTTTGTATTATATTTGATTTCTGCCACCTGATCCTCCTAAATGCTGCACACTCTTCCTTTAAATCTCAATTGTTGTCTAAAACATAACAGGAAATGGAGATGTAAATTACATTTTGATGTCTCCACATCTGTGGCCAACAGCCATTGTTTAATTTAATTAATCATATAAAATGTATTTAAACCAACAGATAAAATCAGTTAGAACTGTTTCCTGGACCTTTGAATCTTTTCCTGATAGAAAGCTGTACAGGCATCCTGAAAGTTGTATTTAAACGGAAAGTGAGATCATCAATAGATATGTCATCATGTTTCTTTGCAGCCCATCTGTTGGTCTTTATGTTTCTCTAACCTTCACAAAGTACCAATTTTAACCCAAACCCACAATCCTCCCATTAAACCTAACCACGTGGTTTTTGTGTTGGGACTTAATCAAACCTTCACCACATTGTCATTATGTAAAAAAGTGATGTGATTTGTAGCGTTCACAGGTCAAGGGTCAGAAATGACAAGGTCACATCAGACTCTGTTATGAGTGGTTATCTAAAATGACCTGTCACCTACACTACACTACTACTAATAGTACTAATACTGCAAATGTGCTGATTTCTTCTATCCAGAAGTATTGTGCTGTCAACATGAAGACTCTCTTTTCCTCTGTTCCCTTTGTTATAAATGGAGAAGGCATTCCAGGCCACATTATACAAGAGCCTCATGAAACCGGGACGTCTCATAAAAGGGTGCTTAAAAGTCTGCTTGTATGTTCAAGATAAGGGGGCTTTGAGGCCATTTTATAAATTGGATTTGGACCACAGAGCTTGTGAAGCTTAAGTGAGGATCACTTCATCGTTGAACTTTATAGTTCACTGATCCAAGAGTGGAAGACTGTTTGAAGCCTGAATTTGTACTGGCATCCCCATTTTGTGTCTCCATTGCTTAAGTGGTGCAACATTTATTGGACAGTACAGTTCATGTATGCTTCTAAGAGTGCAAACATCCCTTCTGCTCCTGGTTAACTACACACGTCTGAAAACACGGATCCATTCCAGGGTTTCATGCATCTCTTCTTTTTGATTGGCTTTACTTCACATTTGAGTGAAAAATGACCAGATTTTTTACCTCAATAGGGTGATTCGTGGGGCGTCAGCAGATCTAATCTTCCCCAATTGTTCTGCCACAGCAAATACTTGTACTTCTTTCTTTAAAGAGATGTTTTGGCTCTCTGGAACAATTCAAATTGGCCTGAGTTTGAATATTCAAGTTCAAACTTGAAGTCCTCACAGTGTCCCTGATTGAAATTCAGACCACGGTGAGCGCTGCTCTCCACACAGCTATATTTAGTTGGAGCGGTTTCCAGCCATAAATCCATAACACAAAGAAGACTGCTGTCCGTCTCTGCTACCTGAAGGAGCAGGGAAAACATCTGGATATGGTGGACATCACTGACCCGAATAGTCAGAAAAACACAATCTGTCTTTCCTTGCTAGCTCACAGAAGTGTTAATTCTAGGGTTTCTGATCATTAGCAGCTGTCTTGATGAGTTCAGAAGGTCAGAAAAGGGAAGGGTTTCTGGAAAACCCCCTGATTGAACTGAAGTGAACGTCTGTGTGAGGACCTCATTAGCTCTCATCCCACTGTTGGAGTTGGAGCCGTGTTTCTTGCCTTCCTGCACCAAATAGTGTCAACAGAGGGCTCATCTCATTTCCAAGGGTTTCAGGGGAAGCAGCAAATGTTGATCCACTGTTTTTGTTTTCTCTCTCACAGCTCGATGTCTTTTCTCCCCTCACTCCTTGTCTTCTTGGCTCTTGTTTTAAGGCTGCTAGTAAACGGGCCTCTTCTTAAATATTTGTCACCTTTATGTTGCTGTGAAATTGATACAAACTATAGAATTTTAGTAAATCAAGATAAACCAATTGCCAAAACCAACGAGTTGATAGAAACAAAGCTTTGCTACAAAGTCAGTTCAGTCCTGTAAGAAATAAAATGAATTAAATCAAATTGATGGATGGAAAAAATGCAAATAAGGTTCCACTCGAGCAAATCTCGAAGGCCCATCTTCACGCTATCGGCCATGTGATTTTCATTCTCAGAGAGGAAGACTTTCCACGAGATGGAAAGTCCGTTTTCCAGCCTCATTGTGTAAAGTTTTGAATCTTAGCAAGATTACCATTCACTTGTTCCATGTGGTGCACATCATCAAGTTTCAGAAGTTCTTTCCGCTTTAATGTAAGTTTGCAAGACGTCGCCAGATGCAAATTTGATTTTAACAACCTTTGATTTGATGATGTCAGTCTTTCTCCTTTCTCTTTCCACATGAGCATAATCCAATAACACTGTGGTGAAGCTAAACCCTTCATGCCCTCCGATAGAGAGAATGAAGCAGGTCCGCGGCCAGCGTTGGGAGATTGTGTAATAGTTATCCTTGAGCAGAAAGAGCTCAAAGATGTTTGGCAGCATCCGACAGCCAGCTGCTGTGAGATGCAGAGAGACGAACTAATGAGGAATTCACGTATTGATATGTAAAAGCACATCATCACAAGGATGTGGGTGATGACACTGACAGCTGAGAGCGAGTGTTCAGCTTTTAACACCGATCACTGTGCTCTCTGCTGAGCTCCACCGATCAATAAGGCTGCCAGCGCAGCAGGCCTCTGGGAGCCAAACCAACATCCCAGCAGAATCCCTGCTGAACCTCTTAACGGGGACCAACTGTGAAACCTGAGTAGGACAAAGTGCACTTTCTAGTGTTCCTGTTTAAACGCCTAATTAAAGAGTGTTGGGTGAGTGGGCACGCTGTGCTCTGTCATCTGAGCAACATTTAGTTAGCAAGAAGGCAACGTATATTTGGACGAAAACTTAAATTACAGCAATTTTCAGTTCAAATACAAACTACTAGCAAATAATGGACAATTCAAGGCCAATTATTGGACAAATAAATACATGAGATGAAGTAAGTATGACCTTTATTTATATATTTGTTAATACAAATCTCTTTTTTTCAAAGGAACCCTGGCTTGACTTGAAATAACATTTTTGTTGAGAGATTTCATGAAGCATAAATGTGTATACAGAACACAAGCTTCCAGTCATATTTGAGTTTCCCAGTTTTAGTACAGGATGAAATCCTTTTACCTCTTAATCCTAACGGAGGTCATCCCAGATCTCTTCACCTGAATCTCAGACGTGGCTGTGATGTTGACATGAAAGCGGAAGGTTGAGGGCAACACGTTCACAGCTCTGCTATCTTCCCGACTGTGAAATCTCTCCCTCTGCTGATTCTCATCTGATCTTCTGGCTCACGGCAGCATGAAAGCACCTATAGACTGACAGGTCAAAGGTTAATCACAAGGCTAACACAGACATATGGACATATTGATGGATCATAAGACATTGATCCCCAAGGCACATTGCCGGTGTCACTGTCTTTTCAGCAGCATTTTGAAGGTTAAAAAAATGCAGTAGGCTGTCAAACTCCTTCCAAGGTTTCCTGCCACAATAGATCCACACATTTCTAAATGATTATTATTTGGCAGCGGTGCAGCTCATCTCGACCTGACGCTGTCCTTCAGTGTCCCACGAACACAGCAGTATGTCCTCCTTGTGTCGAGTGCTGGCTGATGTATATGAGCTCATGCTGACGAGGATTCAAGCCAAGCACATAGTGTATATGCCAGCCAGTGAAATGTAAACTTTGAGAAGACTTCCCCCGTCTGTAGGGAACGTTCCCCCTCTCATTACCTTGAACCACTTAGCTTTATGGGATTATATAATGTTATATAACTTCGGTCAACATCACAGATTCCTCCTCTGATTGGGCTCGACTGTCACAGACCCGATGCTGTCTCACGTGGAAAGAGAACATGTCACTACTGAGCTCATTTCTGTGATACATGAGTATTTTCTTTAAAGAAAGACTGAATGCTCACTCTTCAGGAGAGCTACATCCCATGGGGTGTTTAGATTATACCCACTGTTGTGGATATGGTTGCCATCGGCTTCAGGGGAGAATAAAGGATCTGTTTCTTTCTCTAATATTGTAGGGATTCAGTAATTAAGACATGAAAACAAACAGAGTTAGGAAGAGAAATGGCTTCATCATGCAGGACAGGCTTTCTTCTTCAGGTTACACGGAGTCATTGCAGTCCCTCTGAGCTTCAGTGACCACTATATATATATATATATGACCCTGGCTATGATCAGGCAAACGTGCCCATGTTACTTGAATTATATCCATTGCTACATTCTGACATGACAAACTTTTCACCACAAGTGAAGGTTTTTATTTACAAAGCAGTAGGCTTTGTACGCCCTCTGCTGACAAGTTAAGGGACTTGAGCTCTTTCTGTCCAGGTCTGACACACTGAGAGCTTTATAGTTATAACTCAAACCTGCATGTCTTTCCAGGGGTAGTTTTTATTTATTTAATGTTATTATATGATTGATTAATTACAGTGAATCTTATTAATTAAATGGACTTGTGGGTTTCAGCATAATATGTCATTTTGTGCGCCGTCCGATGCTCATGACACCCCTCCACTCCTCGGTGAAGTTGTTGTTCTTCTCGAGGTGTTTCTTGGTGTGGGTCTGGTGCGTCTGGTATGCCGTGGGCAGCATCGCCATGTCTGTACACCTCAGTGCCAGTCTGCGGGGGCAGCAGGCAAGCCAAGACATCAGCAATGGCATTTAGCCCATAAGGGGTTCAGTGTCCATCACACAGGTGAGATATAGTTATTCTGAACACAGAATTAAAGCATCTCCACTGTCAGTCACTGAAAAGTAAGTGTTGCTCACATGTGGAAACATGAGAGACGACGAAGGGGCAGTTCATAGGTGAGACCAGCATTAGGTTTGGTCTTGAGTTAGAATATGTATATCTAATTTGATATTCAAGACCTTCTCTTGCCCGTGCATATACTGCAGCTGTGTCACGTTTCCTCACCCAGCAGCTTCATCTGCAGCAGGTTGTCCATTCTGGCTTCATCCCAGCAGCTGTGCTAAGTGGAGGATCTCTGCAAACCTCCCCCGCTGCTCACAGGTTGCTTCTACGAGCAGCAGACGGGCCCGGAAACACAGATGTGGAACTGTCTGAGGGCTCTCTAAACACGGACTGTCTGTGAGACAAAAGTAAGGAAAGTTCACTGTGAATACACTTGGGTCGAGTTTAATCGGGAATAAGCAAAAGAAGAATAATCATGTAAATAAGATCAGTAGGACAACTGTTTAATTAATGAAAGAGATTCATGTAATAATGAGATAGAGGTTTAATCAACTCCATTATAATTTGTTATTACAACTAAAAGTATGTGGCCCAATAAGTTGCCAATATGTGATTGTAAGGCAAATCTGACGGCTGCAGTAATGAGTTGAGTTATACAGACATTTACTTTCTGAGTATTTCCATAAGAGTGTATGTTTGTTTTTGTTGTTTTGAATGTATTTTTCAGCCAAACCAAGCATTCTTATCGTGGAGAGAAAAAACAAAGCAGCCAGATCCAGGTAGACTGAAGAAAAAAACAGGGTCATTTTAGCATTTAGTCACTTCAATTTAATTTAGCTTTTTTTTTGTCACAGGAGATAAATAATTACAAATGTTTGCAGAGTATTATATATTTTTGTTTTGCCAATAGGCAATCTGGTGAAATCAAATATATAATCAACCAGCCAAAGTACAGTTATTTTGTCATATAATTTTAAATAAATAACATATTTACGGGAAACCAAAACCATTATTACATTGTATATGTATAAGTAATTACATTTGTGTGCAGACCTTAAAACGACTTTTATATTAATAAGATGGCTTGTTACCAGTTATGTGTCTCTGCCTCCCTACAGTAGTATTTACTTGCTTTAAGGGAAAGTAAAACTATTTTAAGGGGGATGATTGAAAAGCAGTTTGAATAAAATATCTGCATTAATCTCAGAGCGAGGCTTGAACCAATTGAGTCCTTGTGTCCTTTGGCCCTGCTTCTGCTGCTACTGCTTCAGGTAAATGGGCCATTAAGTTCACCACATCCTGCTGTTATTAGAGGATTCTCTCTGCAGCCTCACCACTCAGACTAAACTACAAAGCAAGAAAATAAACGGATCCAAGAGAGAACATCGAAAGTCATTGTTCGCCTCGTGCAATGGATGAGATCAAGTGGCGGAACAGAAATGACAACCCAGTCTCCCTCTCACAGACTGACCTGACGCCGTCTGTGATTAGCAGCTCTTCTGAGAGGTTTGACCAGCTATACTCCTAGATTCTCAAAGCCCAGGGTGGCTTTACCATTTTACCTCTCAGGGGAATCACACACCATGAACACATCCATTCATATGCATGATATTTCAGCATGAAGACAGATACATCCAATGCTTGAAACAAATTCTGCTTGGCACATAATGGAAGAGTGAAATGGACACAACCAGTTGGCAGCTTTCTAGAGCAAGGGTCTCAAACTCAACTTACCTGTGGGCCGCTGGAGGTAGTCTGGGTGAGGCTGGGCCGCATCAAGTATTCCACAAAAAAAGGGTTCAAGTATTCCAAAAAAGTACAACCGATCCAATCTTCTCAATCTTTATTAATAACAATTCAGAACATGCAGAACATGAACGGTTCTTCAGAACATAGGCTTCTCTTACTTCCTCCTACTCTATAAAATATAATATATTCAGGTGCGCTCAATAGTCCAGAAATTACGGTACAAGTGATCAACGTTGCTAATTCGTGTTGTTGTCACGATCCTGAGCTATGGTAGCTACCATAGGGAGACGACTCATGCAGATAAAGTGAAGAAAAAAATGTACGGGCACCAAGCTTTGATTTCAGGTAGGGGGCTGCAAAATATCATTCCAGGGGCCGCAAATGGCCCCCAGGCCACAGTCTGAGAACCCTGAACTAGAGTAATAAGCTCAAGTATATTAGATATTAGGATCAAATGAGTGGTTCCATAACCTGCATACAGACACACACAGGTTTCATGTCATATACAACTGGAACATGCATGTGGTGAGTCGAACAAAGCATCAATCAGGCGATCAGTCATCTATCTGGAGGCTACACAACTCCAGGATGTGTTTTGCCCATGAATCTGCCAGCAGGAGGAGTTACGCAGGTTATACTCCTTGGCGTTGATGCCATGACTCCTGGGTGAGACCAGAGCTGGGGACGGAAAGCAGCAAAGCATGATGTGGGTTCACGGTGGGCTCAGCTGATACTGCAAGGTGAGAATGAACCCCTGAGAAGGTGTGTGAGTGTGTGTGCGTGGAGGGAGATGACTGGGAGGAGGAGGAGGAGGAGGATCATGCTTCTAGGTGTATGAGTGCTTTGGCACTTTGAGAGCTGTGAAGGTTAAAGCAAGACAAGGCAGACCCGTGGTGAAGGAGAGTCCCGATGAAGACCGCATGATGACACCCTAGCAGCATGTACTGCAGTGGCTCGTTTGCCAATCATCTAATTTATTTCCGTGCGTTCCTTTTTTTTTTTTACTTGGAAAAGCACATATCTGGCTGCTATTATGCATTTGAAGGTAATTGAACATCGGCACACAATCCCAGACGTAGTGGTGCAATTAAATGGGCTATGATTAGATGGGGTCCCTTGGCAATCTTTTCATTTCTAAGAAGTAACTGAATCCAGCCTACAGCTAGAACCTCCACAGAATTGGATGGCTGCCTTTCTAAAACGTACCCTATATCTCTGTTCCTGGCTCTCATCTATTCCAGAAACAGTGATAAGGGATAACACAACTTTGTATCTTTTGTGGATTTTAAGCAACAGCTTGTTACCTATCAGCCACAGCAGCACACTGATGGACGTACACCCGATGTCTGTCCCTCGCCTCCGTCACAAGTTACAATCAATTTCTTGGCTTCCACAAGGTCCATCTATTCTCTGTGACATTGAAGCTGTGGTTCAAGGCAACATTATCCATAGCAGATGATGCCTTCCTCACAAATGTGGCAGAAATGAGAGAGAAATTACTTTTATTCAGTCAACAGAAGTCTCCTTCAGTTTGGAGATCTGAGTGTGTCTGCTTCACGGTGGTAAAAGTACACTGACAGAAGTGTCTTCTACAGTGCAATGAAACAGAGAAACCTACATTTCCATTACATTTTATTTTGGCGTACAAATACGACGACTAAAGAGTTAAAAAAAAAAAGTGACCAGAAATCTTATTTATAATACTGATGGAAATAATCTAGAACATTATTTCTCACTTCCTGCTCGTCTCTCTCTTCATTTATTTCCTCCTTTCTATCACTTATCTACCCAGAGTTCTGCCCTGATAAGAAAAATAAGTGCAGACAGAGAGAAGACAAAAACGGAGAGAGCCTTTTCTGATACACCGTTTGAAGCACGAAGTGCATCGAAAAATGTAGAAAGCAACGTCTTAATCCTGCTTTACTTGATATATTTTAATTTGATATTCTGATGTTGACGGCAGTGTCCTACATTTGCCGCTGACAATAAAAGTGGGCGTGGACGCTTGATGGTGCGGCTGATGTTTAGTGGAGGAGATGTCATCACATGTTGATGAGTCATCAGAAACAGAGCAATCAAGATGACCGGAGATTTATTCCAATATGGTTCTCCAAAGTCAGACAACAGGACCAAGAGTCAGAGTAATCAGTCATCAGAGCTGTCCCCTCGGCAACCTATCAGGGACATATTAATCAGACTCTAGCAGCAGAAGGAGCGGGAGGCTCCCTCATGTGCTTCACTGACATGGTCATGCATGACAATGTCCCAAATGAGTCCTCTGTGGAACATCAGGAGTAAACCGGTACAGGGAGCGTGCTCAGAGGACATCTAGCTGCCAGAGGAGTCCTCTGTGTTTCTACCACTGCTGTACGCCTGCCTTCATTTGAAAGTAATATTACAGCATGGTATGCAAATACCAAATACATCTTCTCAGAAAAACTGCAGAGTAAATGTTAAGTACTCACGTGCAGACACGGGTCCCCTGTTGGTGTTGCTTTCTCCCTGATTATCTGTGTATGCCTTATGGCCGCTGGTGTACACACGCGTGGAAATGAATTTCATTTTTGCTCAAAGCAAATATATTTCCCTCTATTCAGCCACCCTTGATACCCTTGTTGTTTTGATCCAGTAGACGTTTAAAATACAAATTCAAACATTGATGTGGGTTCTTGTCTGTCAATTAAAATAGTGAAAATGCCAGAGGAGAAAGTTTGAGTTGTTAAAATTGTAAGGGAGTGACCTTTTAGACCCGGATCTCTTTCATTTGGTTGCTAATGAATAACTAAATACCTCTGAGTCTAATCTAATAAGCCCCAAAAGCATCTGAGACATATCACATAGTTGAGAAAACAAAAGGTTTGTAAGGAGGGGACAGGTTGACGGAGACGATCATTCATGATGCCTTTCATCAATGAAGGCACATAATGAATCGTACTCCACCTCTGTGAGCAGAAATAGATTTGTACATGGACACAAATTTGCAGCAAGGGGTTAATTGTGAATTGATGGCCCCCTAGGAAGCAGCTGGGCACTGCTTCATAGGTTTGTCAGGGTGGCAGTGGAGATGATAATAAAAGCAGGGTTAAAGGTAGAGCTATCACTGCTCTATGTGGCCGCCAGGGTCATGGGCCACGGAGGAGCGCTGCTACTTTTAACTCAAGAGGAAGAGGAAACTCCCCATTTAATTAAAGCAGTTAGAGGTCAGCAGCAAGCCAAAGTCCACTACTCTCCTCTGGCTAATTTTACATTGGGCGCTCTGTTTGAATTCATCCATCCTTCCATTGCCAGTGTTGGATTGCTGCAGGATTATCTCTCTTAGCAGCACATCCATGGTGCAGTGCTCCTGCGCTGATGCTCGTACTGTACAGGCCGCAGGCTATAACGTATGTAAATTGCATATTTAGTTTAGGGAGATGAAACAGCTGGGGATTACAATTTAACAAGGAAAATGCTTTCTGTGGTCAAAGATCAGTTAGATTGAATTAAGAGATTAGAATACATTTGCCTTGCAGTTATCTGGATTTGAAGAGCGGCCTGTTGGTAAAGCTTCTGCATTTAAAGTGGCCAGGAAAAGATTCAGCTCAACCGAGTCCTAATGACGACAAAGGATAAGATTATGAAGGAAATTAAAACGGAATATAATGCAGCCTGCTGAAACGATTAGTTGAAGGACAGACATCATTGATTTATCGTTAAACTTATAAACGTTAATTTCTTAATACATATATATATATATTAATATATTATAGTCTATAATATATTCTCTCTTTATATATAGCTTCTTGTGTTCCTTCATCCTAATGTTGTTGCCTGGTACATCTCTCACTACTGCTACTCTGTTGTTGGTCCACCAGTTTCCTCCCACGGGATCTTAGCTTGGACATTCTCAACCACTTTTGGAGGTCTTCCATTCTGACCTCGACTTCCAGCCCATAATCCTCGGTACGGATGTTTTAAAGCTATGAATATGAGATGTGTGTGTGTGTGTGTGTCAACAGAGTTTTGAAAAAGTAAAAGATATGGATAAAGGTGAGGGTTTTTATTTTTTATTTTTACAAATTATAACAAATTATATGTCAGACCACATATGAGTGTTCCCAGTACTGATATCCATCATACTTTGATTTAATAGGATTTCCTGGGTGAGTCGCGCTCCTTCCTTGAATGTCACGCTAGGCCGCGGGTCAGACCTCCCCTGGCAGTGACTCAAACTCAAGCTTTGTTTAGGTGATTGATGAATGATCAACATCAACATCAGGGCTCTGCGCTCCGTGAGATTCTATCAGGAAAAGGGTTAAAATGTCCCATGAATATTGATTTTATAACTCTTAATGTATCCTTTTAAACTCAATTTAATATAATGACTATAATGTTAATTAATTACAATAAAATCTGCTACTGTTTATTCTGTTTTGATGAATACCCTGTCACAGACATATTTGAAGACAAATGTCAAGACAGGATTTTCACTGTCCACTAGGGGGAGATAGAGTACAACATATCTACTGAGGAATCTGTGCAGCAGCCAGGGCTCTCTAAAGCACTGCATCACCAAAACACTTTCATAGTAATATAATCTACTTGATATTTGTGTTCCCATATAGAATTGGCTATTTGCCTTTTTTTTAAACTATACTGAAAAATCCCAAAGTGTAAGCATTCTTTAGGTAATACTAATTGTTGCATATTAAAATGTGTTGCTATGATTATGATTTTTTGTTCTAAATTAAACATTGTTAGTTTACAAGCCTACATCCCACCATACTCCATACTTCAGAAACCCTCCTTTAATTTCCTTGACTCATGTTAAATAATGTTGACTTGTTATTCACTTTTATATATGTATGATAGATTAATAAGATATATTATCTTTACTTCAATTTAAAAAAGCCAACCATGGTGAAGAATACACATCACACCAAACTGCCACAAAAACAAACTAATTTGCATTTTCATTTTTGTATTATAATTTGTAACAAAATAAGGAATTTTAACCTGGAATATGTGTGGAAACAGCAAGGTTAGTTGCCTTGCATTCAAAACAGAATGCAGTTTTGGAAGACAGAAGCAGGTACACATGATGACGAGGACATTCATAAACAGAGTAAAATCCATTGTCTTGTAATTCATCATTCTTCAGGAGGAAACAAATGAATCGTTCTCTTCTCAGGCCCTCTCCGCTACCCTGACATACTGTCTGCCTGGCAATCTCTGGGCTCTGACCAGCTCCAAGTGTGACCCTCACACACATAAATAATTTATGTTTTTCTAGAATTACAATAAAAGACAGGAGTGCTGCATAACAGATACAGGTTAGAAAACAGTAAATGGATAAATTATTCTGGAAATATCTGCTCTTTAGATAAGAGGATTTTCTGTGGAGCATCTCTCCGGTCCAAACAAGGTCCGACACATCTGTCTCAGTGCTCCACCTGAATACCAATGTAATGATGAACTCTCAAAGATTAATTTGATGTACAGTACAAAAAAAAATTAAGCCTTTGGAGTTTCATTCAAAATGGTGGGAGAATAAAACAAAGTAACAAAAATTGGTCATAAAAGCATGGTAAGCGCATGATTTAGTGGGGCGATAAAGAGTGGAAAGGTGGCCATTCATCATGGAGGCTAGCTCACCGGGAGAGGGGCCTGTCATAGACACCACCAGGTCTGAGAGAGAGAGAGACAGAGAGAGAGAGAGAGACAGAGAGAGAGACAGAGATAGAGACAGAGAGAGAGAGAGAGACAGAGAGAGAGAGAGACACAGAGAGAGAGAGAGAGAGCCTCCAGTTGCCCCAACAACCTGTTTGTTCCAATGTCTTTTCCAGATGGACACATACGGACCTCAGATAGGTGACGAGTGCTTTGCCTTTGCAGTTCTGCTTCTCCATTGTCACACAGCAGCATTGAGGATGGATGTTGTCAACTGCAAAGTAGAGGACCAGACTTAAGGAGGCACAGAGCTGCAGAACCAGATGATGGGAACGGAAGAAGCTTTATTGTGGTAAATTCAGATTACACTGTAACGATACAGGGGACGAGAATGAAAACATGTCTGTGTGGGAAACAAACCAAATATGGCTTGAAACCACAATCCATAAGGTGCCAACTCCAAAACAACAAAAAGACTAAACAAAAATAATTTGTTGAAAATAAATCCCACCTGCATTTTTATGATTGAAACAAATATTTGTCAACTTAAAGCTCCAATGAATTCTGTCAACACCTGTACTTGCCTTACCTAGAGTGTATATGTTTGCACTGAAGTAATATATAAGAATCACGAAAGCAAAACTGTGCATCACCAAGCTAAGGATTTGTTTACCTCTCATACTTTATCATTTAGAGGCCAGTTTGGCTAATGAGTAAATATTAGATAAAATCACGGACTTCAATGTTTATTTTACGTTAACATTTCCTCTTTGTTCACTCCTACAGCGACGTGTTTTAGGTGCCTGGTCCTAGATTAATATAATCAGGAATGAAGAGTATAGAGTTGAGACGCACAACGTTCGCCAAGCAAAGAGCAACGTCACTTCCGGCTGTCAAACGACGGAGCTTTGCGCATCTTCTTTATCGAGAAGAAGACTTAACGTTTATGTTTCCGCTGGAAAGCAAAGTCTTTGAGAAATCTGGAAATGTCTTCAAAACATCGGTGAGTGTGTTTAAACGACCTGCGGGTTTTTTTCTTCTTTTTTTTAAGTTTAGCTTGAACGTAACTTTCAGAAATGATGCTAATGCTAACGCTAATTGTGCGCCGCGGGTTTGCGATGTTTAACAACGCAAATTATCCTCAGCAAAAAATCATTATGTCACATGAGACTGAAGCTATGCTACAACCACTAGCCAACCAGTGGTAGCCGCGACATAACACCAGTATAGACTGGGGAATCTCATAACTAGCTAACTAGCAAGCTAACTTGTACTAGCTAGCAAGCTAACACGTAAGTTCAAGATCAACAGATTTGTCTGAAGAGTATTAAACTCTGTTATTTTGGGTTTGATGGATAGTTAGCTTTCTTTCTTACTTTTTGTCTTGATAAAATCTTTACTAACTATTATACTAGTGGTCAAAGTTGGTTTATCGAGCTTAATGGCAAATAAATAAATAAATACAGCTTTGTGCTTTGACAACATTAGAGTCTTGTCGTGAAGTTGCCAGGTAAACAGGAAGTGACTGCAGGGAGTCACTGTGCCCGGGCACATATCCCCCATAAAACCAAAAAGAAGTACACCTCAGTATCTTTAAACGATATAAACAAAATGAGATGTCCGACAAAGTAAGGCTAGCTGTTTCTCTCCAAACTATTCCTTTAACTGCAGTCCCTATCATCAGAATAGCCGTGTGGCTCTGCTTTCACTGGATCTCTTCAATAAAATTGTGTATTTATAGACAACGGTATTGTAGATGATGGTGCCAGTATAAATGTTTATGTTATGAATACTAATGTCACAACGCCTTTGCCACTCTTTGGTTGTGATGAAACAAGTTGGTGACATCAAAGCCCTAAAGTCAGAGCTGTTATTATGCTTTTACATAATATCCCTTTTGACCTTAAGTGTTGTAGATTGAGTAAGTTGAGATGTCTGGGTTGTGCTCACAGAAGTTCAAGAATAGCTCAATTGGAGAACCCTTTAATTTCTGTTTCCTTGTCAGAACTAATAAAGCAAATCTTGGCGTGGCCTTCTCAAGATGCTTTCATAGTTTCATATGCCACCCATCTGTTCTAAGGAGCTTTTATATGTAAACGGGAGACACAACATCCCCAAAAGCATTGGGGCTTTTTGTGTTAGGGTTACTAATAGTTTGAAGCTGTATCTACACATATTTGCTGTTTATAAAGTGTCAGTGGAGAAAATTGATTTGATGACTGAACTTTGGATGAATCTTTCATTTTCGTCCTGCTTGTAATTTTTACCATCTTTTTTGTGTGTCCGCAACAACAAATAAAGAAAAACATACAGCCTGATGTGAAGAGTGAACGAAACAACCTCCTTTTCCCAAGTTCATCTGTGAGCCAGCATTTTAATTAAAACCACTTGTTCCAAAACCTGTACTTAATGTTTCCCATTTGTCATGTTTGAGGGATTACAGCCAGCACCAATGAAAGTCAAAGATTAAATGGGAAATGCAGATGTCCGAACAATGCGCCTCGTTTTTATAGCTATCACAGCTTTTTTTTTTTCTTTTAGTAATTTTGAAAAATTAACTGGCATTGACAAGTTTCCTTAAGGTCACCTACAATTAAACATGACATTCTTTGGCAAAAGAAAGTCTGGGAGAAGTTTCTTGTTTGCGGGTCAGCAGGGGAGCTCTTCAAGGAAGTTTAAAGATTTCACAGAAAACATCTGATCCTTTTCAATCACATTATCAGCATTGCCCAATAAAACCAGAAACAGACTATTACTAATATACCATGTATTTCATATATGCTTTTGTTTTGAGTTTATTACGATGGAAGATGGCATGGTTTTCTTTTATTTATGCATTTATATTGAAACATTTTAAGTTGGAACAAAATGTACACAAAATGTCCCTTTTTATATTTGAGTCACCGTGATCATACAGGCAGACCAAGCAGCATCTTGATATCCTCTGATCAGTGAATAACTTTCATATGGGATGCTGACACCATAATAAGAGCCCTTTCATCAGGTCTAATATGCTGTAACTTGTTTGGATGCATTGTGAATGTTTTGTGCCCCCTTGATCCAGGGTTGGTACTGCTGTCTGGCAGCTTCTTCCTTAAATGCCCTCAAATTTCTCAGAACAGAAAATAGGCTGCCATGCGTCTGCTGCTCTTCCTACTGCCCCCTGCTCACATATCATATCCAGCCATAATTAGGTGGTGCACTGTCGCCTCACAGCAGGAGGGGCCGGGAAACGAAACTGGGTTTGGGTCGGCCCTCTGTGTGGAATTTGAATGTTCTCTTCATCCCACAGTACAAAGACAGGACAGGTTAATTGAGTCTAAATGGCCTGTAGGTGTAGACTGGCAACCTGTACAGGGTGAACCCTGCCTTCGCCCTATGTCGTCGCTGGGATCGGCTCCAGCGGTTACAGATAATGGATGGATGGATGTACTTTAGGTATACGTCTTTAAATATGTGCACCTTATTTGAACTTTCAGAGATGTTTCTTTTTTTAAACCTACCACCTAGAATGTGATTCAGCATTTAAAATTCAGTGAAGAGTGTTGCTCAACTAAAGCAGAAGATAAAAATACTTCTCTTGCTTGTATTTTGATGAGGGAGTGTGGAAGAAGTAGTGAGTTACAGAAGAGCAGTTCATTTTTATACTGCATCCAGCTCCAAAGGAAGGAAAGGCAATGATCAGTAATGAGTTTGGCCGTTGGCCCAGTATGAATATTAAGAATTGCTACTGATAACAACGCACACTGTATGAATTATATCATGGCATTGGCATTTGTAATCACATCTTCGCTTTCCCTGCTCTCTTTCTGTTTGTGAATTAGCACCCTGTCAGCTCTCCTGCAGATCTTCAGAGAGGGAAGGAAAGGGAAGAGGGAGAGAAAAAGAAGAGAAATTACTGTGCAAGGGTTTCAAAACCAGGTATGAAAGTCATTTTTTTCTTTTCAAGATTTTGGCATATTTATGGGGCATTACTGTTGGAGCAGGCCATGTAATGTTATTTGCAGAGAGCACACATTGTTCACATCAAGCTTACAAAAGCTGAGGGCACAGCCATGTGATAGTGACCTCGCAGCTGAAAGGCCAAGCTGCATGAGGCAAATGGGATCCAGCATTTGTGAGAGCTCCACACAATTAATAATAGAACCAGGTATGAACATAAAAAAATGTTGGACATTGCATGTCCTAAAGCTTTGTGTTAAGCAGCCTAAAGCACCCGCAGTGCTGTACAGGAGAGGCATGATCTGATGCATTTGATTAGTGTATCAGAACCTCGGTTGGAGGAGAGGGAGAATACACCGTAGTAAGTTGTGATCACGCTGATCCCTGCTGGGCTGTTGCTGATGTTTTAGTCATGACTATGAATGTGGAAAACTGCTCGCATCATCACATTATCTTGAATCACATTATCGTCACTTCTCAGTCAATAGTGTTTGTCATCCTGCAGGATTAAAACTCATTAATACTGAGGATCATATATTTCATCACGGAAACTAGAAACTCAGATGTTATGTAAAAAAAAAACCTAAAATAAATAAGTGTTACATAGTAAATCCAGCATCCCAATCCGTCCAAATGTTGCCATGTTAGAATATGTGTGTGAATGCTAAAATGGAAAGCTAGAGGCTTGTATTGTCCTGACTATAGAAGTGTAACCACTGACTCTTGGGGCTTAGTCGGATGAAAATGTGGTGTGCTTTTACTCTGCTCGGCCAAATGTGAAATAAATAAAAAGAAAGGAAAATGGCTGCTCTCTTGGCTGTACCCTTGGTCCCTTGCTCTTTGTTAAAACCATATCTCTGCTGCTCCATTGCCCCCAGCTACATTAAATCCCATTAAATTCACCTTCATTAAAGCAGTCCTCTCTACTCCTTGCAGCGGCCCTGGTGCGGGCCTCTCAAGGACAGAGCAGTAATGAGGGTGGACTGGATTTAACCTTGAAGAGTACAGGTTTTCATTTCCAAATCAATAACTTATGGTTCAAAACTGCCACTAGATCCAGGCTATAATTTTCAGGCATTAATTGTGTGGATTATGTTTCTCCTGCAGTGAGAAGGTATTTAACTTTAAACTGTAGCGTAGATATTGCATTTATCATTTCCCCCCCCTTTTCTATAATATGAATTGGCAGCCTCCACATTTTCTATATTAGTGACTTTGTGTGCCTGTGTACACTTTGCTGCACAGATGGGGTTAACTTGGGGAGATTGTATTTCAAAGACTTTGCATGGGTATAAGTAATTAGGCTGTACAGTTAAACCAAGCAGAGGGCAGTAGGCTGGAGTTTCTCTTTCCCCTCAATCCAGCATTGCAGCACAGTGTCATCATTCACTCTAAAGAGGTAGAAATATAGGAAATCTCCTCACAGCTGTGTCAGGCAAGTTTTGGCAGTTACCTGCTGTCAGAAGATATAGGAAAATATGAATTATGAATGAAAAAATTAACGAGTGGATGATAGGCAGACAGAAAGGTAGAAAAGGAAAAAACCTCCAGTAAAGGAATGGAATTGTTTAAACCTCTGTATTTCTCTACAATTTAGTGGAACATTTTCTGTGGCGGGCTTTGCTGTCATTGTTATATGATTGTATGGAAAGCACTTACTTGTCCCGCGGTGATAATTTCTACCCGACATGTTCATAATATGAAATATTGGATCTTTTCATAAAATGGGGAGGGCCGAGGCTGCGATGATCAGTGGAGCTTAATTTTTTAATCAACTTCTCTCTTAAATGAATCTTTATTAAATTACAAAGCTCACACAGTGGGAGTAGGACACGGGCAGCGATGGCCCAGTGTAAAAAAATAGCTTTGTGGGATAATTAAATAAAATTAATAAAAAACCCTCTAGACTGAGGAGAAAGGAGAGGAGACCCGGTAGCCATTTTCATGCTCTGCTTTTCCTTTCATTCTTTCTCATTAGGCTCTCAGGAAATTTACCATGTGGAATTATGAAGAGAAGAAAGGGTTACAATGTCTACAAGATATTGATGGATAGTAAATGGAGACACAATGGCATTCAAGTTTTTTCACGCTTGTATTCCAGCGTATACGCTCGTATACGCTGGAATGAAATGTGCTCATTGTTCCTCCTCTGCCAGAGAATGGTGGTCCGATAACACTTGGTTAAGCTTTGGCAGATTTGGTGAACTTGAAAGGCTGAGAATGCAAACTACATTTTGCAGCCTCATGCAGGAATGTCTTAACTAATCCTTTATCCTGGTTAAAGACTAAAGGTTGTGTCTTTTGTTGTCGAGAGAATTGAGAATTTCATGCTGGTACAGTCTCTGTCATCCTGTGAACTGGACTCTTAAAGCTCTGTTAAATGGTATTTGTTATGATTTTTTGTTTTCTGCTCACTGGAGTCTAAATTATTTGGAAAAAGAGGCATCTTTTTCACAATATTCTTTTGGCAAAATGGATGAGTGACCTTGATCGAGCAAAAATGGCTGAGATTAATTTCAGCATTATAGTCGTTTCTTCTTTTTCAACCTGTGACTATCATGGTTGCATTGGTGGTGTCCCATAAATAAATCGTACACTGGTACTAGTCTTGAAGGAGGTTTCTCTGGAACTGCGTATTTGCTGATGTCTCAAGGAATCTCTTGGCAAGTTGTTTGGCCCCAACCTGACTCCTTCAGACATAAAAAGTGTTCAGTTCACCATAATTCCTAGTCTAAGTCTACCAAATCCAATCAACTTCCATGCAGTATGAAATTCAAGTTACGGTTATTGATATGGTGTCAAAACATTGACTAGACATGGTTCTGGTTGCATTCCTGCAATTCAGGAATGTTGATGTATTGTCATTGTTTGGACAATCTCAGGGCTCACATTCATCTCTTAAAGTAAAATAAGAGATAAGTATTTCCTCTTTATGTTGACAGCTTTTGTCTCATGCTTCCTGACAAAAGGGATTTATTATATCCAGCTCTGTGAAGCATCTCCCTTCCTACACTGTTGTGTTTTATCCCTGAAAATGTCTTTGGCCTACTTGCCTTGTTTTACTATTGCCTTTAACATTTTGCATAGCCGTCCTTGACATTTTGGAGAGCCCTGTAATTATTTATAGCCTCATAAGAAGTCCCACATTGTGTTGTAAGCTATTTCTATAATATGTTGTCTGTGGTAAGTGTGAAGGAAAAGGAAAATGTCTCTTTCTTTGAGCTAGATATCCCTTACAACTGTCCTTAAATTGGTTTATTTGTTGTAAACTTCTTAGAGTACTCTGAGCTAAGAAGACTATCATGAAAAAGCATGAAATGATTAGTTTGCTAAATTTAATTACACTTGAAGTTGCCCATCAATCTGTTGTTTGACCATAATCATTGATTATAGACGATACATAATGGATTTTGTAATAAGACAGTACAAACCTGCTTTATTAGACATTTTAGACACCTTCTGTAGGGATTTATAGTAGTCTTTGTCAGCATTCATATAGCATTGAATCGACACAATGATAATGAACAAATGTTGTTGGGTTGATGATTATTAAAAACATTCATTAGCTGTACAAATGAGCTGATCCCTTTTCTATAGCACATGAGCTCCAAGTTTATCTGTGTGGACTTTGGCCATTTTTCTGTTGGATGTGTGACATCATCTTATGAGCTGGAAAATCTGAAGAAATTTCCAAATGATTTGTGTCATTATCTGTCTGTGATTATCTGTCAGATTCATCTTGTGAACCTGTCATTCTACAAAACATGCTCAGCTAGACTATTGCCCCCGTGACCCAACAGAAATACAGGCATAACAATGCTAGAAGAATGCATTGTGGCAAGGATGCATCTGAAATGGATGTAAATAGATGGATTGTAGAATCTGCAGCATATTTCCAAAAGACACTCAACTTGACCCCGTACATTTTTTTTATAGCTTTTTTTGCTGTCAGTATAAAGTTGTCATGTTTTGCATTTCTCTATTGATTTTCAACTTTGCCTCTACTCTAAAATGCCAGAACTGGAATGTGGCCAGGAAACCCTATACTTAGCCATGCTTTCAAAGAAAACAAAAACACATTTGGTGCACAAAGCTCACTCAGTTCACTCACGCTGCGATAACATGATATCTGATGTCAGTCACAAAATCTTCAGCTGGACTTCAAAGATGAAAATATGGCAAACTCATACTTCATCACCTAATATTGTGCATATACTGAGTACAGAGCATGTAGTTGTAGGGCTAACTGAATTAGCCCAAATCTCTTCCAGCCGCCAAGGCTCTGAAGTTTTACACTCGAGCCCAGTATGTTGTGAAATTACAAACACTTTTATGTCCGTCTGTCTATCAAATTTTTATAATAATCTAATTTCTACCCCACTGGCAGTGTCTTTTAATTAGATTATACTGGAGGAATAACCAGAGTTCAGAATGCCAATTTGTGTCCCAGACGGTGTAAAATTTGCTGTTACACTGCCGCCAAGCAGAGCAGGTGAGAGCAGACGAGGTCCTCAGGCAAGGAGCAGCTGACTGCTCCTTGAGAGTTTCTCTCTCTCTCCCTCTCTTCTACCTCTCTTCCCTCTTTGCAGTCAAACATTAGAGGAATGAGATAATAAATAAACATGTTATTCAAGAGTCCGATAATCAAAGTAAAACAGATGCTGTCTCCAGGATAGGACTTAGTACACTGTGGAGAACAGTGATGTTGGCAGCCAATGAAAGCACTCGTAGTGTACGAGCTGTATATTGAAACTGACAGTGTTGGTTCACTCAGTCATTACACTGATTTATGACTGAGCAAGAGGTCAACCATGTGTCTACATCTGGGTGCAAAAGTAAATGGAACATTTATTTCACACAATATTTTCCCATTTGTGGATTTGTGCCAAATGTGATAATTGTCAAAATGTAATATGAAAATATTTTATGCTTGTATCAATCAGACTTTTTAAAATTCTATTCATTGTGTTAGTAATCTATAATTTAAACTGAAAATACTGACCTTGTGTTTAAAGAATACAGCCAATGAAAGCAGCGAAGTGAACAGCTGCAGGTATTTAGCGCTGGCCCAGGAATGGCCAGGGAGTCAAAGTAAACATGGATGGCTTCCACAATCAACAACATTTACAAATGCTGAAGAAGGAAGCTACTGAATTTGTGAAGAATGTGCAGTGGGAATGGAAAGCATAGAAGCATGAAGCCAGCAGATGTTGAAAATTAAATACATGCGGCATGTGGCTAACAGGACTGTGGGCTTATTCTTCTGATGGTGGACCCTTGAGTTTGCTCAAGCTAGAGGACAGCTGTTCCGGGTTAATTCTTACAGGTTTACATCCAGCCAGCCATAGCTCTGACTTTTCTTTAATGGATTTCCTTCAGGGGGAACTGACTTGAGTTCTGTTGCATATCTATGGCCTGTTACTGTGACTGTTTGCAACATAACACATATCAAATCTGATTCCTTTAAATTGGTCAGGACTCAGAAGGTTGCAACAGTACAATTTGCTGTTGAATTGATTGACTTTAAATGGTTGGATGAAACCAAACTCTTGAAGACTCAAGGCCCCAGAGAGCTCAGATTGTTTTCCGGCAAAGCCCTGAAACATTTTAGTCTGAGTGCCAACTGGTTCTACTTTAAATGTCTGAAGAGACTTGTAGATGATTGGCAGAAGGAACTTGATGCTCACTTGTGACTTTTGGAGTGCCCTTAGCTGGTGCTTATGACGTTTTCATTGATACACAATGGCAGTATGGTGAGTTCTCTGTGTTCTTTGAAATAAACAACCGTTTTCTGTAACAGTCAGTCAGAGGTCCGCCTTGAGAAAAGTGTTGCTCCTTATGTAGTGACTTTGTAATATTTGGCAATGCAACTTGCTCCTTTTTATGGTCTGCAGACATTTGGTGGAATTGTGTTGGTAGCATGAAAGAACTTGAAATAAAAGAAATGTGCTCTTTGGCAAGTGTCTGGTGAAATCTGACAGTAGTTTTCTCGCTTTACTATAGTACAAGAAATTCAATAGCTTTTTCCTCTTTTGAAATTCCGCCTCTAGTGCCTTCAAATTAGACATATCCTTATGTATTTATGTTTCTGGCCTTTGGAAATAATACAGCAATGACATTTCTAAGAATTAAAATTACCAAATGGAATACACACTGGCTGTGCAGCCTTAGCTTGGTTCTTCCTTCACCAGCTTCCTTTTTAAACAACCATACTATGTTTATTTGAAATAGCTGCCTGAAACTTTTACTGTCAGACACTCTGCCTCTCCTGGCTGTTGCAACTGAAACATGTCGGTGTTTAAAACTGTAGTCATAAATGATTTGCACTTATCCATGTAGATATTCATTCTGACTCATGAAGCAGTGGGTGACTCTAGGCTGTAAAGTATAGTATATTTGTTTATCAAAGCCAGTCACAACTTCACAGAAATGAAGTTCAACATTTGCTTTTTGTTTAGCCCCACAGCTCGTAGAAAGAAAATATGGCGCAGAGCATTTCATTAGAGTTTGGTCTTTTGAGGGTAGAAAAATGTGTGTAGGAAAACTGAAACCATTTACTGATGTAAAAGATGTTTGGTTTGACTATTTCCTTAGTTTAAAAAAATAGTTTTAGATTTATTTTATAGTTTCATATTAGAGTAAAATCCCGATGGCTTACCTTTTATAGTAAAAGTCATGCAGTACTTACAGGTCTCTGTCCTTCACCCATTAGTTTAAATATGTACCCGTGCATGTGGGGCTCACGGCACCGTGTCAACTTTACCCTTCCTGCTTCCAACCCCTCTCCCTTCTCTCACCCCTCACACCTCCACCCCGGCTGACCAGGTGTGTCTGTTCACCCCACTCATGACTGCAGGTTGGGAAGTTTATTATTACTTAATCGCTGCCTTTGGCTCCCATAAGAGATTAAGATGAATGTTGCCAGCTGTTTCCCTGCTCTCATTATTTCTCTCCTATTCTTACTTTGTCTTTTTCTCTCTATCCTCGTCAGATTTCTGCATTGCAGTGGCCTCATGGTGGTGATCAAGCTCCTTCCGAGGTGAGTACTGAACTGTCGACCTGAACTATGAACCTTAGCAAACAAGTTCTTAAAATATGTGTAATATATGTGGTCAAAGTGTCGAACACACTGGAAATTGTGCAGTGTCTCATTTTGTAGGGCTGTAACATAGATTTTATTTTGCAAAGACGGGGTTAGATGTGTCAGATAAGATGGTGCATATTCACACCAACTGCTCCCCTGTGGATTCAGTGATGAGGAGATATACATTATGTATCTCATGTTAAATCATGTTTAAATGTAGTAGGGTTGGGGAAATGGTCAAATCTCAATTTAAAGGAGTGATGTTTTTTTGTGGCCAGGGGGTTGTTGGACAAAGTTGAAGCCCTCCTTCTCCCTGGAGGTGGGCTAGGATCATTAGTTTTAGTTTTTGAAGTGTTTGCCCTTTTGATGTTCCTATGTTCTCTTTAGGCAGCCTGGCCTGAAGGATATTTAATATCACCCCTACAAATTTCCAGTTAGGAATAATTTGAACTGAGCATCTGTCAAAGAAACAGCCATTTAAATACATTGGTCATGGTTAAAGAGGCATAAAATGAGGCCAGATTAGACAGAGCACCTTTTTCTGAAGGCTGGGCCCGGTCGAGTCGGGGGCCAACCAGGGGCACAGGGACCCAGCAAAACTGCTTCTGCTTCCAATTCATTAAGTATAACCATCTAACACGGCTGGGATTCAAACTCTCCCCTGGCTGCCCTCCTCATGGCCAGCCATGCTTGCTTCTCCTGCCACTGTGGCATGGCGGGGATTGTCTTAGGGTCTCAGTTACTTGATATTTTATTTATGAATGTTCAGGGGAGGTGGGACTAGATTATATTTCTCTCTGTCTCTGATGCTCTGAGTAACTGGGGACTGCTGTATCCCCAATGTCTTCACTTCAAACATTCTCCTTCTGTTTCCACTAGGGTGTGCAGGAGAACCTTTAACAGTGTATGCAATCTTAGATTATGTTTTATCACCAAGAGAATCATGAAAGAGCATGCATTATGCCCCATGAAAGAAGCGGTCTGTGCCTACTGGGCCTGTCTCAAAAATGTTCAGCTTTTCTTCTCTCCATCAACTAAAACAAAGGCACACTCTTTGAATGTAGAAGGCTATATTATGAGACGGAGAAATGCAAGATTATTCAATTCATGTTAATGATTTTATTGTGACAATGTGTGTGAAAGATTCTTTCATGGCTCCTGGCCCGCATACCCCATCGGCCATCACTCTGGGGGGTCAGAGTGTCTACAAATAAAGATGGGTTGCATCAGCAGAACACGGACATCTTGTCTATAGCATTACAATGAAGTTAATAGAATTATATAACTTGGGAGATGAAAAGTATTTTGTACAAAATAAAATTGTATCACATCGTAAAACGTTGTTTTTTCCAACAGCGATTTGTAAAATGACATCATCCTGCCACTAGGGGCATCAGATCAGTCATTGTGGAAGGCATGAACAAAGGACGTTTTGTCGTTTCATTTGTAGCATTCATTGGATAATCCATAATCCCATTCCACTAGCACAGCCTACGAAAGCTAGATTTGTGAATCTTCTTCTTCCTCCTTGACATGGTTGCCCTTATTCTATCATGCAGCAGCACAAATGCAATTAACCCCAAGAAATCTAGCCTTAAGTGTTTATTGTCTAAAAATAGCTATCTCCACCATGAAAAGATCACCTAAGGTTTTTACTAATCACTAATGAATAGTGCTTGGAAATTCCAGACTACTACCAAAATGTATGTTTGATGGTGATAATATGCATTGTGCATATCTCCTGATACTTATTTTTATACCTAAAATGAACCTGTGCTCTTACTACTACTACTACTACTACTACTACTACTACTACTACTACTACTACTTCTACTACTACTTTACTGGTTTGGTGATATGTGGTTTATAGCATTCTTTTAGCTTTACCTTGTTGGTTGCTGAGGTCTTAGCACACTCAAGATGACTCACCTTGTCGTATTGTGGTTAATGTTAAGTAAAGGTTGTCATTTAATTGTGTGGAGTGAGGGGATTTTCAGTGTGTTTGGACCACTGCACACTCTCGAGTACGATCGGCTGTTAAATAACTAGATAACGGGGAGTAGTTAATAGGTGTGAAGTTGTAACTTTATCCTCTCTACCTTGGCGTGCCCGGGCACCGGGAGGAGACGGTGTTGGAGGTGAATGTGCTGTAAGTGTGGAACTGCTGTGGAATAGGCTGTCAGAGTTCATTAGCCCAAGCCATCTCTATCTCAGAAGGAATGTGGCCAGTGGTTTAAAACCAATTTCCATTACCTGCCTTCATTTTATTAACTTCCGTACCATTACCAGGGAGCTTCCCTTTGACAGTTGTTCCTCCTCACTGTCTTGTACATCCTAGAGACCCCTGTGGGAGCAAGGTTGTGAGGCCTCACTTATCCTGTACTGTGTTCCCTTTAATCGCCAAGCACCGTGCCTCGTACCAAAAGTGTGCTGTGTGTCAGTCTCAGGTTTCAGATCTGTTGTAGGCCCTTGTATGAACCTCTGTGACATCCACACTGAGGATATGAGTGGACACAAGTATCCATCTAAAATTATAGGTTACCCATTGTGGATCTCAGAGCAGCATGGTGAAAATCAATGATATCGTGAGTCAGGTCCTCTTAAAAGTTCAAAACCAGTCTCCCAGCCTAGTTTGAAATGTCACTAGCTGCTGACTTTTGCATCAGACATGTCCTGTTGGCATACATCTGTAGGAACCAGGGATGTGTGGTAAATAGTAACTTTGATTGGGAGTGCTTGTCCATGAATACGATGGGTTTTTCTTGTAGTCTAAGTGAAGAAGAGGAGTATGAAGCTAGTGAGACACCCCTCTTCGTGACTGCCACTTGGGAGTACAGGGAAATGGAGGAGGAGGTGAAAGGCCAGGTGTCTGCTACAGAATTTAATTAGAAAGACCGGATGCTTTGTCCTCTGTAAAGTTGCTGCAGGCATTCTTTAATTGCCCCATTCCCAATTTCTTCCAGCAGTCCCTTCTCTAAAGTTCATTAGTATTCATGTGCACAAGCATTTGAATGTTGATTTCAAGGAGATTTTACTTTACTGTACCTCAAACCTACTGTACCTCTTTTTTTTAATTTGGATTTTTTTTTAACTCTTAGCCAAATCTTGTTATTGCTTGAATGTGGACTGGATATATTTCTAGCTCCCATGAAAATGTTGCAGCTGAAGCCACTTAAGCGTACCTGATGAGATTAGTAATTGACTGTGCTGATTAACTTGCTAGTTATATGGAGGGTTACAGGATTAATAGGGACACCCAGGAGACAGGGAGACCTAGACCTGATAAAACATTGGTTGTGCACACTATGGCATCTTTTTAAGGGACCCTCAAAATCCCCTTTTTGAAGTTGTGGAAATAAAAATTAGAAGGGCGCACAAGCTTGGCACTATTTCTGTGCTGGTTGTTTTTTAACTAAGAGTTCTGAGCAAGTGACTCAATAAGAAGTATTTTGAGATCAATCATTGATTGATTTAACATTTAGTGAAAACATCTGAATGTATTGATAAATCAGCATGTGTTAGCCTATAGGAAATGAACGATGAAATATTCATGATTCATTTGATGCAGTTGCCAAATATGTTAATGATGCAAGAATACTTTTAATAGGAAGCAATTTACTTTTCTCAGCCATGAGCCATTAGCGTTATCAGCGGTGTTTAGCCCAGTTACCAGCATTTAAGAAGAGAAAGCTGAGATTAACCTCAGCAATAACGCTGACCATCATTCATTAAAACTGTAATCATGTGTAAAATGAGATTGGTATTAAAATGTTCTTAAATGGTTGAGAAAAGGATATAGAGAGTGAATTATACATACTGATACAGGATTTAGTAGAGAGAAAGTTAAAAAAAAAATCCTCCTGGGCGAATTCTAGACCTCTTCACCGTCATCATAGCATTTCTAATGGGAGACAGAGGTAATACCCCTCGAGCACACACACATCCACACAGCTGTTCCACAAACTGCATACACACATATATTCCTCTCTGCAACATAATATCTGGTTTATAGTCGCTGGGAAAAGTAAAGTCCTTCACGGGGGAAACACTCTGTTGGTAGGATTACCGTAGGATATGCCCGCCATTCCTCCCCTTATTATCACATTTCTTTTCCCTCAACAGGCGAGTTTAAGGCCAGTGTTTTAATGTTCAGCTCTATTCAATCCCCAGCGTTTACACTAGATAAGATATTTATTTTAATTAATCACCTCAGTATCACGCTGAGCTCAATGTCTTCAGTAGTCGGTATACAGTATATACCGTCGATATATAAAAAGTTTCCAAATACATTTTAAAACGCCCTTGGCAGACGGTTGCAGTCCGTCCATTTGACCAGCGCTGTCGGGCATACATTTGGAATACATCTTTTGCACTTGGCCCCATAAATTGAATGGTAATTTTCTTGCCCTTTTCTCTTCTCTTTTTAAAGCATTACAAATATCTTACTGATTATGAGTGTCAAAAAAGACACAAAGATCAATGTCATATATAACGTCATTGCTGTGCCTGTTTTTCTGTGCTCGTATTTCTTTATTCGGTTTTTCCACAGCTTGGATCCCCCCTGCATAGTTTACTAAAGAGTGGACTCTGTACCTGCTGTTTTAAAGGTTCATTTTGAATTTACAACCGTGGCTGACACCTGTGGAACTGTGCCTTTGATTGATTGTTGAGACCATTGATCTAATTTTGACTCCTTTGAATTTCTCCTCTGCATCCTTCCCTTTTCTTGTATGGCATGGAGTAAACCTAATTTCCGCCTACCTCAAGCAGGGCTACGCTCTGCAAGGTGGGAAAACTGAGTGAATAAATAAATAAAGAAACCCACCAAACAGGTCTTTCACAGCAGCACAGAGATTTTTATAGACTGGATCAATTAGATTTGTCTTATTTGGAACGATAGGGCTCTGTAACTCAATAAGAGGTAATGCGGTTGAAAGGCCTCTCACTGTGTGGCCATTAGGTGTGAGAATGTTACCATGGGAGTATTAACATGCGGAGATTATAGAGGCATACGACTGGTCTGAGCCAATTAGAATCAAGAGCTGCCTAGAAAGCAGGGACATGGGTGGGCATCCTGGGCTACCGAGTCTTGCTGTGAGAGAGAGAGAGAGCGAACCTCACAGCCAGGGCTTGATGGAAACCAGTAGTGCTTCAAAGACGAAAGAAGAGACTCTAGCTTTTCCTTTTAACATGGCAGAATAACAACCTGTGAGTAAGCTCCATTCCTGTACTCCAATTACACGCCCAGCCATCAAGAGTTTTCTCTTATTGCATGAATACTATAAAAATAATGAAAATATATGGTTAATTAGATCCTACATTCATTATGGTTTTGTCGAAAGCAGCTTACGTATGTTTTTTTCTCTCTGTTGCATATACAAATTGAGACAAATTTGGGGTTCATTGTCTTGCTCAAGGACACTGGAACATGTGGACAGAAGGAACCAGGTATCGAAACCACCAACCCCTAAATATTAGAAGAGGTCACCCCGTCCAAATAAAACCAGTTGGTTCTCAGTTATCATGGGGCCTGTTGTGAACTGGTGCCAGATGCATAAAAGGCTATGTAGATCCACAACAAAGACAGAATTATACATTTGCATTTTTTGATCAGATTTTTAAAGCTCCATGTGTAACTGGTTGTGTTTTTATAGTGTGGAGCTGGGCACGTTCACCATACCTGGATAGAGAAATATCCATAAACTTCTCGTGTATTGTACGCTCACCACCAATGGGCGAGGCTGTATGTGAGGACGGACACAGATTATGTGCATTCTGGGTAAAATACGAGTATTTGGAGCATAGCTAGCACGTGGTTGGATTGGGAGTGGATTATGCTGCAGGAGAGTTTGGAGAAGTTTTTATCCTTTTAAACTTTAACTCTTTTTTTTTTTACCGCCGTGAAAACAAGCCTATTTTTGGAATTCATTGCTGTCAGTATTATTCATCAACATCATTAAATTATCACAGCTGCTTTGTTGTATGAGGGATAAAAACTTTTTACAGCCACCTTTCAGGCCTAGCAGGGGGGAGGGATTGATGCTCAAAGTGTTTCTTTTTATCATCGTGTAATAAATCAGCTATTGGACAAACAATGCATGTACTGCATTATGCAGTTTTATATATTTAGTGGTATTGTCACTCTGCAGTCTCTACATTTTCATAAATATATATATATATTTTTCTTCCAGAAACGCTCCTCCTCTAAATGCTCTCTCCTCCAAACAGGCCATCCTTTTGCATGCGTGTGACAAAGGGAGAGAGAGGCACTTCACTATCTGTGAACTCAGATGTGTCACTTGCTATGTCGGAGAAGGGCGGAAACACAGAGTGCCTCAGGACATTGTAACAAAGTCCCTTGTGCCACCAGCCCCCCTGACACAATTACCCACTCATGTCTAATTGGCATTTGAGGCTTCTCTGCTTGATCGACCATGGCCACATCAGCATGAAGTGGCAGGGCAGCATTTGCCAAGCTGTGACTTAACTGGTATCACGCTTTGTTACTCTTCTAGCTGCTTACATAATTTGCTGATGTAAATTTACTCTGCCTAATTAACATCGTCAGCCTCTCATTTAATCTGAACAGACATGGGATGCATCCCGTCCCTGGTGCCACTGTCCCCATTGCTGACTTGGGAGCGGCAGCGCGTAGGCCTGTCTGTTGGCTGCGGCGCTGGAGTCTGTGCACCTTGGTTGAATGAACCCATTAGCCCGTACATACACAACTCAGTGTTGGCGTGTTGATTCGACGGGAGGGCTTGTGCATGAAACTAACTTCCAGAACTGTCCTGAATTAAAAAATGAACTTCATCTCAGTTGTTGGTTGATTGGAACTGAGCACTTAACTTGAGAACGGTTGAGACAATGGTGCAGGGACACAGATCTGACTGACAGGCCTCGCTGTGGAGAAAAGCTTTGTGATATTTGAGGAGACTGCGCTGCAGAAAAATAATCATATCATTCTCCCAATTAGAGTCCCTTTCTCTACTTTGTGGTCTTTGCAATGCTTAATGGCCTGTTCCTACAGCACCGTCTATGGATGCCTGCACAGTAATCATTATCCGACCAGATCTCCTGTGTTAATAAATGACAAGCGTCTGGAATATTGATGTGTTAACCTTCAAAGTGGCGCCAGCCAATGCAGACGGCAGAATTATTTGAATTAACAAATGTAGGGGAATGAGAGACTGTGTGTGTGTGTGTGTGTGTGGAGAGCATGTGTGTTTGATTGCGTTTGTCCACATGGAAGGATTGATCCTGAGTTGGGAGTAGCAGTTTTGAACTGTTATTTCAAACCCTTTCAGGGTATAGAAATCAAGCTTTATCAACTTGCCGTTATTGGGATTCAGTGGTGCCCAATAAAAGGGGTTGTAAAGACAGTGGATGATGCTGAAGTAAGGGCTGCAGCTGGAGAGCGCTGGCCTGATATGTACCAAGCCACCCACTCATTCAGCCAGTTAGGATATTAGATCAGACTGGTGGTTTGTGATGGTGGCAGGGTCAGTGAGCATCTCATTCGCATACCCCCCCCCCCCCCCCCCCACTTCCTCCCATTGCTGCTCACCCATTTGCTTCTCTGCCGCACTGCAGGGTAATCAGGCCAGTGACACTTTATGAGAGAGGGGACGACAAAAGGATTTACACACGATGCCTGGCAGAGCAATACATCTCATTTGCCTCCAGAGTTTGAACCTGAGTACATAAGCATAAAAGTTTAGTTCAGCCTAATTGTTTTTTTTCTTTCTCCTCTTTCATTTGAATCGGATGATTCAGACGGTGACTCACTCATAATTCATTTCCATAATTTTTTAATTTGCTGTAGTAAGAATCACAGAGACAGGTCATGACTTTTAATTCTATCCTTCTAACGTCACGTTAGATTGCCCACATGCTTTTTACAATTTAAAATAATTTAAAATAATAGTATTGAGGAGTAATCTACTCCGATTGAGCTTTTGCGCCAAAATCATACTAATTCATAGTAATCATTCACCTGGAAATGCCAATACTGTATAACACCACTCAACCACAAAGAGAGGAAAAATAAGCCAAACTGTAGTGTGACTGTATTGCATTTCTTTCTAAATGGGTTAAATCTAGTTTTTTGTGCGTCTGCTCTCTGCTTCTTGCCAAATAGAAAAGGTTAAGAATATGTATTGGGACATTGGTGGCAATCTGGTAGAGTGAGTCTGAAATTAGAGGTGAAAATATTAAATATTGATAACTCCTCTCTGTGTCCATTGCTAGCCCATTAATTATTCATTCTACCTTGAAGGTAGAATGCAAGATGACCCCTTTTCATTCAGGCCTGCTAACTCCTGCTCTCATAGGTTGTGATTCCATGTGGCTCAACTGACATTTTGCTTCAGTTAAACAGCTGTGTAGACATAGTTTGGTTTTGTTTGATTATTGCTCTTCTGTATTTGAAATGAGCTTTCATACTGTATACCACAGGGGTGTGTCTACGCCTCTACTATTCAGATATATGTATAGAATCAGAAATCAGTTTATGATTAGCATCACTATTACATAAAATGTTTTTTTTAATGCATCAGTATGTGTGAGTATGAGAACACAGCTTTTATTCAATTTAAGAACATGTATGCACTTCAATAATTGTTGTTTGTCAGACTCCAATGTGTATTGGATGAGCTGGATTTATTTTCAAATTATAATCCATAGCAGTAGATCAAGGATACATGTTGACTTATCCATACACGCAGAAGTATTTCACATTTCCAGCAACCCAAATGATTCATATTTCATAGGGGGCATATTTGCCAGTGCTTCTTTGAAGATCTGTGCAGAGCTTCTGCTCAGACTTTGGTCAGTAATAAGTAGGAATCCCCCTGAGGGTGAGGCTCATAGGTGCTGTTTATGTTGACCAATGGAACCACAGCCTGCAAACCGGGGGAGTAGCGCTGTTGGGATTGAAGCAGGTGGGTTCTGGGCTTCAAAGACCAAAAGATAATCTTCCAAAAAAATCTAAAGCCAGGCTCTGAAATGTGCTGAACATCTACGAGCTTCTGCTCACAAAGACTGGAGGCTCATCATGTGGTTCGAGCCAGCCCAGGAATGCTTTGATGCTGCTGATCTCATAACTTTTGTTAGTTTATTTGACTGAGTTTTTATGTATAATATGTATTCCAAATGCTAGCTCTTCTTTAAAGAACTTAAAGGAAATCCTGAAGAAATAACCTCAGAGTTGAGGGCTTGTGGTAAAGCATCAGCTGGTTCAAAGGCTCAACTGCAAAGTCTTCCATAACACAGAGGAAAGAGTGCCGGGTCAATCGCTGGATGAATCGCTGCAAAAAATGCTACCACATAAGCACAGGAGATTTTTTTTAAGGCTTATATCTTTTTTAATTTTCTGAGCAGAATGATAATGTAGAAATATTGATTGGCTTATTTTGTTACCTTTTTTGAAGGATTTCGATGCTGTGAACTTTTTGAGCAAAGTTTTACTCTTCAACAACTTTTAACAGCAGCAGAGGAAAATTAGGCATGTTTGACACGGTTGTTAAATATTATTAAAGATATATTTTAATAGCAAGTTTAATCAAGGTGCAACAAGTGATTTTAGTTCATTACTTTATTTGAGACAGCAACTAATAATTAATGTGTGTATATTGATCACAGGTAAAGTAGAGAACCATTTTATTTGCTGTACCGTTGATGATTCTTCCAGTACAGAAGTGAAAAGCAGCAGCAGATTCTGATATTCATCCTGAGACACTCAAAAAACGCATAGACTTGTAAAGTCATCCATCTACATCCACTGTTCTTCACCCACTATTTCTAACCACCTCCCGTTTTGCAGTACTAAGATGAACATTTGCTTCATTTTTCAAGCTCATTCGAACCGCTGCTGCAGACATCCAATCTGTGCCTCCGACGGGGAGAAGATTCAGAGAGGGCCTCGAAATATGGAAGTACATTTACGCTGAGTTCCAGTATATTCACATCTATCTGGAGTGCTCGGAAATATTAAAAAGCATAGCACATTTAGTCTTCTGATTGATCCCTTTGAATTATAAAATACCAGGTATTTTTCATATGCATGTTGGATTAAAACTGCTAATAAATCTTTTTAAATAATCAATCTGGGGCAGTACAATGAGGAGGGAGCATAGTACAGATGTTTTCAACTGTAAATCACTGTGCTCACATGACTATAAGGGCAGAATGCATAGAACTAAAGCTGAACCAGCAAGTACGGTGATTTTGTTTCCCCCTTGCTATTCATCAACATGTTCAAAGTAGGCCTACATCTTATGTAATCACTGTGTGAGGTTTGCTGCATGTGTTGTACACTTCTGGTGCTGTACAGTCAACTACACCCCTTGACAATATGAATTTTTGGCTTTCCTTTCCTTGTTCAGGCATCATCTTTTTTTTCTCTCTTTTTTTTTTTTAAAGGACTATCTTAAGTGGTCTTCAAATGGAAACAGAATAACATAATGAAGGAAATGGCCTCCAAGGCTCCATCTTAGTTGAGAAAACAGGTTTTTGTGGAGAGTGATTGTGTTCTCTTTGCCTGCAGAGGGAGATGTTGCCCTGGACATGAGCTCATGTCCTGTGTTTAAGGAAGCGGTACGCTCTGTACCTGCACTGACTTTTCCCCTCATATCCGCCTAATGTTTTTGTATGTAGGTCTAAAGCATTTCATTATAACCTAAAAACGGCATATTTTGATGCTGTTCCCCTTCTAAACTGCTCAAGTTTACATATTCAGTAGCATACCAAAATATTTTAACCCTTCACTTCATTCTTTTGTTCTTGATGGAGTATGTACAACATCTGCACATTGTGTTAAGTTGAATATCATTTGGGGAATTTACCAGAAAATTGAACATGACAAATGAGAATAAGCATATTTCATGTGGTCTAAAACTGTGCAGGTAAAAGAGTGCTGTGTGGAACCCGTTCATAAATATGAGAAATAGTTGAGGTTGAAGAATTGGCTATGGAGGGGGGGGGGGAGATGAGATAGTGGTGGTTCAGATGGCCCCTCTCCTGGTGCCGGCCGTCAGAAGGAACGAAGTAGCCATTTTGTGGCGAGTGCGGTGGTGCGGTAGAGATGAGATGGTTAACACCCTTCTGCAGTATAGCCACCCTCCTCTCTCTCCCTCTAATTTTGTCTCTCTCCCCCTTTCTTTCCCTCGCTCGTTCGCTCAGTCGACTATGAAGACACTTCATCTTCCCTGACAGTATGACCACTGCTGCATGTTCTGATGCGTTCAGCATACCTTCATTGCATCATAAATAAATCAGAGAAATGACTTTTTCTTTCTCTTTCTCACATGTTTCTTTATCTCTCCCTTTTCTGCGCCCGTTATCTCGAGGAGTCGCTGGGAAACGGGAAATGGTTTGCTGGCGGATTTCGTGTACGCTCCTCCTCTTCCACTGTTCTTACTGCATGTGCGTGATCATCACCCTCCAATCCCCTTTTACATTATCTCAAAGGAACGAAATTATTTTTGCTCCATAATGATATTCAGCTCTTGTTATGACATTATCTGCTTTAATTTTAATTTAAATGTCATGGATGTGAGGATTTTTTTTAATTAATGTGCACAGGGGATGCAAAATACAAACTTGTATAATAGAAACAAAGTAGTGTAATTTTTCTATTTTTGAAATGAGGTTTGGGGGGGTTGGAATGTGATGTAGGGGTTATACAAATACACTTGACATGCATTGTTATTTGTGCTGGAGCCAAAACAACACACGCCAACACGCCAACACGCATGTACATTTTGTGGGGCTGTAGATTACACGAGGAGGCGGGGTAGGGATGTGCGTATGGAGGAGAAGGGGGATGTGGAGAGAGATTGTCAAGAACCACCCACCCCCCACCCCCCAACCCCACCTGACTCCCAGTTACCCAGTCCCTCCGCCCTTTCCTGTAATCTCCACTCCTCCACGGGTAGTCTCAAACCTTGTGTTCGTCCACCACCAACCAATTACCTGGCAACCCTGCCCTTATCCCCAGCACAGGCGTGATGGTGCTGCATGATGGGGTTTTTGTATATTGAATTCCATCTCCTGGTGAGATAAAGGGTGTAGGAACAGGGCTCTGCCGCTGTGCTAGATAAGTGTTTCTCACAAACCGTTCCTCGCCGCTTCTTCTGACACTGATTGTGGAGAAAAGAGACATTGGGGATGGCAGGAGGGGAGAAGGCGTGGGGGTTGAGGGTTGTTGCAGCGAGATGGGACCCAATTTCACTATTATTTTCCTCTTGTTTTTAATTTGTTATAAAGCAGCTCATAGAGTAAAGTTGCATTCAGCTCCTGAACGCTTTCCTGTCTCATGTTTGTAAAGTCGACGTGTCACTATTCAGATCAATATTCAAATAACAAGAGAATATATTCTTTGGCATCTCTTCTTGTCATTGTAGACTTACCAAACCCCAGATATTACTCTGTGGATCGATAGTTTATCTTCATTTAGGGTGGCTGTTCAATCTGCAGAGGTGACAGTTATGGGTTGAGCAGCTCTGTGGAGTATCAGCTTTTATTCAGCTTCATCCCTCCCCTCTCAGTCCTATTTGTAAGCTGTCCCGAGAAGTGTCCCTTGGTACCTGTGGCCTGAGCCAGGTCCATCTATCTGTCTTTGTCTGGCCCTCTGCAGGGAACCACACACTCATTGGTTGTCCTGGGGAACAATGTTCGTGATGGACCACCGTTCATACATCAAACCTGCAAGGCATTTGACAGTGCAGGACAGAAACATTGAAAATAATGACCACAGCAATATGTATCGGAGGTTAAAAATAGAGTGCTGCAGAGAAGTGCTGGCAAAGTTGAGGCTGGAAGCTCTTCTGTGTGACCCACCCAACCCCGGCCCTCCCACTGTTTTGGAGGTTAATGGAAGCTGCCTTGAGCGCAGAAGAAAAGATGTTTCCAGTTAGCCAGAATGAGTGATATTCAACTGCTTGGACACTAATATGCTCCAATTGAATTTCTCCCTTTGTTAGAGGGGAGTCTGTCCTGCTGTGGACCCTCCCTCACAGCTGTGCCCTTGCCTCTATCCGCTCAAACAGCACTGAGCCAAGCCCCAAAGGTCAAGTGTGAGGGGTCAAGTTTAACCTGAAACCAGACAGAGCGAGAGGCACAAGGGAAGGGTCTGGCACCAGTGTGCACGTTTGTATTTATCAGTGTGAGGGTTCATCTGTTGTGTGTGTTCGTGTGTGTGTGTGTGCATGAGGGAGTCAGAAATGTGCACAAGAGAAACTGCTTATAGTGAATGGTAAATGCATCTGCATTGACACATTTCCAGTTGAGCTTCCTATGTCAAGTGAGTCTGACGATGTTTTTAAGTTTTCCTTGTCTCGCATTATGGCTGTGTATTTTGTACTTTCACGGATTAAATCAAATGGGAGGAAAAATAAATGATCATAACTGGTCAACAGAGATGCATCCTAATGTCTATATCAGGATAGATGTTACTAGCCCCGAGGAGGGCCCTGCAGAAAGCTATCCTGTTGCTTTCACATGTCAGGAACTTTATCGTACCGCATGCTTGTATTGTGTTTTACTTTGGTATATTGCTTGATGATCTTGAATCGGTTCATGAACATAAACATCTGTGTGTCTCTTTCTCTCAGAGAGAGCGAGACACACACACACACACACACACTCGCAGCATGAGTCAGCCAACACCTGGAACAGATAAAGGCTCTTTCATGTTTGCAGGGCTATCCTGAGGTCAGTGAGTGCTGGTGTTGAGAGCTAGTTTTACTAGGAGTGAGTGGAGCTGGAGAAGAAATGAAAAGAAATCATATATATCCAGGTGTTGCAGAGTTAAGGACGTTTTATTAGTCCACAATTCCTTCCTTGATTTTCCTCCCCCATCAGTATAGAAATACCCCCGTGGTATCATACATTGCCCATCTATTGCACAGTTGCCTTTCCAGCTCGAAGGTGGATGATACTGCTTGGTGCCTTTTGAGTTATCAACAGTACGGTACATAGATAAAAGTCTATGTTTTTGACAAGCTGCCGTTTTCAATCTTGTTTCACGCATTTATGGGAGAATGTGTGGTTTTTCTTGTATCCTCCACCAAGTAGTTTTCCTGCCAGTAACTTTGATATGATGCAGACCACCATAAATTATGTTTCTGAAACATGAACTCTCTTACAGCCATACATAAAGAAAAACAATGGAACAACAATGAAAGCGGCAATATCATTTTCCCATATCATTTTCATGATATTACTTTTGTAATTCTCTGGCACATCATTCCTGACCCTGTGCTTTGTATATCTTTTTGTTTGATGAAGCTTAAAACTTTCAATGAAAGTCTAAAATCACTTCTGGAGCAGCAGCAGTCCACAGCACGATGGTGAAATGTCCTTGTTTCAAATCCAGCCAGCGACATATGTCGCATGTCAACCGCCTCTTTCTTTTACAGTTAGCGTTTTCTGTCAATCCAATGCCAATAGTCCAATAAAGGCAAACATTATTCATCTTTAGAAATATATTTTATAGAGCCGTTTACCCTTGAATGACACAGCGGTACATATACCTTTCTTTTGTGCTGTGTACCACTGTTCGTGTCAGTATGCTATAATGTGTGCGATTAAGGAGTGAATGGAGCTCCCAATGGCCAGTATCTCACAGCAGTCTGTGGTAGAGTGCCAGAGTGGTCTGTGACATCCGTATCCCTGTAAAGTTTCCGGTGCAGGTGTAATTCCCTATAAAACACCCTATAATTTACTGCCCTTTGGGAGCACACTGTCTCGGGGTGTGAAAATCAATAGGATGGCGGAGAGGGATTGGGCACAGTGTCTACGCTCAGCCACACTATGGCAGCAGTTAGGGTAATTCTGTAATGGCAGGGGATGAGGTTCAACCTATCTAATGCTCTATCTGAAGCAGATAAATGTTTTACAACACCATCGTTTAACCCTTCCTACCCAATCCCCCCCTCCTGCCCCCCATGTCTCTGAATGCTCTACCCAGGGACCGCCCCCAGAGGTGAGGTCCAGACTGTGGTGGTAGTGTGTCAGTGTATGTATTTGAGCAGGGTTCCCCCCCCTCAACTCCCTGGGCGAGCATTCCTACTCTTAATGCTCTATAACCTTGTAAAGATAGCCTGAGGCATTTTAGCATATAGCTGATCTTAACCCCCCCGCCCAGTTCTTTCAGAGGGAAGCCATGTGGAAAACATGCATTGAATCTAACAAGATGCTGCATGTATAATGTAGCATACAGCAGATCATATAGACTACTGGATATTCTGAATTTTAACCAATGAGATTGAAGGGGCGATCACAGAGGACGAGTGGTTAACGAGGAAGCAGTGGGATGATGTAGGATAACAACTGGAATCAATCAGAATATAGTGCTATTGCTTTGACTTTGTTTCTAATGAGAGGAGGAGTGATGCCTTTGTGTGAACGAGAGTGAGTGTGATGATGAGGAAATGGCTGAAGAGGGAGATCCCATGCAGACTTGCAGCCCAGTCCGCATGACGTGTCTCAGCTTCAGCGGGGACACGCAATTCATTCCGTCAGAACGGAGCGGAGAGATCTCATTGTGCCTGCCTGGATTGGCACCAATAGCAATCACTTGTTTCTGATTTATTAGATAGCCAAGGAAATTAATTTTGTTCCAAAATGCATGGTCGGAAATTAGATGGTGAAATTGTGTGAAAGAATCAGTGATTGTTTTCCCCCCCGCTTTCCCTCCGGAGGTAATGATAACTGCTGATCTCTGTGACACCATTAATGAAAAACGTATTCAGATTGAGGAAATAAACGGTCTTCAGCAATGTTGTAATTAACTTGGTTATGTCTCCAGCCCTGAACACTATTTGAACCAACCATTAACATTCCCCCCAAAAAGCTGGCCACTAGCTCTCAGGTCATGGATGGCTCTGGACCTGAGGAAGTCCTGCTCTCCGCTGTACTTCCTGTTCACATGTCTGGAGATCCGGTCCTCCATAGAGGCATAGAGCTCTCTGGAGTCATCCAAGCTTTGACGTTTACTGTAATCAAAATCGTAAAAAATGAAATATAATAACAGTAACCCTTCTTTGTGCCTGCCGTCATCAATATGCAGAATTATCTGAAATGGTTTTGACGATGCATTGCATTTAGTAATAGTTTCACATTATTTGCGGTCGTGGTCGCACTAAACCATAACCGTGTCGTCCATGGATGATCACATTCATTATGTGCCACAGTGTGTATCAGTAGCTTATAGCTAATGCATTGGGGGTGTGAGACGATTGAGTGTGAAGAATATCTCACCTTTTTTTCAATCCATGGATAGATATCTATGCCAAGTGTAAGCCAGGTTTACTCTTCAGCTAAAAGTGAAAGCAACTGGTAGTTAATGATGTTCTGTTAGTGTGTTATGTTTTTGCTATGTTAACTTCCAGGTTGTGTATTCAAAGCTGTGGCCTTCTTAGCATTTTACATGCTATCATTTAATACTTTTGCACACATTATTATTCATTCTCTGTCCTCTTATTTGTTCAATAGCGTAACACTTGTGATTATTATTTTTGCACTAGGATAAAAGGTTGTCTGAAGTATATTCTCTCTTCTCATTATCTGAAAGCAGAAAACAAACCGCTGTCTATCCACCTCACCTCTCAGCTAGCTGAGCATGCCAGTATATTTAGATTGCGGCCTGTCTACTTTAGTACTTAGCAAGGTTTAGTATCTGAATATAAATTTAAAAAAGGCATTAAAGTCAAGTCAAGCTTTTTTATTTTGACCACTTATCCATGAAAACAGTGACAGACTGCCATAAACATGTAACATACGCAACCACACAAAACTTACAGCATCACACTACTATAAATTCACTCTAATCCCCACTGGATATTTGATAATTCACTCTTATTCCCCCGTGCTCCTTCCTTATACTCTACGCCCAGCATTTTCTCCTCCACCAAGGCTGTTCCACCATTTTCTCAGGATTGAATGCAAATTGGTTAAATCACTGATCAGAAGTTATTACAAAATGGAGCCTTGCTTAGAGAAAGAAATGGTGCATCACTATGAGAGCGACGATGGAAGGGGCTGGGGGAGCCTGAATGTGGGGCTGGGAGCAGTGGTGGGTGGGGCTACCGGAGGTGTACGTGTGTGTCTGTGTGTGAGGGGAGGCTTTCTGTGGCAGGGATGGGAAAATTAGATTTATTTTTTTCATGGGGTGAAGAGGGGAGGAGGGGGCTAGGATTCAGTAATGGCACCTCACTGTATTTTATATGTACAGATAGAAGAGCATGAAAATGTTTTCTCAATTTCTCCGTTCATTTTCTGTGTGTGTGTGTGTGTGTGTGTGTTTCTGCCTGCGCCTCTCTGTCTGTCTGCATTTAACCCACCCAGATCCACCCCTCCTCCTGCTCCCCTTTTTCTGCTGGCAGATCCCCAAGGTTATGGCATGTCTGGACATCTAATCAGGCCAAGTCTTGATGCTGAATACGCTGTGCCCCTCATCCCCGCACCCTATACTGTTTATCCTACACCTGCCATTATATATTCAAGCCTTTGTCCAGTCTCTACTGCACACCCTGCTGTGATAAATGAACATGACCTTGGAAAATAGAAAGGTTGAAGAACAATGATACCACTTTTTATTAATTCATTTTCTCCTATGAAGCCTATGTAGTCGGCACTGCATAACTCATTCTTGCCTGTGTAACAAAAAGTATGCATTTTAACATTTGAAATTCATTGATGCAAAATTGTTGCACATGCCGGCTACATATGTGAGCCATTATGAGTAATTTAGGCACTTATGTCTCTTGTCCCTTTGACCTAAAGGGATCATTTTTGCACCTTGTCAGTAACGATAAAAAAGGAACACTCCGTCCTGAATGTAGCCACTTTCTTTTTGCATACATGCATCTGTATGTCTCTTTATTCTCTGGCAAACTGCATGGTATAACATTTTTTTTTTTTGGCAAATTCAGCGAAAGACAGCATGTGAACTAGTAATTTCTCCCTTTTCGATATTGTAATATTTCAGGAAATCTGTCACTAAAAGCAGTTTGAACAGCAGACAGAGACCATGTTATTGACCTTTTAGTGAGGGGTAGCGCTCCCTCTCCAACCCCTTCCCTCACAGCAGACGGGAGTACCCGTGCTTGGCCAGTAGATGGTGTGCCTCATTCAGGTTTTCTCGGTTTCCGCTCACCGCGCCTTGCTTGCTCACCCGTGACTTGTGAAAGCGCTCTGGGGTAGGCCTCCCCAACCCATCATCCCGCACCCCCCCTCAATACCCCTTTGAGCACCCCTTCCATCTCTGCCATCTCCCCCATCGCCCCCCTCCCTCTCCATCCAGGGGGCAGAGTCACCGAGGTGGCAGTTCTAACAAGCTGCCGGGGACCGCACTGCTCAAATGAGCCAAATCAAAGAGAAAAGGGGGAGTTGGATAGGTAGAGCCATGAACCCCCTGCAGAGAACAACCATTCTGATGAATATGAAATGAATTCGTATTGCTTGACATGATAAGCCCAAGGATAACCCTGTGCTTAGTTGACATCTGTACCCCGACATCTTTCAGATATTAAAAGATGAACAAGAAAACATCAACAAAAAATGACTACAACAACAACTGGCCAACTAGCCGTGAATTGGTTGTGGGCTGATTTCTAAAAACATTAGAGAGTCAGTAAATTGAAATGAACAGGATTTTGATGTGATGTTTTGTTGTGGACAGTGTGTGTTCATGCTCTTTAGTCTGAAAAGGACACGGGACAGCTGTATAAGTATGGCACTACAACACAACCACACACAATATGTTTTCATTTTTTAGTTTTATTTGTAGATACACTGACTGCATCTCTCTTGGGCTTTCTTCTTGGGTCCATGATGAAATGGCGGCTGGTCACTCCACCAAAAATGATACAAGATCATGGACAAGAAACACCATATTGCCCCCCCCCCCCCCCCCCCCATGTCACTTCCTCAGCACACGCTCAAACATGTGTGACTGAGCATGCACATGCACACACACGTGCACAACACATGCACAACACATGCACATACACTTACGCTGCACACTTCATTTAACACACACAGATGCAAGGCTTTATGGTTTTCCAAAAGCCAGAAAATAAGGAAGTGCACATTGATTGTAAAAGCCTGTGTTATCATTTATGTTCACAAATGCTCCTGGCATGGAAGAAAAGCCACTGAAATTGCTCATCCAAGAGAAGGGAATAGGAAACATTGTGTATAATAACGTGAATGGTAATGCTTCAGTTTTATGCCCCTATTGTGTGCAGTCTCAGAGCCCTGAACCTAGATTTCACAATGATTTCACAATTTACAAAATGTAATGCATACAGAAACAACAATTTCTGTAATGTTTTTCCCTCTTTCTTTTTTCCTTCTTTCTTTTAGCTTCCGCGTGAGTTTAAAGGATTATATATTGAATATGGCTTCACATGCAGAACTCAGCCTTTTATTTTCTGCAAGATGTTCTTTTGGTAGATTCCCATCTGAGAGAACCCTGCATGGTTATCCGAAAGTAATAGAATTTGCGTGTACATAACGCTTGCTGAAAGTCAGTAGAACCCCTGATGCTGCTTGGACGTACATGTCTCTGCTTTCTTTAGGTTTAGGTTTAGAGGATGTAAAGTTAAGAGTGTTTATGTATATAATATATACGTTACACGTACAGTAGTTAGATGTAGTGGTTGAATGCTGAATAACATTCTTCAGACTGTGTATTAGGCTTTGTTCAATAATTATGTGTCTCAAATTGATGATTTTCAAGATGCAAGGAAACTCAAATTACCGTCTTATTGCTGAAATTAAAATCAGTTATGCAGACCATAAACGTCCCTCATATAGCATTTAAAACACCAAACTATGTAAATGTGTTTCTCCTTTTTTTTGTTTTACAGAGTAATCATTTTTAATTCTAAAAGCCAACTATCTCTACTTGCAGCTTGCCTTTATGACCTTGGGAAGGCTCTACTGAGCCCGTGTATTTAAGTAAGGTGCTCCTGGCTTCACCTGTGACCCCTCTCCAAACAGTAGATCAGGAAGGCACTGAGGGATACTGCCACTGTGTAGTTTACTGTGGTGCACCACCACTATATCACATCTGGCCTGCTGTACACCCGTCGGATCAGAACAGGGAGCGTGTGTTTCCTCTGTGCCCTCTTCCAAAGACTCAGACGCAGATGTTTCGTTTGTGTTCGTCTCTGTCAGATTTACCTACCCGGTCCTCCAGCCACACACTGTTAGTGGAGGTGCATCACGGCATTGATAACATTTGCTTTGGAGCAACATATGGTGACATATTTATTAACGGTAAAATGTCATTTAGAACAACTGAGAAAACTTTAGTACATTGTTGATCTGGTTGGTAACTCATTTCCTCGATGCTTTTGTGAGCATTGTCTTCAGACTGAATGCTGGAGGTGTTTTTGCGTTTGGTTTTCTTGAGCAGACACAATAAAAGCAATTTCTCTCTAAAGCCACTCAAACATGGACTGAACCGACAAAAGGGATTGGAGAGAATCTGGGCCACAGCAGATCCAGCCTTCCCCTCTGCTAACCTCCTCTCACACAAACACAGCAGCCATTTCCTCCCTCTGTCCCTGGAGCCCCTCACCCCTTGCCGAAGCACCAATTCAGCTGGCTGCAGCACAGGTGTTGTGACGTCTGCCATTTCTATCCTATTTGACACATCGTGAAACGGCATGTTATCTCAAGTTTTTCATAGAGTTCATACAGCACTGTGCGTGTATAAAGCACTTTTTTTCAAATTGACGTTTAAGTGCATACGGAGGATGATTTCTGATATATGGTGTAGTCCACGTTCGATATTTCTGAAATGGGATGTATTGAGAAGATAACATTTAGACACATGACGTTTAATATTTTTAAGAAATCAGAGAAATAGTGTTTGTACATCCTTATTTGAGAAATCTCTTATGAAAAGAATCATGATGAGATCTCAGCTACAATTTACAACTGATTAATTGGTTTTAACAAAACAATGTTTATGTTACATTTTACGTTTATTATTTTTATTTTTTGACATGCTTTACTATTTATTTAAACCTAACTGAGGGACTTCTCCGTGGCTGAGTCTAATGGTGTATTTTATGTATAAATGCATCTGGTAGGAATCAGTTGACCCCGCTGAGGGAGCTGGAAGTGAAAGAGGCTGTTATGCTTTAGCACTGGCCGAACCTCCAAAGTCACAGCCTGATCGGACTGAATCCCATGGCGTGTCCGCAAAATCGAGCGTGATGGAATCAGGCTCGACTTTGCAGTACAGTGAAAACCTCACCACAATAATCCAACAAAGAGAGAACATATTTCTGTATTGTCCCTTCTTGGACAATATATACAATGTCAAAATAACTCATGATCATAAATACTTCATATTCTGCATGCATTTTCAATATGTTTCAGATTTATTTTTTTTCATGCAGGATTCAGATGGGGACTATTTATTGTTTTTATTGCATCTTATGCAATAGCTTTTCCCTTTTGATTTTTTATGAAAACAAGATTATACATATGATTTGAGCATTTTCACAATTCATATAATTGTTTTAATTTCACGTGATATTTTTTTCTTTTCTTTTTTTCCCACATATTTAAATGTAATGTAATATATTTTAATAGTTATTTTAATTGTTTGTTGGTCTCCGTATCCAAGATAAAAGGTCATTTCTTTTTCTTCTTGTTTTCGCCCCTGACATGGGTGGGGTAGTGAGGGTTTAGGGACAGAAGGAGGGGGGCGGTGAGTTTATTTATTTTTTCTCCTGACATATCTGTATTCCTCATCTTTTGTCTCCTCTTTGAATAGAAATAATAGAAGAAGAGAGAAGGGTTCATTTTTTCGAGTCCTCCTCTCGCCTTACCATTTTCATCAGCTGCTCTGATAGCCATGAATCTTGTCACTCATGTTTTTCATCAACTCATGGCCATGGAGCGTGTGGCGAGTCCTGGAGATTCCCGCTGAAGCGAAAGCAATGGTCAGAAAGAGTCACACGACCGAGCCAGAGAACAACACAAACGCACACAAAGGCGATATCATTGTCTCCAGGAGATCGGGCTGGAGATGTGTACTAACATACAAAAAAGAAATGCATGCTACTATAATGTCTTCTACTTCTGTGAATTACATGTGCATCTTTTAGAGGAATTGACTGAAACAGACAAAAATCGGAACACCGTGTTCACTTGACAAAAACACATTTATGCATCGCCTTTTTTTTTTGTTGGTTTATTTTACCGGCAAAAATATTTAGTGAGATGTGCAGGAATTTTGTAGGAGGAAAACCGTGTTTTCTTGTGAGCGCTGGCAAGGAGAGCAGAAAACAAGAGAGGCGAGTGCGTCCTGTAATGTTTCTTCCTGGTTGGATTCTCCAAAGGCTGGAGCCAGTTACTATCAGTGGTGTTCCTCTGCATCTGGGTCCTGCTGCTTGTCAGCTCAGCTCTAGTTGTTTTCATATGTGAGCCATGTTCCTTTTGGTGTGATTTTTTTTTTTTTTTCCTTCTGGATACTTTGTGCTTTCAACCTGAACTTGACATTGTTTTCCCTGCTTATGTTTAAGGCTGTAATGATTGGCTGTGACAAAAGGAGTCTCTTCCTCCATCTTCAAAAACGAGTGATGGCCTCCAGACAGCTGTCGTTTACCATTAGTCATGCCCTAGTCGCCTCAACTAATTCTTGTTTCTCATTGCTTTTTGTCATGTGCTCGATGTTTTTTCCCCCTCCTCTTTTACAGCTAATGTCAAGCTCATTTATGTCCTTTCCCCTAAACTATAAGTGTCTCTATGAATGAAATAATCACTTAATCTGTAGGCGTTAATTGAGATTTAATTGCCCTAATTACTTTATTATCTCATACATGGTTAGGATAATTAGCTTAGTGTTAATTACAGTGACTTTTCCCCTGTAAGAATTCCCTGTGATTTGTTAATGAGATTAATTATACTCAGTGATACACCAGGTATAATTGTGAAAGTTCCCACCTGTAATTCCACTTTCACACCATTAATGAAAATTAGCTGTAAATGAAGACATGCATGTGTCTTTATCAGGTAATTAATTAAAAACGACGGCTCACAGTTTAAATGTGAACTGTGGATGGATTTTTTTTTAAGGTGATCTTTAATACTATTTTGTATTTAATTGAAAAAATGTGTTGGGTTTTTTTTTTCTTTCAGAAACGAAAGAATTTCAGAATGAGGTCAATCAGTCTAAGGATTTTATATGGAGAAAAGATATGTCATGATGATATTAAGAAAGATTATTTTAACAAATCCTTTCAGGTTCAAAAGTTTTTAAGACATCTTTACTTGGATTGGACTTTACATCTCTTAAATTGTAATTGCTTGTTAAGCATGAGACAAAGTTTGAAAAGTGACCTAACATCTGCCTCTGTGATGAGTTTGAAACAGCTATTAGGCCCAGTTCACAGAAACTGTAGCTGGAATACGGTCAGCATGCGTTGAATCAAGCTGAATCAATCAGCGTGGTTAGACTTTAGTAGAATTGAAGCGATGAGAACATGGTAGCCTGAGTTTAATATGCGATGCAGCTGGAAAATCTAGCAGTGTGCTGAAAATCAGAAGATGGCTGGCAGCCTCGTCTGTCTCTGCCTGTGTTTCTGTATCTTTCCCTTCTCCACACTCAGTCATTTTCTCTCTGTGTGTCTGCAGTCAGAAGGTAGAGTCAGTTTTACTGTCACTACCTGTGAAATTGTATTCCACGAAGATGGATGCTTTCTCTTATATTCATGACATCCAGGGAAGCACAGTCACCTCCAAAACTGTTTAATATGGATGCCGAGGAGGCGGACACATAAACACACGTTCATACGTGCAAACGCAGCACGTGCACACAAACACATGGACACAAATGTGCTCCGTGCACGCCCGCACACTCACAAAGGCACACATTTTTATTTATTTTGTTGCCCTAAAGACAATGCATGGCTGGTGTTTGCTCCTGCTGATGATGAAGAGTGGTAGTGACAGTGCCGCTCTCAGTAGGGTTGATGCATTACAACACAGTGCTGCCATGTTGCGTAAATTCTCTGTCTCTCCTCATTGAGAACATGGAGGCTTCTCATCTAGCATGGTACACCAGTGCACTTTAGCTTCTCTGCTCCTCTATTGTTTAATCTCTGGAGTTTCATAACGACATTCACTCTGTGTCGGCTTGTCATGCATTTTGATGGTATTGTGGCGTTGTGTGTGTGTCGGATGGATGTGCATTTCTGTTTTTTCGGGGCTGAGTGGCAGTCCACGGTCGTCTTGTGCACAGAGGTGTTTGCAGCAGCTGAAGAGTACATGTGGTCTGCAGGTGTAGCCCACCTTCCTCCCCACATGGGGGGGAAACCATGCGGAGTAATCTCCTCCGGTTGGACTGGAAGAGAAGGAGCCAGAGTAAATTGGTTGGCTCTCTGCGTGCAAGACTTGTGTGAGCATGTGCGGATGTGTGCGTGTTTTATTTGCACTGACGGAGAAGAAGATGGAGATGGAGATGGAGAAGGTAGAGGGGTGTGGTCTGTGGGTCAAGGCGGCAGAGGAGACTCACAGTTGAGGGGTTTGTGGGCTGCAGCTGTGGAAATACATTAGATTAATAAAACAACACTGCACACAGGATAGGACTCTGAGGGTACCGACAGACCCTCTCTCCCCTCCCTTTGCTCTTACACCACTACCTTAATATAGGTAAGACATGGATCCCCACGAGTAACTGGGGGGGTGGGGGCATCGTTATGTTTCATTTGGGCTGTGTTTTCCCTCTCGGCGCAATGCTCCAGTACTTACCCGGCACCTTGCTCCTGTCTGCATGAGGCCAATAGGCCCTCCCAGGTGTGCAGGGTTCATCTTTACTATGCTCTCTCTGCTCTCTGGACCTTCAAGTATCTTCTGCTGGCATACTGATACAACAGGACAGTCAGACAGAGCTGTTTGCATGTTACAGGGATACAAAAATACAGACCGCATGTGTACTCTTGCAGGAATATCTCCATGGAGAGATTCCTTGAACAGTTGCAATGTTGCTGCGTTTCATTCTCTGTGTGCCTGCTTGGTTGAGCTCTATTGTAGAACTAAACTTAGGCACCGTGCCCTAGCTGCAGGTTGTATGGGGTTTCTACATCTCGTTCTTTGGTGAGGGGAAGAAGAGGAATCACAGAGTCTGTGGAAATGGGGGTTCTGTTCAGAGGTTCAGTAGAGAGGTTTTGTGTAATCCTATGCTAAATTCAGCATCAGATCTTTTGGGGAGCTGTGTAAAACCAGTATGTTTTTCTTGTCTTTACTTTTCCTGCACACCTCAAAAATGATGATAGCACATGGCTTTTCAGCTATCTCACCCTCAAGGCAAAATGTACAAGGCTGCTAGGCGGCGTTACCTCTTCCTCTTCCTAGAGACAGCTAACCCCCTCAAAGGATGCTGATGTCTGGAGAGGGAATGCCTATGAGCAGAAATGGGGAAGAAGGAGGGGAGGTTTGGGATGAGGTGGGGGTAATATGGAGTTTGGGGGTGGGGCGGGAGAGAGGGGCATTGAGTAGAAGGGAAAAGAGGAGGGAGGGAATATGTGTGTTTGATTCAAAGAGAAAAAAAAGTCAATTCGGTCCCCCTGTTCTTTGTAGAACATTTAGCTTTGACCCTCCCTTGCTTTCTCTACTCCCTCCCACCACCACCCCCCCAACTCATGCACACACAGACACACAGGGTCCAGCAGATCTGCAGGATACCACACCACAGAGCCTTTTCTATCTTCTGCACAGATGCATGCTTCTTAATATATCTTCACTGTATGGTGTGTGTGTGTGTGTATATGTCCACACTGTTGCAACAGGCAGACACTGAGGGAGGAGAGAGGGAAATAGGGAGAGAGAGTGACAGGAAGGGAGAGAGGGAGGAAGAGAGAGAGGTAGAGTGAGAGTCAGACTGAAATAGGAAAGGGGAGGGGGAGAGCTTTATATGTTGGTTACATGTTTATGATGCAGTGAAAAATATCAATTTAGATAAAAAACACACAAAAAAAAACCAAGGCTTGAGGATAAAATCTTGAGTATTTCTCATATTTCTGGTGAACTAGTCCACATAGCTGCTGCCAAAGCCCTGACCAGACCTCTACTTGTGCTGAGCAGACTGGAGGCGACCCAGGGTAAGTTATGGGCTTTTTTCTTTCTCTCCCTCTCTACGCTGCTGATTACGATGCTGCTGATTGATTGGTTAGAGGCTGTGGATTATCACGGGCCGCTCGTCACCAGGTACCTGATGATGAGAGGAGAGACGAGAGGAGAGGAGGGGAGGGAGGAGGGGTCGGTGGGGGGGTTGGGGGTGGTGGAAATTAGATGAGCATGGCCAGTGCTCACATCACCAGATCTCACTCACTCTCTTTTCTGATTCCTCTGTTTACTCTGCCATTGCACATTTGTACACCGCGCGTGCAAAAATTGATTTTGTGCATTTTGTGTGTATTTGTGCATCGTCTTGGTTGTGCGTGTGTGTGGTCCCAGCCGGCACACGTTGCCAGCCCGCCCGCCTCTCCCGTAGTCAAACCGGCGTGTGCTGATGAGGCTGGGAGGGGAGGGGTTTGCTGATGAGGGAGAGCCAGAGGGGCCTTTTTGTGAATATGCAGATGAGGGGCATGTGTAAATGGGTAGGGGTTCGACGTGAGTGTGCGCCACACGCTTTATTGTTTATGTGTTCTCCATAGGGAGTCCTGATCCTCAACAGATTGCCGGCGTTAGGTGTGATCTTGCCGCTGTTTTGTTTGGGGCATTCACTGACAAAGATAGAGAAAGAGGAGATGAGCTTGTGGAGGGGAAAAGTGTGTGTGTGTGTGTGTGTCGGGGGGGGGGATAGAAAAATACAGTTAAAGAGAAGGAAAGGAAAAAAATGGTAGAGGAGCTTCAGGGCATATTTTCACCCCATTGACAAGACGTGATGATTGCTGTTTTGCCCCCCTCCCTCCTCCCCTTTACCTCCCCAGACGTTTTTCTAAGCCATTTGCATGTCAAAGCAGTGGAGGCCACTGCACAGATTAGTATGAGATGACATAATGATGTAATGAATTAAATGCTCCTGTTTAAGCGCTGCACTTTGCTGTCGTGGGAGGCAAGGGCAGGGAGAAGGGGCAAATAAGAGAGGAACAGGTAGAAATATGAGATACTGGCATGCTTTTTCTTTGGATTTTTCTTTTACCCTCGTCTCAGAAGCCCTGATTGAAATAACCTTTCTGTTTGATTTGATTACAAAAGTACATCTGAGTTTGCAGTGAGCTGAATCATATTTACATATTTCGGCTTCATGTATATTTTTTTTAACGTTGCCATCTTCACTGATTATAGTCTGTTTAAACTTGTTCTCTTATCAGTTTTACTGTACAAATTCCATTTAACATGGCAAAGAATGCATCTTATTTTATTGCATTTTTCTCTGGAAATGTTGATGTAGGTCTTTCATTTAAGGGGTTTCATTTCTAATAAATTCAACTTTTTAAAAATGAAACTAAACAGATTTTTTCATCTTTTTAATAAAAGTATATTTTTTCAGCTGGTACCTTATAGCAACAGCTTACTATTTATTTTTAAGGTTTCCGTTTGAAACGTTTTGAGATTTGTGAAGACCGCCTTTAAAAAACAAGAGGGGGACATTTTGATTCACTCAAGATGTGGGTTAGAGGATCACACAGGTTTGATCAATGTACCGTTATCTCTTTTCTTTTCTCCGTTCATCCTACTTTTCTTTTTCTCATTGCCCGGCAATGCTATTTTTGTGTCCCCTGCTGGGCTTTTTTTTTGCTTAAAATACAAACTATATAAATATTGTATGGTTTTACGTATTTTTCTTCTTAATCGTCATGGCCTCTAACATGGAGCACTGAAGTGACTGTGTGGCAGCAGTAAAACCATATGAAGTATATCATCGATTGACGCACTGGCTAAAGCAGTGTTTTTATGAAGCCGAAAAGATCTGACACACGACACCCGGGTCTCTGTGGAGAAACACCTACTGTGTGACAGGAGCTGGAGTGTGTCACTCTTGTCATCTCCCACCCCAGCAATGATAGAAACCCCCGCCGACACACACACACACACACACACACACCTCAGTCACCTGTAACGATTGGGGCAACCGCCTCCATTAAGAAGAAGGGTAGAACGGGGCTTGTTGAGGAGATAGATACATCCCTCTTCTCACTAAACTTTGCTTTATTCACACAACCTTACTTCTCCCCGCTCTTATCGATTAGAGATACTACACAGATTCAGTTTTGCTCGGCTGATGGTTGTCTTTTCTATTTGGTCATGATTCGGTTCTTCCCGGAGTGAAAGAATTGACACCATAATCAATAGGTAATGAAGACATCATGATGGGTCCGTGGAATATTTATGGAATATATAGATTTATCTACCAAAAGTCTAAGTGAAATGATACAAGCTCAATATAGATTATAAGTGATTTTAGAAATATTTCCTGGACATTAAGAGTTATTCTTAGAATCACATTTCCATGAATAAAAGCATTGTAATTGTTACTGGTGAATGCAGGAAGAGAGGGGAACATTTGTAAATGTATTTTTGTAGTTTATGATCTCTAGCTGTCCCCAGTGTGGCCTTGAAGCTGTGTCCATGTGGGTGTGTCCGTGTGGAGTCAGCTGGCTGGTGCAGGGGGTAATGAGTATGCACTGTGACAGCTGGGATAAAGTGTATGGATGTGTTTGGTGGGAGTAATCAGCTGCTGACCACGGGGTGCACGAGGTTGATGTGAGGCTTTATGACTGCAGAGCTTAAACACACACACACACACACACACACACACACACACACACACACACACACACACAGGTCCGTTGGGACTCCATGCTTCACCTCACCCTTGCACTGCTCAACGTATCCTGAGAAAAGCTTCTCCCTTTTGCCTTCAGTAAAAATATATTTTTTAGCGTTTGCTTCGAATTCCCTGGGAATTTAAAAAAAAAAAAATTTGGTTTAATCACAAATAATTTAATTATCATAAAAATGTAAACATTTCAGGCTAAAAACTAATTTGACGGCTATGAAGCTGTATTTTGTGAATTAGGTTTGAATATTTGTTTAGGATTTGCTGAGTTACAAACCACATCTCAATTAAAGTTTTTGGAGCCTGTGACTATTGCTTTACAAATAATTAACATAAATTAGACTGTGCAATTTAACACATAAATACAGTCTATGCATAAAGGGAAAATATATATATTGATCACCGAGTACATTAGAATAGTATAGCTTTTATTGTATTCTATATTTTGTGGTGTATGTTGTTTGTGAGCACTGGTAGTGGTGGGTGCATGCACCTGTGTATATATTTGACTGTCTGGTATTTGTCCTTGCCTGGCTGCAGATGTGCAGCTGTAGTCCTCAGCTTGGATGCTCTTTAAATGTTATTTTAGTGTGAGAACGGTGATAAAATGCCTAGGTTGGCCTCTGTTTAAGCGTTTGACTGCACTTGTGTGTGTGTGTGTAAAGTGAAAGTTTGCATGTGTGAGAGTTGGAGCCCTTTCCTTGAACTCCTGGCCCTGTCACTCTGGGCTGCAGTTTTCCCCAGCTCTTCCAGGTTCTGTATAGTCAATGTGGAGGATAGGCGGGAAAGAGGATTATTGGTATTGATCTACCCAGGGGGATCATTAGGCATCACTATCAATTCACAGCTCCTAGCACACAGCACCGGCCTGCACAGACATTGCCAATTTGTCCCTATTAGAGAACCCAGTTTCTGGGTGTCTGCTGTGAGAGGCTGCTCAGGCCCCACTGGAGAGCCGCCAGCCAGGGCCTGGTTTAGGCCTGATCACAGTGGGCTTGGCTGTATTCAGCTGGGGTGATGAAACACCAGCTGGCTGTGATCACCTGCTTGATATCATGAGGCATTTGCCATTGAATATGCATTAAAACTATTTTTTCTCTCTCTGAGAAAAGAAAAAAAAAACATGTCGTATATTTTTGCATTAAAATGTTATTTAGGGAAACAAAAGAAAATACAATTTTTTTTAGGCTCCCTGCACATATTCCACTTCCTGTCAGTAGCTTCCTCTACATCCCCATATTATTTACCAAGGGGTAATTGGCACTGTAATAGAATACTTTAGTGAGGCTTATCCAGCCTGGCCCACTTATCTGTGTAAGCTGGCTGTTCTGGGGACTAAAGCTGCTAGATCCGTTGTCGCTGACTTTAACCCTCTCTGTCAGAGTCAGGTGTGCAGGGAGCTGCACTGCTGACTGCCACTGCATGCCATGATGGGCGGTAGATGCTACTAGATACCCTTCATTCAATTTTGAGGTGCCAGGAGCTCACAGGTGTCGCTCAAAATTATATAAATATCGAAAAAAGAATACATGTGCATATGTGTGTCATTCTACATCCTTTTCTTTCTGATGTATATATTCTTTATTTACGTCAAAACATCTTTTTTTTTTAGGCTGTAAATGCTTGACACTTAAATGCTGACTGCCACACAACCTCTTGTTTTACTTATTTTAATGTAGATATTTTACAAAGATTAGAATTACTAACTAAGAATTCTATTAAAGTCTTAAATCTTATAGCAACTGTCAGTGATGGCAACATTATGTCTACAAGAGAGGAGTCAGACAAACCTGCAGTTGACCAAGCGGGTCAGTGAACAGCAGGTGGTTTTTTTCTCACGCCCCTTGACCCCTCTCCTGGCCTCTTCAGCCCAACAAAATCTTAATCATGTAGAAAGCAGATATTTCTCCCAGACCTATTGTGCCCTCACTCTAGACAAATACAGTATACACTATCATATTTAGAAATATACTGTATAAATGTGAAAAATATCACCCGGCTTTGTAAATAGTGCCATGGTGATAAGAGGAGACGGTGTCATTTCACGCTGGGGTCTATTAGAGGGTGAGCCGGGTGTGAAGGACATCCTACAGATCTTTTAAGTGCTCTAATAAATCATCGTCAACACATTCAAAATTCATCAGTGCTAGCACTTTGCCCTCTTTCTCTCCGAATCGGTCCTTTTCGTGGTCAGACAGCTATACCACACGAACACAGCAGTACAAACCGTGCACTCGAAGCAAGCAACACATTGGTCTTCAACGTGAGGTTTTTGCATGTGGAAATCAAAGGGCCGCTGGTAATGACTTCAGTCTGGGCAGTGTGTGGGGGTTCTTTTGAGCTGCTATTCCCCAGTCACAGCACTGCTTTCACACATCCTCATTCACTGGCTGTTCATGGGACGCTGTGTGCAGCTCGTGCTAGGTCAATGACCACAGAAACGACATATGGAGCCAGCTCCGTTTTAACCAGCCCATCCAGTCGGTCTCACTTCATCAAATATATCAGCAAAGGAAATATGTGTGAGAGTAAATCATAAGTGTGGCATGCACTGGCCTGTAGAACGCCATTCTTTTGAGTGTTAAATTGCATAAAAGCTGGAACAAAATAATCAAATTCAGGATCTAATTGTTGTCGTGTTTTAGACTCCAGCAGCATTGTGGTGGAGCCGCCAAGAGAGGGCAGTGTGGCCTGCCCAAGAGCATGGCTAGCAGCTACAATTCATGGTTGGAACATTGTGATCACCTGACATAAGCAGGCGCACACACACACACACACACACACACACACACACACACACACACACACACACACACACACACATGGCCTGTCCCTCGCTTGGTTGTGATATACATGGATGATATACAGACATGGCTGTCTTGTTTTTTCTTTCTTCATGGTGGTGTGGAGAAAGTCTCTGATCTTCTCTCTGGCATGCATGCCTTTCTTATAGGTTCTGGTTAATTTCCTCTCCGTTCATCTTTAATTGATGTTTGTCCAAACAGAATGAATATATTGTCGTTGAAAAGCCAGCCCATTTGCTACATCTTATACATAGTAATATCCTTCGTCCAGATTTATTTATCTGTACAAACCGTGCCAATATTAATGCAGAAAAGAATGTCATATGAAATGAATGAAATATAAGCAGAAGCAGAAGGATGTTTGTCAAATTAAAAGGACTACATGGTTGTGTGCCATTCTGTTGCTGTCCTTTGTGTTTTTATGAGGCAGTGGAGGCAGACTGTCTGGGAGTAATCAGATAAAAACAGGAATCATTCATGATCCTCAAAAATGTACAAATGAAAAATAAACAGATCGCACAGAGCCAGTGGGAGCGACGTGTGCTTCCGCTTCTGTAGATTTTACCCAGAGGACCAGTCATCGGCGGATCTCACTGGTAGAAATCCAACATCATCTCAAAATGCATTTGTGTCGTCTTGTATGTTTTGTTATCCGAGAATGTAAGAATGTGTGTGTGTGTTTTCTGGGGAGGAGGGAGAGGCGAAGTCTGCGAGGAAAGGAAGAAAAGGAGAGAAAAAGAAGGGAGAGATGGATGAGGGCAGTTCGGGGGCCCTGGGTGTTTTAATTATCCACTGCTCTGTCGTTGGGTCAGAGCTCGCTATCTCTCCCTGGCTTTATCCCTGTCTCATGATTTGAGCAGTACCTTTATCCCTAAGCCTTCAGCTCCTCTGGCCAAACAAAGAAAAAAGGGAGGGCAAAGAAGGGGTTTTATAGCAGTAACTATGCCACATTTACCATTAATATCCCTCAATCTCCTCTTTTTTTATGTAGTGCAGAGCAGAGTAACCTCAATAAAGTGACCCCCAGTGAGGCCTGGTATAGTGTATGAATATGGCTGTCGGGAGGCAGGATCCTCTTGCACTAGGGCAGTGCCGGGCTAGTTCTGCTTAAAAGCAGAGGCAAAGTGCTGGCTGCCTCCTAAACAAGTGGGGTGAAGGAGCACATTTAAAAAAAAAAAAAAAAAGAAATCTTCTTTCTCCCTTCACTTTCTCCTTTTTTTTCTGAGAAGAGATCATCCAAATGCCAAATGTTCCAGAGACACAGTCTGATAACACTATCGGCGGAGGAATGGCTCCTGTGTGGATGGGCACAGTGGTCATGTGACCTCACTGAAATTTCCCTGAAGTGGAAGCATTTACACATCCATGCCTAGCATCAGTAACGATTCCACTCTTATTGTATATCCTCATTGAATTCAGGATTTACTTTTAACTTGAAGACTTTTTTTCATGAATGTCATAATTGTAAAACGAGAAGTTTAATTAGAAGCGAATCCTAATTCAAGTATCTTTGAATTATTACCTATTTAAAGCATTTCCTTCTAAATTGTAAATATGATAGCATTTTTTCAATTTTAAAAAACATTTTAATGCAATGCTCGTTTTGACAGAAATTAAACGGTAAAAAATGGTTTAAAAATAAAAGAATTATGTTTTATTATTTTAGGCCAAAACAATAAATATATATTCAAATATATTTAACTAAAATACAGAATTGAGAAATTGTAGAAAAAAAAAATCAGTGAGCAGAGACAAAAGGTTTTTTTTTTTTCTTTTCTTCTGCTGTATACAGTAAATATAAAAAAGAAAAAAAAATCCAGAAAGCAAATGTATTTATCAGGGAGGATATACAATAAACACACACAAGCTTGTATGCCTGAGTGCCTACATGTTAGTCTGTAATTTCTGGACCATACTGTATCTCCATGACAACATGGTTTTGATGTGGGTTCCCTTCCTGACATTTCCCCATTTGGGGAGTCTTGTGAATTGCCTTGCCTCTCCTTCAGTCAGCATGTCACATGAAAAAAAGGTGTTGGGGGGTGAGGGGTAAAAGTGTGGGGGGGTGTGCATAGGGGGGCAGTATGAGGAATCTAATGGGCGTCTGGTCTGATTGTCCTCAGCCGTGGCAGTAGAGACAAAGCAGATGAATTGTGCAATGGATTCGAAGAGATTGGAGACAAGTGCATGTCAGCAGCCCCCCCCCACCACCACCACCCCCCATCCTCCAGGATCCCTCCATCTCCATCTCTCCTCTCTTTTTGTCTGACATCCTGAAAAAAGCAGGCATGACAGCAGTGCTCTGCTTGAGCAAAACATTAAAAACAAAATGCAATCCTCACCCGTTTTTCTTTTATAATGGATATTCAGGCAGACATTCAGTGTGTTGCACCCATATTAATTGTGACAAATCTTCACAATATTAATCACTAAGCAAACATCAAGGGCATTTTGAATTATGCTGTCTGAAATGCTAGAAGTATATGACAGCATTTATAGAAAACACATTTACAGATAAGGGGACTTATCTAATCAGCTTAAAAGAGGCACACATGGTTGAAATCTGATAGATTTTTTGAATTATTATTTTTTTTGTGTTCCCCTCATGGTCTGTTCTAGTTGTTTTTCGTGGATTGTATCGTCTAATAATGTATGTAACTCTCTATATTGAGTAAATGTCTAGCAGTGTGTCTTGCTGGTATTTATCTTTTCCACTGGAAGCTCACCTCCAGGTAATCGTTGATAGTCAGCTTCAAACACCGGCCTGCCTCTGTCCTGAAGCTGGAGCTAGAACAGTGATTCTTTGTGCCTCTGCATGTTCATCTCTGAACCTTGGGAGGAAAATCACACAAAGCCTTATTTTTCCTTTGTCACATAAGGCTGTGGCCAGCTTCTTAGCTGAGGTGAATGATTGTGATTTGTAGTCGCAGTGTAGCGCAGGACTGTAAGTGTGAGGATCTCCTACAGCAAGTGTGCTAATGTGTTTCAGACAGCTCTTTTGGCTTTGAAGTTTCAAAGAGGAAATACACTCAGGGCTCCAAGAGCTATCCTGTTTCTTCCACAAAACATGCAGATTTATTTAGTTGTATTTAGAATTCAACATTTCTTTTTTTCTTTTAGATTTTTTTCTTAATTATTGGCTTAATTTTCAGCACCAACAATTAAACAGAATTTGACATCAGCAATTTCATCTCTCAAAAATGGAAAACAAAAGAGCATTTTCTTTAATACAAGCAAAAGCAATATTAAGAATATTCAGAATATCGGCTGAAATTGTAATTTGTTTGTCTAACATGTACTCTATTATTAAGATGAATAGACACAATGCGTTTTCATTTCTATCAAGTGGCCACCTTGACAGCACTGGTCTGCCAGCTTTTGTTTAGTGTTGACTGCATTTATTATTCATCTTCATATCAGTCTGTATTTTAATATGAATAATGGAAGAGGTATCAGAGGAGGAAGAGGGATGTGAGAGAGGGGTGCCACACAGCATGTGTCCTTGGCTGTTCTCTGCTCCTGCACTCTTCAGAGTGGAGCAGGTGGGGGTGGGCAGAAGGAAGAGGCGGGCTGTCGGACGCAGAGTCTAGCTGTGCCGGGTGCAGGGCCAGGATTCTGGGTCCTGCTCTCTCTCCTCCTCACCTCCTGCCTGTCTGACTGCTTACCTGGCTGGCTCTCTCTTGTCGGATTTAATAACAGTATATAAATCAAAAGCCTCCTGTCAGCCACACAGCCTTCATTAAATTCAAATGGGGAACGGGTCTCTTTGGATCCAATTTTAATAAAACCAAGTAATCAAATATGGGCTTAAAAATGGGTCATCATTTCACAGCCCCACAGATGTCTGGTCGCCATCCGAGTCTTGTGTACACATTTAACATTTCAGACCCCACTTACACACACTGTATACATTTTCTGCAAGTGTACCAATATATTGTTTTGTGGTATGCAGACACAATGAAGGTTCGTACATGCATTCTCTTTAATCACTTCAATAGCTGCACATTTTCAATTTCAATGTTACACGAGCAGAATATAAAGAATATACATGTACATTAATTTACATTCGCTGAGCAGCGGGATAACTGATAAACATTATATTAAAAATATGATTTTTTTATTGTGTCCTACCAGATATTTAAAAATCTATTCACATGTTTTCAGTGTTTTCAGTTTAATCGGTGTAGTCTGAGTTATTGGGCCTTGAGGTGTGTACATGTAAGGAATATTATCTCCATGATGCACATTTGATTAAAAACAAATACACTATAGAAACAACCCCCTCATAGTAAAGTAGAGTGAGCTATTCTCCACCTCCAATCAGATCGTGTAGCTTTATAATCTATGTCATTGCAGCACTGTGTGCATTTGCAAGGCATTGACTATCCACTGGTTTATATCCGGAGACACAAACAGGCAGATAAACAGAAAGACACAGATGCACAATCATATGTGGCAGCAGGTTGTGCCTGGTGTTGCTCAGCTGGGGTTATGTTGCATTTGGACTGAGCCAAAAGCTCAGAGTTTTGATATGATGGTTGCTGATTTTGGAGGCAGAAACCACTATATTCTGCCCGGAAACATGACTTTTGTGCAGCTTTTTATCGTGCTGTGGTTTGTATTTGACCTACGTGTCATGTGTGCAACACCTCAACATAGTCATTTTTATTTTAATGATGACAGTCCCACAGTTTGTAGAGTACCTTTACTGTGTCTTGAATTATTATAGCTGGTGTATGTTGAAGATGATGTTTACATCTTTGCATTCGATAGACAGGCTATACATGTTTAACTATACATAGTTATATGGCTGCACAATGGCATGCCTTATGTAGAAGTGTAAAGAAAGAAGCAGGTATTTTGTACTGTAACAGATGCTTTACACTATTCTAGTTTCTTTTCAGGATCAAAAGAGAGAAATTCTATCTGTATCATACAGCTTGCCAGCAGAAGAGGGCACTATGTGTCGCTGATGCACATTCTCCTCTCTGTATCTCATTTCTCTGTCTGTCCTTTCTCGTTGCACTCACTTTACTTCACTGTGTTTTTTGGAATATTTTGTGTTTCAAAGCCATAACAGACGGGAGTTTATGTCATTAATGGAAGAGGGCCTGTATAAGATCATATTCACGTTACTTCATTTTAGAGTATCAGCTCATAGCTTCACTGATTAGCTCACATAAATTCAACGGACACCAACCTCATGTCTTTTTTATGTGATGATGGTCGTGACGATGCTTCATGAATCTGGCTAACTGTTGTTTTTGATGCCATTTTGTTGTTGCGTGTTTATGATGACAGTGTCGGCTATGTTGTTGACCAGGGTTGTCCCCCCATGAGTTTGTTGTATCTCATCGTATCTCGGTCTTGCCTTTTGAGGTACAAATAGAATTTAAACGTTGAAGTTGTTTTTTTAATTCCCAAGAGTTATCGCATCATGATTTTCCAGAAACACCAGTCCTTCATTGTTTTATCCAAATGCTCCAATATTATCCACCAGCACTCATCAGCAGTGTAATTTGACCTTTGACTGATTATTACTGCCGGTTTGCAAGAGAAAACGTAGACTTGTGATTTTTATAACTGTCTTCGTTAAACTTGCTCATCCTTTGTTCGAGAGGAAGACGTGCAGCGAGAGCCGTCGCACGGTTTTTTATTTGTCCTCAACAGCCAGATAATCACGGTCAGCTCTACCTGAGCATTGTGTCCTCCACAGGCAGGTCAGAGGAGTTCCCATCACCCCCTGGTGTGTCTCCCTCCTGCCTCTGTTCTTCCTTCCTCCTTTCCTGTTGCCATCGTGGCCTGCCATGTTAGTGCAGACTCCCGCTGCTCAGCCCTCTCCTTCAATAAATCTTCATATGTGTTGGAGGGAAGGTGGAGGGTACAGACAACAATAACCACCGGTACTCTCCATCAAAGGGTTATCTGGCTTTCACAGGCGCACTGACAGACTGCTCTCTGACATGGAGCAGAGGCCAGGTGCTGTGTCTCTGACAGGGGAGAGGCCCGGCTTTGGAGACGGGAAAGAGGAGTCTTCAAAAAGTTCAAACATTGACAGGAAAGAGCGAAACAATCAAATGAGTGAGAGATGTGATGAAGTCCAAAAAAATGTTTGAATGATTTGAAGATTTAGGATTCTTAATTGGAAAGTTGATAGCTCTCTCTACTGGGGTCATTTGTTCTCCACATCTTTACACAAACAATATATTTGTAGTTTGACTGTCAATTTGATTATGCTAATTTATTTGATGTCCACGAATAACCTTAACGATGATCATGATTGCTGAGCTTTAGAGGAAACGGTTTCAGTCATGAGGGAGATATTGTTCCCGTGTTGCGTTGCAGGGCCTATTCTTCAGTGCCGTATTAGTGTGTCAGCAAGGGCGGCTGTTATAAATTACCAGACTCAAATTTTGCAACTTAAAAAGTGGGAAAGAGAGTAAACCTTTTGTTTATGTCACCTATCATCTTGAAATATTTACCATTCTGCGCCTCTCAGCTCCTTGTCTCCCTCCAGTGTGATAAAAGGTTGCTGGCTCCCAGTCTTAACCCCTTCCTGCTCCGTCCCATCTCCTGCTCCGTCTCTGCTAGCAACAGACATCATATAAACCTCTTCTTTCTGCTGAAATCCTGCTGCCTTCATTTCTTTTCTCTCCTGCAGGAAGTAGTTTATTCAGGGTGGTTCCATCGGGAATCATATGAGCATTTGACCAGGTGTCTGTGACACTTTTCAATATTTTATTCTGGAGCGTGTTTGTGTGTTTAGTGTGTGTATTTGCGTTGTTATGTTTGACTTCTCAGTTTGAAAGGGAGGCGATACATGCATGCACTTTTGCACTTTGTATGTCTGTGTGGTACAGTGGGAGGGTGTGTGCAGAGAGTATGTTTAAAAATATATATATAAAAAAAGGAAAGGAAATCAAATTCAGTGCTGAATGAATTATGGACTACGTATCATTATCTACTGTGTTGCTCAGCGTGCGCGAGCGAATCGAATGCATGTGCAAAAGGTGCAGAAATAAAATGGAAAAACCTGCAGTGTGTTTTAGGCATTGTGTTAGGTACTGTGTGAATTGCCTGCGGTTGCCTTGTAGGACTGATACCTCTGAAATCAACCATTTCTCTCCATTCGCTTTCAACAAAAACATGTCCCCCAGCTAAGGTGCACTTTCACTGTTTTTACCATCATTTTTTCAAGAGAAAACAAAACTGTCAGGAGTAGCAGCCAGACACTGGGTTTTATAGAGGCGTACTGGTGCTGTACAGGTAAATTGGCATTGTGCTAGAGTCCCGTTCCATACAGTTTCTTACTGTGGGGTCTAGCTGAGATCAGACTGCTGTACTTCTTTGTCAAGTAAAATCATAATGCCTTATCAAATCTGCTAGTTATGTGAGATTCTAGTAAATTCTCATCAAAAGCAGAATGAGCTTACATTTTCCTTGTAGGAGAAACTGTATTTTTCAAGAGGGTTTGTTTTGTTATTGACATAAAAAATATGTCTTCTAATACGCAAGTCTGCTTCTGTTACAGACGCTGCTGTTTAGTGTTTGATCTTCTTATTTTTAAATTCTTTCTTGCATTTTCTCCTTTTGGTAAATGGAACCATGTGCTTACAGGAAAGTGTTTAAGGTCAACAAAAAGGAAATAAGTCCATGAAGTTAGTACACGATATGGTAATCTTTTGTTTTATATTTGGCTCACCAGTATTTCATCCTGAATAGTTATTCCTCATCTTCACGTTGCCTTCATCTCCATCCTTGTCTTCTTTGTCTTCTATCTCTTCTGCTTGCTCTTCCTCTTTGACCTCATCGTACTCTCCCTTTCTGTGTGAATGTTTCTCAAATATTCTCTATGTTGCGTTGAGCAGTGAAACCTCAGGGTCTGACTCTGGCTCTCCACTCTGCTAGCCTTGTATTTACGTCCTGTCCAGTTTTTTCCCCTCCTTCTATTGGGGTGGTGGTAGGCCTGATGTGGGGGTTATGTCAGGAGGGGTGATCATAAATATTAGGAGCTGCAGGGAGACAAAGGGGCTAAAATGGAAAGGCTTGGCTGGATGAGGGGACCTGGCCATGTCATGTACCTCAGTCATTTTTCTTGTGCGCTTAGAACTCAGTCAGGGGTTTAATTGGAATCCAGACTTCAAAGAAACCCTCGGCCCATCCAGCAGCCCCCCCATCCCAATTCCACCCCTGCACTAACTCCCCTGGCTGGATCCACTTGCATCCACAGCACACACACACACACACACACACACACACACACACACACACACACACACACACACACACACACACAGACCGTGACCACTACAATATCAGAGAGAGCATCACCATGCATGACCCCGGCTGAAATTGACTTTGCCCGTATTTGCACAAGATATTTAGGTGTGGTTTATGTTCATATGTGTGGTCCTTGTTTGTGTTTGCATTCGCACAGGACAATTTTTCTTGCACTTCATAAAAGTCACGTTCTTTTGAAGTGCTTCCATAGTCATCTAGAAAATCTGCTAATTTGTTGTTTGTTTGGTCTTATAAATGGAGATAGAGTGACTATTTACTCTCAAAGTGTTACATTTGTCATTTCTTTGTCAAAGCATGTTTATAATGTTAAACAAATAATGTTAGTCTAAATCTTTTTTACTACAAATGTCAAACAGGCTTTCCTTTTTGGTTTGTTACCAGGTATATACATATATGTATATATTTGGCATTCTATCATCCCGAATAAGGTATTTTATCTTGAGAATATACAGTATCATGTTTAACCCTCAACAGAGACTGGTGACGAAAATGCTGTCTGTCCGTGAATGTTGTACGTTTGAGAACTCCCTTTTTTAAACTCCCATACACCCATCTGAGTGGACAAAACATAAAACACATATCAAATGTACTGATATTGTTTTCATTGTTACACGTCTTGTCCTGTTTGTCAGGCCGGCACATTCTTATTCCATCTTTACTTTCATCCAGTTCAGCATTCATGCCTCGGTATGTTACGTCTGGTATTTATGCCATGATTGGAGAAATCTGCTGTGCGTGACTCAGAATTAAAGTGAGACAAAGTTAACTTTGTAATATTCCAAGAGTGAAGGAGATGGGTGGAAGAAAATGTCCGTTGTACAGTCTAATTAATATTAGAGCAGAAGGGTTGAAATGTAGTAATATATGCAGCGATGTAATTAAGGCTTCTGTCTGCCTCTTTGGAGTTTCAGTGGGCCTTGTTAGCACTGTGTGGAAGACACCTTTAAAGCCATACCTGTAAGATAATGTGTTTCAAAGCTATAATTATAGGCAGGGAATAGGACCTATTTTCAGAACTCTAACAAATCACTTTTTCCATTACAACTGGTAAAGGTGTTAATGACTCCTTGTCTTTTTGATTTTTCCATTTGAATTATGAAATGGCTGTATCATTTGAAGTACAGTTAATAGGGGAATTTCAAGTAGCCATACATAGAAAAAAAGTGTATCCAAATTAAATGGTTTTCAACCAAGAAAGACCATGAGCTTCAATCAACGTGAAAAAAGCATGTTCGTCCGTAAAACTGTGTATGAGGGGAAACACTGCGTGAAATTATGCCGTAACTTAAAAATAAATGGGGTTAAGGAGGTCAGCTGATCATTAGTAAAGCAGTTTATTTGCATGAAGAAACGGATGAATCCAGGAGCATCTTGTGCCCACATATTATTAGAAGAATTTGTAATATTTTAATAATGAATCATTTCATTTATTCACTTACTCTTTTGAAGATGCATTGAAAATAGGCACAGATGCTTTCATAAGAGTGTATATATACACACTTATAAGAAGGCATCTCTACCTATTATATAGGCAACATATATAAATATGTTTTTCTTTTACTGCAACATTTTGACAACTACTAAGAACGGAAATGGTCTCATAATGTATTACATGTCCGGCAATGGAGGCTATTAAGACATGTAAGGAATCCATTCATCTTTTCAGGATACCGGTTCAGGTTTGACCTGCCATATCACAGCAACTCACAGCCCGCTCTAAATGTATTCAGGCAGATCAGTAATGCAGGAGCCTTACAAACAGCTGGTGGTGGCGACGATGAAGATGAAGACAGATTATTGTTTAAAAGAAAACAAAGAGGTCTTTTTTCTACTATCCTGCTGTTTTTAAAAAATGTATGGCTGTCTTAAAGAGAAGCTTGGGCTCTGAATGACTAATAGGGGCGCTCGTACAGAATGGGTTGGTTAATGACCATGTTGCTTAAAGGTTACTTCAGAGTGGTGTTTTCTTTCTGTCTCACATCAACACCTCTATGCTCCCACCGACATTTTCACTTTGTTTCCTATTATCTTCCCCCTTTTCCAGCACAACCTTGAGTGCAACTGCAGCGTCCAGCAGATCAAGGGATGACAGAATCAGATGAGAATGAAAAAGATAATGAAGGAGAAAGAGAGATAGAGGGCTACTGGGGAAGGAAAAAGGTGCTTTATCAGACAGGTCTCAGCCAAGGAGCATTTTGACTAGGACTCGGGCATCTCGACATGGCTGGCATAGCGTGCTCACATGGGCCTCTGCAGGATGAAGGGGAAGGCAAGCTGCTGATTACACACAACAAACACACACAGACACACCCATTCACATTCAGACAGTTTCATTAAATATATTCACATTGAGGGAAAGTACACGACTCAATAGGACTATTTGAGGGAAATGGTAGCAAGGATAGAAAAACAAGGTGAGGATATTTTTTGGAAAGGTAGATGAAGGTCAGGGGTTGTGCATAGAGAAGTGGTCGTGGTGGGGGGTAATTGCAATCTCAGCATCCCATTGTCAGGGTGCACAGTGGTGGGTCTAACTTGGGAGGGGAAGTTGTTACGTGTTGAATCCTGACAGATCAGACTATTGTCATACCTAGTAGAGCAGGAGGCTCTGCTACACTTTCATGCCTTTTTCCAGCACTGACATGCCGGCTATGTGATTGTTATACTACAGAGTTTTGAATCATGCAGATCATTGGTTTTATTCCCCGACAACTGTCATTTCATCTTAAAATTCTTCTTTAAAAAGACAGCGGCATGGTACCAAATCTGATATAATTGTGAACAAACTGTTTAATTCTGTCTAAATAAAGAGTTGGGTATTTTTTTAATATATATTTACATAATAAATATCCCATTTTCTTGAAATGTCAGCTATTTATGTAAACAGTCTGGTGGTGAATGACGAGAGGTATTAGTTCATTGCAAAATCAACCTGTTGGCAACATGAAAAGAAATGAAATAAACACTCTTTCTACCAATTCTGGATAGGTGGGAAGATTGTTCAAATATCTATCGGTTGCTTTCCAAACATGTATTAAAGGTAATTCTTTTTTAAATCCACATGAACCACTCTTAGAATAGATCCACCGCACATCACTTATTCAAAAAGAAAATATGTCACTTTGACCATTTTCTTAAATGGAGTCTGGCACAGAGCTCACTCCACATAAATGCACACATTTAATCACCTCCAGCAAACCTCACGGAGAACAATGAGGGCAAAACAGCTTCACCGATCTGCATTAACCGATTATCCTCTGGTCTGAAAACACAGAATCTGTCAGCACATTAGTGTGTTGTACGTTCCTCGACACCGAGTGGGACCGGGCCGGTCTGTGTGATTGGTCAGGAGACATCATCATCATAACAATGTATTATATGCAGCCTTTCAATAATTACAAACTCAAAATCCAGCCATGGACATGATTCAACAGCTTCATTAAAAATGATCCACTAATTGATTAGTTGGCAAATTTGCACCAGGCCTCGACACATGTTTAGGACCGATGCCGTCCACCATTAAGTAGTTTCTAAGTAGTTTTACTTTGAAATTGCTGGTGGTTCAACATTACACATTCTATGAGCATGCTAACATGGGGAGAACATGCAGACCACTATGCCACCATGTACCTATAGGTCAATGCAATGCAAGAGTAAGCTACATAGTATATTGTAGTAGTAGAGAGAAGGGTCCACCATTAATGTACTTCATTCAGATATGTAGAATCATAGCCGTCAAGTGGTAGAGAGAGGTGATATACAGACACACATTTATTCAAAACTAAAATGATTAACCTGATGGCAAATGCAAATGTTCAAGAATTGAGACGGTTTGAACTGTTTTTGTTACCATTAGGTTTCTCAATAGATGCAACTCCTTGCTACAGTCCATCTTAATTGCGATCTGTTGCATAAATACCTTGGGTCTCCTGAAAACATGGATCCAACTTGGAGTTCATCCCAAACACACACACACACACACACACACACACACACACACACACACACACACTGGTGTATCTCCCTACATCATCTGGGCTGATAACATACTGTGGTGCAGGAAGAGGAGATGGAACACTGCATCCACACTTCTCTCCCAGCAAACAGAGCAAGAGACCAGCTCTCCTAAAGAACAAACAATGTCTTCACCTGCCTCTTTCCCCAGGAACAAACAACATGGCCTCCTGCTTTATCATATTGGGGAACATACACCATACATACAAATCTAAGTATATATACTCTAAGCCTGAAGTTTTGGCTGAGCCCATATAAATGCTGTGGTTTATAAATGTCAAGAATATTCTGCAGCGCTGAATCTTCAAACCATAAATCCGTCCCCATCACACCTATAGTGGTATTTAAACAAATGTCTAGTCTGGCTACCAGCATCATGGTGGATTTATATTTGTTTGGCCTTTTCATCCAAAGGGTATGGCATTACAGCCAGTGCAGAAAATTATGTGGTCCATATTTTTAAATGACATATTGTTTTAAATATGACCTCAATTAAAATATCACATCAAACAGCAGCCTTGTAAAGACGAATAAAAGGCACAAATCATCCAGTCATAGATTGTTGTTAAACTTTAACTGCAAACTGTGGAATTGTAAGCAAAACAGAATCTACATTTTGTAGAAAATGAGGGACCTTGACACAGACGACCAGTTTGGGAGTCCCACGTGTGATTAGGTGACAAACGCACTTTGGTTAAGGGGACGAGTGTGGATTCGGTTAAATGATAATAAAGCAAACGCGTTTAGTGCCTTGAGTCACTTTTAACTTTTCAGTGTTTAACCAATAACAATATCTTTACCTAACCTTAAAGGATAGGTGTCGCAATTTTTAAAGTCCACCTTAAAACAAAATCCAGGGGCGCATTTGAACATTGAAATAGGTTTTGCATTGGATTTAAGATACCTTCCAAAATCTTCTTTTATGTAAATGATGAGGGCATAATCCACTCTTAAGCAAAAATGTATCTGAAAGTTTATCTGAAGCTTAATACAGACTCGAAATATAGTACAGTGAGCGCATAAATATATATGAACATTGTACAACTTGTCAGATGACTCAAATTAGATAAAAAAAATACTTTCAATATTAAAATGCTCATGATTCTTTAGTAATGTCACAATGTCAAACCAGCAGAGGCAGCCTTCATGTATGCTGCTGAGCCAGCTTGCTGGTGTGGCTGTGACGGAGAAGGGCCACCCTGGTCTCCCTGTGGTTCTGTGTGGTAACAGCCCCCATGTTTCAGGCCTTTACCAAGGGGATTACACCTAGCAGTGGGGAGACGCAGACTGGAGGCCTGTGTTCTTAACGTAGGAGGGATCCTCTCTGCTGTTGAGGGTTGCCTTCCTCGCTTTCTGAAACACAGCATTACACATTGAACTCTTCCTTATGCCTTAAGGAAACGCTCACAGTTTCGAAGCATTTTGGTCGCCTTAATTCTCACATTTACCTGTCCTGTCTCTTTGGAAGGCATGTTCTGCTCTATACATGTAACTGGGCTTCTCCGTTTAGAACGAAAGTGTTTGTTTGGTGCCAAACCCACTAACACAGAGACTAGAGGAGTGTTTGGCCAGCACTCCTACAGCAAAGGCCCCGAGTTCCATAAAACCCCTTAATTGGTCTGTTAAACATCAGACTGTAATCACATGTGGTGAGCCTGGAGAGATCTGTAAACACCCTGTATGTGGTGTTTCTCTCCGCCCTCTCCTTTGCGTCTTCGCTCCTTACATCAGGCCAAAACTAAACCACGTGTTGATTTCAAAGCTGGGGGTTGATTTAGATTTCTCTTTTTTGTTTTTTTCTACTATGGAGGAAAATCCAGCATACAGTCTGTAAAAGTAGTTGTCTACATTTGCACATGGACTATTAAATATGTATACATGTGACAGTGGCTCGCTGCTCTTTTTTCCGAAGCCAATTCAAGATGTCCACCTGGTTAGGCTCGTCAAAGTCCCTGCTAACATGTAGTTCAGTGTGTTGTTGTGAAAATGGAAAGTTCATTTAGTGCTGCTTCATAAAGGAATAGGTTATTTGAAGGGCAAAATGGAGTAGATGGGAGGAAAAAAATTCTGCCACAGAAGGTGAAAGCTGTCTTCGTTCAGGTCAATCAGTTTTCTTCTTCTTCTTCTCACCCCCATCACTCTCCTCACTCACTAACTCCATCTTCCTTTCTCTCTGGATCACCGGAGCTGGTCGCCATGGAGCTGAGCTTGGAGTTCAAAGTGGTGCTTTGGACAATTATTAAAAAAAATGTTGTCCTTTTATTTATTTTCCTACCTTATTTTCCTTTAATTTGCCAACCTTTTCCTCTCATCCATCCAGACTTTAGACATCACCTCATACGGTTTAGAGCGTGCACACACACACACACCTGCATACACAACATAATATTATTCAGCCTTTTCTTCCTTATATTATTCTGTTGTATTTTCTTTCACAAGTAAAATGGGAAACGGCGCTGTTATAGGCTACTTTCAGAAATCAAAAATATGAGAGTGAAAGTGTTAAGAATGGATTAAAGTTTATCTTCTATATTCTATATCTTCTAAAAGTCTCCTTTCTGCAGCCATACCTAGTACTGCACTTCCACGTGTCTTCTGATGTGTATAGCATGTGTCTTTGGTGAGGTGTAATCTCTCTGATGTCTTCACTGCTGTATCAAATATGATTGTGGTGACATTTTCATGAAAAGATTGCCATAATATGGGTTGTATGTAATTACGTAGCTGGAATGCTGATGCATCTTTTTTTATTTTTTACTATTGCTCTTGAGGGTTTTCTTCTGATGCCGATGTGGTGGTGTCCCATTCTGTTATTACACCCAGGGAGCTAATAGCAAATGTAGATACATGCTGATAGAAGAGGTTTATCACAACACCGCTCAGCTGCATTGAGGGCTGCACTCTCCCAGAGGGTAGAGGTGCTTATTATGCATCCCATATGAAGGCACAGTGTTTGCTCATAAAAGCCCTGTCTGGATAACGATGCTTGAACACTCGCTGGCATCTGATTTCATTTGAAGACTAATGATGAGTTTGCCTTCTAACTTCATTTCCTCTCAACATTACAGTACAGCTGTGTTGTTCTCCGTGATGAAGTGTTCTGAAACTGCGGACAAAGTGTCTGAGGTACATTTGTGAAATGAGGCATCACAAGTCCAGCTTTTCCAGGAGATGGAATGAATTTTTTAAAGTAAGCTGTTGAGCGTAATGCAGAGTGTCGGTCTTTTTTGTGTCCCTTGCTTTTGTTCTTCCTCTTCCTGTATTTAGTAAGCCCACGCAGACGTGGCGCTGCTAGCGACAGCATGAGTCCTCAGCTGCTGCCTGGGCCATGATGTTTTGCTGCCATTCAAGCTCCATTGTCCACTAATGGTACATTTAGCCTGGAATAAAAAGAGTGGAAATGTATCAAATGGAGCCTTATTTTAATTCTACATATTGAGTAAGCTGCGGAAATGCACTTGCTGGGAAGATGGGCTTTGTACCTTAATGAAGCCTAATTTTCAAGTATTCATGTTGAAAACAACAAGCGTGCTTTGTGTCTGAAACAAAAGTCAAATTTAAGAATGTTCCAACATCTAATTACGTGGATAGAAAGAAACAAATAACTCCTATTAAGGAAAGTGTAATTATCATTTCTGAATTGTATGCTTATTATTCAACAGTGGTGTGTGTGTGTGTGTGTGTGTGTGTGTGTGTGTGTGTGTGTGTGTGTGTGTGTGTGTGTGTGTGTGTGTGTGTGTGTGTGTGTGTGTGTGTGTGTGTGTGTGTGTGTGTGTGTGTGTGTGTGTGTGTGTGTGTGTGTGTGTGTGTGTGTGTGATCTCCATAAAAGGAATAGTTTGAGCCCCAAATCTTGTCTGTCGGTGGGAAAATTAAAGACAGAAGGTAGAGAAAACCCCCCAAGCTACTACAAATATGGATATATTTTAAACGCAGGTATTATCATCAATGTTTAAATCCCAACGCTAACAAGTCCCTGGATTTAAACTCCTTGGTCTCCCTTTATTTAAAATGCAGTGTACAGTATAATGTGTGCCACAGGAAAGGCCTGCTATGAATTAGATACGGCCAAGTGCAGGCAGCGTTCTCCTCTCAGGCATAAAAGTGGTCGGTAAGACGGCCACAATTAAATACGCACATACTTCCCATACAAGCTCATGTGCTTTTTGCCAGTTTGTGAGCTATAGTCTGACATGCCAGATATCAATAAATCTGTATAAAACTCAAAGTGCAACCTTGACTTAACAGTTTAAACACACGGCACTCATCTTTGTCTAAATGCTTCAATGGATTTTCGAAGCTGCACTGTATTGTGTTTACTGCTCAGCTATAAAGTTGTTCACATTCATTTGTTGATGCTTGTACTATTATCACTCCAGCTGATTCTTCAGTGGATTCTGTTAGTCGAGAATGTTCGCATTTGAGTTGAATTATATTGTTGAAGCGGGTGTATTCAGTTGTACACCATCTTTTCAATTCAATTTTATGTACAGATCATAACAAAAGTTATCTCAGGACACTTTCAGCAGAGAGTCGATGGATTTCAGAGTCCCAACATCACCCATGAGCAAGCATTGCAGTGGAGAGACGAAACCTGCGATGAAAGCCTGAACAGATCTTTTCTGGCTTTGGAAATATTTCTTATGCTTTAAATAACTACGTGTGTTTGCAGACATGCAGTATACAATCCTGCACTGTGTAATGTAATGGATACATGGCGAAAGGTAAAGGTAAAAAGCACCTAGCAAGGAAATCTTGACCACACGCTTTTCTGCAGATCCCTAAAGTGGAACAAGTGTTTTCCCTGCAGCTTGTAACCATCCTTCCATAAACATTGACCTTATGCCTGAAAAATCAATTGACTGTCTGAAATCCTCCAGTTGACATCACGTGCCTGTGGTGGTTGAATCGAAAAATCCTCTAATTCACTTATTTATTATATATTTATATATATTTTTTACCTTGGCCTCAAACACGTTAACAATAAACAATTCGTTCTTCCATTAGTGCAATTGCCATGACAAAGGTGTTGCTTCAAAAGGTTATTTTAAAGATGATCAGTTTGGAGTTTAAAAAGAAATATCAAAGGATTTGCTTTATTAATTTTTGATGCAATTTCTTTTATGTGCTATGTGTTTTCGTTGACACTCCAGACAAGGAGAGACGTGACTTCAAGTTTTTGCAGGTTACTGCTTTTTTGAGGTCTTTCACTTTTTCCGTATACATGGAATAATAGTATTATTTATATATAAAGTGTACTGTGCAGAAGCTTTGGGGTCACAAACACACGCTGGATGTAACTACTGTTTGTTTGCTCCTCCAGTGAAGGCTCGCAGCCTTGAGAAGCTTGCTGAGGCTTCGTGAGAGGATATAGTGTCCCTTCCCCCTCTTCTGCACTGTCCTTCCTCTGAGCTGCATTTGGATTTAATATTCCATGAAATAAGGCAGCCCATCAGGCTATTGTAATCACGTCAGGTTAATAGAAGAAGTAAAATTACTCTTACTTACTGCTCTCTCCCTCTCTTTGACACTTTCTCAACCGTACCCTTTTTTCCTCAATCATGAGCACATTTGAAGCCAAACTGTAAACTGTATGTTTTTCTCTCCTTGAAATTATTTTTTCTTCCTCCCCAAGTGTTCTGATTATTATGAGATTCATCCTGAATGGCTGAGACCACTGATTTATCCAGTCCTAATAGGATCTTCATTTTTGTGGGGAATACATCTGTACCCTCATTCTTTCTTCACTTGTTTTCTTTGTTGTTCTCTTTTCATTTAAAGCTCTGTTGTTTTCACTTGATAGCTGCACACACACACACACACACACACACACACACATGGCCACCGTCTGTGGGTGTCAGCCTGTCAGCGTTCCAGATGTCATGTAATTGTATGTATCACCTGCAGCATTTCTTCAGTGTAAAAGCATTCTCCTGCAGCACTGAGGCCTGCTGTTCCATAGTGATACAGCAGTGCCATACTTGTGACACCCACGCCTTGCTCCCTGTGGATCACTCTTTATTACTCCCATCTCACCTCCATCAAGGCCTGGTCTCCTGCCATTATGACACCTGAGGAGGGATGGAGGGAAAGAAGGAGAGCAGTCGCACTCAAGGCAGTACAAGCCTGACAGACTCGCCTTTTGGACCGCCTTCTGAAGTAGGAATTCTCTTCTTTTTCAGCCTACCTTTTCACAATAAAAGCAGTTGCAATTCACAGGTTGTACACTTAAATCACGCAATCACGGTAAAAGTCAAGGAGATGCATGCTAAAAGCTAATGATATTCAGACTTGTGCTTCATTTTCATTTTGTGTGGATCTTGTCTCAAAACGGTCGAAATGAGCTGTCTGCAGCATTCAAATTCTTCCCAGAAATGTCTCAGTGAATGGATGCTTTTGTGTATTTTGTATACTCTATGAAAGAACATTTACCTTTATTTACAAGAATTATTATTATATTACTGTAATATTATTGAGTTGGATGTGTTTTTTTTTACATTGCTTGTAGTCTATCAAAATAATTCATAAACCTCAGATTTGGGATTTGACAAATTATATAGGCTTAAATGTTTGGCACATTTCAAAGGGACTGACATGTTTAACGATGTCATGGTTTATATATTTCTATATTTGTTTATCCTACAGTATGCCATCATGACCAAAATATCCAACACCTGGAACACACACTTAGAAATACAGAGAATCATTCAACGCAGCCTGCAGTGTCTCTTTTTCTAAATTACTTTTCAATGGAAGTGATAGCATAGAAAATTATACAGGAAGAAGGATGCAAAGAATCGGGTGCAGGCGTCGTGCCTCCCCTAAAACCGACCTCAACACTGAAACAAAGTGGGGAAAAAAGAAACCCTTATTTACACAACTTTTCCTCGACTATTCAGCGGTAGAGAATGTTGATAGTGAGGACTCTATTGTTGGATAAGTGGAACTTGCGTCAGGCATGTAGAGCCTGTTTTTTCTTGTCCTTGCCCTTTTGGTATTGTGGTGATTTGCCGTGTACTTCACTGTGCAGAAGTGTGTCAGGAGCAATCAAGGGACACAAGTGCAATTGTGGTGAACCATCAACGGTGATTAGCGCTTTCATAACGTGTCACTGTTCTATTTTAGACTCTAATTCTTGATGTTGATCTTTGACCCCTAACACAATGCCGTAGGTATACACTCCAGTTTGTTAGTTTATGTTTTTTTATTATCGCTGTAGTTGATGGAAGCTGTACTGCTTCTAAATGGTAGTACGTTCTTTTCTGATACTGTTTCAGAGACACATTACAGTAGATGTACTTTGTATTTTTAAAAACCTTTCTGAGCACAGTTGCATACTTAATTAGTTTTTAATGACTGAAATAAAAATAGAAACAAGTAAATGCCTTCCAGCCTTGTTACAGATGAAAAAAGAAACTCAATTGCATGGTATTTCCTTGCCTTGTCTTATTTAACAGGGCTTTATTTTTTGTGTAATATTGCACCTTTTAGCAAAGATGGGGGATGTAGAGAAAAAGGAGCGATGGGGTTAGATGGTGTATGCTGATTTATAGCAAGGCTAGAGAGCAAAGCCCTGAAGCAGCAAATGCAGTGCTTCAAATAGAGATTGCCGGTGGCCTTTGGTGTGATCGGTGACCCAAGGTGAGGCACTTAGTGATTTATCTCTCACATATCCCCTCATCTCTCTTGCTATGTGGTGGGGCAGGGCAGGCACCTCTCTCGGAGCTCTGGCCCTGGCTTTGACTCTCTGGCTGGCCCAGGAACGTAGCCTAGGCTGGGCTGGGAAGCACAGGCCACGCAGCCCAGCACCTCTGGCAGTCAGGGTTAGCAACATACGATGAAGGGTCAGAGATGCAGGTCAAGCTGGCAGACCTCTTACCGCTGCCGAAGTGCACCCGCTGAAACTCGGTTATACTGTGATTTCATTGTTTTTGTTATGTGCTCCTTTTTTTGAGAAACAGTGGGCCTCATTCTCCTTTCCTTGCCTCTGTTCATTTACACACACACACACACACACACACACACACACACACACTGTGCTATGATCTTTGCTCTTTCTCTATCACGCACACACACACTTGTTCTGTACACCTTCATATAGTCATGAACAGAACACACTCTGAGCCCCACAGCTGTCTAAAGCTGAGGTTGGCTAATGAGGAAATGTCTTCTCAGTTGAGTGGACTGTATGCCGAGAGGAAAACCTGCAGAATCAGCCCTACAGCTTCATCTGTCCCCTCTCTCTCTAAGTGTGTGTGTGTGTGTGTGTGTGTGTCTACTCCATCTACGCACATACACAATGTACACATGTGCTCCCCATGAGTGTGTGTGTGTGAGTGTGTAATCCAATGTTGAGGAGTATGAGTGGTGTGTACTTGTACTTGTGCATGCGGGTTGAAAAGAGAGAGTCTGTGGTTTTAAAGCTTGACTACACTCTTAACATATTTCACTGCATGGGACTGGGTCTGACATCTCCCATGCCCTGGGATCCTTTAGGAGCAGATTTAGAGTGATTTTCAGTGCAATTATACCTGCCAGCTTTGACTGGTAGAGTTGCCCTCTTCCCGGCTCATGTCTTCATGCTGGAGAGCAGTTCCAGTAATGCCTAAGAGGCTGGTGCTGGGGCCCAGGGCCAGCAGCCGAACCAGCCGGAGAGCTAGCCTTCCCGGGCTGAGGTAGCCCACATGGTGCTCAGGACAGCAAGCCATTCACAGCCGGTGGAAGGTGATAATTAGCTCCTGCACCGGTGTCAGTCACCACTGTGCCCCGTCCTTGTAGTCGCCGAGGGTGTGTAGTCGGCAGGTTTGGTGGCATAATTGGAGAGGCCACAATGGGTGATTAGTGACCTCTGCACCTCTAAATAGCCTCTGCTCATGTGCTATGAGCTGGTAAATGTAATTTTTGGAAAGGAAAGTAGGAAATTAGATCAAATGGATGGTCTTTGGCAATCAATATCTTGCTGTAATAGATATATTTTTTTAAATGACATTTTTATGAATATTACAAAGCTTGCGATCGGTGCAGTTCTATAATACAAGACTATCATCCAATCATCCTTAATATTTGTGAAATGACTGCATGTGCTGCGTGTGCATGTTTGTGTCTGTTTATGGGCACATGTGTGTCGTTTCCCTGACTCCGACCCCTGTGACCCCTGTCTGTATCCCCGTCTGGGGCCAGACTGCAGCGTCTTCAGCACCATATATCAGATTTGCCATAAAAAAAAAAGCTGCCTCGGCCCCACTCCGCTCCACACACTGGGAGCTAATGAGAGATGCACCATCAGCTGCACAATGAAGCCACTTGCCACTTCCAGTGGAGAAGCCTGGGTAATAAAGGGGGGGAGGGGTGTTGAGGACAATTTGATCCCTTCCAAGAAGTATATTACCACTTCAGCTGTCGTGTCTGTGCGGTGTCCATTTCACCTGTATCTAGGTAGATGGTGAACGCACGGGCTCATTTTCCAGGTGAGAAGAGCTTCTGCACAGAGACTTGAGCACTTCTCGCTAATTTCACAGATATTTCACAGCAGCTCAGAAGAACATTTTTGTGTTGCGGTGGTGTTTCAGGAGATTAGGTGAAACGAGTCCTTGCCTGGCTGCAGAGGAGCTTTCTTCACTGTCTGCAGGGGAAAATGAGACACGGCCGAGGCGAGCCGGCGACCGGCGTATTAAGTGAAGGTGTTGTTTCGGCGGGCGAGCTAATGAAGTCTGGTGTGGGGAGGGCAAGCACACACTCGTGCACACTGTAGGGTGAAAAAGCTGCAGACCAAAGGGTCACACTCGGCACTATACACAGAGAGTTAATAATGTCATTTTACTGTCTATAACGCATGTTCATTTTCATGTAATGAACCCGTTTATATTTAAGGTAACGGAAGTTCAACCATCCCTCTTACCTCGCACTTTAATTAGCATTCATTTGCTATTCCTCACAAAATCTGCACATGCAATCTATTATTTTATTACAATTAAGTGTGTTTATATGTAAGTAATGCTTAAGTATATTTTGAGGGGGAATGTGTAAGATATGACATGAAATTACCGTGAATGTCTTGTAATGCCACTTGTACCCAGAGAGGCAGTAGTGAGTCACTGTCCAGTCTGCCGTCGGTCCAACATTAGAAGACGAGGTAGAGGTGCCCCGAGGGCTTATCGCTCACGTTGGAGTCAGGCTCTGCGTGTTTTGATAGATTGCTTATTGGATTAAATCCAAAGTGTCAAAAATATTTTCATTTTGTCGTCGTCCTGTCGCCGGGAGGAGCGCGGCTCCGGGAGACAGACGGACTTTAGTAGCAGTTCTAATTCAGCTCGCATGTAAAGCCAGCAGTGAGGGTTGGATCCCGGGGCCCGGCCCCAACTCCCCCTGGATCGTTACACTTTCTACTGCTGCCATTACACAGGTTAGTCCCAGTGCTCCACCAGCCCGCTGTGCCTCCTGGTGCTGGGGTGCTGGCTGGGTTTGAGTTGTGGGGCCGCTGACTGGGGGTCCATCTCCTGGAGCAATCACACACTCCACTACTGGCGGGTGGTCTCCTGGACATAGGGGGGCGAGTCAAAGGTGCAAGTGTTTCCTTGTTTCCTTTTGTTTAATCCGATGAACTAACTATCAACGAGTAGACGGACTGTAAAGCCCCGGTTAATGACACAGGAAACACAAACTAGGCAGATGCAACAAGTGAAAAATATTCAATTGCTATCAAGAGTTTCAGCAGTTTGGTTGAATTTTGTACATGCTAATTTAGATCGTATCGACACAGTAGTGGAGATGAAACGCTGCTCCCTACTTCTTTACAGCAAGACATTACACATTGCAACTCATTTAAACCAATCAATATATATTTTTATATGTGGAAAAAATGCAAATTTTCCCTAAAATGTTTTTTAATCTGAAATCAAACATTTTCAAATGCTAATCAGGCCCTACTTATGAGATCTGTTAGTGGTTAGTATTTAAGATGTGCACCGATGTCTTAGTTGTAAGTGTTTGTGTTGGGATGTGGTTTGAGATCTTTATGGTGATATAGTCACCTACCTTGTCGAAAGGTCCAACACACCCAACTCTCTTTTGCAAACACACACATTGTGTAAGTAAACGGTGATCCCCATCCTCTGGTGCATGTTGCTGACTCTCAGAAAAGTGCCCCGCCCAGATAAATAATAGAGTCAAAGAGGCTTTCTCCTGTCACTCCACGCCATCAACCCAAAACACCAAAGTTGACGACTCAGCTATGAGGTGTCCATTATCTGATGTAGACACAGGAGTCGAGCAGGCCCGTCCATCGGGGGCCACACATCTTAAAGCGTCCCCCGGCCCCTCTGACAGCCGACTCCTTCCTCCTGTGCCCTTTACAGTCACAGTGGCAGCAAGGCAGAGACAGCAGACACCCATATATATTAATGTGCTCCTCTGCACAATGTCACGTTTCTCTGTCAAGGTCGTGATTAAGATGAACTGTGATCAGCTACGCTACGGAACCAATCTGCCACACACACACACACACACACACACACACACACACACACACACACACACACACACACACACACACACACACGTAGCACTCTAGGTGTAGGTACAAACACACAGCCTCCTGAGGTGTTCACACAGTCAACATAGCCATTCAGCAGCAGAGTGTTTGATTCCCCTGCTCTCTGTCACTATTTATTCTAATATCTTCTGGCATTATAGCTGTAGCTCATAATGAGTTCTGATAAATTAAAGGTTGCATTGTTCGGCTGCCATGGCTGTCCTTGATCAGGATGCCAATTATGGAGGGTAATTTTCCTACTCTCCCCTTCTCTGCCATATGTTCCTAACAAAAGGACATTTCTGCAGAGTGCCTCAAGTTGACACATGGTGACAGATTCTTTATAAGTAATTTTTCCCAATAATATATTTTATGATGGCACTTCATGCATTAAAAAAAAGAACGGTACCCCCATGTTGTGTTCTTTCTTCGGGGGCAAAGTACAAAATACCCCTTCGACTCAATTGAAGATGTCACCCAATAATCTTTAACGTGAATAGAACAGTTTTGACTCTCCTTATGAGAGATGACAGATGAGGACACAGTCCATCTTTTTTTTGTATAGATGTAGTCAGACAAGTATGCCTTCTCCCTAACTAGTGCACGTCTAAAAGAAAGTAAATAAAACGAACATGCTCGGAGGCAGGTGAAGGGAACCTCTGATTTTTCATAAACAATATATGAGGTGCTTTTTGCAAGTCAAACCCTTAAAGATTTACTGCCGGCTTCGCTCGCGGTACTTTTTAAAGAGTCAAGATGGCATGCAATGGTGAGGAAGCCTGCAGTGGGCTAGGAATAGAAAAGGAAGCACTAAATAATTGTTGATGGATAATATTTAACCTGAAGATTGCGAATCATCTTCCTGTGTGAACAGTCTTTTTTTTTGTTTTTAGTCATAACCTCTTATCTGCTTCAAATCTGTGTTGCAACTGCCTTGAGTGGCCAGAATGAATATCTATCTGTCTGTGTAAGTGAGAGTGACCAGTAATTAAGGTCCTCAGATTCCCGCTGCATGTTATCGGTTTAACAATCTCCAGCGTAAGATGCTTTTTGACTGCTGGTTGTGCAGTGACCTGTGCACATCATGCTTTTCTCTGCTTATTGGGTTGTCTTCTTTCCACACTAATGGCCAAAGGGGGTCCGAGTCCAGGCTCCACCTGACCACTGCTCACAGAGCCAGGTCTCTGGAACCGACAGGCGGAACAGAAATCACATTAACCCGGCCCCAACCAAAAGAAAAGCCTACATATTGCTGCACGTACATTCTAAACAAAAACAGAAGTATCTCACTGTTTGCTCCCTTCATCAGCAGCATGTGTCACTTCGGCTCATTGTTGTTTACTGGTGTTTCATGAAGGCCGTCTGCCACCCACACCTTCTCCCAGAGGGCAGGCGGCAGGCACCTTGTGAGGACACTACTGCGGTAAAACACCCTGTGGGTGAGGGCCGGGCCTCTTTAGACCCTAAATAACTATTTTGTGATGGTTAACATAATGATATTATTCACAGGATTTCCTGCCAATCAGTATAATTTCTGTAATTCTGTTTGGTTTCGGGTTAAATGATCTGATGGCTGTTTCCTTGTCTGTAAATAATCTACTGCAGTCTGGCAGCCTGTGGGCTTCAAGGGAAGGTGGATTAAAGCTAAATTAGTTATCATAGCAGTAATCTACTGGCAACATTTTTCTTTCCTTGCAAGATGCTGGTTAAGTTTTTTTTAGGTGAGTCTCCATGTCTCTCATCTTTCATCTGTGTGTGCAGTTCTGTGTCCAGGAGGCATCTAGACTCATTTCTTTTCTACCCTTTACATTGCACCTCATCATAAACCCCCCCCCCAACCCCACAATGCTGTGGAGAATAAATCGACCATATTTCAGCACTGATGCTCCCTGCCCGTTCCCGGTCCTTGAGAAGGGAGGGCAGGAGCCCTGGCAGTTTGTTGTTTTTATTTAATGCACTCCTACTTCCATGTCATATTTTCTGTCTTTAATTGATGCCTATGCCTGTGTTGTTGCCCAGTGCACCATTGAGAGGATGCTTTCTCCAAACAGGCCCTTATCTTGCTCTAATAGGCCTCGCACTCCTCTGAGGCCTTCAGCTGTGTCAAGCCACTGCTGCCTCGCTGCGCCTCCGGTTTGAACTGTTGCCATGTTGCCCATTAGTTCTCTCTCCAGGCCTCACTATTCCCCGCGCTCATCCCTCTGCCACCCCACCGCCGGCCCCGCAGCCCTCCCAGCCCTATCCTTCACCTCTGCTTGCTCGGCTCCCTGCTCTCCGCTCCACAATGTTTCATCAGCTGCAATATGAGTATGCTTTCACAGGAAACATTTTTCTCCTCATTTTTTCCTCTGCAGTTGCTCTCTGCAGGCCCGGTCTCATCTATGTAATGCGTGTTGGTGCCACCTGATAGAGCCAGTGTGTAGGATGCATGATTGTATTCTGCATATAGATGGCATGACATATATGTTTTTGTATATACAGAAAGTGTGTGTGCTTATATGTATGAAAGGGATTGCCTCCGCTTGTGTACGTCAGAGGGAAATGCAGACAGACATCGGTGTAAAATGTATGGCCCTGGCCTCGGAGGACACCTTTGAATCAGAGCCTCTGCACGCATTGATAGATTGGCAAAGCAGTTTGTTCTACCAAATTTAACAATGATATATCATTATCACAACTTTGGAGGAAATCCATAAAATCAATGTGCCCGCCGGTGGAGCAGGATTAGTATTACTAACATGCTGAGAGAGTGTTAAAGTGCCCAAGTATGGATCCCAGTTGTGGCTTGGATCAATGGCATTTGTGGACACTAAGCTCAATAACAAGCCAGCCAAGAACTGGTTAGAAGAAGAAAGAAATAGATGTGAAAAGCAAATTTGCTGGTAGAGAAGCTAATATCCTGTGCGCGCCTGGCTGAACATGAGCTGTGTAGCTGCTGGTGAGTGAAGAGGGAGTCGAGGGCAGGAGAGGAATAGATTCCACGGCTGAAATACAGATACAAATGTAGCTGTCATTATTGATATTCTTCCATCATTGATATTGGCATACAGGGGATGAAGAATGTAAAATACATTGATCTCAAACGGTGGGAAAAATGTATTGAGTGACACAATTTGATTTAGATATCGAGTGTTTTCAAAGACACAACTGACGCTGGAGAGGTTATTGAGAAAACAGTGAACCGAAGATCTTTGGGATTTTCTTTCTTTTTGAGGGATTCTCCTCCAGATAAGAATAATCATTGACACCTCTGTTTGAACGGGGCAGAGTGAGATGTAAAGATCTGTTTGCATGCTTTCTGCACGGCAGGACAGCAAGAGGTGAGGTAAAGCCACTGTAATTGGATCTGTAAAAGTCAAATTTCCTGTTTGGTGCTCAAGTCTTGGAAAGATGACAGAGTGTTGTTTTTAAAGGATGGAGATGTCTGGCCACAAGGACTGTGTTATTTCATGAAAGCAACAGCGGGCCCATTGAAAATACACCCTTTCCTTAACAGTGAACAAAAGAGAAACGCATTCTTCTGTCAGCGCTCAAAGCACTTTACACCTGCGTTGGCCTTCTGAATTTATCCTATCAAACTAATTGTAACAGATGTGTGTGAGATATATATGTGTTTATAAACAGTATATATAAGTGGCCACCTCTACAGTCTGATGCAGTTCAATAAAAGGTCTCTGCAAAAAATCTGTCTTAACGAAGCCCACAGTCTGAACTTACCGGTAGTTAAATGATTAATGATTAATTATTGAGGTGTTGTTGGGGGACTAGAATATGTTGAGGAGGTGTAACATTCATGTATATTCTGTATATGTGCACTATATGGCAGCATAAGAACATTTTCTGGGTTACTTTAGTATTTTCAGAAAACGGACTTGAGGTCAATAATGCTGAGAAGGTTCTGCCATTACGATGTTGATGACATCATATTAGAATGGTATGGAAACCAAAATAAATGAACAGCGTTCACAGACTTACTTTAATATATATAAGATACAAAATCACGTGTCAAAAGGTATTATATTTTCTGTATACTCAATTAGCAGTAGTGGCTCAAATTCAAACTGACATTTCTGGGGACAACTGACTCTCTGTAATGATTTGATCAATATTATGTTTTAAATAATTAATAATTAACTGTTTCTGCGCTGAACCCAAAACAGCATGTAGGGACCAAGTTAAACAAGAGACACAGCAAGACATCATCATTAGAGGGTTATAGAATAATGTCAACATCAACTCATGGTTCATCAAATAAGTAAATCCTACTCTGATCAAACAATGTCCTCCATCCTCACGATGCCAGTAAACCTCTTACATTCACTCACCTATACACGTGCTGTTGTGGAAACATTACCGCATTATAAACTATAGTTCTTATTTGCAGGGAGAATCCATTTTCTTCCTCTGCCAGGACACTCGGAGAGACAAACAGGACATTTTCTCTCTGCCAGTGAATCTGATTGCCTATGTGCTGTTGCTCTGTGATTGTACATCCAATAGTGGCTCCAGAAGTAACCGTTGGCAAGCAGGGGAAAGGTAGCGAGCGAAGCGCGGTCAAACAACATCACTTCCCTAAGAACACAAGTGGGCCATCTACACAAAGGGCCGACGATAACAGCAAGACAACAACCCGACGTATTGGTTCGGAGCAAAATACAAAGGAGAGAATGATAGATCCAGCTGAAGGGGGGAGAGGTTGTTCTTCAAGGCACAAAATAACAGCAGGCACAGAAGGGAAGGGACAAGGTAAGGTAGGCAGATGAGAGGGGAAGAAGAGTGGAACAGAAAGCCCTGATGACGGCGAGGACTCCTCCTCATGGACCAGTTTGTTTTCACCTCTGTTTTGACAGAGACGGCAGACAGACGGAGAGAGCGGCGAACAAGGCGTAATTAAACATCCTAATGAGTTTGTGGCTCTTTTGAAGACTGTTTTTAAATGGAGCCCTGGTTTTGTGGGAGAAAATCTTCTCTTTCAGAGATGTCAAAGAAGTTTCTGACAGAGCAGTTATCACAGCATGTCAAATTGCTCCAGCTCAAGAAATGATTTGGATTTTTTTTCCCTTTTCACAGAGTGCTGCGAAACAAAAGCCCCCCCTCTCTCTAATTTGCCTTGGCAGGGTCCCTCTGAGTGGGGGGTCTGCATGGACAGAGGGGGCTTTGCCAGAGGATTATGGGATGAGAGGGGGTGAGATGAGTGTGTGTGTTGGAAGTGTGTACATCTGTGTGTGTGATGGGCATGGGGGTGTGGTGTGAGGTTTGGGCAGGCGGGGGTTACTAGCAATTTTTGCCAAAACGCTGCAATTGTCCCCAAGATTGAACAGCGCAGAGCAGTAACGCTCATTTTCCAGTCTATTCATTATCTCCTCTGTATTTACTTATCTTTGTCTCACAAGGAACAAAAATCTGTGTTAAAATGGGCCCTTTCATGTGGAGAGGGTTTTTTTAACAGAGCTTTATGCTCTGACATGGTTGAATTAAACTAAACTGTAGTTATGTTATGAAAGCAGTATGAATAGCAAATTAGTACTTTCTGCTTTTCAGTGGTATTATAAACTGTATTAGATCCCTGATTTCTCCAAATTACATTTCCCTGTAGTCTCGTATAATGCCTGCTTTTGGGTGAAATTCCCAATTTTGTGGTGTCAAATTAGCTCGGAGAAAATTACACCATTATTCGGGGACAGAAATAATTATATAGTATTTTTACAACCTGTGCCATAGGAGTTTATGATTGTATTTCTCTTTGAAAATAAATCCCCTCATAAATGATTCATTCTTGGTGAGAGATCATCTGACAAGGAATAATAAACCAGTTCTAGCCGACTCGTATTTACATTCAAATAAATGCAGACAAAGGAAGTTCATATGAAAAGATATTTCTTCTGTGTTTGCAACACAATAAAACATAGTTGTCATTGTCCCTCTCAATGACTGTCAAAGCTGATTTGCAGCTTTGTTTTTCTTGCATCTAAGAGTTTGACACAACATCACTGCCACAGATTCACAGAGGATTTTTTTCCCCGCATCACTTTACTGCAATATACATGTCTGTCTCTGATCAGGGAACTGCTCATTTTGTGCTGCTGCTTTAGTGTAAACTGCAGTGGCTTAGTGCTCCATAGCATCGGAACGTCTTTAAATGATGTGATAAAAGCAAATCATTAACTCATTTGTACGATTTAAAAACTTCAAAGTGTACACCAGCCTATCCTTAACAGTACATCAACAATCAGAAAAACACATTTCAAAACCTAAATGAAAGGATGAATATCTTACTAAGCATTAAGAAACGCAGAAACATGGAAACGTACTCCATAGCTTCTAACATGATGACTTTAACATATCGTAAATGAATGAAACCTATAAATCTATAATTAGTTATTATATACAGCAGTTTACACCGTGTTAATTTCAAATAAACTTTACCTCTTGTGGCCAAAAGGTGTGTACAAATACAGCAAATCGGATTGATTATACTTTAGGGGTGAGTATTGGCAACAACGTCACGATACGATACGTATCACGATACTTTGGTCACGATACGATACGTATCACGATATCACGATATTGTGATATAAGTAAAGATGAAAACACAAGTACCTGTATATGTACATCAGATGATATTGATCAGAGGACAAATTGAGTCAAAACTATTTCATTCAAAACAGCCTCTCCATTTTATTAATTCCCATGAAATTCACTGGAATAAAATAAAATGAAAAATGTGTCTAAACATGAATCTTCTTTTTTTTTTTTAAATCGATCTTTGGAGTTGAAAAATTGATATTGTATTGTGTGGCAAAGTATGGCGATATATTGCCGTATGGATATATTTACCCACCCCATCACACTTTCTGTTGGTGACGCAGCTCTCTGAAATAAGCTCAGAGGATGTTCTCGTGTTGTTCCATGATAAAATAACAGATACAGTAAAAGTCTGTGATAGAAATAACTTCAACAAACATCTCCTTGGGGCGCACCTACAGCTCTCACCCAGAAAAAAAAGTGTCATATAGAAGTCTGAAACAAATAGTTTTTAGTTTTCTCCCTTCCAACTTAATTACTGATATTCCTCTGATTTGCGGGAGATAATAAGGTGGGATATTGAAGTGGGCCTCCAGGGGGCTCAGGTCTGGTGGATCAGGGGCATGAAGATGAGGGGAGACGCCATCTTTTCAAATTATTCTGGGGGGCCAGCGCTCCCAAGCAGCTTATGCAGCTAAGGCTTGGTAATTAAATTATAATTTAACCTGCTGAGGGTGGAGTGGCAGGCCTGGGCCAGGCTGGGGGGTGGTGTGGCACTGACAGGATTTACACTTAATGAAATAATAAAGCAACACCAGCGAGGTGGCTGGCGCTGAAGAAACAGACGCGTCACCACTTGGCTCTCTGTTTATCCACTCCTCAGCGTTGGGGGAAGGTTCAAAGCTAATGAGTGTCCTCCTCCATTTCTTTTGCCTTCATGTTCTGTTGTTGCGTTGACTTATTGTCGTATAGGTGGCAATGCATTTCAGTCGGAAAACCCCTTTTTATCCTTTTGTTTTCTATTCGCCGTATATATGTTTGTGTTGCTTGGCTTGCATTGTCGGCGTCTCGGGTTCAGTGAAGAATAATGATAAAAGAAGATGTGTGATGTGTAAACCACCGTTTATATATTGTTAATGTTAAATCCAGCAGTTTGTCAGGTTTGTGCTGATGGCTGTGTTATATATTTACTTACCAGGTCATGTTCCTTGTAGTGCATGTTAACACCGTTGATTAATTAAAGCCTCTCTGTAGGGAACCTTAACGCGCCTGTAATTAACTCTCAGAAGCCACAAAAATCGCTGACTCACATCTGTTTTGTGTCACCACATCTTTTCTTTTCCGTCTCCTCTTCCGTTATTTTTTTTTGCAGCTGTTAAGATGGATGCCTCACAGTGGAGGGAACAACCATGCAGTGTTCCTATAGTCCTGCATTGCCGCAAGCTCATTACAGCCCTCCCCTCCAAAATCACTCCCGCCCACGCCTGCCCCGCTCGCACCATTCACCCGAGCCCAAATGTGCCCCCACCCCAGCCTCAGCCCCGGATCCGGCCCCAGCCAGCATGACAGACAGGCCCAGTTAACAGTCCCTGTAAGCGGCGAAAGAAAGCCGAGCAGAGAGGTAAAATGACTGGACCGCAAATGACAGGTGTAGTTAAAATAGTGAGGCGCAGAAAGGCTTGAGGACAGAGAGCCGGGGCGGCACTGTAATAAGCAGGATGAAGGAGCTCAAGCATTGCCTGAGTTTTCCCTCTCTCTTCCACTAACATCCTTCCTCAGGCAAACAAAGAGAAAATAAGAGAAAGTTAACTTTTTCCCCTTCGACACTTCCTCTCCGTTCACTTATTCCTCTAATGTCAGTGCTGCCATGCCTCTTTTAGAGACGTTAATGAAGCATTGGTAATAGAATGCAGGATATTTCTGAAAAGAAAGAGTTTTTAGTAACATGCTGTGTGACAGGGCTACTTGAATTGTAAATGGGCAAGGGGAGGCCATTTTGTTTGGTCCCCTTCGGACTCATTTAGGTGGACACAGGAGGGATTTGCCTCCACTGCTGATCTGCATCTATTTTCTATGCCTTTCATCCATTTTCTGTGTTGCCTTTTTTTTTTATCACCACCTTTCCATCAAATCCCACCCAGCCTCATGTTTAAAATAATCCCTTTTTTTTTTTTTTGCAGCATCTCCCTGCTGGGTGGAGGAGATGGGGATGTAGGGGGGCGGGGTGGGGGGTGGGGGGTTCACACTTTGGTAAGGGGACAGTGCTGTTGTTGGACCAGGGAAAGACATTGCCTATTCATCATTTCAAACAAGCAAGTAACAAAGACTTTTTTTCTAATCAATCTAAATGCTTAAAAATCAGGAAAATCAATAATAAAACTATATTTAAAAAAAGACCTGCATAAATATTCCAATCAGGAGAGGTCGTTATCTACTTCCTCCTGTCTCACAAGACAACGTGAGACAAGATCTGTGGTTTATTTAATGGCAGTCCATCCAGTAGTTGTTAAGAAAAATCCAATGTCAACATTATGGTCGAATTAGAGGAAAATTCAGGACTGAAATCCTTTAGTGAGCATGTATGTCTGTACAAAATATCATAACGATCCAATGAAGACAAACCAACATCAGTAGAGCCTGTTGTATAAAAATGTACTCGACATAACCACAATAGATTAAAGCCGGCTCATATTACTCACTCATAATGTCTAAAAACTGCTAATGAAGCCTACAAATGAGTCATTCTGGGCGTTACTGATACCTAAGTCTGGTTAAAAGAATCGTGTTCTCCTCCTCCTCCTCTTCCTCCTCCGCCTCCTCGCCCTCCCGGACTCTGATTCCACCGCCTATCTGATTGGTATTAACAGGATTATCAATGCTGCTGCCATAATTAGAAGCAACGCATCACAATTACTGATATAGATCAGGGAGATTAAACTACATTATGTGGAGCTTGCCTCCAGGCAATAAATCTAATGCGTTTTGATCACCAGGACTTTGTTGATATCTGCATGTCAGTATATATAACACAGCCACTATTTCCACAAGACTTATGCTAGTTGATAATTGTTGGCTCTCAACCCGCGTTAAGCCTGGCAGATCCTCTACAAGCCAGAGAATGAGTTCTCCATCGTGGCCCGGAAGCCGAGGTGGTGCCAGAGTCTTTATCACAGTACAATATTTGCAGTGTTTGATAATGCATTTTATCTTTATTAAGCCTGGAGGGGAGAAAAGATGTTATTGTTTGACATCAATGTCACAGCCAGGCAGCAACCTCTGGGTCTGAGAAGTGAAGCGGTGTGGGAGTGTAAAATAGACAATAAAGCGCGGCATGCTTTAGGGCGTGGCTACTCTGTGACTGACACTTTGCTTCAGCAGCGTTGTCCGGTCTGGGCCTTTCTGAGGTTTTATCTTACTAAATTAAACCATTTCACTTCATGAACGTTAACTGTGGCATGTTGGTCACCTAAATAGTCTTATTCTGTGTTCAGGTTTACTGAGCTCCACCCTCTTGTGTCACATCTGGTGGGTGACGTCCCCATAGTCCAAAACATGATATTATATATACGTTAACAGAATAACATTAGTTTTCTGACTGCATTAACCTTACTAATCCTCTGTGATGCCTGCTGTTAAGGGAGCTTCCCATCTACGGATGTATCACTGTCACATACGGCCACTAAAGGGTACTGTCATCTGGGGGAGCTAAATCTCGTAGGTCCCTGTGCAGAAGAAGAACATCTGTCTTTATCAGCAGTGGTTAACTCGGTACAGGAAGCTCAGCACATGTAATTCATGCAATATTTAGATGAGAGGGTCAGAGTGCTCCTGTGGGGATGGGACAGACTGCAGGATTGACCCGGCCTGGTCTTTGGAGAGAGGTGCCAGCTCTGATCTCTTTATAGGACCTGGCAGCACATTGGAATGTCATGCTTTAACTCCCCCACATGCTGATGTTGTGCCTCTGACTGATAAAGCAACAACACAGCAAGAACACACATTAGATCTAACAGGCTAAATGATAGCCGCGGTTAGTGATGTCCAGATAAAGATCGGCTGTACTTTAGGGATTGACACGCCTTTGGTCTGGAGCTCAAAAAGGAAATGGGTACATTTGCTTGAGTTCTGTAGTTCAGTACACATTTTAAGGTACTTGTACTTTGTGCCTAAATGTTATGCTACTTTGTACTTCTACTATTCTGTGCATCAATCAGGAATCAGGAATATTACTTCAACTATATTAAGTGTCGGCTTCAGTATAGCTTATTATATGCCCGTGATAAAACCAGAGTCAACATCGGACCCGCGTTTCAAAGGTGGCGTGATCTAAGGGATTTCAAAGGGCACGGAGTCGAGGGGGAGGAGCTCGGTGGTCGAGGGGGAGGAGCTCGGTGGTTGTGGGGGATGGGCTCGGTGGTCGTGGGGGAGGGACTTGTAAACATTCAGAATCTGACAGAGTGCCCTCCATCCGGGCCAGGACTTTAACTTGTCTTTTACAGAAAACATATGACCAATTTATAAAATATGAGAGCGTTTTGTATTTTAGCCTCACATTTAGCCTTCCTGTTACTGGTCTGCCATAACCTGGGCCTTGGAGAAGAGTGAAGCAATGTGTGAATGGTTAACTGCAGCACAAATGAATGGTGGTAATGGACAAAAAAAGATGAGTGGATCTATGGAAGTTCTCCTGAACTTCCCATTTATTCCATGTGATGTATTGGTGCAGCCGTGGTCGGATTCCTCTAGTTGTGTCACACTTTGAATCGTTGATAGGTGCTCGTTATTTCCGTGCTGTGGAAATATAGAAGCTGTTTCAAGGTTGATGCAAGTCCGAGGGAAGCAGGTGTGTTTGATGTAAAGGTTCACAGCAGATTTCTCCCTGTCCGTCTTATATCACGAGGACTGAATGAATGATATAAGTACGACTAAAACATTGCAGAAACGTGTACAACATGTTTTAAAATCATTTTTTGGGGTTTTTCCTGGTTTCCACGTGCAGCTTTTGTTGGCGTACAATGCCACTCTTATTTCTTTCTTCCTGTGGATGCTCCTCTGCCATATTAAACACTCAGTCAGTGTTCACTTAGTATTTCTTGGCAACGGACCTGTCTTTTCTTAGGGGTGTCACGCTGCAGCGCTGCTCAAATCAAAGCCCAACAGAAGCAGCGAGAGAGTGAGGAAGGCTGAACAGACCTGAAGTCCTCCCGATCCGCCGCCCACGCACATTCCCGTGCACAAATACGCAAATAAACATTCACAAAAGCACCGACACCGAATGGGCTGAGGCGCTCGCATCATGAAGCTGCAGCATGAAGGTCACCTGCCTCTCTAGCTGTCTCTCCTCCCCTCTGTCACACATGGTTTCTTTGGTTTCTTCATACTGGCATCGCTGAGGAACCAGATGAGATGATTCCCATCACCAGAACTAGCTGCTGGTTAGGACATGATGTCCTGACTCTTACCTTTAAGTACACAGAATAAACATTTTTAAACTTGTTAAGCCAGTCGTCCACCCACAGATGCACAGTGATGATACTTATAATAACTTGAAACAAGAACATTCTCATTCACGAACTTGGCTGACCCTTTTTTTCCCCCTTTCCTGTTAAGTGATCTGCCATATGTGACAACGGATTAATTCAAAATGTAACATTTTTCAGAAACAAAGCCAATAACCTGATATATGAAGCTCATTTGTGAAATGTTTGAGAAATGGCTGCCAGGAGGTTGTGGATTAATGCGGTCTCTGGTGAGCTGAAGACTCAGAAAGGGGATGTAAATATTTCAAATAAGAATAATATCACCATGAACCATTTTCAAACTTAAAGGGCACACACACACACACACACACACACACACACACACACACACACACACACACACACACACACACACACACACACACACACACACACACACGCCATCTTCCAGGCTTTGGAATGACATGATATTAAATGCTGCCCTTCATGCTCTGCAACTGATATTTCATTCTTGTTTTATTTTTAAAGGTTTAAACAAGTTTACATCTTGAACAAATATAAATTAGACAATTTCTCTCTCACCCTCTGATCTAATGGGAAAGATAAGAGGAAAGCTGAGATAGTGATGATATATTATGTGTCTGTATAGTTAGTTCAATGAAAGAAACTAATTTGAAGTGATCAGTGCAGAGGGAGGTGGTGTTACATTCTGTATAAAATCATATGGCAGCACGCCCATTCACAGACTAACTTCCTGTCATTAGTATTGAACAGCTGAAGCATCGTTTGTGTGTGATATAATGTGGATAGTCTGGATGAACCGGAGACTTCTAGCAGCCTTACCTACTACCATCATCGTCATGCTTTTCCTGTAAGTTTGTCGATCGACTGCTCGCTGTTTTATCTTCCGTCTTTACCACATTTAATTTCTCCGTCTCATTCCGTCTTCAGCTCTTATGTCTCCGCGTCCTCAAAGTCAATCGATTACCTCTACGGCTGAGGTTCTCGCTCTCGTCTGACGCGTTGGGTATCTATCCGTGGCTCCCTGACCTGGGCCAACCCCCGCCTCACCCTGTGGCTCCTTCCGAACTTTGATGGCAGCATCCATATCCATGTCACCGGGCTGACACTGTCCGTCCTGCATCAATACAGATTTGGGGAAGGCAGATTTTTCGAGGCTGAATAATTTATAGTGCATGATTAGAAACTCTATCCTGAGTGGAGGATCTGGTTGCTTGTATGTTTGTCTTGGATCTTTACAATAAAACATGACCCAGTCTGATTAGAAAGTGCGGTGCTTGTAGTGTGTGTGTGTGTGTGTGTGTGTGTGTCTTAGCATTAGACCTTCTTCCTTCGTCTTAGTACACACACAGAAAACTGTCTGTTGCTGGTGTGTTTAATACAACATATTTGTTGTCGTGCTGCTCACTGAGACATCTTAGCCTTAATTATAGTTACAGGGAATTGTCAGACTGCGGAGGAGAGTTTCTGTATGATTTAATGAATCACAGACACTCATACGGAATATTATTTCTTCAACAATTGTGACAATTGTTCAACGATTGTGACAGTGATTCCAAAATTCAATAAGTTAGTAATGCATCTTTTAAATCGGTCCTGGTTGCTGCTGAATGTGTGCTTCAGTCTTTTATTGTTCCTAGTCTTTTTGTTTTGTTTATGTCAAGCAGTATATTTCAACAACTTACTAAAGTTGATCCTGCAATAGTACATTTACTCAGGAGGGGGCCACCACAACAAAATACAACACAAACAAGCAGAAATTGCACTGACCAAAAAGTAATAAGCCATTATCTTTATTTAAATTGTGCTTTTGTACCAACAACTTTTGGTTATTTTCTCATCATTTAGACACAGTGTGGAACATCAATCTTTACCACCAGCATCTGAAGGATACTGGATTTCAACCATAAGTGAACTTTTAACTTTAAGCGACGCATTCTTCCAATCCAGCACCCATCAGCTTCACAAATTGCAGAAGGCTATTCTGCATGTTAAAACCTTTCAGTCGATGGAGGCAGATATGAGGCAAGCGTCTGACAGGCGCTGTTGTCCTTCACTGCTTCTCTTTGTGTTCTCAGAGGGACAGAAGAGAGGCATCATGAACTTCTCATCATACAGTAGTGAGGAGTGCGTGTTTGGGGTGGGGAAGGGGTGTTATGTTCATTAGCACAGTAAAATGCCTAGAGGCATGAGCAGAGGAGGAGTGAGGCGAGGCGAGAGTGGAGGGAGGGGGTGGCTTCTATGGAAATTGACCAGTGTGCTGTAACTGTTCATCTGGTGTACGGCCTTTGAAGTGAGCTGTTCAACACTGCAGCCGGCCTTGTTCTTGATAATTGCCTAAATGATCTCCGCGGAGCGCGCGGTTGTGTTACAACTGTACTAATCCAGGGGCAACCCGCTGATTTGACAGAGCTCTTCGCTATGTCAGTCTCCTACCCCTCGCCCAAACAACAGCCTATCTTCTATTCTGTTTCGTCTGTTTATTATCCCAACACAGCAGGGGGTGTCATGGTAGTGATGTGGGTCCTGGGGGTGGGGGTGGGGGGGTCTGTTTGTTGTAGGGACGATGGCCTCTGCGCTCCCCAAGCTTAGCACACGCTTAACCCGCGCTCCTTGACATCATACCCTCCGCTCGCCCCCATTGATATGCAAATGAGCAGCAGCCTCGTTTGCAAATGAGGGAGGAATAATTAGTCAGGAGCACTTAGCAACAACAACAATAATACACGCGTCTCATCCAAGCTGAGCTGCTCTCTCTTTGTCATTTGAGCTGCTGCTGGCAATCAGACAACCCCCCCCCCCCCCCCCTCCCTGAACCCCCCCCTCCATCGCTGCTCCAGAGACACTGGTGGGTGGTGGGGCATCCACAACAAGTACAGTGTTTGGCCTTTTGGAGCCTCACCAAGGTTTAGGGAGCCACTGGAGCATGGAGGCCAAGCAGAGCCCTAGGCCAAGAGCACAGAGTACAGAGCACAGCCTGGGTTGGAGACCTCTCTGCTATGTAGGGAGGTCATAACTGGAGAGGAAGTAATGTGGATACCCCGAGACCTGAGCTTTACAGGTCCTGGAGGAAGAAAGAGCACCGTCATGCATGGACATGGAAAAAAAGGCCACGTTTAAGTGGGAAAACGGAAGTTTGGTTACATTTCCAGTGTTTTGTCAGAATGAAAGAGAGAACAGGAGAGAAAGTTGATGGAAAAAAAACAAAATGGCCGATGGAGAGAGGGGGGAAAAAATGGCATCCATTTCGGGAATATGACTCAGTAGCTTGACTGGGAAAAATAGATTATTATGTCCAATTTACATACAGAGCCAGTGCTTCAAAGAGACGGGTGTCATGTTAGTGCTCCGGTGCCAGGCGTAATGAAGAGCCCCCCTCCCACCGTCCCAGGACAGGCCCATGGCTGGGTATCAGGTAGACTAAGGTCCCATATAAAAGCGGCCCCTATGAATTATAAATCATAGGCCACTGGAGCCACAGCCTGTGGGATGCAGAGGGGGTAAGAGGGACTATATTCCCGGAACAAAGGACAGCGATGGGAGGAGGTGAAGTGGAGGGGTGGTGGGTTAGTGTCATACAGGAAAAGTTTGATGTTGGGTGTAACTGATCACTTCTAAAATAAATAATATATGACATTTACAAACATACTTTAAGGAGTGCATATGAGTATTTATTCTTTGGTCTTCATAGAATTATTTTCAACAAGGGCTTAGATATCTGAAAAGTTTCACCACACACACACACACACACACACACACACACACGTAAAAGCAAGAGTGCACGTGTTCTGCTTTCTGCTTTTGTTCCTGTAAAAAGATTTCTGAACCAGCTGGGTTTTTTCTGGTCCTCCCCAGTGGTCAGTGGGTTGTAGGCCTGGTTCAGTCAGAGGTGATTGAATAGAAATATTGTTTTTTTTTCTTTTTTGGGGGGGGGGGGCATGCTGATGAAAGGTTGATTGATATGGTGTCAGGCGCTCTGTGATGGATTAAATTGTGTGTGCAGACGTGGCCCTGGCCAGTCATGGCTGTTGCTGCCTTTTCCGCCAGCCACTGCTGCGGCAGCTTTAAGAAAATTTGATTTTCCCAGCTCAGAAACACACGGCAGCCCTTTCTCTCCGCTGCCTGACTTCCATTTAGTTTGAGAGTGCACAAGTGATTCTTTATTGGATGAAATCTGCGCCGGATTGGATAAAGTGTTAGAGCGCTGAGCCATCTATCACTATCACCGCCCCAGCTCCAGTTTCATTTTAAAAGAAAAGAATGAAAGCAGGAAAAAAACTGAAAAGAAGGAAAAGAAAAACAGACAGCCATAGGATGTTGGAGATCTGAAAATTAACTGTGGCAAGGGAAAAAAAAAGATCCATCCTCAAACCACTAAGCCTGTTTCCTCTGTTGGGGGATACCAAGCTTTTCACTGTAGAGATGCCTCCAAGACTCACTAGTCTCTCATAATGTGAGCTGACCAGCTCCAGCCCACACCTGCTCACTCCGGCTCCAGGTTTCCTCCTCCTACATGACCCTTCACACGTCGCTGACATGTTGTCATACTAGTACAAACAGGGACAAATGTTAGAATATTATCAGGCCTTGAGAAGAATTTCTGATTTGACAAGAGGGATACATTTGTTAAAACGGTTGAGTTCAGTGCGACGTGATACTGGATTGTCGTGTCGTCTCATGTTGCAGTAATATTATTTTGAGGTGGTTCCCTCGGTCTCGTTATATGGACGGCACTTTATAGCCCCATCCAATCCTGTTGTATCAGAGCTTTTAAAAGCAATGCTTTTGTCATTAATATATTTATGGTTTGGGTATTTGCACTTTAACTTTAAAAACGAAGCTTATTTAAAAAGACAGTGATGGCAGATTGGATCCATCCATTCACTCTTTATCCAAATCTTGTTTTTCCAACCAGAGAAAGCATTGATATAAAAGTATATACAGACAATATTCACTAAAAAACGGCTGTTTTGCATATAGTTTCCGTTGCACAGCTGTCAGGTTGCCCGCCGTGCTCGCCCACGACCCCCGTCCAGTCCCCCTAACCTCCATACGTTTAGACCCGTTCATCCGGCCCGGCCCCGACGAGGCTCGGCCGAAACCTGTGAATTAGTCCGACTTGTTTGTTTGTGCACATTGGACCGTCTCTCTTCCATTCATTTTTAAACACCATCCCACTGTCATCTCCCCCGTCTGTCCATTAGTGCTCTGCTCCATAAAGCAAATGGCCGTGCCGTACCTCAGGGCAATGCAGACGAGAGCATCGGAAAGAAGGGAGAGGAGAAAAAAGAGCTGGGGGAAAAAGGGCGGCAGAAATTGCAAAACTCATATGTATTTCATTTTGCCTTACATAATTCATTTTGAAATGCATCTTGGATGATGTAAATCTGTTCAGAGGTACCCCATCTTCCAAGCCTATACCCTTAAATGTCTCTGTGGTTGGAGTGTCCTGAGGCAGTTTGGACCCACCAGCCTTCCCCACCCCGAGCCTTAATAAATCATTATAGAGCAGAGCCGCACTTATCAAGCTGGTCAGAGACCTCTAATGAGCGCAGGGACCACGACTCCTTGCAGCCCCAGAAATATTTTATTAAGAGCACATTTAAACACACTACTCAGGATGTATGACCACATTGGTGCGCCCCCCCCCCCGTATCACATCTGCATCCTGAAACGCAGGCCTGAGACCGCAGACCGTCCGTGAGATCCACACGTTGGTTAAGCTCCGATGCAGCTAACTCCGTCTCCGAGTCGGACTTGTCCTCTGGCCAACACTGAGTGCCCTCTATGGAGCGCTTGGATTATTTCCTGGATCCCGATGGCTCCCATGGGGCCTTATGACCTTTGCTCTTATGCTCTGGTTATGATGGCCCTTCAGAGAAGAGAACATACTTGCGAGTCAGACTCGGGTCGTCTTCCTGAATAATGATCTCAAGCTTCTTTATGTCCATTGTGTGCTCTATGTGTGAAATTGAATAGGCATAATTATGAAAATGGACATGCTTCTTTGATGCAGAACTTGACCCAGACACAATTTAGGAAGTATGAATGTTTTTCTTTTAAATGAAACTAAATGTATCATTCTATTGAACTATATTATGCCAATCAAATAGCTCCCTCTTCTCTGATTTAATTAATTGATGAAGTCAGATGCTACAATGTTTGATTGCAGTGAGCTCCCAGAGAAACACTGTCTAGCTTGTATTTTGTGCCTGAAGTCACCTTTAAAGATTAATTAATACATTTTCAGCCAGTAGGGAAGACATTTTGAGGTAAAATGATGATTAGAAAGCGATCATGTCACAGGCCAGTCGCTTTTTAAACACGCATAGCCTTCAATTGTTAAAGAAATGCTCAGGCTCTCAGTCATGAATTCACCATTCAACAATACCTGACCTTGGATAATGGCGAGTACATTGTTAATGCATCATTTTTTTTGAATAAGTTGGAAAATTACTTGAAAAAAGTCCGAATGAGCAAGGACTCACTGGCAGTAATAACAAAAGGCAAGAAAGTCTTTCTTTTACATTCCTTTAAAGTTTCCAACATCCAAGAGTGCAGAAAACCAGTAAAAAAAAAAGAAAATCATTACGCTGTTGTTTCATCTGAGTCTTTTCTTCCCCGGCACAGAAACAGTGGGCTGATTAAAGATGACTAAAAACTAAAACCGACCACGCTACATACTTCTTCTCCTTCCTCCTGTCCTCAACTTTTATTTTTAATGGAAAATCGGCCCTGAGCTCGTTTACTCAGGAACAGAGGGATATAAATGTTTTAAAATTTAACCAAAAATGAAAAAGAAAGGGAAGAAAATGGAATGGAAGCAGGAAAGGATAGGTAATATGAGAAAGATCTTAATCTTAATAATTCATAAAGCAGTCTTTCAATCCCCTCTTTTCTCTCTGCTGACTGGTGTTTGATGAAGATACAGACTTTCTCCCGGCTTGCCAGCAAGGTAAATGTTGTGTGGTGTAGATAGGCCTCTGATAAGGCCAATATATAAGACACTTACCAGGGGGGAGAGGGAAACGGCATTACCCAGGAAGAACATGGGACCGGATCAGAAACGAGGTTAGAATGGCAGGAAAGGGCCCTCAGGGGAACCAGGCTACAACTCAGACTGCACACTGATCGTAGCACCCGGGGTCGCAGGGTCAGTACAAGGGTGGGACGTGGACACTCGAAGCCTTGAGAACCTTTGTTTGCTCATTTAGGAATGCATTGGAAACCATAATATTACTAGCTTTGTTGCATTGTTATGTGTATTTTTCGGGTGATCTGTAGTTCTCCATATGGAGGTCGTTCAGCGCTGCCATTCTGCACAGGAATGATCTCGTATATTTCACATATTTTGTGCATTTTCTTTGCAGAATGGTGAAATGCATAGTGGTTTGTGAAAGCATGCGAGGGAATGGACAGGATGAGAGTGTAGAGAGAGAGATGAGGAGGAAGGAAGAGGGCATTGCTGCTCTGAGGTACAGCCCTCTGATCTCCTTTTAAGTTGCGGCCCAGCATGCTCAGCAACATAGTCAGTCAGACCTGCAGCCCCCCAGGGTTCCAGCTCGGCTCAAAGGGTTCTCCTCTCTGAGGCTCCTCTGCGTAACCGCCAGTCCACGGCTCCTTTCCACCTCGGTGATCACACGCACTCTCTCCCCGCCAGGACGCGCATGTTGACACTGTGTTTGAGGAAGCGTTCTGTGATAATGTTCCAGTATTGATCAGCTGTGATGTTGGCTGTTGGGAGAGCGACCTGAATTCAATCTGGAATGGTTGTTAATACTGGATAGGTGGCTCAGGCTATGGTCTGCCGTAGTGAAAGGGAGGGTGTTGGAGGGGGTCCCAGGGTTCACCAAAGGTGAGGGGCCCTCCTTCCCATCTGTAGTCCTGAGAGTCAAGTTCAGCCAGAGGGTCTATGGGGGGGGTGGGGGGACTCGAGGTCTGGACGCCATATCCATCTGGATCAATCTGCATACAGAGGCCAGCTGAGTGAGACAGACCCTCCCGGTTAGTGACAGCAGAAGATGGCTGAATGGGACGCTTGATTTGGGGAAATGTGATTTTTCTAAGCAGTAGAGAACTGAACTGCTAGCCTTTATGTTTGTTAATGCAATGCAAATTGATTTTCAATATCACCATCACTGCTTATATCTCACTGGTTCGTGTTTATTTGACCCACAGGATGGATGTAATGGAAGGATGCGGTCAGTAATTACAACTTATAGAAAGGGAATGACACTAAAATAAAGTGACAGTGAAGTTATAACTTCGGGACTTTAATCAAGACTTTTTAAACATTGAAAGCACATTTGAATATAAACTTGAATGTTTTTTCTCTGGTTGCTGACATGTGTGTGTGTGTGTTTAAGGCATTCATGAGATTAGCGTGAACCTTGTCCTCCCTGAAGGTGCCGGGGCCAGGCACGCCGCCGCCGCTCATATGCATCTACTTTATTGTCTATTGTGTGTAATCACAGTCCTCCCGCTTCTCCATGCCAGACTTTTGACCTCTTTTATTTTGCTGTCCATTTTCAGCTGCCCCGCAACCTAACAGGCATTAGACGAGTGAACAGATGTGCAGGGGGGGGCAGCCCTGAATGCTTATGAGGGGGCTTTTTCATAGTCTGGATGGCAGAATGAAAAAAAGTAGCATATTGAGGCTAGTTTTAGTTAAATGAGTGATTTATTAAACAAGATGTATGCAACAAAAAAGATTTAATTAGCTAAAACTCCATCATTGACGACCTGTGTGTGTGTGCACGTGTCTGTGCGCCTTAAACATGCACGCGTGTGCACGTGGCCGTGCGCGTGTCTTTGTGCGTGTGTCCCCGGGCTAGACAAAGCATGCGACTCGGTGGCAGTTTCCCCGTCACAGCAGAGGCCTCAGTGTGTGTGTGTGTGAGTGTGATCAATCTCACGTGGACCAGTCATGGTGTCAGGGCAGCAGTGGATCTGACTCTCCTCTCCCTCTCCCTCCCTCTCTCTCTCACCCCCTCTCTCCCCGTCTCCCATCTCTCTTCCTCCTTCTCCCTTGCTCTTCTCCATCCATCCTTTTCTTTTGACTGTGGGACAGTAGGAGCGCCGGGTCAGGAGCGAGCCTATAGAGCGCCCATCTATTTGGAGAATAATTAATGCGCCCCAACGCCGGAGAGCCGATCCCGCCGCCGGACCGCTCCATGCAGGTACCTGTGCCTTCCTTTTCTGTGGCGCTGCCCTATTTCACTTTGTCAACCGAGCTTTGTTGACGGACTGATCTGCTGACCAGCACTCACTCATGCTTTCACTTTTTTCACACCGTCTCCCTCCCCTCCCCTCTCTTTCTCCCTCTCTCTCTCACCCTCTCTCTCTCTCACACACACACACACACACACACACACACACACACACACACTGTACACAAGGTAGTCCTCCCGTTGCTGATGAACTTCTCACAGTGTTTGCTGGAGTGAGAGCAGCTTCGGTTTCCCACTTGATCTGCATAGTGTGGTTTTAGGGGTTTACAGGTGTCGAGTGAGAGAGACACGTTTTGTGCTCTGAGGTGGCAAATGTCATGTTTTCAAGTTGAAGTGGGTTGTCTTTACTGCTCTGGGCTGTACCAGGTGCTTCTGCACCTCTGATCGCCTCTGATCGACTTTCTCAAAGGTTACAGCTTCTCTCTCTTCTGTGAGTTTGTGTATTTGAAGTGTTATTTCTTGCTGAGAGAAAGAAAGAGGGAAAAAAAGCCCAAATATGTGATGATTCTAAAACACGTTGCTTTACAACATTGTTACTTTTTACCCTGAAGTGGTTACTATGATGATGAAATGATGCATGTTTTTTTAAATAGGAAATCCATAAAAAAATAACAATATGAAGATATTCATTTATATTTTCTTAAAAGATTAGTAAACTCACACTCAAAAAATGTACAGTGGATAACATTTTCTCTATTTTAAATGCATGCCTTGCCTTTTATAATACTAATACACACCCTGGTGCATTATTATAATAAGCACAGAGCTGATTTATCCTGTTATAGAATCATTTAACAGGCATTCATCATATTCAGTTAACAGACTGGATCAACTTCCGCTGTCCTGTGGACATACAGGCAAGCAGTTATACTTCACAGGTTTGAGGGAAGAGGAAAAGGTGTTTCCTCTGAATGTCACTTTCATTTTTAGATGAAATATTTTTCCAAAGGGTCAGCAAAAGAATTCATGGTAGCTGCAGCTCCGGGAGCTTTTTTGGAGGGGGGGGGGGGGGGGGGTCATTTGGCGAGCACATGATGGGCTTTCAGAAATCTCAACCTTTTTTTTTGCTCAAGTACCCACCTGTCAAGTGTGTTCAAAGTGTGTGACGGCGTTGTATTGTAATACAAGTTAAATGCGTTAGCATGCCATTTATTAGATGAGACTATGTGACCCATTTAGAAGTTGTTTTAAACTTAATTTACACACACACACATACGCAGCAGTCCAAAAGGTTAATGGCTGACAAATTAACCCCCTGCAGCATTATCTTACAAATGGCCTGCAGCATATGATAACCTATAATCAATATCACCAATTATGTGTCAGACAGAGGCTGTTGGCCCTGACCTGTCTCTCATGAAGAGACTTTGTGAGGAAACAGGATCTCTTCCACTATGTAGATGCAGGATCTGTGTTTCTGATGTCATAACAGACACCTGGGACCACCTATCCCCCGCTGACTGCATCTCCTCGTCTGCTTCTGGCTTCATAACCTTCCACTTCTCCAGCCTTGTATCATCTGCACCTTCTCCCTTCTTTCCTTTCATTTTAAGGTTAAGAATTGTATTTTTTTTTTAAGTTAGGGTGCCCTTTCAATAAACAGTATTGCAACGTTTTGACATGAACTCCTTTGAGCAAATAACAATGTTTTAATCCATAAGAATATACCAGAAACATATATTAATTTACTATAATGCAATTGTTATAACCTAAGATATTAGGTTTTTTTGTAATTAATGCAGTGATTTGGTTTTATATTGCATTTAAAAAAGAAAATAAATCACATGTATTTCACCATAATAATTACATATTTAAATCAAATGCTTCAGGGATGAAAGTTAGAGAACTTTGTTTTTTTTCTCTGGCATGATTTTGGACGATCAGCATCTTCTAATCATCACAGAAATCTGTTAGAAAAATTCACCTTCAGTTGCATTTCAATCTAAATCATGAGATTGTGTTTATTCCAGAAAGCAGTAACACCTTGCACATAACATGACATCACAACGTCTTACATGCAATTACATAATTAATTTGCCAAGAAATAACTGTATACACACACACACACACACACACACACACACACACACACACACACACACACACACACACACACACACACACAAAGCATATACTGTAACTTTAACTTAAGAATTACTAATTATTAGGCTTCCTTGCTAATAATTGCATAGAACATCGTTAATTAAGTCAATCTACTTTTACATTGCAATCAGAGTTTTTCTCCACTGTTTATGGATTTTACATGTTTTTATATAAATAATAATGTGTGTGTGTGTGTGTGTGCGTGTTTGAAGTAACGGGAAGGTTTGTTTAATTAAGGCCCACCACGCGACCTCCGCTATAACTGTAACTTCACAGCTTTGAATAAAGGGCATTGATTGTTATGTTGTTGCAGTGGTTAAACAATTTAAATGTCAAATAAAAAAACGGGGGGTACATTTAGACTGAGGCACATATGAGCCAGTCATCTATATTTATGAAATGCACGACAACCTCATGTAAAGAGAGTGATTGAAAAGCACATTAAATTCTACGTGTCTCCTTCAAGTTCAAGCTAAAAATCGTAACGATGCTTTATTTATTCATTCATTTATGTTATTGATAATTATGGGTCATTATTGTTAAATTCCCGATGATTATGAATATTAACAATGTCGACGAAAAATCCTTAAACGTCTCCAGTAAACCTCACAAATGAATTAAAACCAAACTGATAATTACTATTATCCAAATAAAACCACGTGTTTTAATGATGGTAATATTTTGAAGTACTTCGGACCGACAGAGAGGCAGGCAGACGGCAGGCTGCAGCCTCGGTGTCCCCCCCGGCCTGTCAGTGGTCACTGGCTGCAGAGACCTTGAACTTCACCGGGGCTGGTTGGGTGCGCGTGGGTGGGGGGGGTCCGGGGGTCCGGGGGTCGGAGGGGGGGCGGCTCGGAGCCATATGCCTCCATGTAACTCTCCGCAAAGTGAAGGACGCTCATCCGGCTCTATATGGTGACGACGAGCCTCTCACACAAGAATATTTATATTTCTACATATTTCTTCCGTTTTTTTAATACATAATGACGCGATTATGAATTTGATGAATGTTATAAATTTGATGAGGGTCGTTAATAAATCAACGATGGGATTTCTTTGAACATATTTGCAGGGATGCATTTCTATCTTCATTTTCCGTTGAACGCACGCAGTCAGCCCGCGTGGTTTCAGCTGTTGGGGCCTATAAAATATTCAGGCCAGAATAAGTGGTGTACAGTGTAAGAATCAAAAAGGGGGGGACCTTAGGATGGGTTTACCCCCCCACCACCACCACCACCACATCCACCCTCACCCTCATGTAGACCTGCTCCACATTTAGGCCCACCTTTGCCCTTCATGGATAGGATGGCACAGAGAGGAGGGGGACATCTTCCTGGATCCAATATAAATATAGCAACATGCAGGCGATTCATTGTTTCTGAACGGCGGCGCTGCTTTCCACGCGCACTATTTAGTTTCACCGATGTTAATTGATTAATGATCTCTCTTCCTCGCCAGTAGATACATTTACATCCTGCATTGATGTTTCAGGTTTCTATTTTTGATGCGCATCCATTCCGGCCGTGTAAGACTACAGGCCCATATCTCTGTGCGATACGTGTCAGTCCTCCGTGACTATGATGTCATGTTTGACTGACTGATGGTGAATCCTCATCACGGGGACTAAATACACATTATTATTTGTCTTCGCCAGGAAGGAGATGGAAGTGAGACTCAAGTGAAGGCTGAATAATGATCCTTTGAGTTGAAACTTGATTGAACGTCTGATTGTCGATCCGTTATGAATATGAGCAATATTCAAATTATAGTTTTATTAGAAAGACTTATAAAATGATAGATTTTTAGGGTTTGGCTGCATGGCATAAACAATAGGCCTGGACGTTATTACAGGAAGTGAGCGTCCTGCATCATGTCGAGCCTTGTTTATGAAAACAATAAAATCTAATAATTAGTCAACTTAAATGCTGCATTTCTGATTATTTGTCAAATAATATTGAGATAAAAATAGTGATAGAAATGTTTTAGATTTGACTTCTGGAGGAAATAAAACGCGGAGCGACCGTGGTCGCGACGTCGGGCCTAATTGTTGTATTCACGCCAACAAGTGTCCTATTAGAATATAATGAATATTAAATAGACGGAATAAACTTGTCAGATTCAATTGGATCACTCGCCAAATTCCTCAACAGTTGGCCCGCGAGGCAATTAATGCCAGCTATTACCCCATGATAAAAGCCTAATTAGCCCCGATTAGTTCAGAAAGGGGGGGCTGGGGGGGCTGGTGGCGCTAATTGAAAAATCCTCCAGAGGAAGAGGTTGTGCATTGTGGACCGGGGCTCCTTGTAAGCAGCGCTCGGTGGTAAATACCATTCACATTCAAATGAGAGTGACAAAGTTTGGCACAGAAACAAGCCCGCGTCCGCCTCCTGGTCTGCTTTAAAACACACACACACACACACACACACACACACACACACACACACACACACACACACACACACACACACACACACACACACAAAGAAAATAACACACGCGCCCCGCCTTTTGTTAAACTGACACGTGCTTCAAGAGCGTTATTTGGTTAATTCTGGAGGATGGCAGCGCGTGCCCGACAGCTCGGGAAGGAGCCCCAAACACGAAAAAGGCCAATATTTAAAATGCTATCCTGTCATTTCTTTTGCCTTTTTTTTCTCTTTTTTTTTTTTTTATATCTGAGGTTTAAAAAAAGAAAAGAAAAAACACGCGCACACGCGGACACGCGCCAACAAAAAGCACCCGTACAGAATAATGTCATAGAAAGAAAGAGGCTGGGTGTTAAGAATGGACTTTAAATGCATTTAATCTACAGTATAAGAGAGCGCAGCTTTGCACCTGTCTCCCCCCCCTCTGGAGATCTGCACCCCTCCTGCTGCCGGCGTCGCTCTTTTTGTGTGTGCGTGCGTGCGTGTGTGTGTGTGTGTGACTGACCATGCATGTCATATTTTAGACCGAGACTCACACACGCAAACGACGCCTTTCCTGCGGCATTTGTCTCTTTCTTGTGCATTACTGTGAATATGTGACCTAAATAACCATTTTATTGTGTGTTCCACCATTTCGACATTCTCATAAGAATAATCTGTAATTGTGCACGTTTTGTTGCAGCCCCCCCCTCCCCTCCATCTCCATGATGTAGTCGTCTTTGATGAGTGTAATATTAACATGATAAGGAGATGTCAATGAAAAACTCTCTATACCTGACTGAGCAGACGGCTCTGTGATGCTGGCTCTAATGTAATATTAATGCATGCAGGGCTTGTTTCTTATCGGGAAAGATCTCTCCAAAATTGTCCTCCACAGGGACCCACTTAGAGTGAAGCACACATAATAGAAATGATCACTCTTTTTAGCCTGCATCTGAAAGATATCACTCCACTTTATACAGTAAGTGACAAGAATTGGAAATGCCTAGTTCCTCTAGCCCAGCATATATGCAGTATATATATATATATATATATATATATATATATATATATATATATAATGTAAGCATATTTTGTAATGTAAGCATGTTTTCTAGTTAAATTAAATTTGCAAGCTAATTTTTATCTTCTATTAAAGAGCACCAAAAATCTAAATCCTCTAAATGGACACATTTTCCTCTATGACATATGTCTGTACTGATCGATTTGTTCTCGGTGAAATTTAACAATTAAAAACAAGGAAAGCAAGCAATTCCAAAGAAATCAGCCATTGTCATAATTTAATTTAGGCAGATTATAAACCACAATATTTTTCACAGAGTATGCTTTTATTTTTGTTGCTGTGATTCATTTGGAATTAATTTGATATTCTTGTGTTTATTACAGTTCTTTTATTGCCCTGTTCATAAATGTGTTTTATTTATGCAAAAAGGTAAAAAAAAAAAAAAAAAATGGCCTGAAAATGGGTAATATTAAAATACATTCTGACTTTGAATAATTTCCTTTTCAGGCCCGTTAAGATGGATTTAAATGAATAATGTTGTCAGTTGGAGGTATTGATTAAAGGTTTGCGACGGTATAAGTAAAATGGAGCGTTGATGTGTCTGCTCTGGGCTGTGCCCTGTGAACGGAGAGGACCCGCGGATAATGAGGCATAATGCTGACCGAGACGGGGGCCTCCTGCCGAATAAATCCCAAATTATACCCCAAACCAAGTGAACATTCTCCTGGGGGCCACAAGGTCAAGTGCACGACCCCTGACCCCAGAGAGTCTGGGTCTGGAGAGGAGGTGAGGCAGGAGGCTGAACATGGCTGCTGCTGCTGATGATGATGATGAGAGGGAAGTGGGACCTGGTTGTTGTCTGTCTCTGCAGCCTGCTGTCCTCAACCCTGCTCCTCCTCGCTTGATTTTAGCCAACACTCCATCTATTATTTAGCAGACTTATTAAAAGTTATTTCAGAGCCATCGGGTCCTGCCAGATGACCTGAGAAACGAGGCCTCCTGAGTGGCCAGACAGACTGGAAAATCCAAATGGACACAGTGGAACTGCTAAAACACACAGGCTGAAAACAAACAGAAAACACTGCCTGCATTATTAAGAGGTGCATTCGCTATAGGAGAAATAAGAGCTTTTCAATATTTCACAAGGACAATCTCAAATATAGATGAATGTTTAATTAAAGTCAACTTTCTCTGTATATGTAAGAGAAAACTAAATAATAAAATAATATTTTAGCAAGGTACTAAAATAAATAAGAAAAATACGTTCACAGATAAACGTAAATGAGCGTATTTTAAAAAACAAGCATGTAAATAAGCTTTATTTTAAAAATGTACCAGATTTGACCCAAATAAAGCAGAAATCAGCTATCAAGATATCAATTCTGAATATTTATTGAGACAAATATATTTATTTTTTAAAACATCTGCAAGTACCAGGCAAATAGAGGATTTTATTTTTTTATACTATTTTAATTTCACAACCAATAAAAGCAATACTCCTAAGTATTGATTTATCCTAAGGATCTTGGAACAGGTTTACCTTGGTCAGTGCATAGTTTTGAATATTCATATCTTTTTTTTGAAGAAGCGTGACATAACCTTTTCCCCCTTAATGTGATGTGTGCACATGCACTTCCCAGCTGTGTCTAGAGAGGCGGGGCTAGTCCGGGCAGTTGGGTGGGGGGCGAACGGCGTATAGAGCAGGAGCCGGACGAGGCGGAAAGGTCAGGGGAGGCAGGAGACAGGCGGGCTGGCCGACTGCTGGAGCTTTGAACCTAACAGATGGTGAAGGTTAGGTGACGTCCCCTCGCCTGGCCTTTCCCCAGTAATTGAGGATAATTTGAGCACCAAAGAGAGCAGGCCTGTCCACTGTCAGGCCCAGAGAGGAGAGACGAGGTTAATATGAAAATGATTTTGCATTACGGCTGGCTTTGTGAGGCTGGCCGCAATCCTAATCCTGGCCTGAGGCAGCGGGAATGAAGAAGTGTCACCCTGGGTCCAGGCGCCACGCCACGCACATGAATACATCTCCAACCCATGGCCGTGTGCCCCCCATTAACCAGCACTCTGCCAGGACCGATTACACACTCCCACTCAGGAGCCAGGCAGGCTTTGGGGGCATTTTGGGGAGGCTTTGGAGTGAACTGACATCACCCTTTATCCCATAAGAACAAAAGAGTTGCAGGAAGGCCATGCGATATCAACGGGACTTTTCACCTCTCCCCACAGCTCCTGTATCGGAGCACATCACTCCTCAGCGGAATCGGGATCCGGATCCCTTTTCGGAAGTTGTTAAAGTCTTCTAAATATGTGCAAACTATGTGGAATTTTTCAGCCAATTGGATAAAAAAAACACTAACACTAGATTTGTAACATGATTAGATTTGACTGGACTTTCCCCACAGTAGAAGCCTGTCAAGTTGCAACACTGGGACCAATTCTGTCCAGAAAGTTGCCTCTTTGGAGTGATGAAGTCATTTACAACTATTGATCGAATAGTCAAACTGGGCATGTTAACCTTAGGAGCCTTGGAGGAAGTTTCTGGGAAAACGGAGGCGCCCCAGGGACCCTCTCATAAGCTCAAGCTAGACACATGGACAGAGATGTAATTTAAAATGTGAGCAGTGGCCTGGGCCCTCTTATAAGTCAGGAGGCTGCAGTCCTGCCAGAGCTTCCTGGATCTATTTTCATAGACCACGTTTCATAGCAGAAACCATGTGTGATTAATTAAAACTTTCTTTCCTAATAGAAAATGAATCAAATACATTCCCTGTGTGTGCAGTTTGTTCGTCCAATATCCACCATCTTTTTTTCTGCTGTCCTACTACGTCACAGCTTGTATTCATTTGCTTTTCAGTTTTTCTGCGTGAAAAGTGCCCAATTTTCTGCTCACACACATTCACGATTGATAGTGTTGTGTAAATGGGGGAGTGTGTGTGTAGCTGCGGGGCTGTGCTGTGGAGCTGGGTGGCCTGTGGGCTCCCCCAGGTGTCGTCCACATGAAGGGGTCTTTACCGGGGCGTCCCCGCTGCTGTGCCCTCTGCTTGTCCGTCTTGTTCCCCAGGAGCGGCAAGCTTTAAACTAGCGCCACAGCTTGTGACCTACTCCTCCAGCAGGGCCTGTCTGAGCAGGGGAGGGACCCTGCAGCCCTGGAGGATAGGCCCTTCCACACTACAGTCCCCATCACTCCACACCTCTTTCACGGCCTTCCCTGCACACGGGGCACATGTTCAAGTTTTAGTAAACTGTATGAATGAGGATTTAATGGCTCAGTTTATTTGTTAGAATAAAGAGGAAGGACTCCATCCTCTGTTGTCAGGTCAGTTGTTCCCTCTGAGGAAGAAGGGTGAATTAAAATTGTATCTCTATGCAATGAGAGAGACGGCTGTTTTATGCAGCTTTAACGCCTTTTCCTTTTCACGGTGGAACACAAAGATGGATGGATGGACACACACACACACACACACACACACATACTAGAGATATGTTACGATGCAACTCATATTTCAGTAAATCGCAAGAAAGAATATTTTTCAGGCAGTTGAAATCTCATTTGTTTTGTCTGTAGTTGGAGACGTTATCTTGCGTGTGTTTTCTATTCTACATGTGCACGTTGGAGAACTGGGTAGAACTAGAGGCGCAACAGGGCTTTCTGTCTTATTGTCTTCTGATTATTTCACTTTCTTTTTTTTTTTTTTTTTGTTGCTCCAATTGGAAAAATAACATTCATCGTTCCTTTGACCTACAAGATCATGGCAGAAAGTATGTCTTTGAAAAGTAAAACAAAAAATCCACTTTTAAATAAGATCAATTGTAAACAAACCCAGGGCAACCCTTTGAAAGGCCCCGCCAAGAGATTTACCTTACCCTGTGGCAAATAATATTTCTTGAACTGGGTTTAAATTTCAAGTGTCTTGGGTTTATAAAAACCTGGAACAAAAGAAAGCCAGTCTCTGAACAGCAAATATTATCTACTTGTTGGGCAAGATGTCAAGATTGCCTTTTTGTTGTCTCAAATTCAGGGCAGATCTAGAGTCTGGCAAATCCCAGAATAAACCTCCGAATATATGTCCTTATTTCCTTGAATTTAGGATCACTATGAAACCCACATCTGCATGCACTTTATACGTTTACGTTGAATTTTCAATTTCATACGATATATCCTAAATTTCACTTTTAGCATATAAAGCCCCACAGCTTCTCTTTCTTCTTAAAATATATATTAATTCTTAGTCTGAACTATTTTACATTTCCCTGCTTTGGATGAATTGTTAAAACATTATTTTACATCATTAGGATATGAAACGTAACAGTTTCCATTTATGTTTGCACTTACTATAATTTGACTAAATATATAAAGGAGAAAAAAAGAGATTGGTGCTGGCTTGCTTTTCAATAGCCATCTTTCAAGATGATCACCACAGCAATAACTATTTACTGTTTCTTGGTAATAACAGTAGTAGGAACCCAAGTAATGACCGTTCCCTTGATCAGTCCCATATGGAGCCATGATGAAAGCATATGGGAATCTGTTTTAGGGGCCTGGTGTGACATCCATTACTCCTTAATATCCTGCAATCTTCCCACTCTCCTCTCTCCTTTGCCCCCAAATCCACAACTCTGAGAACACAACACCTTGCAAACACACACCTCTTCATTCTGCCCGGCAACACATTTTGTCTTTTCTTTGTTGACGTTATTTTAAAAGAAATGGGACACATCAGACATGTATGGCTAAGTAATCGTACAAAGAAAGCTACTACTGCTCATCTGAGTCACTTTTCTTTTAATTGGATGCAGCTTTAAAGTGAATTCACTGACTGCATAGAGGGAGGAACGGTACCATCTGTAATTTGGTTTTCCTTTGTAGTGAGCCCAAATAAACCCAGTACAACTCACCGACCCTGCTAACCGGTGCACCCCAGCAAGAGACTTCTCTGTCATCTGATGTTCCACTCTACTTAAAAAAGAGAAGGGGGGATGTGGGGTGTAGAGGGAAAAAAGAGAAAAGCCACGGCCCCGCTATCATCATTTTATTTTGATTTTTTTCTCTCCCCCCCATCCCATTCTTTAATCCTTCTGATGAAGTCTGGACAGGCAGAGGCATGCTCTTGCAGACAGCAATTTCACTGCACCATATGCGCCTCACACATGGGATGGCAGGGAGGAGAGGGGTCTGTCGGGAGCACAGCCAGGAGAGAGGGGAAGAAAAATCATGCACGACATGAAATCCAGGATGGGCTGCATTCGGGGCACTGATACCCCGTGATGTTGTTGTCTGCAGCATCCGCTTACGCTCCTTCGGCATCGTGCCCCATCATGCATTAAAACATCAAAAAACGCACCGAGTGAAACGTGTCACAAATAAGACTCGCCCTGAAACGTTAACACTTATGCAGGTAAACAAATGAGCCAGGTACTCACACAAAAGGAGCCAGGTACCCACACAAAATGGTGGTAAGCTGCGCGCTGTTTGGCCCCTCCCTGCGCTGAGGATGTGTTGCCGACACCCAGATCATGTGATTAGAGAGGATGGGGGGAAATAGCTGCACGTCTACTGTTGTTGCCGTCAGACTTCCCCGGTTTATTCTTCCGCTGGCGGAGATGCCGTTCATTCACTGCAAGACGGAGGGACAACTAATGTTTATTCAAAACGGAATAAATAAGCAGTCATTACATATTTGATTTTGAGGACTAATCGACTTTGTTTCGAGCACTGTGTATGAATGATGTGATGTCTCTTAGCACTATAAACCAACCAAATCACTAGATTTGCATAGTAATAGGCTGTTAAGAATGAACGAGCCAAATATATTTGGATGCTCGGATATTAAGAACCACATCTTACAGGAAGGGATGCATGTCAATGAAAAAGGGGAAGAGGAAAAGGAATGAGTGGAGGCTAAAATAGTTAAATTTGGGTCAATAGAGCTTGCCCAATTACATGCAAGGGGAGATCCATAACCCTGCTTGTTCCTTGATCTGCTTGCGTTTTCAGTCCACTCTGTGCTGACCAAGCAGGATCTCACAATATATACATAATATATCCATCTCATATCCTCCAGGCCTGTTTACTCCCCCGGTGAAATATGTGTATACCTCAGGAGAGGCGCGCTGCATTCGCTCGCCTCCCAGAGAAGGGGGGAGAGAGTGGCAAGGAGGGGATGTTGGTGGGTGGGTTACACTTAAGGTCTGATTGGGTTGTATGTAATTAAGGATGCATTTGGCAGCTTTCAATTTTAGGTGAGAATTGAAGGGGAATTAGAGTGACTGTGTCTATTACTCAGCTCACCTGAGAGCTCAGGAGCATATCAGTTCTCTGAAGCCCAGTCCTAGATTACTCCACGATGGGCTGGCCGAGCCTCGCTGACATCGAGATGCTGTCGAGACGGGCGGCAATTTGAATCTCCGTCGGAGGAAAAACAAACTACGACTTATGTATCTATTTTTGACGAAGACGCTACGATTAAATTGCTTTTGCTCATTTTGCAACAAAAAAAAAATAGCACAAAGGTTCCAACCAAAGCACTGCTGTGAGGAATCCCTCACAGCAACGCATCGGTATCACCGCGTCCATGCCGGGGTTGGACAGTGGCTCCAGTGAATCGTTTTAAATGTATTTTAAATGGCGATAATAAGGCCTGCTGAGTGATTGATGCTGTCAGCGTACAGCGTACCTATGCAACCCTGGGCCCAGCAGGTGTAGATCAGCAGCACATTAGACGGACGGGGGGGAAATGTGGCACGCATGCGGCGATGTCTGGGAGAAGAGACATACATCAGCGATGCCTCGGCGGCGGCGATACAGTACGTACTGTAGGACGTGTGCTCAGAGCTCTGCCCAGGAGGATCTGGATAACACTCTTCATTTGCTGCAGGGGAAACGGAGACATCCAGGGGTATTGATCCAACTATTGACATCATTTGACGGTTCCTTTCAAGCATATTGTTAGGCTGCCAAGGAAAGTGTAGAGGGGTGAACTCTCTGTCATCAGTGCTTTTGTGTGTGTAATGCAGTACATGCATATTCAAAGATTACTCACGTTCAAGAAGAGTACCAGGTCCTGACCCCTGAGTAGCTTGGCCTCTGATCCAGAAGAGCCTTCAGCTCTATAAGGCTCATCATCCCTTTTTTTGTTTTCCATCTTTACAATCCTACATTTCTTTATAGCTTGAATAATCTGCAGTTTGGATGTTTTTTAAGAACACCATTCTCACGTTGTGAGACAATGAATTTGGACTCTAATTTGTTTCTGATGATGATGAAGATGAAATTAGGCAGTTTCCTCTCCGCTGAGAGAGCCTGTTGCTGTCCTGTCAGTATGCGGGCCGTGGAGGCTGGCCTGGACTCGGAGCCGTTCCCAGGCTCTGGAGGGGCTCCGAGGGGACGGCTTTGTGTGACGCACGGACAGCAGATGTTCCTCTGCATTTGTTGTGGCCGGTTCGGGATCTCTGTCCAGACTAGACCCTTGACCCTTTAGGGTGATCAGCATGCTCCTGCAGCAGAGGTCAAAAACACATCTCAGTGAAAGCTTCAGAATCAATCTGTTTTCTGTGAATAATCTCTGTAATCTCTGTGTGCTTATTGTGTCAAATAATCAGGTGTTATATGAGTTTATTGGAGTGGGATTTTTCAGATTTATTTCTAGTTTGCTAAAATGAATTTCTAAAATAATGTTTTAATCATAAAAAAAGTATAGGTTGTATCCTGCCTGATTCCTTTCAAACTTGATTAAGATGATGATTTTGTCTGGTTTATTTGTTTTTTCCACCTCCTTTTTGTTTTCATTGTTTCTTTCGTTTTCATGTAAACAAACTTGGAGATTCATGAACTAAGATTGTTAAACATTGCAGTGGACAAGTAGGGATCATTTTGACAGCAGACCGTGTTCGTGTGTGCCGTTAGACAACTCATACACGCCACCATGGCGTATAAGCAATCCGAGCTGAAGTGGGAATATATTACACTGCTCTTAAATAGTCAGGTCATAAATTTGCAGTGGCACCTCGATCTCTGGGATGGGGATCCTCTCCCTCCTCTACCATGGACGGTGCAGCAGGGAGGTGTTGTGAAGCTGCTCCCCACTGACCACCTTCAGGCCCGAGGGCTTTCTGTGGGGAATAAGCTACTTGCTGACCACTTCAATAAAATTCAATCATAGCAGGTATCATTTGCAATTCTTGTAACTATGTTCAGACTTTATAATGTGACAGGCTCAGTCAAAATCCAGATTATTGGAACAGAAGTTAAACCAAAAATGTCCTCCAATGGATCATTTGTGAGGAGGTCTAATACTGTTACTGAGAGATGTGCTGAAAGGATGGAAGGACTTCCAGAATATTGATTCCTGTTAACTCAGGAAAGTTAACTTTCCGTCAGTCTATCAAACTAGATGTAATGTAAAACAATATACAGGAAGCTGAGTTTGTCAGTGCGGCTGGCAGGAGGAGGATGATGGTATTTCTTGCGGTGGAGTTTTGACGCCTCCAGATGAAGAATGGCAAATTGTTCTTTTTGTGTATTTTTGTGTATCTTTCAGATTATAATTTTGAAATGTGAAATCTAATTTCACACCGGAGGCTGGGATATTGAAGGGGTCTTGACACGTTTGTCAGCCCAACATGACTCATTGCTGCAAAAGAAATGTCTCCTATTGGTCTCCTATTGGTCTCCTATTATTCTGACAAATTAAATTGAATAAGCTCTATTTAGCATCCTCACCAGAGCCTCATGAGTCAGCTTGCTTTCATAAAGGACTATGCAAGACATTCTTAAAGTTTTGATTGGGTGAGAAATGACAAAAGGCTGTGGCAGCTTTGTGTTGTCCCTCCCAGCTGAGACTGATTTGACCTCAGACACATTGTTGACTCTATCAAGGTAACGGGAAGCATCTCATTGTGTTGTCTAAGGTATGGTGATTACTGCTTTCCCTATGAAACTTCCTCCAGGATCAAAGACTCTCATGCATTAATAAAGGCTGCTTTGTAAGAGTCTTATTAGCTGTAATGTGCCTGTCTGGGGATTCATGTCTGATGGCATCAAGCGTCAGTTGGAGGCGGAAGAATGAAAGAGCACGGACCGTGTTGTATTTCAATATTGCTGCCTTTTATGGCTACTGGGGCTAAATTTATATCGATCTGAATTTGATAATGATTCTATTAGCTCTATTAAATTTGTATATATTCAGGGGGCTCAGTTACACACCGAAACAGAAAAAGGGCCAAAGAAAACAAATTAGTGCGTAAGGGTGGATTGTGTTGCATGTAATTCTAGAGGGGACCGGTGGTGGGGATCATCGGGAGCTAACGGCGGTGAAGAGAGCAGCAGGCCTTGTTGATGCGTCTGTGTAAATATCTGGAGCTAAATTGCTTTTTTTGCTGCTTGTAATTAATGCAGATTTGATCAATTATTCACACTGTGCATGCACCGGCTCTGTTTTTTAACAGTCATTTTGATTTAATATTCTTTTTTGTGTCTCTACTTTTAGCTTCAGAGGTTAACACACTCCCCTCCACATGGAGTGATGCTGTCCCTCCTCCAGCAGAGGCTGGTCAGCTTAAAGAGGCCACCAGGTTACTTGTTATTAACACGCTGACCAATTATTGGCACCTCACTGACACTGGTCAGCACGCCTGCCAATACCTGTCTCCTGCTATCATGGCCAGACAGAGGTCATTATCAGAGATCTGGGGCCCCAATGGGGACCTGAGGGACTCCACTATTTACTGGCTCAAGAGGCCTATAGCCGAGACACAGGGCAGGTCAATGCGAACCCCCACCTCCCCCTCCGTCTCCCCCTCTCTCTGTTTCTGTCTCATCATCTTGTTTTTTTTTTCTTAAGATGCAGCTTCTATGAAAAAGTTTCCTGGTGCTCCTCGATGTTTTCTTAGTTTCTGGGGATTTTTTCTATCAGTAGATTTACAGCCATGCAGGTTATCATCACTGAGTGCCTGCAAGCTTTGCCTGTGGCCCCTGCAGTTACAGTTGATACGGAGGAATCACAACTCAGCGTCAGTGTTTTCATTTCGGTTGCCAGCACGAGGCTGATAAATCTTTGAGAAAACACTCATTTAGACCCTGCGCGCATGGATTCGTCCCTCGAAAGTAATGGCTATTGTATACTTAGGGGAATTAACATTAGACATTTTACACAGTCTAAGAAAAATCTAATTCATGCATAATTGATTGGCGGCATGATTGCCTGAGTTTACTGTCATTTTTCTGGTCTTTCCTTGGGCTGTTTAGCCTAATGGACTTTGGGGATATTTAATTTCGGGCTGTCCAGGAGCAGAAATGGAGCTCCAGAAACTCTCCGTCTCTTTTATATAACATGTATGGCTCCCACCACTTAAATTACTCTCATTTAGCATGCAAACCCATGGTCAGAGCCAGTCTAATTGCTTGCTATTTTGACAAACTATCAATTTATTTAAATTTGTTGTGCTTCACATCCCAGTATGAGGTGCAGGTGAGGAGACTGGTGCTACTGGCATCCTTTCATGTTGTATTTGACTGAATGGTCTATTGTATGTGCCTTTTGGTGACATGGCTAGGGGAATAGAGATGTGCAATGACGCATAATTAGTTACTGTACATTAGTTAAGGAAACACATCTTTATTGGGACGATGCTTTTTTAAATACAAAACCAAAAACCCACATAAAACGTCCTCCTTTACTGTCGATGTCTTGAAATGCAGTTGTGAAATTAATTTAATTTAAAGTATCTTACGTGTTGTCCCAAATGTTATGATGTATATTTTGGAGAATGATGATTGTAGACTAACATCTGTATTTATGGTCTTTTGAATTTATTTGATCAACATATGATACTTTACTATTATGTTTTTTGTGGTTTTTGCCTATCTAGTATTTTGTTAATTCGTGTTTTTGAATGCTCTTCATCCTTGCCTCTGAAACAAAACAGCAACATATACTGTTGCCCATAAAGTTGGAATATTTTGTTTTCAGACACAATCTTCTGTTTATTCCTATTTAAATGCATCAGTGCTCACATTTGACACATCATGTGTCCTAATTACCCCGGTGGAATTCATTCATTCATAACATTTTTTCGGTGCTATAAAAGACGAGACATTTGCTAATTATTCCCACCTTATGGGCGACCCTATATATTGGGTTTGTGCAGCAGGGCTTGTTGGACCTCTTGGCTGTAATAAATGCTCCCGGTGAAGCTGAAGCAGGTGATAGAGGTGCAGCGGGCTCCGATCTAACTGTTGTGTGGTTTTTATATGTTGGACAGGTTGTTTTAGTAGCTCATATACTTTCTGATAAACTAGATGTCCCTCTGTCATAATGAGAAGTGGGATTAGAATGATGGATATGGACGTTTTTTCCTCAGAAGTATTCATCGTGAACAGTCCAACATGCTGCTAACTGAAAAAGATGAAAGGAGGACTTGAAACCTTGACCATTTTCACACCTAAGCACTTTCCAAGCAGCACTTCAGTCGCCGCATCCAGCGGGCCTTATGATGGCTCAGAATGAGGAAGGACAAATAGCCGTGTTCGGCAGCGGGCCCTTTCACAGCAGGGCGGACGGGGTGAGCAGAAAGTGGCCGAGCCCCTGGTCGACGCTTCATTATCCCTCTGTAACCATCCACATCAGCAGACACCTCTGCTCCAACCTGCTGGGCCGGCTGGGGTCCGCCGCCGCCGCCACACTGGCCACTCGTCCGAGACGAAAGGCAATGAACTCCAAAACATGCCGTTCATCTTCCAGATGGAGTGATTTACTGATTTAGCATGGTGCCTGTCCCCCAAGAGCCACCGCACCTCTACACCAGCAGGACCCGTTCTGCTGAACAAACATTTATATTCCTTAACTTGATGTTGTGATATTATGAAAATAGAAATCAAGCAGTACAAATGCATTCGGAACATTCTGTGCATAACCGACTGATGGAGAAAATAGAGAAAAATGACACAGGGGGAGTAAGTGAGGAGAAATGAATATATCTGACTGGACTGCGGTGCTCAGAGGGAATTTGAAATCGTGCAGGGGAGAGATGGGTGTAGGGGTTTCTCCTTTTCCTGCTGAGCTGTACCAAACAGGGGATGGGTGCAGTTATTTTTATTTTGCTATTTTTTTTTATTTTTTATTACTTACCATGAAGGAGAGTTTTTTAGAGGCTGGATTTTACTTTTGTAATTTTCTCATCACTCAGACGCAGCCACCTGTCTCTTCCCAAGATCCCCTTCCTTTGTCTCTTAAATAATAAGCCTACATCCGCATACGGAATGGGGTGAGGGAAATGACCAGGGAGGGGACGTAGAAGGTGTTAGCGAGGGAGGCAAGAGATGAAAAAAGAGGGGAGAGAGGAAAAAAAACAGCACCCACAATAGAAGACGGGGGTGGGGGTACTAAAAGATGAGAGAGAGGTGACCTTTTTTTCTCCCTGCATCTGGCCATCAGTAAGCAGCCATGTTTGAGAGAGAAGCCATTTTCTTGCCCCGCTCATTACTGTGTTTTATATTCAGCTGTGTTGGGAGGCGCTGGTCACTGTTCAAGCCTGCAGTCATGTCAGGCATCAGCTGAAGGGTGTGCATGTCTGTCTACGCATATGTGTGTGAGGGGGGGAGGGTGGGGGAGCCGGGGGCACTCGGGATTAGACGGAAAGACCCCTGGGTTGGAGGCCAGAGCTCAAGTTCATCACTGCAGACAATAGAAAGCTCTTCAGAAAGCAATTTAGTCCCTCAGTGATATTGGCCTCCGTGGCGTGGGCCGCGCTACGAAACTCTCGCCGCCGTCTCACCCACCGCCGTCTCACCCACCGCCGTCCACTGGCTGCTCCCGGTCCAGTTTGTCCCCTCACACTCACCCTGCTGTTTTTAGGGTTAGCCAATAAGCTAAAGCAACGCAACCAAATGCTATTGTGACCACATGTGTTAATTTGAGCTGTTTTTTTTCACGTGAGGCCACGCACACAGGGTCAGATTGTGTTCCGAGTACAACACACACACACACACACACACACACACACACACACACGCATCACCGTTCCTCCTCTCTCCCGTCCTTCCTCCCTCTTAACACCCCTTCACGCGGACATCTGCTCCCCCAGCGTCGCTGCCATTGTGATGCTCCACACTAACAGGGGTTTTAGCCACTGGTGGTGTGAAATTAAACAGCCACCTCATCCCTTGATGATAAGTGGCGTCCTGTCTTCATGCTGCAGCTATCTCCTGTCACACAGCACAAGGTCAAGCTTTCAAGGGTGAATTAGAGTTCACTATTGTAAAAAAAGGAGTGAGCATGAAGGGGAAATATTTGAAACTATCATGCCTGGACCTTGATTTTGTGCAATTTCCTTCTGTTGTTGAGCGATACCTCCATCTGATGCCGTATTGGACATGAATTTTACACTGCATCACCTCTGCCATGCTGCACCCATGTTTCCTTTTATGCCCTGAAAGTGAACATCCACGGGATCGCCTCAGGATGGAAATACAATATTCAGTGTGTTTGATGCACAGGTGAATATTCAGTACATGATAATTGCATATATTCCAAGACCCGTAATCAGAGAGGTACACTTCAAAAAAAGAAAGAGAGTCATAAAAGTAATGAAAATACTTTTTTTTTCCTCAGAAAATGATCTTTTTGAAATGAATAGTTAATATTTTAGTATTGCTATATATTTTTAATTCGCCCTTTGCATTTTTGCAAATATAATGTATCCTTCCACATTCATTTCGCTGCACAGCCTTGATGAGTACTTCAAATGTGAATTAAAGCACTCCATTTCAAGAGGAAAATGAGTAATAATTCAGAGATATTAATAATGCATAATAATGCTATTTAGGAAAATTGAAAGTTTAAAAACAGGAGAAAAGGAGGAGGAAACATATCTTGGATTGTTTAGTGGTGTTTTATGGTTAAATGTGGAATAAATTGGAACACAAGAGGGCAGGTTTACGTAGCGTTGCTCAGCTGGGGGGCTGAGGTTAACAGCTGTGGACCGACCACTCCTTGATATTATTTTTTTACTCCTTGTTTATTTTCCCAAGCCCCTATCTCTTGTAACCTGGTGAGTGTCAGGACCGCCGGAGGTGTGTGGTAGAGCCGAGGCCGGCGGTGGTGAACGAGTGGACGGCGAGGTGGTGATGGGGGGTGAGAGGGGACTCTTAAACTTTCTTTCCCTGTCACATAAGATATCACTTTCCCCTCCTTTCACTTACTCTCTCTCTCAATTTAAGATGGTTAAGCAAAGGAAATGAAATTCCTTTTTTTTTTTTTTTTACTTTCCAAGGCTTTTAAAAATAATATTAGAAAGTCTCATGATTATGATAGTATTAAAATGATTGAGGTGAACCGTTAATGCCAATAGAGTAATTTTCCAGTTCTGCTTAAGCCCTAATAGCGGTGATAGAATGGCCTGGCCGGGCCCTGGGCCACATCATTTCCTTTCAGGTACAGTAGATGGGCATCCTGTGGCTGAGGACCAAGCTGTTAACGGGCCCTACTGAGAGGCAGACAGCTGGAGACGAATTAGACTTCTTTATAATAAAGTGCAGCACAGTGAGGGTCACATGGTCATGAATTGTGTAAACAATTAACTTTTTTGTTGTTGTGGATTTTAATTTGAGTAGCTGTGCGTTTAGATTTAATGAAGGGAGATTAAATCCAATCAAGTCGAGTTTGATTGTTGTGGATATAAATAAAAATATTCAGCAGAGGCGAGCTGTCTTCTTACTGAGTGATTCTGAGTTTTTGTTGTGTTGGTTTGTTTTTCCTGCTGCGGGAGACAAGGCAGGCTGATAGTGCTGACAGAGTCTTGGGGGTCCACTCTGCAGTCATGACTCCCGCTTGGCTGCTTGCCCCCATGGGTGCACATTGCGGCAGCCTGTTGACCAGCGTGGAAACTCCAGCTTACACATCCAATTCCAGCCTCTCTCCCCTCTGAGTCTGAGTCCGGCCGTGTTCTAATCAACCCATTCTGTCTTTTCAATGGGATTCAATGGAGCTAGTATCACACTCGCTGTTCAGTGATTCATCTAAATAATATAAGAATAACTAAAGTAAAGATACTAAAACATTGTATTTTTTGTGTTTTGAAAAACAGTTCAATGATTTTAAATGAAACATTTTTTGATGTCCACTTTCTGACACACAGGTGTGTCGCAGAATTATGAACTTAAGTGTGTGAACACATGAATTATTTGTTTTAATTGCAATATTGCTAGTAAAATACTAAATGCTGAAATACATGCATTGATTACTTATTTTCAAGTGTTTTCTTTTTCAAAAAGGAAATGACTTTCCACAATCAGGGATTTGTTCTCTTGAATGTCATGTTTTGATTTAATATAAAGGCAGTTGTTAACTCTATTTAATATTTCAAAATTATAATAATTTAATTATATATTTTTTTAAACTGGTCAACATACTTTCGTGGCTCAAGCTGGGCTCATTCAGATGATTAATCATACAATAATTAATCATGTAAATCACGGTTTTATGATACGGATCATCCTGATGTCACTGAATGAATGTGCCTTGTAATTAAGGCGCTGGAGTAATAGATTACATATAATATAATCGATTACATGTAATAGAATTAGAGTGAAAAGCTAAATTCTAAAAGAGTTAATGCAAATATAATTACTTTTTAAATGACTTAAACTGAAATTGATGGCTGTAGCATTTTAATTGTTAAATTATTAACAGAACCATATACCTATCTTAAAACTTGCTTATAATTAATCTTCAAATTACTTCATTTACTTCAGATTACAATAATAATATACATTTTTTTTCATCTTTCAAGTTAGCTGCGTTTTTGCTTCTGAAATTATATTTGTGCTTTGTTACACTTTTTATGGTTGTATGGGTCGTATCTTACACACACACACACACACACACACACATACACACACACACAGAGTGTAATAATTTAAAGCCATTTTTGATGAAAAATGAGTGGCAGTGTGATTTGGGACAGCTAGGAGGAGCCAGCAGTGATGTCATTAAGCAGCACCCTGGATGATAAGGCAATCCCAGTCATTGAATAAATAAATACATTAAAACTCATATCTTATGTATTCTTTTCACCTCCCTTCAGACCCCCACTCTCCCAAATCCTGACCCCTCATCCCAAGCCCTCACCACCTCCCCTGCCCCCCCCCCCCCCCACCCACCCAAACACACACATCACAAATAACACCCCTCCGCTGCTGATGTAGCCACCACCGCTGCTCCCTTCCCCCTCGTGTCCACCGGCGCATCAGAAAAAGCAACAAAAAAAAAAAGAAAGAAAAAAAAATGCAGCTTTGCAATAAATAATGCATTTTACTAATACGCATTCAGGTGGAGTGAGTCTCCGGCCCCCATCTGATGCACATCCAGAGGGAAGAGAAATATAGAATCCAAGAAGGGGAGGCTTTCCTCCTGAACTGAAAGCGGTGACGACTCTGTAATGGGCTAAAACAACGAGAGAGTGAGAGAGAGAGGGAGAGAGAGAGAGGGAAAAGAGGAAGAAGGAGAGAGGGGGGTGATGGTGGGGGGGTGGTAGAGACTGGCAAGCATATTATAACTCATCCATGTGGATCACCCTAGTAGATTGGGAGCAATCCCTTGTTGAGATTGTCCTCTAAACACTTAGAGAGAAGGAGACAGAACGGAGCAGCCCATCTCACTGTGCCGGTGTGTGTACTGTCACACCGCCTGCTATCCCAGCCAAGGTAGAGAGACCTCTGACAGACCGCCTGCATGTGTGTGTGTGTGTTTCACTTTACTCGCGTGCATGAGTGAGTGTGTGTGTGTTTGCACGAGCCAGCCAGCTAGAGAGTGTGTGCATGCGTGTTTGAGAGAGAGGGAGAGAGAGAGAGAGAGAGAGAGAGGGGAGATGTGTGTGTGAGTGTGTGTGTGTGTGTGTGTGTAAGGAAGAGGGGGTATTATGCACCCTGGATGTTGCCTCGTGCTTTAAACAGCTGCCTACAAGCCCAGGTAGTGCGCGGTGGCGGCGGCGGCTTCTAAATAAGCAGCACATTCACCGTCCCCTTCAGGACAAGAGGCTAGGCTGCAGAGTGTGAAATCAGACTAATACAGTGGCGTAGGGCTGAGCAGGAGCAGGAAGCAGCTCCTGCATGACTTACTTAGACCAGAGGTTTTAGAGGACAAGAACCAGCAGAAGAAAAAGGGGGGATTGGACGTGAGAGAGAGAGAAAGGGGAGGAAAAAAAAGACAGTAAGGTCAGTAAATCCTTTTTAATTTCTGCTCTGTGGAGTCTTTCTTTGAGTCTACAGTACTTTGAGTACAGTTAGTATGGAGCCGGCTGTGACTGCTGCTGTGTTTTGCTGGAGAAAGTATTGATTCTTTGTAACTTTGTGGGAAGTGTACTCTTTTGATCCCGCCAGGTGAGAGCAGATGGAAACAGTGGATGGGGGGGTGGCTTAGAGCGGCCCAACTCTGAGTGTGTGTGTGTGTGTGTGTGTGTGTGTGTGTGTGTGTGCGTGTAAAGGTGTATAGTGTAGTTCTTGTGTTTACATAATGATGCATAGTTTTTTAGAATTTGTATACAGTGCAGTATGTACAGATATTTATAAAAGGACGTGTTTTATTTATTTTAGAATTTGTACAGTAATAGTCACGTGTGTGTGTGTGTGTGTGTGTGTGTGTGTGTGTGTGTGTGTGTGTGTGTGTGTGTGTGTGTGTGTGTGTGTGTGTGTGTGTGTAAAACGTGCCATCCCAGAAAAAAAAAAGAAATAAAATAAAATGACGTTGGTGTGGAGAGTAGACATTGACAGACAGACAGTGAATGATCCAAGCACACCAAACAGACATTGTGTCGTATGGTGACATATTACCCAATGAGAGGGTCACTACAAAACACACACACACACACACACACACACACACACACACACACACACACACACACACACACACACACCAATATGGTGTCCACTGTTTCACTACAGAAAGTTGTACTCTAGTACTACACTTTTGAGAATTCATGCAGGGAAACATTTAGAAAATGTTTTTGTGAAGAAAAGTTTGGAGAGAATGTAGATTTGGTTCATGAATTTATAATATTGGAAATACAGGAAATCAATCTGGCAAAAAGGATGTTTTTATCCAAAAGAACGAGCAGGTGCAAAATAGTGTGTATTTCTGGGCATGTGCCAGCATTTAGATGTGTTTAACCACACGCAGGCACAGGAAAAGTGGAAAAGCCAGGACTACCAGATTGTCAGCAATACTAAAGACATCAACACAAAAATTTCAGCCATCCATCACAGCTGTCGGCTTCTTTCTGTGGTGACAGTGATTTATTCTAGGGCTGAAATCCATTTGGACTCTCTCTCTCCCTCTCTCTCTGTCGCACACACACACATTCACTAACTAACTCACTTTCTCACTTACCCCCTCACACTCACTAACACACACATGAACCTGCATGCCATGCACAGCAACTCCTCCAGTGTTAATAACTGTTGATTTTTTTCAGTTGCAATTATTTGGAGTCGACAAGTGTTGATTGGAGAATTATCTGTCCACTCACAGAGCTGACATTGCCGTGGGGCAGGTGTTCAAAATATCAAATGTACTTTACTCTGGCGTGTGTGGACTTTAACCGTTTATTTTGCACTTCCTGAGTCACACTGACCCTGATAGTTTGGCTGCGTATCATCATAAATAATCAGAAACATCACTGTGTCTAGTGACAGACGTTTAGAGCTCTATTTTGTGTGTTTTCATGATAAATATGAATTTAATCCACCCACTCTGTTATAAATGCAGTGGAAAAAACACAATACAACACACTAAAACTTAAATTATAGTTAAATCAACAACCTTTTCAACAGAAACGTCTGAAAGAAGATATTTATTGCTGGTCTGGTGTTTTTACACGCATTACATTTAGCTATATGCACTTAATAAACTGGCAACTTAGTGTATATACAGTTACATGAAGGGTATAACTTTTTCACAGATACATCAGATTTGTATTATTTTATATCTCAAATTAAAGGTGCATCATATTCCAGTGGTTGTAACACTGTGACAAAAACAAACCATCAAGTCCCAAGATTTTGCTGCCAAATTAAGAATAAAGTCACACATACAAAAATAGAATATTCACTTCCATCGCCTTCTCATTGCAGTGAGACTACCGTAATAATTAAAGTATATGCATAATCACTAGGTGCCTTTTTATACCCTCCGATACAGTAAACAGGACAAACAAATGAAGACCTTCATGCAGTGGTGATCCAGATTCTACGTTCCATAAATCCCACGCAGGAAGTAGTGGGTATCCTTCCAAGCGTACAGACTATTTTAGACACGTGTATCAGCCATACAGCGTTTTAGCTAGCGTCGTGCTCGTGACAGGAGCAGAACAAATGCAGAAAGAAGAATTAAATCTGATCTGTTTGTGGGCGAGGGTGAGGAACACAACCGAAGCCTGCTTCCATCCCCTTCTTCATTCCTCTCCCATTTAATTTCCTCTCCTTTCTCCACAGATTCTCTGGTATTTTTTCATATGTCAGATGATAGCTCAGGTTCTACACTGTGCAGGATGATTTATCAGTCAACACACTGCCCCTAATATCCCCCGTCTGCCAACAAGCACACCCAGCTCCCTAAGCCCGTGCTCTCGCCCTAAGCCTGGGCCCAAGCCCTTTGACTGCACCCTAAGATTGGTGTGTGTTTGTTTGTGTGTGTCACGTGATTGTGCGCTTGCTGCCCTCTTATTGGCTGCGTTTTTTTTTTTGTGCCACTGCTAATACGTGACGATCCTACCACGGCGGCTGCGTGGTCCGGAGCTGTCAGCTGGTAATATGTTTGTCTGTCTGCACAGCTGTCTCAGATGTTGATCCGAGCCGGCCTGTGTGCATCTGGAGTGGAGCGGAGCTCTGCTGTGTGCTCTGCTCTGTCCTGGCCTGTGTGTGTCTGCAGGGGTGAGGCTGGCTCTCAGGCCGGGGCCGGCCGGAGAGGTCACTCGAAGCTCACGACTATGCCGAGTGGTATCCGGTTGAGTTAAATGATACAACTTAATCTTACTCTCATTTTTAATGAAGCCAAACACTCAAATGTGGTGGACGTGGTAATGAACCAAGAGGAAAGTGAAATCACGTTGAAGCTTAATGTTATTTCTTAGCGGCGTGTCTCCGGTCTGGCTGTCAGTGCTTCTGCATAGTGATTGAACTCCAGCTAAGGTCCGGGCCTTGCCATGATAACGTGCCGAATTTAGCTCTGCTTCTGAAATCCTGGATTAATGCCTGCTTTAAGAGCTTAACATGGTCAGCCATTCAAACATGCACTGGGTTGACTGGGCTACATCGGTAGCCTGTTATCTCGGGGAGAGTTTTACAAGCAGCAGAGTTTTAGCCTGTGCTTCTCTCTACACGAGTGCAGAGGTCAGGAAGCACCGTTGACCTGGGCACAACCCATGTTTGGTGTATATCAGGACTGCTGACAGGGCCTTGTGGTTATTACTCATATTTTTTGGTGGTAAAATAACATAACACTGCAATTTTATGTAATGTATATAGCATTATAGCATTTTTTACACATCCTGGTTTCTCTGTATTTTCAAAACATGGTGGAAGAGTCCATCTTTTTCTATTTTCGTGTGAAATATGGTGCATAGTGGAATACAATAGAGAAATACAAAATATTTGAGATTATTTTAATTTGGTTTAAAAGTTTTTGTTCAATGCCTTCAACGATACAAACTCCTCTACTGGCTGGAAAGAACGCCATCAGCTCTGCTATAAGATGTGCATCTCAGTGTGGTAGAGCAGCTCTGATTGGATGCTACCTGTCAGTGTTTACTGACTGTGTTTACATCTAAATACCCACCACTGCTGTTTTAAACAGGTCTGATTAACATGAGGCTTTGATGGTCAGGATTCCTGAGACATGTGCAATGTTGGATTGGAATTGGGGGGGGGGGGGAAACAAATTGCACAGCCTCCAGAAGTTATGAAATCACATCAAGCAGATAGAGAAGCTGATGCCTCCAAGGGATTAGTTTAATTACATTAATGTCCCTGATTTGTGAAATTCTGCTTGACGTCCTTGTCACCCTCATTCGTTGTTGTTTCCATATATGTTTGCACGTTTTGCTCGAGGATCTGTAGCCTGAAATCTCAAACATCCATCGGATAAAAAACACAATGCAATCACGTTGGCCCGCCTTGCACGGTGTCTGAAGTAAATATGTGTGGTCATTCCACATCTTATTACAGCTTATTACTGCAGTCATGTGCATAATCACTTTATGCTTTTCTCATGTGTGAGTAACTTTTGCACCCTCATCCGAAAGCCCGGCCACTGTGCTTTTTCAGCTATGCTGTTTTATCCAGTGTGTCACCCATGTCGACAGCAGGGAAGCTAATTGTTTTTGTGTTTTTATGATGACTTGTCAAGGCTAAAAATAAGAGCATTAGCAGTTTTCATTCTTTGGCCTTCACAGGCAAACTATTTGTCTTTTGTATAGTATTTTATTATGCTTTGCTCATGACCTTATCTCTTGCACACACTGTATTTTCTATTTATTTAAATGCACTACTGCAGATCATAAATATAATTTGGTTGCATAATGAAAGACAGTTGAAACATAGTCTGCTGTAGGCTGGTTTGTCCTGTTGTTTGGTTTCACTACGGATCTTCTGAATTTTCCACGGCAGCATTTCTCATTATGGTACAGGCTCAGAGAAGACTGGAGCGATGCTATGTGTTTTGCGGTGTGCAAGAGTAATGATGGTGGGGTTTGGTGCTGTGTTGATTCCATCTTGGTTGTTTTGCAATATTTCAGGAGAGGAGGAGGGGTGGTCGGGAGGCACCATTTTATGCCTCCAATCCCCCTTCGCCACCACTGGAATATAATCCGCTGTCTCCTGACCTTCAAATCATGCAGCGCTGCAGTTGTTGCAATTGGCCCGGCCGCCATTAGCGTGAAATGTCCTCTAGCCACTCTGCTTCTGCACATGGAAGATTTCCTTTCTCCCAGCATGGTTCCCCCTCTTCTATTTTACTCCTTCCCTCCATCTCACATTCGCTCCACCATGCCCCCCAAAGCCTGACTGTGATGGAGGGTGGGACCCTCCGCTCTAAGGAAATGAGCCACCACAGGAGATGCTGTTGGTCAAAAGACAGGATGAAAAACACTCACTCCATTAGACCCTGATATGTTTATGTTGCACTGTGTCCCTTTAGATAAAAACATGTAATAACACATATCTACACAATAGAAATTTGTTTTTTAAGCAGCTGTCAATTTAAAATGTGTATGTGCATATATGACCTTAACAAATATCATTTTTTTTATTCGGGCTGGTTAACGTGGAGTATAATGCACTTTTAATATAATATAAAAAATATATAATATAGGATATATATTCCAAATATTTGCTGCTACATTACTTTCATGATTTGATTTAATACAACAATATTAATTCAACAAGCGGTGCTATTGGTGCATCTTTTTTCTCCGTGTTATGGACCAACAGCTAGTTTGTGTCGCAGGGTTCACCGGAGCGTGCTCGGGGTGCTTTCCCTCACCCAAGGGTGTCACATAGGGAGCAGCCGGAGCTCCCCTTCTCATACCGAGGAGAGGGAAGGAGATATACTGACTGGGGCATAGAAAGCACATGCCAAAGCTCAGCATGTGTTATGTTGCTACTAGATAGATAGATCAATTATTGAAAGAGGACATATTTGATATGATCTGAATATTAAAAATATATCAGAGGGCAAACAACATTCATGGCTGTCTTCAGATCTGTGCTGAGAGATGTGTGTCAAATCTCAAGAGAGATGCTTTATTCAGAAGGGTCAAGGGGTTCTCTGAATGTTTGATAAGATGCACGAATATTTTTTATTTTATTTTTGTTGTTCATTTATAAAAAAGTAGTGTAAAATGTCAGCAGTACCTTTCAAAATGTTTATCATCAGCATCAGCTCATGAATTATTATTCCTCCATATTCATGACCTAGAATTCATGTCACAATAAAAAATCCTTCCACAACCACACATATCTCAGTACTATCATATTTTATTTCTAAAATATGCTGTTTTCTGGTTGTGCGTTGAGTGAATGTGGCTCAGCCCGTTTGGGGGACGACGTATACTTGTACACACAAACAGTGATTGTGTGCCAGCTCTGATCCAGGTGCAGTGGATGAACTGATGACTTTTGTTTACATAGATAGCCATTGTGTCCTCATCTGAAACCTAGCCTGAAGTCTATTTCTGCAGCCTGGTTGTTATTACATACAGTGTATATATTTATGATTAATGACCCCACTGGGGTTTATCCATAATGCTATGACCTCGAGGTAAAATTGAAATGCATGCACTGCATGTAGAGCATTCTTATATTATTGCCCAATATACTTAGCAGCCATTACATTTGTTGGCACTGGTGAAAATAAAACAGGGCTATGAGGTTTCAAATCAACACAGCCACTCTAAGGAATGGACTTATTGGAATTGCATTAAGTTGATTAGACTAAGGAATGAATACTATTTACAATGGAGCAGTGTTAAACACGCTTGTTTTTCCCAGCTATAGGAGTGCATTGACAGTCAGCACAGCATCAATTAAATCTCCTGATCTGTATATCCTGAGAGGCCGGACTTGTTGTCTTCTAATAAAGCCAGTCTGTGGCAGCAGAATGTTTCATTTCCTCTTGGAGATTGCCCTCAGTAATGCAGAGTGCTTATCATAGTCCTGGAAAGGGACTGCAACAACACAACCTTCTGATGCTTGATACCCAGATCAACCTGAGGCCAATTCTAATAGCTCTTCTAAGCAGCCGTTGGACCTATGTACTGTAGGTGCACTGATCTACGGCCATTTAGACTCAGAAAACCACTTGCTTTTTTATTGAGTGTTTGGTTTATGGTATGCTACAATACACTTTACATAGTTGAGGTGAAGTTGTTGTTTTTTTGTAAGAGAATACATGGTATTTTGGGGATATTCTGAGTGGTAATATGTGTCTGTTTGTGCCGATGAAAATGAAAAATGGGGTCTGGGAAGGACGGGGTTGTGAGGGGGCCAAGCTGTCCCTGGCCATACATTCTCTCTGGCCCCCCTGTCTAATTAATGGGCCACGTTGATACACGTTATTGCACCAGAGGGCCTGTCACTCATTAATCATGTGACCTTCTGTGGCACAGTTAATGACCTTGGAGGAGTAGATCAGCTGGAGATGGCTGAAGCTGTGGAATTAAATTGTTTCTGGAAGTGGTCATGGTCACATCAGGCACTTTAACAGCCACTCTGCTCAGGCCCTCTACCGTTACACCCCAGTCTGTGTCTCACCCATAGGTGCTTGCAGGCTCTGCCACAGGAACGGGCCGACACTAGGACTCAGGATTAGGAGCAGGCAGGGGATGGAACCAATGCTGAACTCAAATCACTCACTTGTGACTTTATTGGCAGATTTCCTGCGTGACCGCTTCCTGTCACTATTCAAATCACTTTAAAAGAACCAACTTCTTAAAAAAACTTCAAAGTTACATATTAAGTTTTTCATTGGAGTAAAGTAACTGAGTTAAGCTGAACTTAAAACTCTTTTCATGGTTTTATGACACCCTTTTGCATTTCATAAAATCATTTCTTACAATAATTTCAAAGCCACCTCTGGAGATTTCAACATCTTTGCAAGTAAGAGATGCAGAGATACAGATATGATGCGTTGTGTTTATGTACTGTGTTGCACCTGTAATTTAGCACTGGAATTATTAACGTATTCAATCATAAGTAGACTGACACAAAATCAATTGTGAACATCGATCAATCATTTAAATTATTGATTACAATTCACACACTTCAAGTAAAAGCAAGTCTGACACAAGTTTTTAGTTGATGTTAGTTTGAAAGATGCCATTCAAGTTATGAAAATCGTAGCACCTGAATATTATAACCACCAAGATGGGAGCAATAGCTTACCTGCTTAGTGATTCTGGCTCCAGCTCTTTGTGTAAACTACAGTCTAAATCATCATTGGGTGTAAAAAACAAAATGCAGAGAATTGAAATAATCCTACCACCTAATAAAAGCATCAATGACGATGTCCCTGTCAATATTTTGAAATGAAATGGTGCAGCATTCTTACTGTTCATGTGGTTTTATATTTATCTGAGCTCGGTTTTCAGCAAACTTAGTCTGCTTGAGGCCAGAATGATAATTGAAACTCAGATTTAACCGAGGTTAATATTTTGTGTCATCCAGTTTTTAATAAGTTATTGACGGTGACTGTCTACATGCATACTGTTGTTTGGGTCAATGGAAAGATAAAGCCGAGTGTTGTCAGCATAACAGTGAATACTGATGCTTGGGATCAGTGGAAGCTTTAAATGGGAAACATCAGTGGGCTAAAGACGGTACCATGGGGTACACTCCATACTCCAAGGTGACCTAGAAACAGAATAAAATTAAAATATAACGGTATTATCATTATCAGGAGAAGTTTGAATTGTTTCACCTGAATGAAAGGAAAATAGGAGCCAGTGAAGATTTCATATTATCGCGCTGCCTCAAGGCAAACGCAAGTACAACAGTTATATTTCTATAGCCGCCAAGTTTATAATGAACAATTTTGAACAAAAATGATTTTACTGTGTCCAAAGTTTAAACGCTAATCGCGTTATGGCTGCCACCTCCTTTTCACAGTCGCAGCATTAACATGTTAGCTTTCTTCTCGGTGACATTGAAATGGAGGGATTTTGTTTATCCCCGCCTTTGTTTATTTAACATTTTGCTCAGCGGGGGAGTTTCAGATAGATTGTTTTTAAGACAGTCCCTGCAGACAGCGAGCAAACACTCTACAGCTTCATCAAACAGAACAATCTTCAACTTTCCCCTTCCGCAGTGTGCCGGGAAATGTGACTGAGAGGAACATCATAATGGAATATGATTGAAAACGATCGTCATAATTTTTTCAGTCTGTAACAATATGCAAGCTCGGGTTTTTAGAGGATTTATTTAGAACCATGTGCAAGTGTACCATTACACAGGGAGAAAAACACATTGATGGATGAAAACATTTCATTTTCATGTGGCAAACATTCACCGGAGTTTTGTTATTAATGAATTCACTCTTGTGTGATGGATTCTAGATTTTTTTATTTATTTTTTTTACTCGCTAAGAACCTATCTAACAGACATTTGTGGGCACATGAAATCCAACCTGAAATACAGTCAGGGAGCTAAGACAAATCTTTTTGAGCTGAAAAGTGAGTTAACCCCTGTATGAAATGAGTTCTGAATTGAGCTCATTTCACATTTGTGACTGTTCTTTGTGCAAATGTGAGTCAGATGAGTTATGAAAAATAAGAAAATCTGTTTTTGACAAAGGAGTGCAAAATCGACTGTCAGAAATGCCACGTTCAATGTCAGCATACAGATATCCAAAGCTGGCTGGGGACAGTCATGAATGTTTCTAACTGTCTTCTGTGAAATCTAACACAAACGCATAAAAGACGAGGCCGTCGTCCTCTTGCCCTCTCTTACCACTCTGTCTTTCTCGTTGCTGTCTTCCTTCTATCTCCACTTCCACCATCTCTCTTCCTGTTGCAAGGCTTGATTAATATTTTCCACTGTTCCGTAACCATGACAATAAGGTCACTGCATATGATACTTAATTGAATCTTCCCAGTGCTTTTGTGTGCATCTCCTGTGTCCGGACAATAAAAATCTTCCACTGATGACTCCAACCCCCTTCCTTTACTCCACTCCCCTCCATCTTTCTTTTCATTTTGTGCCCCATGAATTTATTAATTTGTTTCCTCTGCTTCCTCTTTCTTGTACTCCCATTCTTTCCTGGCTGCTCTCTGACCCAGTCTTCCTTGTCCTATCTTAGCATTTTACTCTTTTTCCTCAAACATTGTTCTCTGGCATGCCTTGTCCTTCAGCAAGGACCGATAGTGTTATTCCTATAGCGCAGCTTTAAATTCAGCTTTTTTCCTCTTTTGTTTACAGCCACCTGCTGTAAAACCACTCGATGACTTATTGCTTTTTCATGCCAGAGTAATGCTCGGTAGCCTGCCCAGCCCTCGCTTTTCTTCTTTCTCTATGGTGCTTACTACTTTTCTCCCATTTGCATACTCAAATCAGTGTCAGGCACAATCATTAAACTGATTTCAAACAACACTGATGATTCAAGTGGTGAAACAAAAACGCGGCGCAGCCAAGGACACAAAGTGAGCCTCTGACACAGGGTGCTCTCTGAGCAGGTGTTCTGATTAATGTCTAACAAATTGGGGTCCTTTAAGATCCGGACGTAAGTGGGAGACACTTCCCCTCTTCACACGACACGTGGACCAACACATAAACACATGCTGACTGAGTCTTTGTTCACTCAAGTATGGAGGCTAATCCATGACAAGAGGGGATATAGGTTCACAGGCAGAAAACACTGGAGTAGATAAAGAGTGCTGAGGTGAGGTAGAGGTGGTCTGTTTGGGGGGCTGGCTTTTAAAAACCGCGTGATGGACGAAACAGTAAATGCATACTTTACTAATGTTTCATTCAACAAACTGCAAAACATTTTCATGTTTAATTAGTTTTCTTTCCTACTATTTACTGTAGAATGCTGTGCAGTAATAACTTGCACAATACAGTCATAATAAGATAACATATTTAAAGAAAAGCCGTATTATTGCAGTTGTACTTGGCAGGTAATTTTCCTGTAAAGTCAATTGTGTCAATGTTATGATATAACATAGGTATTCAGTTTGCTCTAATAAAAGTGTGGCAATCATTAGACTCGAAGCAGAGAAAGGAAGTAAGAGAAGGACGGAGGAGAGGTACACATCACATGACATATGCACCATAAAATAACCATTAGTGGTTACCTACAATCTGAAGTGACAGTCTATCAATAATGTCACTGTGAAAATGGGACAGGTTTGTTGCTGTCTTTAAATCACTGTACACTCCACACATCAGAAAAGCATGCAGATATAAGAAATGCATTAGGGCTTGATAACAAAGCGGATGGTGGGAGCAGTGGGACACCCAGGGGTGCAGGAGGACATTGCTCACCTCTCTCTGGGTCACAGGCTTGAGACTTCTGGTCTGAAACGTGGTCCTGGAGACCACATTCACTATGGTTGGACTCAGCAGTCGATATTATTCAGTATTAACATCCGATTTGATAGTTTTAATTTCAACATTTAGAAATATTATCTTACACATTTTTCATATAGGCTTGTTTCTACTTACTTGTAATGTAATTATGTTTTATTTTTTAATGTCAAATGCTGTCATCTCTTATAGACTTAAAGGTCATTAAAATATTATTTTATTTTTGATAATTAAAATGACTTTTTTTTTTACGTTCAATCTGAATTTTACTTCCTTAACTCAACCTTATACAGTCCATTTTGGCAGCTTCATTCACTTTTAAAGATATGCAAACATGCATGCAAATAAGTACACACACACACACACACACACTGACTTGCATTCAACCCCTTCCTCCCTAATGGGGCATTTGTGCACAATCAAACTTGGTGTTGCATATGAATGGACCTATTAATGAATGGGACATGTACGTAGTGTCTGCCAGCTTTGAATGCCGAGAGCAGAGCACACTTCTTTTCTATTACCATGTTTAATTTGGAAGCACGCGGAGGCTATAGTGTGCCCATCTGCTCCCCACACACACACACACACACACACACACACACCCCTCTCAGCCGCCCCATTTCTGCCATGTGCTGGCGTAACAGGCAGGCTTTGTAGCAACAAGTGTCTGCACATTACCACGCCTGCCAGCTCCCCTCACTTGGCAGCCAGCCTGCCATGCTGCCCACCCCCTTATGATAAAAAGACTTGATTGTGCCAGGGGAGGGAGAGCTTAGGGGGTCGACTGGGAGGAGATGCACGGAGGGGGGGTTTGATTTACATACGGCAGTTCAGGCGACACTCATCTGATTTTAAACAGCTTCAGAGCAATTAAGGGTCATTAGTCCTTTTGTTTTCTGTTGTGGCACAATGCGACGCTGCTGGTATCCGGGCCGCTGTGCCCCCTTTGGGGGCTGCCTGTGGGAATGTCAGCAGGAACAGGGTCTGCCCACCAGCCTTCCTCCCCATTCATGTCCCCGACTCTGCCATTGACAAAGCTTTCTTCTGTGTGTAAACAAACACTCAGCACCAGCCTGGCACGGCAAGGAAGCCACTTTGGCAAAGGCCCAGGTCTGGAGTACACAGCTGGTGATGATGCAGGCTCAGGAGACACACGCTGCTTATCCTAATCATCCTGATCACGGCAACACTTTCTTTCCTATGATATCATTTGGAAATTGGCAGCATTCAATTAAGAGATGTATTTCCACACAGTAGCACAGTGAAAATGTGCTTTTATTTTAGTTTTACTTGCCACATTTTAAGACGGCAAACACACTGTAAATGAATTTGAGACATTAAATATCTAAATGCATTTAAAGCACGATAAAACACAAATTATGATTTTAATTCTCTACACAGATTCAGCAGCTCCTTCAGGCAGAAAGTGGGGATGGAATCATTCAAAAACACCTCTAGGTTTAATATAATAGCTAAAGAGTAGATGTGATCAGGCAGGTTTTTTTTTAAATACGATATGATCCAGGAGAATAACATTGCCTCAAGGTCAATCGTGCAACTGTAATGAAGGCTGGGATGTATTCTTCAATTTGTTTATCTTCCATTACTCATCCAGCAGCAGGCAGCGGCGTGTTAAGCACCCCCGCTACTCAAAGGCAGCAAAAAGACAGGTATGGTATGGAATGTGAATGTTCACATGTCCATCCGTGTGGCTGTGAGACCCTCCTCACTTGGTATAGAAAAACACTTACTGCTAATGTAAATAGCAAGGCAGCATAAATCAGCAGCCACGCGCAGCCCGGGAGAATATCGTGTAATAGTTATTGCGAAATGAAGTGGCATTGGGATCAATATCCCACTATATCTCACTCTGGCGTAATGGCGCAGAGGGAAGCTGGAGGCCAAGGGAGTCCGGTCCCTCCACCCCACCACGGGCCTATAAATCTGCCTGACCTGCAGCCCGCTTATTAAAGTGCATACACAATCGGCAGCAGCCATCCAAAAATACAAGCTTACTCACTGACCTGGAGTCAGGGGAATGGTTGCCTTTACCTTGTCTAAGGGCAGGGGTTAAAGGCTGATTGAGGCTATAGCATCATCACACCATATACTGTACAGGGAAGCAGGGAAGTGTTGGCTTTAGCTCAGCATTAATAACACTCATATAATTCAGAATGAAGTCCGAATGTCAGCCCTGCAGGGAACACTGTAGATGAATGTGTTTCTGTCGCTAACCCAGTATGTTGCGTGTATTTCTATTTTCTTATATTCGTTAGTGAATTCATATTTGTCTGTTTGTCTTTTATTCATAGCATCTTGAGGCACAACTTTTCTCTCTGCCAGTGTGAAGCTCACAATTAGGCTCTCTAAGCCGTGGCTTATTCACCAAAATTAAACTATAGTCTGTTCGCTGAGGAATCCGCAGCGCTGTCAGAAAGGATTTCATAATAAATGAAAGGAGAAAGGAAATTATTTTCAAGGTTGAGATTTCTTCGACGAGACTTTGAGTTTGACTTTTATGACCACACGGCCACAGCTAGTGGGGTTCGGTAGAGTCCGGTTGGTTTATTGGCTCGGTATGTGTTATGTTGGTGTGGCAGTGTGTCATTCTCACACAAATACACACAATAAGAGGAACAGAATACATAAGAATGAGAAAAGCAACGACACACATTACACTTGTTCATAGTAGCAAAGAGGGACAGGCTGTTTTTGAAGCATTTTGCATAAAAGTGGGCAGTAAACACTATATTGGCCGAGAGTCAATCACGGATTGAGATGCAGTGACTTTAATGATTGAAGAAGATTTTGGATGAAATGCGCTGACGTCTGTTTGTGTCTTTTCTTCAGTCTTAGCTGCTCTACACGCGGTTTTCAACGATACAATAGATGAATAAAAGAGGAGTCGTTTGGGATTCACAAATATAAATACAATGCTTTTATTTCTACATAATACGTCTGTGCGACGTCCTTTTCTTATCCTCAGGTTATAATCTAACTTCATAACAAGCAGCACAGAACCTGCAGACAGAAATGAGTACAAAATAACAACATGATGATAATGGCTGTCTGTGATTTGCCAGATTATTCAGGTTTTCCATTCATACATAAGATCTTGTTGCAAGCTTAGTACAGCCTCGGGGCAGATATTATTGGTCAGTAAGAAGGATGTTGGCAAAAGGTTATGAATTGTAATTCTAATAAAACAACGTGAACAGCGAGCCCGTGGTTTACTTTTGTTTTCTCAGAGACAATAGTTTGAAGGATATACAATGATGCATTTCTTTTATGTTTTGTAGGACTGTGAGGGAAGCTTTCCTCTGCTTCACAGGTGGTAAGTGTTTTCTTGAAACTTTTTTTTCTCATTTTCGTTTCACCACATGCATGAGACTTCAGGGGAAGAAAAAAACTTTCTTTGAGGGAAGTTTGCACTTTATAGATGTAATCTCCAAACAAGCTCCTGAGAACTTGACTGGAAAAACGGATCCACTAAAGGGTTAGAGTTTAAATGAGGAGAGACGTGTGCAGAAGGTCTTACTGATATAACCATGACATGCACATATTCCATTATTTCTAAAACATACAGGTACCCTCATTTTGTCAGAGAAAGACTTCTTTTGGGTACATTTTTTGGAATTAATGTCCTCACTTAATAATTAACAGTTTCCTGTGCGTCTCCAATTATATTTTAACGCCTCCAATTAATTCTAGAGTTAATAATTAGGTAGAACGATAAATTGATGATGAATGAAAGTAAACCTAAGTATGGTTTCTCTCTTAAATTGAGTTGTTTTCTCAAATGTGTGTAAAACCTTATAAAAAGCTTATCATCCCATAAAATGGTTTAATTTATTAGAATTAACCCTGAAATCTGAAAAGGCTGACGAGCTGCACTTTAAATAGATTAATAAACAAATACATGCTTGTCATTCGTCCCATGGTGGCATAGGTAAAAAATATAATCAATATTCTTGACCAAAAATGAAATAAACATGCCAAACGCAACATTTTCATTTATATAGGAAAATATTAATTGGTATATTAATCCTTTCTGTTTCTCTTTTTAGAATCATTAGAGAATCTCAGTATATAAAAACTAGGTGAAATAAGTCAGTTGCATAGCAGTCCAAAGACATCATTTATGCTATATAGCTTTTTATTATATGTACTTAATACTAATCTAATTGTAATGTTATAAGATAATAAGAAAAACATCATAATAAACAAGCAGTTTCCCGTCACAGGTTATCTCATGTGGATTAATGGTTCATTAAATTGTTGTATTTTACTGAAGATTTAAGTTTATTGACATTTTAGATACATGCATTTTAAATCTTATGTCAGAGCTGGACTCAATTTATGGCAAGCTGATAATTATATAGATACAAGTCGTTATTGTTAGATTATTTTATGGTGGCTTAATATAACTGACAATGCAAGCAATCCTTTCTAATTAGCTGTCTGTTCTCAGCAGATGTCGTAATCAACACCAATGTTTTACTGTTTATTGTGTTTAGTTTAATAATCTACTCCAGTGTAATTTTATAGCTGTACATGATCATTTGTTTGATTGCACACACACACACACACACACACACACACACACACACACACACACACACACACACACACAGGCACAATGATTCTTTATGGAGATGTACATGCAGATGGATCTGAATAACCATTACAGAGTCATTTAATCAGCGTTGTTTCTGTGTGCTGTTCTTTGGTGAACTTGAGCCTTCTCTCTCACACACACACACACACACACACACACACACACACACACACACACACACACACACACACACACACACACACACACACACACACACACACACACACACACCTCCCCTTCAACCTGTCTCTGCCCTGACCTTGAACCTAGAAGGGTGAGCAGCTACGAGGACAAAGGTGAAGGCTGGTCTGGTTTTGGAGATTTTAGCAGAGGCTTGTTTTCAAATAGAAAGAATAAGGTTGGGATGGGCCGGACCAGAATGAAGAACTATCTGATGTGTGGAAATCACATGTAAATGTGTACCGCTCACTGACCTTTGCCCTCTGTGTGTCGGGATCTGTGACCAGTGGCTGACCCGTAATCCTCTCCTAAATGGTTTGACAATAGAGAGACGTATTGATCTGGTCAGTCTTCTGGCAAAAGGGTCAAGGGCCTGACGCCCGGCCCAAGTCTGCTGGTGTCTGCAGGCTCCCTGCTGTCTCCCACCACCTGTAGTCCTATGCTAGGCTACGTGTGAACTCGGGCTCCGTACGTCTGGTCCCACGTCACTTCGCTACGATAATGAGGATTACAATGAGGCTATGTATTAAAAAAAAAGAGAAAAAATAACACATTAGAGGTTTTATGACGGGCTCAGGAAATAGCTTCTTTTTCTCTATAAGACAGCACAAATTGCTTAAAGAAACGCTTATGCCTGAGAGCTTTGGTAACCTACACCATCTAACCCCCCCTCACCACCACCACCACCACCAAAAAATAACACATGTCTGCAAGCTCCCTCTCAGAGCCCCCAGCTTTCCCCACTGCGCCTGGGCGGCTGCTCTCTTTGAGCTCACCCAGAGAGGGCTGGCCAGCTCCCACATCTGGCCAGACAGAAGAACAGAGAAACACTAGGAAATTCTGCTGCCAACCACTAGTTCTCCCTACATAAACCTTCCTCTCCTCTCCCTCTCTCGGATTCTTTCGGAGTGACCGGTGATAGAGCAACATCTGGAAGGAGCAGCAGTTTTCTTTCCTTGTGTTTTTTTGAGGAGATCTAGGCCCCCGATAATCCGTCTCTCTACTCATTAAAGGAGCTGAATAAACACAGGCCTCTTCCAGTTGTTCCTATGAATTTCCTCACCAGGCGTCAGGAGACCCGAGCAGGGGCTACTGGATCAAAGCTGCCGGCGGCCCCATGTGTGCCGAGAGTGAGAGTGCGTTCCGGGGTTGGGCCCATTACCTTTCTCCCTGGGAGCCTCGGAGGCCCCTAGATCACTGGCTGTCAGTTCTTTGGCCCAAGCTCAGCAGAGGAAGAGGAGGAGGAAAAGGGGAACGATAGGAAGGGAAAAGAAAAGCAAAGTTGACCAGATGAGATCCACAGTTTGTATTAGAGAAGATGTGAAGACTGAACATGAGAGGACGAGGAGGAAAGTGGCTGGGAAGCGTTTTGCTGTTACATGAAAGAGAGCTGTGATGTTTTTGAGGTACATAATGTATTTTACCTTTTTTTTTTTTTTTTTTAGGGGAACAGATCTTTGTTAAAACACAAGAGACCAATCATAACTATTCATGTTGGGACTATTATAGTTAATTAATTGTAATGCAGAAAATGTAGCGTAACCAAACCCTATTTGCAGGTAAAAGCCTCCTTTCAGGGAACAGAGCGAGTGCATTGTACTTGTTTCTGTGTGTGCCACTCTAATGCACTGACCCTGGTGTGACATTAATTTTCTAATTCCCTGCACTTCCTGGCAATCAACTTAGAGGGGCAGTGGTTCGCTGGAAAAAGTTTGCAGTGGAGGCAATTAAAGGCAGAAATCCAAGCAGTAGCAGCAACAACAACAGCGGGAGCAAAATCAACGGAGGCAGAAGAGGATGATGCCTTGCGCCGTAATTGTTACTCGCCTACTTAAAAAGATGATAAAATTTATCATATTACGTCCCTGGCGCACTAAAGGAAGAAATTACCTATATTAAATGGTCAGTGTAATTAACTTACCTGGCTACCAGCTTCATGCAGGGTGCAGATGTGGATGGAAATGGCCACGGTGTTTGTGTATGTGGAGCACTGTGTGTGCGTGTGTGTGTGTGTGTGTGTGTGTGTGTGTGTGTGTGTGTGTACAAATGGCCCTGTGGTCGTCATCAGGCTCCCATCAGCCCCTCCATTAGTTACTGAGCTGAGGGTCCGTGCTGGAGCCTACCTGCCCTGAATACAGATGAGGGGAGGAGAGTATGGGTAGCAAGCATAATGAAGATAAACACACATGCATGTGCACAGTCCAAAAAGAAAAAAAAAAGATTAACATATTATCTACTTTGACACACAGTGACATATTTTGACACACATTCGTAATCCAAGTAATTGCATGCACACCTAAAAGAATGAGATGTTGCATCATATGCATGAAATAATAGTCAAACCATAAAAATAATAATAAACAAAAACCTCTGTGCGATTCCTGCTGATCACCGGACGCTGCCTGTGGAGAGCACTTCATCTGGTGCAGGCAGATCATAGCTTACACATTCTGAAATAATGTCACACACGGCAGAGTACACACTCTGGCAGCCCAGCACAAAGGCAAATACGGTCGCATGCTTCTCTCCTCCTTCAGGAGTCGCAGACTCCAATGCCCATGACAGGAAATCTGCAGGCAGTTATTACACCGAGCCGAGCAAACACGCCGCCGCCGCCGCCGCCACGCTCGCTGATAGTGTTTTCACATGCGCCTCTCTTGGAGGTATCGAGGCACGCTTGTGTATGGATGTGCAGACTCACAAACACAGCTAAAAAAAATGCAGCCATAAAAATCACGTGGCAATATAGCTGCGTGTAATTTAGACTTCAGTCAGGAAGAAATTGTCATTTTCATAAGAATGAATTTTGGTTTTACATGAAGGATGAATTCTTTCTCTAAATCCAAGTGAGATTAAATATGAAAGCATTTTTTTCCTCACCTGTGTAGGTATAGGGCAGAGGGAGAATGCGAGGCTGTAGAAACCTCATCAGTACCGATGCTAATGCTTGAAAAGGCCGACTAAAGAAGCGCGTGTCCAGGTTGGGATGGAGGCTGGAGACCAGGGCACTGCCTTGGAGTTCAGGCAGGAGCTGTAGGGCATGAGAGCTGGGGGGTGGGGGTGGGTGGGGTGATGGCTTCTGTCTGTCCCTCCGGCAGCGCAATGGGACCCTTGGGAGACCTGGGTCAGGAGGCCTCCCTCCAGCCCCCCCCCCCCCCCCCCCCACATTACTGTGCCATTTAAAGCCACCCAGCATCTATTTCCTCCAATAAAAACTAATAACCTTTTCTGTCGGAAATCATGGCAGCTCTTGACTGCTGGAGCAGAGGCCTGGCTGGATGGCCTGTAATTGCGGTCCAGAAGTCCCCCTTAAGTTTATTTTTTGCAGTGTTTTGGATTTGATTTTTCCCCCAGTGCTCCTGGTCCTCGGCGCTTTGCGGCTGATTGCCTGCGCGGCTCGCCCCACACTCAGTAATCAGACAGGAGCTGGAGAGGGGGCAAAACAGCAACTCAAGGGCCTTTTTATAATTGGGAGGGATTTGGAGGGCAGTTGGACTTTACATTTGGTGTCAGAATAGGTTGTGATGGTGACTGTGCTGGCTGAATAACAGAGGTGGCAAAGCCCCATCGCAGTCAAGTTCATTGTGAGGCAACTATGAATAACCTGTCTGCTCTGTTGCTGTCCACTTGCCGTTTCCTCGAAGTCTTTACAGGTATTTTTGAATGCAATTTCAGCATATTTATATATACTCGATGTGGTAATAAATCAAATATTTTACCATTTCAAGGAATAAGAAATTCACTCGTTTTGACTTGTATTATTATTTTAGAATCTCTGTTTATGTAGCAAATGATCATGAACGGCTTTAGATATAGCTCTTTATGTCATAGAATATATATAATATATATATATATATATATTCAATTATATAGTATATATACAATTTTTATATGTAATTGTAAAAGTTATTTCTGTGGACATTTTATGTAATTTTCACAACATGCACTAGAGGGTAAACACATGATATTGGCATCAAATCTTTTAAATGAACACATGGATTTGGTATGTTTTCAGCTTTTAATCGACCACTCGTGTGTTGAAGTCGTGACTCTGCTATGTTCCGGCTAAACTGTAGAATAATGTGGCTCTCAGCAATGTTAGCTAGCTGTGGGCTAACAGAACGACTGAGGTGAATTCAGATCCAGCTCTTTCAGGATGCCCTGGGGCTTAAAGCCCAGCGCGTCCAGGACTACAAAAGGTCCTGAGTGTAGCCCTGAGCAAACGCCGTCGTGAAAGGAATCGGAGCTGTATGCTTCTCCATCTGTCTCGGGATCATTTGTCTGCTTTATCCAAATGATCTGCTGATCATGGTTCACATCTACCCTGTTTCTACTCCAACAACATGCAGTGCTTGCTTGATATTCAATATGATGCATTTTATGGACATCTACAGTTTATACTGTCCCTTTATTCCTCCTTCTTTACTATACATCTCAGATCAAGGAAACAGGAAGTCACTGTCAACATGCCAGCCCTCCTCTGCAGATCAATCAACAACGGCACTAACAAACTCTTCGCTCAACACACATCATACATTTCCCTTTAATCATTTCAGAAATAATTTAAATGAAACATATCCCAGTGCAGAGAAGAGGTCAGTGAGCGTGGGGGTTTGGAAGGGGGGGGGGGGGGGGGGGGGTCACACTAGTGGAAACAAACTCTGGGGTTGAATAAATTGGCCAGTTTTTAATTGCATGAGGAAGAGAGTGTGTTTGGGGAGGCACTGCTGGATGCTAATTGAAGAGAGCCGTGAGCACCCTTATGGTCACAGTTTCTGCCTTTGTGTCCCTCCATGTACTGCACACACACACACACACACACACACACACACACACACTGCTCCTCCGGCCTCGCTGTCACTGCAGACACATATCTGTATTTTTAAAATTGTGGTGATCGTGTTTTGGGATTTTGGGATTCTGTTTGGAACGTTTTAACGTTTGATTTGTGCTTCTTTGTGTTTTCTTTGCCCTTTAACATCTCCGGACCAAATAAGTGTTTTTATGTCGGAGTAAACATTATTTTTGAGCATTAAAGGGACAGTTCACCTGAAAATCTAAATCCATGTTTTTCCTCTCCCCTGTAGTGCTATATTACATCCAGCTTGTTTTGGTGGAAGCTCTGCAACAAGGCCTTTCTTGAGTAACCATACGTTTTTCTGTAAAGAGACATTACTGTTGTGTTTTTCAAATATATTTAAGCCTTCAGTCCAATTATTTTTGAGAGAAGGCAGACATGTCTACAGCCGATATCTCGAGACAAAAAAATATTTAAAAAATACTTGTTAACTCACACCACGGCAATCTAGATTGATAGACAGCATTACGGGTAAGAGGACAACTAAGTATTTTAGATTTTGGGGTGAACTGTCCCTTTAAGATGGAACACAGTTATAGCTAAACTCTTGTTATGCATTGGTCACATGTATCAGGTGATCATTATAATTGTGTGTGTGTGTGTGTGTGTGTGTGTGTGTGTGTGTGTGTGTGTGTGTGTGTGTGTGTGTGTGTGTGTGTGTGTGTGTGTGTGTCCATAACATTTTGGTGACACAAGTCAAATTATAAAATGTCAGAGAAGGATGAAGAATAAAACACAAGGACTGTGAATTCAAAAATGTTTTACGCATGAACTCATTGTCATTTAATGGTGACCTATCAGATCAGATGTGTTGCTGGACGACTCGGCTTGGGTCCCATATCACCATGGCAATAATAACTGTGAGGCCTTCATGTCTACAAACCACACTATTGTGTGATAGGAGTCTGTAAGCAGTTAATTCAATGACTGTACTTATACTTATGTATTGCATATTAAATGATTAATGCAGGACTAGTAGTTTAGTTTAGACACTATAGTGTTTTCCTCACCAAAAAGTCATAGTTCCTGTGTTTTAGATGGTTTGACCTCCCTAGACTGGACAGCTAGTCTAGCACATGTTGGCTGTGGTCGGCTGCCCCACAAAATATTAATGAAGGTGTTGAGGAGATGAGGCCAAGAGAGAAACAAGTGTGGAGATTTCCCAAGCTTGTCCCTGGTTTGTCTAAATAGGCCTTGTAACATGACTTTGCTGCAATAACACAAATTAAATTCTTCACGGTGTACGGTGGAAATTACACTTACACACAAATAACAAGGCATCGGCAGCATCCACCTCACTTCTCACAGGTGCAGCGCTGTAATGAAGCCTTGCTTGATTTGAGCTGGTCATTTAGTGCTTGTGGTCACACGCTGTATTTCAGAGGCTTGGGCCTAGAGGTCTGTCATTTCACCAAAATTACAGGCTTATTTAATAACTGCCATTCTGCTACTCACCTGTAAAGCTGCTAGTAGTCCCGTGGAGCTGTATTCAGGAGCTGTTTTCCATAAGTACAAATGTCTAATGTAATTACAAGTTGCCCTCAATGTCTCTTTCTGAACACAACAGGTATAATGCTATAAATCAGTGTAAATGTGGAAAAAAATTGCGAATATGTTTTGATCACTCACATTCAAAGTTAAAGTACAAGAAGTACATGTATTCAAGGTACCTATGTTGATTTTGGCTTTTTACATACAGAAAGAAACTATTTAAAAATGTAGATTTTTTCATAAAGATGGAAACCACGTTTGGCTTTTATGTTTGCCTTTTAAACCATAACAAAACCTAGATTGGTGGTGAAACTATGACAGACGCTGCATGAGCTCACATTGCCTGATAAATGAATTTTTCTTGCCTTTTTCCCTGTGTTCTTTTCTATGTGTTCCTGTGTATTACTGCATGTTTGTGTGCACACTTCCTGAATTGCATTAAGAGGATGACGCACTTTCTTACTCTGTTTAAGCTCACTTTAATTGCCTCTGAATGGTGCGCTAGGGAAGCAGGGACTGACGGCACAATGTGGACATGCAATTAGCTATATTTCATAAGACGCTCCGGGGAGAAAAGAAAAAAAAGACAGGGCTCCAATTCATAAAGGAATTTCACACACAAGGCAACAAATGCTATTTTGTGTCACTGCTGTGGTGGCATCTTGATGGAATGACATTTCATTCATTAAAGAATCAGACATTCATGGAAGGCAAGACGGAGAGATCCAGTCAAAGAGAAAGAAGAGGGAGGACTGTGATGGAGGGGGGGGAGCGGTATCAGGAGACACCAAGATATAGGTGAGGCGAAAATAAAAAATGAGAAGGAGAGTAAGCGAGATAGGAGAAGGGGTGAGGAAAGAGTGATGGCTGTAGATCGAACTAGAGACACATGGAGATATGTGTGCCCCGGTGAATTTTCACTTTGGATAGAGTGCACAAGTGATGGCACGATGACAGAACGGCTCCGCAAACCGCCGCGCATGCGCTGCACTTTTACATATTCCATCCAATCTCACATTATATTGGATGAGAGGAAGGTGCCAAATGTTCTCAAAGCAACTTATTAAGTAGCATTATTTTTAAAAAGTCTATGTTTTACTGTCGATAAAGTAGGCTGCAACTTGTTTGGTGTCGTAGGGAACAAACCCTTTTCTATTCCAACATAAATGTTTCACAGGCCTTCACTGATCTTTATTAAAAGTCTGTAGTCCATCAAACCTCCATGCTTTATAAATATTCATCTCTTCATATGATATTTAGCTGTCTGATGCGGATTGACAATAATATTGTAAGTAGCTCTTAAAATGTGATATTCGTTTACGATCCTTTATCTCGATCGGGGCGGGCTGCACATGCATTTTTCATGTGTATAAATTTATAAGCGTATAAGGCATTAAGTGAATGACGTCATGCATTAGGTTAATGGCATTGTTGCCACATGTATCAGAAGCTTTTATACCAGACGCTGCAATAGGTAGCTCCAACCGACGCTCTATCTCCTCCAGCTGCCCCTCCTTTTTCTTCTCCCTCTCGCCGTACTCATTTTGCTTTTGCATTATGCCCCCCCCCTCCCCTTTTCATTTTTCTGTGCCCCCCCACCCCAGACCCAGACCCCCTTCCCCCATCTTGGACAATCTCTCTCTGTCTCTCGCTGTCTCTCCTGTTCTTCCTCTCTCTCTCTCATCCCAACTCCATTCTCCCTATCCCTCCCTCCACTCTTCTTCATTTAATAGTGGACCTCAGAGTGGTTGCCATGTCGACCAGCCGGCATATTACTATGGCAACCAGTCTGAGCGAGACGAGGCTGCTGATTAGGGAGAGATGTCTAGTGTAGCCTGGCCAGCGGAGGGTGGAGAGGAAAAGGGGGAAATGGTGTTGGGGTGCTAGAGGGGGGGTTTACTTTATAGGTCTGGACATTATGTGTGTGTGTGTTTTTATGTGTGTGTGTGTGTGTGTGTGTGTAGTATATGTGCATCTCAAAAATATAATTTGAAGAGGCTGGTCAGTTCTCTAATAAGAAGCCGAAGGACCTTTAACTTCAGAATTCAGATCACTCTGCTACCTGCAGCAATGCTGTCTAGATGCGTCTCATAGTCTTCTGCTTTCTTTAAAAAAAAACTGTATTAACCATCATGGCATATGTTGGATTTTCCTAGCTGGAGCACACCCATGGAAAAAAGTCTCCTAAATAGGTTAATGATGAAAAGGAGTGCTAGCATGTCCATGTGTATCATTCAGGACCCGCCTTAATGTGTCCCCAAAGACCTGCTATGTCTTGGTGGTGTTTAGGCAGACCTACGCCAGATTGGGAATGGTGCTCTCATTGTATTTGGGCAGCGTCATATCTAGTGTTATGACTTGTGAGGGACGGAGGAGGCAGAGCTTTTAAAAAGCTGCAGCCTCCTCCAAGAACACTAATGAACGCTGTAGAGGATGCCTCAGACCTCCCAGATCCATCAGAGAAACTAATTACAAGATCCAATTAAAGAGAGAGAGGGAGAAGAAGGGAAAGAAGAGAGAGACTATACATGGTGGTGGTGGTGGGGGGGGGTCCTCCCTTTACCATTGACCCAGCCACGCCGTCGGCTCATTCAAGACAGTAATTATCGCTTATTTATTATTCATCCGTGAGCTAAATAAGAGCGTGACATTTCAATAACAATCATAAGGGCAGAAAAAAAAGCAGCGCAAACTACAGACTTACTAATTGCAGTGCTCAGAGATTAAACGACTGGAAAAATGTTGTTATTTACTTATTCATAACATCTAGAGCCGTCATAAAAGCATAGCGATGCACTTCACTGAGATGAGTCTAAAGGGCTCTCTCCTCGTCTCCCTGGTGGACGTACTCCTCAACATACCAGGATGCCATGCTTCCCTTAACAAGTGTTTTGGGGGGTCTGGTCCTCCGATCAAGGCCTTAATGACTTTCTCTCACTGTTTTATTTCCACCATTAGAATGAGCTCTGCAAGCTGGTGTGTGGCAGATTTTTAAATCTTCCACTATACTCACAAAACGTGCTCAAAATCAAACGTATTTTTCAATATTGTTTTTTCCTCTGTTTCTCCAGCTTACATGGCGTTTGCTTCTCCTCTCACGCTGCTTTCCTTCCAAACACCCATCTCCCACCTCCTTCCCTAAGCTGAACTCTGAGGCACCTCATTAAGACTGCCAGCTCTTGGCCTCATTGGCTATGGCAGAGGTGAAGAATATCACATAATCATGAAGTGGAGATGGCATTACACTCATCACAAATTATAGATGAGTTTTACTGTGTGGCGGGAGGCCTGGCAGACTAGTGCTTAACTTAAGTGACTGTTACAGGGGTCTGCCCCCCTCCCCCCATGAAACAGTCCCCATCCCTCCAGCTGAAAGTAACATTTATTGAGACTGTCTGCACTAACACTGGACATTTGTGTATTATATCTGAATATGGCTGAATATCTCTCTTTATTTCTGGAAATGGCCCCTTCCATGAGAAGCCAGCGGTGGAGGAACACTTATTTGTTTCTATCCAAACCAGATATAATAAGTGTGGCACGTTCAGCTCATTAAACATGGATATCGGTCGTGATTATTGGTCAGAGGAAGCCCGTAAACAAAACCCACGGCAGGTGTAATTGATTGGTTGTCGCATACCTATATGTGTCTTTGAATGCATTGATCAAACGGAAAGGCCTTTGTTGTCTTCTGTCATTTAGCTGCCAGACACTAAGAATAACTGTTTTTGATCATGCCGTTCTTATGTTAGGCCTTGTGACTCTTCCATTATGGCACTAAGCTGATAAACAAAAAGTAGGGAAAAAATGAAGACAAACAGCCATCCGTGGTTTTCCTTTGATTTTGATTGATTGCTTCACATTCACATGTTCCTCCAAGCCACCCAGGAAGTCCACTACCTCCACCGCTAATGTGTAATAGTACAATGCAATATGAGCCTGTGTCCCGTTGCCATAGGGCAACAATACACTGTTCTCTCCCTTGCTTCTTTTTCCTCTTAATGCCTTTGTCCTTGAATCTCAAAGAGCCTTTTTAATACACCTCTATTATATGAATCAAGCAGCACCGACTGCAGACAGTGTAAATGAATAGTCAATATTTGGAGATATGGTAAAGGATGTTAAAAGACAAGCATATATGTGTAAATTGGTGTTTTTCTTTACCTAAAATATTTCACCTGATGAAAGCTGAGCATGTGTGTGATGTGCTGTTGTACATGTAATTGGACAGACACACCGACATGCAGAAACCTTGACCTTGCAGAATGAAAGCAGGGAATGGCAGCCTAGTGACTAATGGAGGGTGGGGCAGTCTGATCAGAGGGCTGTAAAGCTTCTTCTCTCCCTCTCCTTCTGATTTGCCTCCTCTTCCTCTTCCATTTCTAACCATGCAGACTCTTCATCTTTACCCTCGTGGGCCTGGTGACTACAGGAGGGGGGGGGTTATATCACTTATCAGCTGATGTGGGACGTGTCCTCAGACAGAAGCATTGATTGTATTGATTGATTAATTTGTGGTTTTCCCATATGGTTGCCTTCTAGTTTTTATCAGGGGGGGTGCTTATACACAGAGTTGTGGAATTTGGTTGAGGCTCTCTAAATGAGGGACATTGTTGTGACATTAATACACAAACAGAACCCCAGAAAGCCCAGCATCACATTTTCCTTCCATTATTAATAAGGAAAAAACACACAAAAACCCCGTAAAGACGTGAAACGCAGACACACAGCCGTACTTACAGGATCACGTGATCCGCGGACAAACGCATCGCCCTATTGCTCTCTCGCCACACTCGTACACACACACACACTGACCAGAGCACCCCCCCTCGGGGCCGGGGGCCGGTGCTTGAGCGATGTCTCCCCAGGGGGCTGATATTTTATAGTTTGTGTCCATCAGTGCTGTAGCCCGGGGCACCGGGGTTGACAGTAAGTGCTCTCAACACCGGTGACACTGATTCATCTGAGCTATGACACAGATGAGAGAGGAGGGGGGGGGAGGGGGCGGCTGAAAGAAGGATAAAACACCTAGACGCCAGGTTGTGCATTCGGTTTGTGTTGCTCCTTGTGTTCAGCGTTTAAATGAGTACACCTGCCTGTACGTCGTAATGCTCGCCTCTTTAGTGGCGTCGGTGCGTATCGGTTCACGGATCTTCACCACAGCACACATGGCTATGATAGCGGCCTAATGTGGGCTGGGCTAGACCGGAGAGATTGGCTTGAGGAAAGGACTCCAATCTAACATGGCATTTCAATTTCTCATTCCCCCTCATGGCTGTGCTGTGCACTGCTGCACCTCTTCTACATATATATAGGGAGGACGCCTCTGAACCCCAGCCTTCTGGATGCGCATACTAAGCAATCAATGTGTCACCTCTTCCTGACAATCCGATTTTTTTCATATGGGGGCCACGCTCATTTTTTCTTGTCAGCAGAAGGTAATTTGCTGTATTGTGATTCAGTCCTGAAACTTGGTGACGAGGTGTCTTATAAGTCGCTACCTCCCCCCCCCCCCCCCCCCCCCCTGCATCACCCGCAATATGGAAAAACCCAAGGAAAGCACCCCAACCCCCATCCCATCTACACCCAACTGCACCCCCACACCCTTGTCCCCTCTTTCCACACCAAGCCCAACATAGTTGTATTTGAGGCGGGCTGCTAAATTAGATAAGCGGGGCTTCGGCGCAGCGCCCCTGATTAATAAAAGATGCAGTGCTCCCGGGGGACGGCCCCTCTAAGGGCCGAGCACAACCTACCCACAGACAATGGAGTTTGCTGGCACACAATGAACAGGAAATGGCGAGAATGAACCAATCATGGAAATACAACATTTAAAGCAGAACTATCCTGGGAGCCTCCGTAACATTATGCATGCGTCATAACAGATAATAACTAATGTTGGAAGTGAAAAAAGAACACAAAATATTAATATATTAATTTATTTTGGCAGCATATCCTGCTATTGACATATGTTGGATAGAACTGCCGATTTCCTGCTGTTTTATAACATTTGCAAGTCCTTCGGCAGAACTACTACAAATTCATGGTCAGTTTTATTCTCGCCCCTAAAAGTGCATATTTAACGTTTTGGTTATTATTCATGCTTCCATTGTTAAGGCGGCAAAAACTACTGAAATATGAGAACCATAGAAACTGGCATCTGTCTGCCACTGTGTACTGATCATATTGCTTTGATTATTAGAATAAATAGTCAAAGACTTCCTGTGATTTCATGATTTCAGATTCTAAACTGAAAATAAGAGGAAATTGTTGTTTGTATATATATATAATATTTTTTAGGGTGATTTGTATAATACAACAGATGTCCAAAGAAAAGCAGTACAGCTTGTTTTAAATACCTTTGTTTCCCAAGTCTCGTTTCTAATGAAACGCAAAATGCAACAGTTTAAAGTGGATTAAAACTGAACAACCGCGCTCCAAGGTTATTCCTCTGGATTATGCAAATTAGATCAGATTTTTTTTTCTTGAACATTTGTATAAACTGCTGGTTATTTACTACTTTTAAGAGTAGCCAAGAGCCAGTTAGAAAAGTTTCTGTCGCCATTTCTCACTATTCAGATTCATTAGAACTGGTGCCTGTCTCAGAATCTACAGCAATGTCAGCCTGTATGTGCATTTTTATTATTTCAATAATATTGAATATTTCATGCTCATGTTTAACCGATAAGTAATGTAAAGAAAATGACTTAATGGCGATGGAATGGAATAATCTGAATTGTCTGACAGCTTGTTTTTGTGCTGGAATGAGTTTTTACTTTTTACTGGTCCCGTTCTCTGGTTGAGCTGCCATCAAAAACAGCTGCAATTAAACATAATATAGTTAATATTGTTATGAGAAAGATTCATTGTGAATCTCCCAGCTAATGTTTGTACATATAATAAAGGTTGTCATGTTATTTCAGTCCGATGCACATTTGCCCCCTAATGTCTTTATTACCAAAAGGATATTATCCTTCTCACTACTAATGTTTAGAAGACATCCAGTGATCCAGTTGCCTATGGAGACCGTATAATCATCTGGCGAATATTCTTGCTGTAAATAGTGCATTAAACCTGTTTATTTGACTACTTGCATACTAAAACCTTCACTGATACCTGGAACACAGACAGACAGGTTTACTGGGCAGATGCAGAACTACATCCAACAATCAACGTGAATGCGTAGCCTCATATATATATATATATAGCAATATATATATATATATATATATATATATATATATATTGCTATATTGCAGCAGACTCCTCTGCTGCGTGTTGGTGCTGCCTGATTGCCTCATGGATCATGAACACTAGCGCATTTATCTTTAAATAACCTCCACCCCCTGTCGCTACTGAACAATAGCGAGCCGCTTCTTAATTTTCTGCGAGATAATGGTAGTCATATTGAGATGAAAAAGGTCAAGGGTCGGATTGGGAGCTTTTGATTGGTCGGGAGCATCACGCTGCCACCTGGAGATAAAATGGAAAGTGATATTTCATTTATAGCACCACCCTACCAGACTGCGTGGCAATTTTCGGTGATGGTTCCATGAGGAGGCCCGGTTCTGCGATGATGAGAGTGCATCTACCAGTCAAACACTAAACACAAAAACGGCTACTCTGATGTCTTGCATCAGCAGTTTTGTGCTGCTTTTTTATGATCACAGGCAGGTGCTCCGTAGTTTTCTCTGTGCTGTTATTAATATGTGGTTTTTCCAATATTCTCCCACCCCCCACCAACCAGCAGAGATTGATGGGATACGTTTATGAATATGTATAAGATGTGCGTATGCAGTAGAACCTGCCTTTGACCTTCATCTGCTCTCGTGTGAGCTACTGCTGCAACACGCTAGTTTTTTTAGAATAATTTCTTATAGAAGTATACTGTAAGTTGTAACAATGCATGCACTGATTCTTCCTCAAGTCCTCAGGCCTCCATGTATATATATATATATATATGTATATAATATATCCATAAAGTGCAGTCGTTGAATCCATGCTTTGACTATAACGGTTAGAAAAATCCCAGGTATGTGAATGTGCGGAGGACCAAACTAGAGCCTCCAGGATGCAAAACATCTCATAACCAAAGCTGCTCCGAACCGCTGAAACAATTACAATCTGTAATCACACAATGCCCCTACACCTACAACACAGTTATGACATCACATTCACATCGTGTGTTTGATTATGTTAATCCCCACAAGCGTTATGAACCGATAACCGTTGAGAAGCACCAGCATTTGGCTGCTGTTTTTTGTTTGTTTTGTTTCACCCTTCTTGGCAGCTTCTGCAAAATCTCGTTGGCCTGGTTTCTACGTTGTGTGTGTGTTTTATTCCAGCCTTAGGGCCAAGTGCATCACTCATTATGCAGTGACCCAAACTGCATTTCCCAAACAGCAGTCCAGCCAGTGGGAATGGCCTGAGCTTGTTGAGGAAGCTGCCCTTTAAGGTCATTACAATGGTCATGTGATAGGCCAGCCAAGCCCCCTGGGCCATATGACAAACCGAGCTGCCAGACCGAGGTGTGTGTCAGGGGTGTTTTTCCACAAAGCATTCTATAAAAGTGTAACTGGGCTGTATTTGCCCTTTCCTCCTGCTATGCGTTCAGCCAACAGGCCCCTGAAGATCTCTTAAAAAGTGCTGATCCACGGAGCTGGACTGGTGCTCCTGTAATCCTTCTAGCTCTGCTTCACCCTCCCACCATCCCCATCCTCTGTATCTCCGGCTTCCTCTCCCACATTCCCTCACTGCCTCCCACTGATGCATTGCACCGATGTGAGCGACAAGGTGATGGGGATGACGCCGCTTGTTTGGGCCCCGAGCTAATTACCGCACATTAGAGCATGACTAAATAAATCTTAAGTGCTGCTAATTGCTTGGCAGTGAAAACAATAACTGTGGTGCTTGCCCAGAGGCTCTGGGGTAGTGAGGGGGCTGGGGCACTGGGGACCAGGGGCCCTGGCACTGGGCCAGCAGAAGACACCAGCACCATCAGTCAACTCTGCCTCCGTGTTAAAGTCACACACCACTTGGCACTGTCACTACATGCCCCATATGCCCCACACCCACCACATCCACCACCCGGGCCCCAAACAGGCTCCCTGCAGCCCTCCCCAGCGAAGAAGAAGAAGCCATACATGACAGGCACAGACAAGCCCAGTCCTGTCTGCCATCATACATCACTGCATTAATAAACATGAATTAGTAATGGCACAATTAGATGGGGGTGTTCTGACATTTACTAGTACAATAATGGTGTTCTCCTCTTTACAACCCCCTTTGGCTTGTACTGGAGCGCCATCAGATCTCAGACCTTTAGATGTGAGGGCTGGAAGGGGTAGAGATGTCCCCTTCACTATGTGTCTTGGTCACATTAATAATAATAAAAATAAAAAAAACGCTTACTATTATATCAAGATTATTTGTTTCTGTTTTCATGTTTATGTGAAAAGAAAATAGATTTTAGCCGAAATAAAAAATTGAGTATTGTAGTGGCTCTCTGTGTGTATATGTGTGTATTCATGTGTTTGTTCCTGTTTTAGGTTCTGTTCTGGATGAAGACGACGTTTGATCCTATGCCTGCGCTGCCCACCAGATCTCCTGTGGCCCAAAGGTATGTTGACCCAGCAGCCCTTCCACACTGACCAGGCCTGTCTCTCTGACAAAGCATTCCCCGGGGACCAGTGCCATGAACGGCACACAAATAATATTTATATTTCATATTTTATTTTGGATATGATTTCCTTAATCATGTAAGTTACACAAAGTGGTTCGGTTTAGCAGTTTGGTGCCCAGTGTTTATTATACACTGCAGATGCCATAACACAATATAAGTCATGCAAGGAATAATATTCCTTTCAATCAAAACTCATAAAACATATTCACTAGAAGACAGTATACTCATTTACAATGCAAACTGAACAAAGCTCCTTAAAATTCTTTTGTTTGAAATGTTTTTCAGTTTTAATAATGTCTTGTAACTTGAGGTTTAAGTTCCCCTAAAAACCCTGCCGGGGTGGATGGTGATGTGATCTCACCTTCTCGGCTGCCGGTCCTCCCTTTGCTTCTCATTTGCACTGTCACTCTTCTGCAGTGTTTTACTGCTTTCCCAGGGGACTCGTGAGCTTTTGTTAGCTTTTCTGTGAACACACACAGCCTAATGGGTTGATTAGTTCGGGTTGACTGGCCTGTTAATTGAATAGTAATTTAGATTTGATGTGTCTAATGAAGATCCTAATTTACGTTTTGGCACTCGACCAACGGTTTGTTTTTGAGAGTCGGAATCAAACAAAAAGGGATTAAAGGAAATAAGTAAGTGATTCGGTGTCTCAGTGCTGCTTTGATAGCACATGAATTAACTCTTTGTGTGAAGTGAGAACAATTAATAGTGTTTATCTCCCTGAAATGAAAGAGTTAGAGACAATAGCAAGGCACAATCTCTATCTGTCTCTATACCTTTGAATGTTCGGACCACAAATACTGACTGGAAAGATTCCATAAAAAGTTTGTTTTAATATCTTAAAACGAATGAGGCTTTGGCTGAGAAACCATATTTACCTCTGCACTGTGAGCAGGACTTCAGCTCAGTTCCTCTATGGCACCACTTGATTGAGGGCACAGAGCGGGTATTGCAGGTCGTGCACAATTTGAAACCCTCATCTGCGATCGCTTTGCAATCAAAGACATTAACGATATTTTATTGCCTCAATTTTTTACTCCACTGCAAACTCCATCCACACAGGAATATGTTTCTAAACCTGCCCTCTATTTGAGTCCCCTTGATGATCACATACTCTGGGCACATTTGTTAGCTTTAATTCACATCTGACCATGTGACTGGAAAAGAGCCTGAACTGATCAACTCAATGTGGCTTACCAGAAAAAATGAATTCTTGTTATTGCTGCACTGAACTAATAATTCTCATGCAAGCGAGCCGGTACTCTGATGTTTATCTTCCTCTCGTCTCTTAAGTACAGTTGAGTGTCCCTGGTTACCATTACTTCTACTGGACCTGGGCTACATTTGTCCCAAGAGCTTAGCTCAAGAGAAGTACGAGTGCATAACTCAGACTAGAATGTATGAGGATGTTAAGAGCATACACGATACATTCTCAATGTGTGTGTGTGTGTGTGTGTGTGTGTGTGTGTGTGTGTGTGTGTGTGTGTGTGTGTGTGTGTGTGTGTGTGTGTGTGTGTGTGTGTGTGTGTGGACGGCAGTGAGAGAAACATAAAGACAATCAATCAATAGAGTGACAAAATCTTTGGAAACATTTTGATTTCTTGTTGTTTTTCCTTGAAAATGGCAGTAGAGTTCCAAAACCACGGCTTAACTGTAGTGTGTTTGTGACCGTATTGCATCATTTCCTGTCATTAAATCCTTGTATCGTAACCATCACAACAGTATACTGTTAAACATACACAGTGCATTCTTACTGTGTTAGTTTGCAATGCAGTGGAACTGGGACACAACCATGGATATCGAATAGTTTTACAGTTTATTTAACCAAACTGTATGGAGGTGCTTCCTGTCATGATTTTAACTGTTCACACAGAGGTGAACCTGTAGATTGTAGGCCGTTTCCTCTCAGTGTGAGTTTATGAGTCACGTCTTCCTTCAAATCCAACATTATGCAAAAGGTAGTCACATTGAAAATCAATCAATGGAAATGTGCTTTCCCTTTAGCATTGGGAGGATGATCCCAGAAGTCTTCTGACTCCACCTCCGGTGCAGCTCGGGGCCTTGAATCCAACCGTCGCTGCTGTTGTGGTCCACTCGTCCGTACAGGAAAATTCCAACAAAATTCAAAATAAAAGAAAAGTGAAATCCAATCCAAAGAATTGCCAAAAACCATCCCAAAGCTAGTTTTATCCATACCAGTTCAAAACACCAATAATCAGTTTTTTTTTGCCATATTTTACAGTATCGTTTAGCTTGAAGTCAAGTGTTGGATTAAACATCCACCTTCGCCTTGATCCAAAATGTTCCTGGTACTCCATGTTTACAGGATGCACTTGATTTTCCAGGATTGTCCCGTCATTAGCTCAGTACGTGGCGGGCCTTCTCTGTCCCATGATGTCACCATGGCAAACTGCAGATCTTTCATACTCCGGATTCTTCTGCTCATGGGGAGGTTGTTTTTTTCTAGACAAAACAATCAAAATATTATGAGTAATCAATCAATATCAAATCAGCTGGATTATTGTGCTTTTTTTTCTGAATCCTCCACCATCCGCCCCCACCTCCTCCTCCCTCCACCTTCACTTTGAACCTCATGCAATCATGCACTCATGCAACAATGTCTCTGCTACATAGCAGGCCAAACTAGTGCAGGCATTAGCATCCCCAGGTGAGGAAATCACCCCCGTTCTTTTACACGTACACATTTCTTCACACCATTCCTCCATCTGTCACTTACCCGCATACTTAAAGCAGTAGTCATTAGTCGCCCTCACACTCCCCCGCTTAATGAGAAAGCAATTACCATCGCTTTCTCCCCAATCCCAGTGGCCTGGCGGCGTTGTCCGAACCCTGCCTTCCCACCTGCCTTCAGCTCGGCGTCTGCTTCTCTCTCAGATTCGCTTGTACCTCTTCTCCCTTTCACTGTGGCTGCAGACTCTCTCTCTTTCTCCATCCTCTCTGCAGCCTCTCTCTTTCGCTCCTCCCATCTCTGAGCTCTAGGCTGCTCGGGGTTTTAGACGGATCACTCTCACAATGGTTGATCAATACAGGTATTGATCCACTGGCAAAATGTTTATAAAATAATTCTGGGCAGCTGCAGTGCAGTGGAGGAGGGGAGGGCGGGACGACGAGAGGGCCAGCGAGCCGCGCCATTCGCCTGCGAGGGAGCCAGCGCGATCCAGATTGGCTGCCTGTCTGCCCGCCTTGCCAGGAAGAGGGCTGGCATCGCCTGCGTTCCTTTGTCATCGTTGCTCGGTATCCCACAGCCCTCCCTGGCTTACGCCGGCAAACTTTCCAGACCACCAAAGCAGAGCGCAGCAGTTTAACCTCTGGCTGCTCCATGTTGACTGCCTGCCAAGCAGTGTCACCCGCCCTCGCTCCTTTCACATTAGCCAAGAAATTAATTTGCATAAATTAACAACCTGCAGGGAATCCCAGCCTAGCGATCTGCTGTCATTTCATTCCCCCTTCCTGCCCTATCTCAGCAGGAAAACAGTCTTTCTCCTCACCGCTGCCCCACTGTGGGAAATGTGTCACCTCGGAAACTTAGCCTGACACACAAACACACCACGGGTCCCAGCGTGAGCAGATATAGGGGAGCTCATAGGCTGGCAGCGTGCAGAGGAACGCCCATCCACAGCTTTTCCCTGTCGTCAGTCAGGCCACAACGGGGAGCAGTCTCGGGACAAGCCTCCCCCCTGGCTCTCATCCTCACCACCCTCTTGAGGTTCACACTTTGAAGCTTACTGTACACGAAATGCCTTCAGTCTTTGTTACTGCATTGTGGGGCTCATTAGCAACATTAGCAGCAGCACAGCAGCCACAGCAGGCACGCTGTTGCTCTGCTCTGGGAACGCCACTGACAGACCGGCTAACTCAAACACTGGAGACGTGAGCGCCGTGCAGCTAGATAGCAGATTCAAGCGACATGGTTTATCAAAGGCTGGGTAATCCAGGGAGGGGCGCTGGCTCATGTCTTGTTGAGTGATGATGTATGAAATGTTTCTTTACACAGAGAAGATAATTGCAGCGTGGAGCTTAAGTGTGGTGTAACTTTTTCCAGAATCACAACTCTCGTTGAACCAGACTCACATCTGTCAGCCATAAGGCCCGGCAGCCTCTGTGACCCCGAGTCAACCTCACCCCTCTGCGGTGTGCGGCTTTGTCGGCGCCCCCCCCCCCTCCCGTTCTGGCACCTATCATAGACCCAGATGCCCAGACACGGGTCCAAACCACAATGTCTGGGCCTGCCCCGGCCCATCTTCTATTAAAGAACAGTGTCCGGCTAATTATGGGAGATGATCCATATGACAATAGCTGTCTTAAGCATTCTTTTAATTAGCTGCAGCAGTTGTTTCCCCTCGGTGCGTCGCGGAAGGGACCGCCTGAGTTTTCTTAGGCCTCAACCGGTTCAGTAAACCCTGCCACCCAGGGGAAATATATCTGGCATGCATGCGCACACACCCATGCACACACCCATGCACACACCCATGCACACACAGACAGACAAACATGTGTAGAAAGTGTCACTCACACATACGCTGGAGTGTGGTAATTACTCTAACACATTCAGCACCGGCCGCAGCCCATTCATTACCATAACATGTTGTAATGAAGTTTAATCCCTCATCATGTTGTCTGTGGCTGGGGAGTGGTGTGTAACTGTTATCCTCGGCTACTCCAGATGTCATCCCGGCTGTCTCTCTTTTAGTGCGCCACTGGAGACATGCAGGACCCCACCTTTAGCCATTTCCCTTATTTTTCATCTCGACTTTGTAAACCCACCTTTGTTTCTTCCTTCCCCTCTTTTCCTCCATTTTTCACCTTTTTGTTCCTCCGTCCACACACCCTCCCATCTCTGAGGGTGTGTTATTTATTTCATCTGAATGCAGGGGCTCTTTGGTGCATGCTTCTCACAGTAATCAATTTCAGCTCAGACAGCATAACCAAACAAAGCGGCGCACTCATTTCAGCACGGGTGTAGATGTAACTCATCTCCCTCGTTTCTCCTCTCCTGCTCCTTCATCGGAAGACATTTTATTCTCACTCTGACGCCGTTGTCAATCAACGCAGACATGCGGCGGCCACTAAATGACGCGTGGCGAGCATCCATCATTAGAGACTATGAGAGTTCCCATCTGTTAATGCACATGGCAGTTTTGTTGCATAGGATTTTTGTCCTTTTTGGTTTTCACTCTGTTTTATGGCTTTTGTGTGTGTGTGTGCAGCGTTTTTGTTTCTGCACCAGTGGATTTTTTTCATCGTCAGTTTCCGGATCCCCTTGTTCTTATTGGGCGACGACAGAGTGAGGACAACAAGCAGGCTTCTCCCACTGCAGCGTGAATGTGAACGCTGCCAGGTCTGCCGTATCCGTTTCTCTGCCAGCCATCCTCTTTGTACAGCCGCTGAGACCACCGGTTAATGTAGCCGCTGGATTGGCCTCTTTCCTTGCTCTGCTTTTATTGATTTCAGCCAGACACAGAGACAGACAGAAAGAAAGGGCCTTTTCAGGAAGAAGTTAAATGGACAAGTAGCAGGTGGAGGGTGGCTTTCACCACTTTATTGACGAGGTGGAAAAATGTCACTATTATGGAGGCCCTTGCAGCAGATAGTGAGCTGATTGGATGAGTGCCCCCGGGTCAGAGTGGAGCACGTTCCCCCTGCAGCCAAACGAGAGCAAATAAAAGGGCAGAAGAATCCGCTTGAACCGGAGGTGAGGTTTCTCTCTCCCAGCAACATTTCTTCTGGCCGTTTGAGGCAAAGTGCTTGGATTTTGGACCAAGTTCTGATCTTTGGTGGACTCCTTCCCTCTGATCTGTCTCCTCAAAGCATCGTGGGTCTGCAACATTTTATATCTATAGGGAGCTCGATGCGTATGTTGAACTGATGCTACGATGCTATGGTAAAGGATGGGAGATTGATGAGGAATACGGAGGCTGATGGTGGGGATCACACAAAGACAAGGCGCTGTAGATGCAGCCATTTCAAACATGCCAAGGCAATCATTTGACAAAATGGCTGACTGGCGGCATAGCTAATGTTTTATGTGTGATTGAAAATGACACAAGGATACCGCGAAGCTTGGTGCACGAGAGGAGAGGACACCAGGCGTCACATTTTTGATTGGCCCTAATGTCAGAGGAGAAATGAAAAGGGAAATGCATTGTGGGGCATTTGCCAAACGAGACTGGGGGTGGATCTGATTTGTGAGACTAAGCATCTGACAAAGGTAGGGTTGAGTCCTCACAAATGGGGTTCAAATACAAGCCACTCTCAGGCCCTGCCTTCTGACGTCAATCAGTCTAATTAGCCCGGCATATCATCCGGCCGGCCCCTCCTCGCAGCACAAGGCAGACCTCTGGAAAGGTCAGTGTGCCACAGCAGAGACAGAGCACTGCTTAATCAGAGGTGAAATGGTTTCTTTTCCAAATTGATTCCAGTTCGGATGAGACAAGAGTGTCTTGTGTTGAGCCACTCAAAGACTTAAGGGAAAGGCGGCGGGCTTTTAAACTAGACATTTACAAATAAAAACTGCTCTGGTGACATCTGGACCGGGGCCATATGAAACATCTTTCTTTCCACCTCCTATCTTCATCTCGATTCTCAGTGTATCTCTGTCTCTCCTGCTCAGCGTGACACACAGTACACATTCACATATGGACGTACTCAAAGGAATGGAGAAAAAGTCCATGCGAACTCTGTGGGAAGCGTCATCCCTCTGCTCTGCCCTCTGAGTGTGAAGTCACTTTTATAATGTTGACACAAAACGGTACGAAATAAATATTTTGTCTTCTCTCTCACAAAGTAAACTAAGTACCATTATCACTGGACCCCTGAGGCGCTTTATCTTTTTACTCCCTCTTAAAAACTCTTTTTTTTACAACGGGCTTGTCATATCCATGTATACATAGAAAGAAACATCTAACCCCCCCCCCACACACACACACACACATCTGCACATTCACCAACTCCCTTATGCTGAATGCATAATATATGTAATGAAATAATGTTTCCAGTGGGGATGGTTGTGGCTGGGGGATGGAGATGTGTAGTGAATATCAATGTGGCTCCCCCAGACTCCCTGCTTCAATTGGTGTGATGGTGGGGGGTAAATGAGTATGTGGGAGTGGGAGAAGCTTTGCCCAAAGCTACAGTGAGGAGTCCACACAGATAGAGAGGGGGGGGGGGGGGGGGTTCACTCGGCCATCAGATTCATTCATTCCAGCTGATGGCGTGTCCTCCGTCGTCCAAGTCGGTGAGCGCCCAATGTCCACATCCTATACTTTTCATGCAAATATAATAAAAAAAACAAACAAAGCGTGATTCATTTGCGGTTTGTATGATTCAGAATATCCTCTACTTTTCACACCCTGGCCGGTCCCGCCGTATCACAGACGTTAGACACAAGTTTCACCTGCTCTGAACCGCGGCTTCTCCTGGAAGTCCCAGCCAACATCACCGGGGAGACAAATGGCGTTTCCCCCCCGCGCCTCACCTTGACTGACTCAAGTGAGCTCATCTGTTCCATCTTGTCAGAGTGGAGATGCTGCGTCTCTGTCGGCCGGGGCTTTGATGTTTTAAACATTACCATTAATAATGGTTTCAGCATCAGAATTAATTGCTCTGCTACTGTGTCCTGCTCTCTTCATCCCGAGCCGAAACAAATCAAGACTAACTACCTTTTGTCTTGAAAGTTTGAGGTCAGAACATTTGGGATGAGACCAAATTTGAGTGTGGCCTAGTGTGTGTGTGTGTGTGTGTGTGTGTGTGTGTGTGTGTATGTGTGAGTTTAGATGTAGTGTTTGAAATACTTGTGTTGTTCATCCATCATGTACGTTGGGGCTGTAGGGGTTTGGGGTACTTTTCCACGATGTCCATTTCAGTCAATGATGAAATCCGAGCAAAAGATGCAGCGTGATTTAGACTGCTTGAACTTTTGCCCACATAACTGGAATGCCATTCAGACCTGGCTACTCCCCCCCCACCCCAAAAGTTGAAATATTGGAGCTGTCACTGAGTTAGCTTTGGGATGTCGTTCATTGCAGGATGTGGTGACTCTTAAATTAGTTTGGATTAGACGCTAGAGAAGTATTTTTGTGACTTCCAGATGTTCTGTTATCTATAATTCCCAGCTGTGTTCTGAGAAGTTAAATGAGCTGGAAAGTTTCTGTCCACGTTCTGTTATACTCATCAAACTCAGGGAAATGTAATTAGTGCCTTTTTGAGATCACATCGCCTAGCAACTCACTCCTAAATAAACAATGAAAAATGGCCTTCCTTTTTCATTTAGCCACACCTCTTATCTGCCAAGCACCTCCTCCTGAGTGGCTTTGGCTCTACCCGGTCTCTGGGGCCCCGCAATGTGAAGACAGGGTGAGGAATGTGTGAAGCATCCAAGGAAACATGAACTGCTATTTTCCCACAAGTATGAAAAAACAGAGGCCATGGCTGTGGAATCTTTCTGACGCAATCAGCTAGTGGGATGGCTGCTGTACAGTTGGGATTTGGACAGGGGCTCAGGTCAGGGTGTTGTTAAAGCTGTAGTCTTAGGACTTAAAGATCTAAGCTGGACCAGGGCGGGTTAGGGATCTGCTGACGGGGGTGAAACCTGACGGGCAAATCTGGACGGAAAGACAGCAGGAGCTGCTGGATGGCCCCATTTGGGAGCACTCCATAGTTGGTGAGATATCATTTTGAACAGGATTCTGCGGGGCAGCCTATTAATTGTTTGTTGGCCAAAGCATCATTAAAAAGGCAGACAGCAGGGTGGCTTTTACAGAGATGTGAGAGGGAGCTGAAACAGGAGAGAGGATCACTGAGGAGGCCTCGAGAGGAGCTTCTCGGGACCCAGATGATTACCGCGCTACCGTTGCCTCTGTAATTCTTCTAACATTAAGACACACGGTTGAAAGGAATTCCCAAACACCAAAACAGAGCAAACATCAATGAGTCTCTCTTTCTTTTCCTGATCTAATTATCGCTGCCCCCATAATCGCTGTTATATTCATCATAGTGCTCAGTATTTATAGGGTCTGTTTTCATCATAGTAATAATGTCACTCTGGAATTCCCATGCAGAGAGAGAGAGAGAGAGAGAGAGAGAGAGAGAGAGAGAGAGAGAGAGAGAGAGGCATACATCGTAGAGTGTATAGAGGAAGCAGCTGGAGATAGGGAGGGCTGCTTCTTGGATCCGGATATCATTTGATGTTAAGAAGGCCACAACAACAGGACTGCTCAGCTACCTCCCTGCAAAACGCTCCCTTGTTTTGGTTGTCTGGACTTCCCTGAACCCCCCAACCCCCCCAACCCCAACACCATCCCACTGTGGAGTCTCCAGATGAACTGTTTAGGCCCTTCAGAGCTTGGGAAGCCTAATTCATAAATGATTTTTTTTTACTTTCTTTCTTTCTTTCTTTCTTTCTTTCTTTCTTTCTTTCTTTCTTTCTTTCCTTCCTTCTTCCCTTCCTTTCTTTCTTTCCTTCCCTTCTTCCCTTCCCTTCCTTCCTTCCTTCCTTTCTTTCTTTCTTTCTTTCTTTCTTTCTTTCTTTCTTCCTTCCTTCCTTTCTTTCTTTCTTCCTTCCTTTCTTCCCTTCCTTCCTTCCTTCCTCCCCCCTCCTTTCTTCCTTCCTTCCTTCCTTCCTTCCTTCCTTCCTTTCTTTCTTTCTTCCTTTCCTTTCTGTCTTTCTTTCTTTCCTTCCCTTCTTCCCTTCCCTTCCTTTCCTTCCTTTCTTCCTTCCTTTCTTTCCTTTCTGTCTTTCTTTCTTTCCTTCCCTTCTTCCCTTCCTTCCTTTCTTTCCTTTCTTTCTTCCTTTCTTCCTTTCTTCCTTTCCTTTCTGTCTTTCTTTCTTTCTTTCCTTCCCTTCTTCCCTTCCTCTCCTTTCTTTCTTTCTTTCTTTCTTTCTTTCTTTCTTTCTTTCTTTCTTTCTTTCTTTCTTTCTTTCTTTTCCTTCCTTCCTTCCTTTCTTCCCATCTTCATCCTATCACTCCACTCTCCATCTCTATCTGCCCCCCCTACTCCACTCCTATTCCAGAGGAGTGAATTGCCTCCTGTCCTCTGCCCCCACAGAGTTGCTCCCAGTATTTGGGTATATATTTAACACCCACATGTGAGGCCTGGTGAAAGTGCCTAGGGAATGGAAAGGAAAACAAGCATGCCCTCTCTCCCGGCCCTTTAGTTCTGGTCTGCTATAAATACCTCCGGGTGGCGCGCCAGTTCCAGCACCAGTGGCATGGGAACCTCTCTCCCTCCTCTGGGCCGTCGCTCGGCCACTGGAGTCCAGTCTGGGAAGGCTTCACCCAGCAGGTTGGATGCGTGGGTAGGTGTGTGCAATGTGGGCGGCGACAGTGCGGAGGGCTGTGTTTGGCGGTGGTGGTCTTCCTGTGTGTTTTCTCTGCTCCTCTAAGGAGCATCCCGGCGTCTTCTGCCTTTCTCCCTTCCTGTCATCTCCCTTTTCAAAAGGCTTCATGTATACTGCATTTATGCTGTTTTGCCTTATGAAGATTGTATGAATATGTGCTTTTCAAACTGTTAAAAAGAGATCCCCTTTTCTTCACTGCGGTGAAGCGTTTGTTATGTTACTCCCCCCAAAAATTGATTTAGACTTTTCAAAGGTTTGTTCTTCACAGTGCTGTCTCCCTGTGTCGATGCACGACAGGCTCAGCTCATATTTTCAGAGTTTGAGGTAATAGTTTTAAACTGACAGACTAAACATCGCTCTCCCCGGCTGTTCCACTTCTACAGAGTAAATAGTTTTACGTGCACACACTCACACACACACACACTCACACTCACACACACACACACTGGGTGACTGACTTAGTCTGATGATTATTTCTTTTTGGTTTGTGGGGGTTCAGGAGAATTTGCTGGGTTGTAAGTTAAAAGACGTGGGCGTAGGGCCTCTTTTGCCTTCTTTGCCTCTCCTCATTTGAAAATATTGGTTAGCCATTATAGTTTTGTACACTTACAGGCAGACGATATCCTGTTTCTCCATGTCTCAGCTCAAATTGTTAGTGTTTTAGTCCACTAATATATTGTATATGTTATAGACGTTGTCATGAGTAAATGTCACTCTTGATTTAAAAAAAAAAGAGATCATCAAAGCTTTTTGTTTGGTCATTTAACATACTGAGTGTACAGATTAAATGCATCTCCTTTTCAACTCACACCCCTGAGCATTCTCCCTATGTCTCTTTCTCTCTCCCTCTCTTAATACTCTCCTTTCCTCTCTCCCACCCCTACAAGGCTCACTTGTTATTTTTTCGTACAAGGTCCTGTAATTAAGTTTGACATAAGCACAGGGATTAAATATGCGGTTGAGGAGGGAGAGAAAGGAGCTCTGTTACACTCTCAAGGCCAGCTGTAAAATGGAACCAGATTGCGACACTTGGAGTTGGAAAGTTTGGGAAAGGTGCCGAGACTGGAGCTGTGTTCTACCAGCAACTGGATCTGAGTCTTTCTCCAGCTTGGGAGCAGCCAAAAGACTACCCCTAGTCTCCGGCCAAAAGAGCTAATATTAAAAATCCTTAGGCAGCAGACAAACACTCCATCCAGTGATCTTTTCTTTTTCAGCTTAAAGACTGCCATCTCCTCCAGCTACACATTAACCACTGTCTGTCCAACCAGACCACTGATCATTTTACCATTTCCAACATTTCTGCTGCCAAGATAATATTAGAAAGTAAAATAGTAGTAATGTATGAGAATAATGTCTCGTTTCCCTTAAAGCGAGTGTTGGTCATCAATTCAGGAACAGCTTTTTATTCTATTTATTGAAACTATCTTGACAGCAACCAGTAAATCAAATGCAATGACAAAAAAAGAAGTCAAAAAAGGTGCCTACCTCACGGGACTGTGAAGACCCAATGAGCCCAGATCAATTGACCTGGTCTCACAGAAATACATGAAATGACCACGACCTGTTAACAGGGCATTATGTGGTGGCATGTAATGTGTGAAAATGACATGCCAGCACCACAGAAACAATGCCAATGGAAAATCCATTAGGATCCTTTTCTGTGGTGGACACACAAATTGAACGCATCCACGTGAATATGCCACAGTCAGAGCAGAGAGGTATAAAGAGTGAGAGATTACTTATGGGCGACGGCGGGGGAGGACTTTCTACCACGAGTCATTGAGGTGTTTTGTCTGTGATGTTTTCCCTAAACCCTTAAATGTTAATCACATTTTAACTCATCACATGCCTCTACCATGTGATGCACTTTTAAGAGGTCTTGTCACATATTTCTGTGAGATTACTGTGTTTCATTGGGCCCGAAAGATTGGATGGGCTCCCGTCCTCCCTACCTACCTCCCTTCCTCCTCCCTACCTATCTACCTACCTTGATACCTACCTTGATACCTACCTTGATACCTATCTACCTACCTACCCACTTACCTCCCTATCTCCCTCCCTACCTACCTACCTACCTACCTACCTTGATGCCTACCTACCTACCTAACTACCTACCTACCTACCTACCTACCTACCTACCTACCTACCTACCTACCTACCTACCTACCTACCTCCCTACTTACCTCCCTATCTCCCTCCCTCCCTACCTACCTACCTTGATACCTACCTTTACCTACCAACCTACCTACCTACCTACCTACCTACCTACCTTGATACCTACCTACCTACCTACCTACCTACCTACCTTGATACCTACCTACCTACTTACCCTCCTATCTCCCTCCCTCCCTACCTACCTACCTACTTTGATACCTACCTACCTACTTACCCTCCTATCTCCCCCCTCCCTCCCTACCTTCCTACCTTGATACCTACCTATACCTACCAACCTACCTACCTACCTACCTTGATACCTACCTACCTACCTTGATACCTACCTACCTACTTACCCTCCTATCTCCCTCCCTACCTACCTACCTACCTACCTTGATACCTACCTACCTACCTACCTACCTACCTACCTACCTACCTACCTACCTTGATACCTACCTACCTACTTACCCTCCTATCTCCCTCCCTCCCTACCTACCTATCTACCTACCTACCTACCTTGATACCTACCTACCTACTTACCCTCCTATCTCCCTCCTTACCTACCTACCTACCTACCTACCTACCTTGATACCTACCTACCTACTTACCCTCCTATCTCCCTCCCTCCCTACCTACCTACCTACCTACCTACCTACCTACCTTGATACCTACCTACCTACTTACCCTCCTATCTCCCTCCCTCCCTACCTACCTACCTACCTACCTACCTTGAAACCTACCTACCTACTTACCCTCCTATCTCCCTCCCTACCTACCTACTTACCCTCCTATCTCCCTCCCTCCCTACCTACCTACCCGTGTACTCATTGCACAAGCAGCTAGCTTGACAGCTGTCAGTACAAATTATAGCCTTGTTCATTGTTTACGTTCGTTATTACGTTCCGTTCTCGCCTAACGCAAGAACGTTAACGGGTTAACGGGTGTATATGTGAGGGTGAATGGTTGTTTGTCTCTACATGTCGGCTAGAGCTGTGTTGAAAAAATCGATTTTCCGATTTTTAATCGATTCGCATATTAATGACCGATTATCGATTCGTACGTCCAAAGATCGAATTTTTTCCTTTTTTTTTTATTTATTTATTTATTTTTTCCTTTGTTTTTTTTCCTTTTAATGTGAGACAATACAATAAACCACCGAGTGATACAAAACATACTTGAGAACACAAGACATAAACAGACAGTCACATATGATCGATTTTTTTTTATTAAAATTATTTTCTACATTTCCCTCAGTGAACTTTTACCCCCGCCGCATCACTAAATTCACGCAGGCGCGCTCACTAAATTCACGCAGGCGAGTTGGTCTAAAAATAACTCGAAAACAATCATGGCGTCGGACAGTGATGGTGACGTTAGCCGAAACGGTTCAAATACATTTTTCATTTTTAATAACATTAACCCCCGGATCGAATCGAAATCGGATCGAATCGGAAATCAGATCAAAATCGGATCGAATCGGATGGAATCTGAGAAAATCGGAAAAAATCGATTCTGAAACTAAAAAATCGGAATCGAATCGATTCTTGAAATTTGAATCGTAACCCAGCTCTAATGTCGGCCCTGCGATGGACTGGTTACCTGTCCGGGGTGTACCATGCCCCCGCCCAATGACAGCTGGGATCGGCCCCAGCCCCCCCGCGACCCCGAATACAGGATAAGCGGCAGACGATGGATGGATGATAATTTTGGAGGATTGGCTTTGGAGGAAGGCCTGAAGGGACGAGCTGTCAGTGTTGCCGACTTGGCGACTGTCTTTCAAGATTAAGTGACTTTTGGAGTTAGTTCTTCTCGATAATTTTACTGGAAAAGTGTTGGCATCACTGGGCTTGATTTTTCAAAATCTATCTCTGGGATTTCTTCAGTGTTGCCGACCCCGGCTTCAACATAAGACAACTAATTTGTCTCCAAGTTTATGCTTAGTTATCAAACCCAGTGAACAATGCATTGGATTATAACCAGCTTGCAACTTCACAACAAAAGTAAAAAACATAACTTTTTTAATATGTTTGCAGAAAATTCATCTTTTAAGTGAAGACAAAAAAAGAGCAATTACACCCCTGACTTCTCTACTGATGGTAAGAGTGGAAAAGTGATTGTAACTCTAAACCGTAATGCGGCAGGAAAAACCATTTCACATGCTATCACTCAATCACTGACACCAAATATAGAAATATAGGCTAAGATCAGCCCCCAGTGCACCGAGCGTGTCGATAGGATTTTCTTCTGTTCTGAACTCTGAAAGGTCTCACATGGAACTTTGCATTCTTAAATAACTCTGGCAAAATGCTTTAATCTTAATGAGTCTGAACAGCAAATCTCTCATCTGCAGCAAAAAGGATTAGGAATGCAGAAAAAAAGGCTGCCGTTCCACTTTGATGAATTGTGTTTAGAAAATCCCTGGGCATGAAGTTCCCCCAATGAACAAAGCGTTAGGCGAGAACGGATGCTTTTAAACAACACAACTTATCTGAGAAAAACAGAACATGCATTTAAGTGAAAATACAAAAGCAGAGCTGATTCGACTCCTCTGCCAATGATAAAAGTGACTAACTCTTTTCCTCAATCCACTTAGCTACTTTGGGAATCAAACCTGGAGTAGCTTTGCACAAATTACGTGCATTGTGTTTTCAGTGCTTCATCAGTGGCGTGTTTATTTATTCCGTGTGATGCATTCTGCCATTGTTAAGCACAAATAAATGAATTCATAATTTTCGCCTCTTGGTAGAAGCACTTGAAGTGGGTGATGCAGTGATGAAGAAGGGAGTTGATGAGCAGAGACAGTTCAGTGCCAAGAGGTATTCCTTCGAAAACCACACAAACTCGGCTGCTTCCAGTGAGTTTTTCTCGTTGCTTAAAGGAGACCAACTTTTTTTTCTTTTTTTTTTACCAAGTGTGAAAATGTAGTTAGTTAAGTATGCTATTATGCAGAGGTGTTTATTTGTATTTGATTAATACATTATTGATAATATGTTAATGCAATCCAAATCAAAGCAGTTCAGTGTTTACTTGATTAATTATTACTCTGTGGTGTAATTTCCCCAAACAGTCTCTCTGAGTGGTAGGGGTTAGAGCACTAAGCCTCTGGCTAGTTCAGACTGCTCAAACTACAAAGAGCCCTACTGCACTGGGACCTGCTCTCGGTTCCCCCTTCCCAACCCCACACCCACCTCCCCGAATGCCCCCAGGCCTTTAGAAAACTACTCTGGCTGATGTTTTCGCCGTATTTATTTTACCTTTCTTTCCAAATCAGCGCTCCCCTTTGTTTCCCGTAATGGATGTAAGAAGGAGATATTGCTGATGCAGGCCAGACATACGATCCATATTAATGAGAAAACACCATCATGCCAGATATATGTCGTACTGAAATAAATGAGCTTATCACCAGGGTGTGATTTTTTTAAAACACACATACATAATTTTCTTTCTGCTCAGCACAAGTCGCTGTGTTGCGAAGGCATCACTGTCGCGTGTGTGTGTAGAGTAGTGATAAATATTACCATGCACTTGACCTATATTGATCCCCCAGTAGGATGTATACCCACTCCACCACATTGAGCCTAAACATCTGGTCGCCAGAGCGCTGCCTTGAATGACAGATAACATCTGGGAAGTCTGCTGCTATCACAGAAAACAATGTTCCTATCTCCCTCTCCCCACCCCTCTATCTCTCTTCACTCCTTCCCCCTTGTCCCTCTTTCCCCATGTCCTGCTCATAAGCACATCCCTCTCATTGATTTCCCATTAACCCCTTCCAGACTGTGAGGATCTGCCCACCCAGACACGCAGACACCAGTGGACTGATAACCAACGTAATGGCATCGCTATGGCTACCCGTTCTCTTCAGTCTGACCAGGTCTGCAGGCCGGTCCACCTCCAACTGTCTGCTGCACTCCTCCAATCTTTCTTTTCCCAGTACTTCCCTTACTTCCTTTCAATATCTCCCTTTTTTTTGGTTTCCTCCATTTGTCTTCCTCGTTTCTTGTCTTCATCTCCTGTCCTCTGCATCTTCCTCCTCCTCTCAGTTCCCTGTTAATGTTCACCCGGCATTCAGCCTCAGGTCACACATGTAGAGCCACCACCTGCAGCGCAGTACTCAATGTTCCCGTCTGCTTTCACAACACCACGATGAAACCTGTGTGTGTGTGTGTGTGTGTGTGTGTTGCGTGTCTGTGCGTGCAAATATCTCACTATATGAGCTTGCAGGTATGTGCTGATTCGTGTCATCGCGGACAGCCGTCTGCGATTCGTTCTAGAGCCTGAGACCAACTGTGCTCGGCACATTTTAGTTGCATCAAAACAGCGGTGCAACTTTAGCTTCAATTACTGTGAATACTAACTTTTGGAAAATACTTCCCGATGCTTTTAGAACGGAAGAGAAAATTAAACTTGCTTCTGTGTGTGGGGGTTGTATTGATGTGTGCATATGTTTAGATTTGTTTTCCTTTTCTTGTTGAACAGACTGTGTGTTAAAATATATACTTACATGAAAGGCTGCCATCCTATCTATTTCACTATGTATTTCCTCCCTCACTTTGGCAACTGCTTTGGCGGCAGAGATAAAGTAAATGTGTGTTTGTTAGGTTGCGTTTGTGAGCCACAACGGAGGCAAGTTAGAAAAAAGCCCTTCATTTAAGCATGGCGTGCCTCCATCAGTCCCAGTCTCTGATGTACAAAGAGCCCAGAGGAAGGAGCTTCACAGCTGTTTGTAAACTAGGAGAACAGGAAAGGTCAACAAAGTAATGCAGTGCGTTTTTTGTAACGCATTTTCATCTCTCTCTGTTCCATAGCGAGACAGCACGGCTGTGCCCTGCCTCAGTAGTAGTGGTGCATTTAAATTACTGTTCTTGCCTGGAGAATAATGGCGAAAGCATAACCCCATTGTATTCTTTGATAAACTCTGGAAAAGGCATGGTATAAGCTGAGGAAGAGGCGCGGTTTAAGGGCACAATTGCCTTGCAAATCTACCATGGCAAAGTTTTTCAGAGGGAGAGAGAGTGATGAGGGGAAGGGGAAATGTGAAATGGAGGGTTGAGGGAGAAAGACAAGAGAGAGGGAGATGGAAAATCCAGCATGTGGTGGATGTGGTGTAGAGTAGGGGGGTCTGTGTTGCAGGGACATGTGTTATCTCTGGGTGCAGAGGTCTTTGTTTGCAGGGCAGAGAGGTATAGATTCCCTCTCCATGTCAGCGCCTTTATTTAGGGCTCAGCACAGAGAGGACAATAGCAAACTAATCCACTCCTGAATCAGGATTAATATTCAAGCTGCAAATATTAATTCACAGCCAAAACCAGGAAATGCAGAATATGTCAAAAATGCTCAAACAAATAAAGAACAAAAACACTCGAGATCCTTGACCAAAAAATTCCATCCTGAGTCTTTTTCCCTGGGTCCATACAGTCTCCTCTCAGCATTCTGTTTGATTTCTGTATTAATCTTCATAATGATTTTCTATAGAAGAGCGAGAGCTGGGGGAAGCTGAAGAGCTGCATGTTGTTTTTGGCTATTCTCCCCACTAAGCTCTGGATTTAAGATCTGGATTTGAATATTTATGATAGAAAATAATAGAGGTTATAAAAATAAGTCCCTGCAGAGCTGGGCTGTAAGTTATAGGGGTAAGCAATGCCTCCCACATCAAAGACGGCGGGAGATGTTGGCCAGCAGTTTGATGCCTGTGAGAGGCTATAGCTTCTCAGCCCAGAACACATATGACCCAACCATGTCACTCCCGATCGGTCACACGCTCCCAAAAAGTAGCAGGATGTAAGTTATTTAGTTGAATTTAGTTTTGCTCAAAACAAAAGAAAACAAATCATCCGTCGGGGTGAGATCGTTTGACTCGTTTCAAATATAGTTTCATTTGTTTTGAGATCGAAACAAGTGACAGCATTTGTAACTGACGGGTGGATTACTCGTCTAGTTTCAACATAATGTCACTTGATCCCAGAGAATGTTCTAAGTGTGCTGGTTTGCATTTGAAACAAGTGACACTTTGCCTCCCATTTGACAGCTTTTTTTAATATTTTTCGTAGACGACTTAGATGTTGAGGCTTATGAGGGTGATATTTTGGAGAACTGTGGAAATGAAATGCTCCGTCTGCCGTTCTCCTCGCGGGTGTCTCACTCGTGGGGCAGATCGACTCGTCCCGACAACGTGAGGAGTTAAACACGGGCTTTCAGGGGCAGCAGCCTGACGGCGTTGTGTTGTGTTTGATGCACGCTGCTCCTTCACTACCAACACTGTACTAACACTCCTTTGCTGTCAGGTTTGTTTTAGAATAACACACCAAGTCATCTAAATTCAGGTGTTAAATATTTTAACCACATTTTCTTTTCACATTTTTGTAAAAAAAGTATTTTTGTCCCAAATGACCATGAAAAAGACGGGAGATGGAACAGAATTTTTACACTGGATTAGTGCTTTATTATTGTCCGTACAAGCGAGCACGCACATCCACAACACACACCCTTTCAGCACACACACACACACACACACACACACACACACACACACACACACACACACACACACACACACGCACTGTAATCCCACACTAGGGGGTAGAGGTCTGTTGTATACTGAAAAAAACCATTGTGATGTTCAAAAGGGCTTCACAGAGGCACTAACCATTGATAAGGTCTAATGTGATGAGGGACTGTAAACTTCATCTTTTATACATGGCAACATAATGTGAAAGGTCAGCTTATCTTAATCCTCAAATCTGCAGCATCCAGGCCCGTGGCCCCATTTCATGAAGTTAAAGAAATAATCTCAGAGTCCATTCTGAAGACGGCCCTTATTATCTTCTCCGCGAGGTCCAATCAGAAGATATCATTAGAGTGTGCCATGAATGCACTGTAAGGAATGATTATTTCTCTTTTCTAATCGGCCCCAATCATATCATAGAATCAGCTGGACTGTGAGCTCATGCTGAGAAGCTTTATTATGTCCAGTGATTAATCATCAAGCACCGCCTTATCCGTCTTAGACACACAGCACACCGCCGGCCTGGTTCACAGGGGGAGAATGGCGAACATCACCTTCATCAGCACGGTGCTTACCTGATTTTCCATACTCTTTAGTTCACCCTCACCGTTGGCCTCAGACGGGAGAAAATGCTGGAGTATGTCATCATCTGGATGATAGGAACATGGTTTCCAGAGCAGTTATTCAATCAGAGTCTGTGTAGAGGCTCATCAGCCAACGGTTAGAATTAAACACACCATTAAGTTTGCCCCCATTCATTGTTTTCACATGCATCTTTAAACCTACCTCACCATCCTGAGTTGGCTTCCTCTGGATTTCTTTTTGGTTTCTTACCCTTTTGATCGGCTTCTCTCTGCTCCCTTCCATGGCTGCCAACAGAAAGCCTTGTCGGCTTAAAAAGAAGTAAGAATGTGTCCTTAAACTCCAAATAAATTGAGGACAGATTAAACAGCGTGGAAGTCGCTACCGTCGTTTGTGAATTAATGCAGGTCAAAAAGGAGATTGTCTCAAGACCAAGTTGGGGCAATTTGTTGTTTAGGAGTCCTTTGTTCTCCACTGAAAGTGTGTCAAATGTAGACAGATTGTGAAATATTCATTCCTTGACTGCAGATCATATTAGAGTGTTATTGTTTGTTTCGTTTTGTATTCCGCCCCTAATTTGCCAGTGGTACAATTCCTCAGGAAGTCTAACAAACACGCATCAACTTTAACAAAGGTAGACCCCATCCTGTAGCCTTAATTAATACGAAATAGTAAACAGACGCATGCCTTTCTTTTACGGATAATCCATACTTTATGACTGCATGTTTGAAGTTTTGAGGGATTCTGAATCAGCACTGCTGAAGTGGTGCTCTTATAGGACATTGTTGTCTTCAATTATTTTCAGTTATATCCCCGTCTGTAAGAGGCAGGGGATCATTTATTATTTAAAAATGCAATCGTGGCTGTTTATCTGGGATTTTTTAAAACCGGGTTATCTTTTCGCATAGTTTTTTTTGATTAAAGGAACAAAGTGTAATAAAGTGCAGTTTCAAACAGATGCTTGTCTCTCCAGCATCGGAGCTCATCTGCCATTATTGTGATTTAATATGAGTGGTGCCAAGCAGCTGCCGAGAGACGAGTTCTAACGAGCATCAGGGATGCTTTAGTATGTACATAAAGGGTCTCTCGCAGACTCCCGCACACGCAAATACACATTTAGTTGCAGACTAACAATCACACATGTCTTTATCCATATGTGGAGAAAAGAAAACAACCCGTACCGTTTAAAGCAACGTGGGGGTTTTGAATTGAGACCCAGATGATTGGTATCTCGTCTAGCAGGTCCTCATTCAGTCCAATACAATACTGCAGATGTTCAACTCCTTTTGTTCATTACTCAATACGATTGTCATGCACCTATGAATAGAACCTTTTTCTAGGGTTGAGGGTCCAGTCCTACATGTTTTTTTAAAGCCCCACAACTCCTGTTCTGTCCCTCTCATGGTCACTGGTGTCCACTCACCCCCCCACCGCTCGTGTTACTTCCAATACTTAACTTTACACTGAAGCCGTTGCCCCTGAGACCGTCGCGTTGGGAGATTAGTCCAGCCTCAACTGAACTAGACAAACTGCAATCAATAGCTGATATAAGCAGTCCGCCAGGGTCAGGCGACCTTGCTGTACGGCACCCACGGCAACTCTAGTAAAGTCCTTATAAATTCTGGGTGACTGACCCCTGACGACCTGGGCAGATAAGGTCAGTCTGGCCACGGTGACCTGGAGCCAAGAGGCCAGTGTCCAGTCAGTCTGGCTGTACTATAATGAAGTGGTCAGTATTGCCTTTCTGTCACTCAGCAATTACCGGGAGAGATATGGAGCCATAGATAGGTGCTGAATGCACAAGGAGGCGATGGCCGCAGAATTACATTCACGTGGCCAAGGAGCTTTAAAGTGACATGTAAACTACTTTAATATGGACTGGTAATGACTGGGAGCAAGATGGATCGAAAGGAGTCTGACAACTTCAGTGGGACTGCAGTGCACGTGTGCATGCACGTGCAGCACTACTGTAAAGCTTAAGGTTAATGGCTGCTTTTAAAAAATCTGCAAGAAATAACATGCAGTATAAACACCGGTGTCCTTCATTGGATGCGGCGCTCTTTTACACCACGCTTGAAACTCCAATGATTTGATGACTCTGTTTTGTATTTCTATGAATTGACATTCTGTAAAAGGAAAACATAAATCATTACTAAAGGGTGGGGATGTTGGGGATGATCCTAGATAATCAGTCTATAGGGAGCCATCGATGAAGGTTTCCCCAACGTGTTAATGCCACTGTGTAAGTTGCAGAGTAAGAAGTGGCCGCGTCATCCTCCCATGTCCTGCTGTGCTCCCCGGCTCAGGTCAGGGGCGAAGAAATCCCCAAAGCCATCCAGCTGCTGCCATCAGAGACTCTCGGAATTCTTCTGTCTGCTAACTATTTAGTTGTCAGTGATTTGGTTAAGTGGAATTGACTTTTATCTGCGCTGTGCTGTGGGGCTGCCACTGGCAATTCAGAATCCCCCTTCCTCAGCTCCCGTCTTAGCCTGGTGTCACATCCAGCACATTGCTATTGGCAGCTGAGCCAGGCCTAATCAATAGCCCAGGTCAGGGATGGCCCGCGGCTCTGCTGTGGGTGGGCTATTGATCCGACACACACACTCCCACAGGTCGCCCTGACAAACCAGGAAGTCGTGGCCTCGGACAGAGGGAGCGGGGCAAATTAATTCCGCTGCTTTGTGTAACTGCTGACTAAACACCGTCATGAAAATTAGTTATTTATTGATTAGCAAGGGAGGTACGTTACACTCTTTATTTCAGATTCAAAGGAGCATTATTCCGATTTCTGAAAAACCTGAGCACACGATAAAATCATGATGTAAGACCGTCATCTGTCTGTCTGCCTGTCTGTCTGTCTGTCTGTGTTCTGTCTCTTCTTCTTCAGACCTGTGGCCAATGAGCAAGAGTCTAGTTATTTTTGTTGCAGTTTTAAATGTTGCTCCCCGAGCTCCTTATCAGCACCAAAATAAGAACTCTTGGGAACAATTAAACATGGGCTTTAACTCGAGTCTAACCACAGAGGTAAAAATAATCGCACAGTGTTTCCAAATGGAAGTGGCTTCAAAAGAGCTATTCCGTTATCAGAGACTGTGTGCCTCTCCTGCCTGTATTCCCTAACTAAATCTCTGTCGCACTGGAACTATTGGAACATATGACAAGCATATTTACCCAGCTTCACAAACCAGGCCCATGTGGAATTCAAAGTCTTTTTTTTACATGTTTTTTTTCCCTCCATTGCTGAAATTGACAGTTGAATAAATATGTATTGTCTATGAGACTTTGTTGTCGTATACAGGGATCCTCTGCAGAGCAGGCAGTTATGTATGCCATTACAGGAATACGTCTTGTTCTGGTTACGGGGAAATTAAGTTTCTCCGGAAATCTTTCTCATTTCTCATTTTAAAAGTCTTCGTTGGTATGAGAAGAGCAATTACTCAGACCAGTTCATTTGCCGTTAAATGTAATTGTGAAATCATAAGAGGCTTTCCTGCAGCAGTCGCATACAAATAATTATTCATTAATTTTGTTGGCTCTAAAAACAGCTGATTCATTTTGATGTTTTGATGGTATCATACTGCTCTGGTTTGCTTCTCCTGAAAGACATTCATTATGTGCTCATATTTCAGGGACGAGGTACAGAAATGCCGATCCTCTGCAATGGAACTATTTCTTTTCTGTTGTCATGTCCAGCTGTGTTCAAATGATGTTTCTGACTGTTTTTTCTTCCTTTCTTTCTGGTTCCAGGTGATGGCGTCATCCTGACTTGTTCTTCTTGTGACCTGGGAGTCCCTAAATCCCAAACCTTATAGCTTTGGAAAACCCTGGAAATACCTGGAATTCTAGGAGTATATCACCAAAACAGTAAGGTGCCCAGGCACCGGATCAATAGCTTTACATTCTCCTTTATCAGTTTTTTTCCGTATACAAAGAAAAAGACACAATCCTGAACGTTAGCAATAGCCGCTGGCCAGCCGCCATCGCTTGGACGGACCTGCTGTGACCGAGAGGGCGTGACCTTTCTGCCTGCTGACTTCAAACAGACACTTGAAAAGGAAACGCAGTCAGAGAGGCTTCCGCGTGGTGGCAACTCAGACCAAAAACCCCATCAGGTAAGGCTGTGAAGTCCCCCTTGCTCCTGCTGTCCGAGCCCTAAGCCCTTTAACTTGGCCAGGGCTTTGAAGCTAACTTGTCCCCAGCCTGTGTCCCGCACAGTTAGCCTTCAGAGTTTGTGTAAAGGAAAGGCTGACTGATAAATGCCCCGCTTTAATGCTCTGCTCACCTGTTGGCTCCGATCGGATTAGAGGCTCTGAATATGTGGAGGTTGTCTGGTTGACGCTCGTCCGGGGTTCTTCACCGGCCCCTTGCAGATTTGTGCAACGATCACACATACATGAGCTTGTATATGTGTGTATGTATATGTCAGACACTGAACAGTGTACGTACGGGAAACCTGCAGACCAACACATGGAAATGTATTGAAAAAGATTTAATATGAAACACATTTTATTCACAGCTTCACACAATTACATGTCTGTGGTGTTATATGCTGCGTCCTATTTCTGTAACACTTATCAGTGATGCTGTTGGTGATGAGGGGTGTGAACGTTCCAAGATGTTTTTTAGTTTACGAAGGGGACAAAAGGGATTTTCTAGCTGATAAAATGTGTGTGTGTGTGTGTTTGTGTGTGTGTGCATCTGTGTGTGTGTGTGTGTGTGTGTGTGTGTGTGTGTGTGTGTGTGTGTGTGTGTGTGTGTGTGTGTGTTTGTGTGTGTGTATAAGTATAGATAAACTATGTGTTTGAGGCTTGCATCAAAAATGTGCAAAGGTGGCACATTTCTGATGCGTGCGTTTTTTGGGCTTCATGGCACGTGGTGGTGAAACGAGTATTTCCATTCAGATCGACTTTGATTTCGCTCGGCGTCACTCTTCCAGTTTCATTAAGGTCTGGTATCCCGGTTGTTTTCTACAAGTCAGACAACACATTTTCAGTCAGTGATTAGGATTTGATTCCAGGTTATCTGGACTATATTCCATTTTCCTGCTTTTAATATTATCTTTTTAATCAAATAGTGCCTGATATAAATGAATTAAGATTATCTTTGTACCTGCGTGACAAAGCAACCCCCTCCCATCATGTTTAGCTCCTCGGCTATAAAGACCTAGGCCTAATTAAAAATGTAAAGTATTTATACAATAATATGAATATACCGCAATAAAAAAGGACAGTGAAAGCAGCAGGACGTACAGAATGAGACGAGTTATGTCGTTAAGGATCTAAAGAGCTTTGTTTGAAAAGTTCAAAGTCATTTTACAAAATTTGGGTCACTAAAACCCTGTACCCAGCAGCAGTCATTGTTCTGAAAATGAGAATGAAAGAAGAAACAAATAAATAAACAGACTCCTCTTTCTCATGCATCTTTAAAGGTTATTTTTAGTGTGTGGGGAAAAAATAAAACACTTGAAAGCCCAAGAACCAATATTTATCGTCGCTAAGCTAATTAAGGACGTGATCTGAAATGCATTTTCTCTAAAGTCTGACTTCGGACCCACAGGGGTCAGCCGCCTCACAATAAGACGAGGATAATGGAGCAGGAGTCGGGAGTGGAGAGGGCTCCAGCGGAGGAAAGCAGCTCCCCTCCCCGGCCTGTGAGCTGATGGAGCTGCACTCCTTGCCCAGGGCTCCGAAAAACTAGACCTTATTTTTCATGTGGGCTGCACACTGTTCTGCTGCAGTCGGGGTTGCTCCCTTTGTGTCAGCCCTCCCCCTTTAAAAGCAAAAGACATGCATGATTTCATACATGAAAGATATATGTAATTGGACAGCAGGGCCTATGCAATACATTTACAATTCTAAACAGAATACGTTAAAATGGCTGTCCTCTGTCTCGCCCCGTTTTCCTTCCTGGGGAAATGTATTTGCACAAAACATAAGATCAAAAAAACAGACAAAACACAGGTTATCGTTCTTGTTACATGCTTTATATGATACATGGATGTTCAGAATGCACTATTTTGTATGTGTATCTCACATTTCCCACGTTATCAGCGTGTGGCGGGCGTGTTGCAGCTCAGAGAAACACAGCGGGTTCACTGCGATATGCACAAATACCAAATGATTGTTTAGTTTACAATTAAGAGTGTAATCCCTATCTTTACTTGGAAGTATCTCCTCAGTGATGACAACATAGCTGAACAATACTACTACTAACATGTCATATAGAATCAGTTTTAATATATGCATACAAACCACGAAATGCAGTGCATCCATGAAAAATACAGAACAAGAATCTGCAGAATAAACATAGCAGATCTATAGATGTATTCATGCTGGTTTGCATTCTCAAATGAAACCAAAAGCTTCAAACGCCACAAACAAAGGAAGAATATAGAATTGCATTACATTTAAATTAAAAAAAAATTCATGGTGGGAAAACAATCTGCGTTCCCTTTGCTTTTCAGACTCGGAAACTATTTTTTTGTAACACACATTATGCAGAAATCTGTTTTGTGTTATTGGCAGGATTTGAGGAAGCCTCAATCAATAAAGATCTGCTTCTGTGGCCTAAAAAACTGGACACAGCGGGGGTGTTTGGAACAGTTCTGTTACGCCAGGGAAAAAACTTAAAAATAGATGATTTATTAATACAATCTGCAAATTTAATCCAAGTTCAAGGCGAGTGAGAGATCAGCTCGGTGATTGCAGAGAAATCCTCCACAAGTTTTTCCACGTTGATTTTTTGTTTTGTTTTTGTCTTTTTAAATGCAGCAACTCGTGGAAGTGGATTAGATTGAGCTGATAGTGTGCAAGGTTGCAGAGAGGCAGACAGACAGACAGACAGACAGACAGACAGACAGACAGACAGACAGACAGACAGACAGGCAGACAGACAGACAGACAGACAGACAGACAGACAGACAGACAGACAGACTAGCAGCTAAACAAAAGGTACAGTATGTGCTTGAATTAGGTGAAGGGTAGTATGTCTGCCACAGGAACGAGGTCAGCCAACTGTCGACGTTCAAAAGCACAAAGTGATGTTGGCAGGAAGACGGTTGGCGGTGTGGGCCCTGTGTGCAGGTAGCAGGGATACAGGTGTCACCCTTGGGTGTTTCCCTCCAGCCTAATAAGCCATGCCTCCGACTGCCAGCGCCATAGTGCTCCATCCAAGTCGAAGAGCTCCACGCCTGTTTGACTCCAGCATGGCACATAGTAACACGCGGGGGTGGCCGAGGGCCCTGCTATAGACGGACTGGTGCGGGGCTCCTGCAGGTTGCAGGTCCAAGCCCACCCGACCCGTAGTGTGCCTGTCATGCTAAAGTAAACACCTTCACTATTAACTCCCTTAACAAGCCGACACCTAAAAATGGAACAGCTCCACTAATCACTTGGTTTTATTGGCTCCAGGAACACTGAAGGCTATAAGGGGGTGGTTGGGGGGGTAGCGAGGGGGGCTCACCTCCACCGAGGTATTTAAAGTGCAGAGGCCAAACCAATTGATGGACAGGCATTGCTCTGTGACCCCTACCTCCCGGCTCACCACCCACAGCAAACATGGGTGGGATGGCCAAGTTTAAGAGAGCGGCTCGGGCGTTAAACATCCATAATTCTGCCTCTGTTGTCACTTTGGCTAAAAATGTCTTCCACACAAACCCAGGTGGCCTTTTAGGTCCTGGAGGCTACTTCACACACACACACACACACACACACACACACACACACACACACACACACACACACACACGCACCTCCTCTCTGGAGCAGCAGGGCGTTGTGTTGGATGAGTTGATGATTTCCACGCGTTGGAGAGGCTCCCACCCATGTCTGCCCCCCCCCTCCTCTGTACTTGTTTGAATCGCAGCCCGCTGTGCGCGCGCGTGCTTTAGCGCGTGAATGCGAGGAGAAATCCGTCGGTCGTGCTCCTCTTCTCCATCATTACCGTCATTACGCAGATTGCTCGTCATTCCTCGTTAATCGTCGTCATTGTTGTCCTCACGTTAACGTCATTGATTTGAATGGTAGAAGTCATTAGTGTGATACTCAGGTGGGTGTGTCCTGTGTATAAATGTATGAAAGCCCTCCTCTTCTACATTTCCTGGATTGAAGTATGATTTCGGCCCTTTATGAATGATCAGAAGACGTTTTGCGGTCTGCTTTGACCCGGGCCATGCAGATGATGCTGAGGCATCCGGAGGCTGTGCACGTGTGTGCGCGCGCGTGTATGACGCAGGATCGGGATTTGACCCCTGGCTATATCCTAGATGTGTATTTGCCCTCTGTGTCGCTTCCACCTGTCAGCTTTCATCTCGTCTTGTTGTTCTGGGCTCTTCTCCACATCAAGGAAGGCCGTTCTTTGGGAATGTGTTGTGTTCTGGTGGAAGGACCTGCCGGGAGCCCGGGTTAGGGTGCACGTGTGAACGGGGGTCCGCGCCCCCCTCCCCCGTTCCTACCAGCAGCGAGTGTTGCTGCTGCCTGAAGTGGTCATATGGCTCTGGTTTGGGATCCCTCTGGTTCAGTGAGCCTCTCCAAAGCGCGTAAAACCCCACGAGTCCCGCCTGTTTCTCAGCCAAAGTCTGTGACAGCAGCTCTCAGGATTCCTCCCTGATTCACTGTATCCCGTCCTGAAATATTCATTATCACAAGACGTGGGCTGCTTATTTATTTCTTCTCAAATTAAGTTCTGTTCAGCGTGTATCTGCCGCAAAAATAATTAAGAAATAACTGATTGATTGGATAATTTGGTGTAAAACCTGGATAAATCGTAATGCTGTGCGATCCGAACTTTTCCTTTTTTTACCCTCGTCTTTGTTGGGTGTTTTTTTTATCACCGTTTATTTTTGTGTTCATACGTATTTGGTTGGAGTGTTTTTCTGTCCGCGCGCTCGGAATCCATCTGGTGCACTTTCAAGATATTGACTGACGGCCAACAGGCAAACTGCTAAAGCATCTTCTGTTGAAACATACAAAAATAAAATAAAAATCCACAAAGACAACCTTTTTATGAACTTCTCCAATCTAGTAGAAATCCGGTTGGTTGGTAAACTATAGATGGTAATATGGAGGGAAATTATATCCTCACAAAAATGTGTCATAAACCTGAAGGTGGTGAGATGAGGCTACACTGGTTTGGTTGTTGTCTTGTCTTTGTTATATTGGTTTATGTGGAACATTTGTACCTTCTTGGATAATAATAATAATAATATTAATAATAATAATAATATTATTAATAATAATAATAATAATAATAATAATAATAATAATAATATTAATAATATAATAATAATAATATGTCAAAATGAATGTCTCCACGTTATAACTCGTTTTAAAATATGATGTGACACCATGCCTGCCCCCCTTCCCTCACACACACACACACACATAGGGGGAGAGAGAGGGGGAGGGAGGGAGGGAGAGAGAGAGAGAGAGAGAGAGACGCTCGTTGTTTTTTGGTGTGTGTGGGGGGGGGGGGGGGGGGGGGGGGTATTCGATGCTATCGCTCTGGTCAGGACGAAATGATCTGGTCAATCAAGTAAAGTCAGCAAGCTTCGGACATTTTGGATGTTCCACGAGATTGTTCACATATTGACAGACAAATCCAAACGTCCAAACCGTTTGTGAATAATGCATAGGATCATTAATAAGGTAGTACTGGCAGGACGAGTAAATGGATGAGAGAGAGGAATTGATATGCCTTCTTGTTTCTCATGTAAATGAGGCAGACTGACCAGACGGCCGCTCGTGATTTCTTTTTTTTTTCTATTCCAAACTGTAAAATCCCAAAAGCAGCAGCAGAAGAAGAAAACAGGTCGTGTTTTCCACTTCAACCTGCAAACATATGACGTCAGGTTTGCTCCCGCGCTGCTGGTTTGCACATTCTCTGACATTAACATGTTTAAAACAATTTTACATTTTCGTTCACAATATTTGAATCTCAGGATGCAATATTGAAATATGTCAAATAAATAAATAAACAAAAACAACGGGCAGATGATACACGGATTTTTGTCCAGGAATATTTTAATATTAATGTTTTTTTTTTATTTCAAGAGTATTTACTTGGAATAAAATATCAACATTCCCCCACCTCCCCAAAATCGAAATGCTAGACCATTGAGAGAAGAAATAGAAACATTCCCATAACAAGACATACAGAAGAAAAACAAACAAGCAAACAAAATCATAATTAAAACATCTCTATCAATACACATGCGTTTAAAATCACAGCATTTAAAACAAATCAACAAAATATCCAACAATATGAACAACACGAGATTAAATCATGTAAAGGAGATTTCCAGCGTGCATTTCTAATAAAGGTAAACCCGGTTGAATGGATACATGATTTGACATAATACATGTAGAACACAGAGTATAAGTAAGACAGCAGCATTCACAATCAGAAGCACAGTGAGTTGGATCCACATCAACAACATTCTCCGTGTGCCAAACACGAGGATTTAAAAATAAAAAGGCGAAAGCTGCATCGGGATATGTGCATATACTATTTCAGAAAAATGAATAAGAAATAAACTGCATAAAGGCCTAAAAACGTGTTTCCTTCCAACATGAAGCAGCCATGAAGGACGAATAAAAAGCTCTAAAAAAAGTTAATTTTTGATTAAATATATGCATTTAAAAAACGTTTTTTTCTGATTGTATGGCCTGTTTATCATACAGATTATTGCAGGATGCTCAGCTAATTATGCCAAGTTCACTTGGATGTGTTGCTCGTGTCTCCTTGATGGACAGAACACTCGTTAATTGATCAACCGTGTTGGTGAAACGTTGATCTGACGCGTTTGGGATTTCCTCCTCGGACAGTCTGTCTCTCTCCCTCTCTATCTCTCCCTCTCTCTCCCCTCTGACCCCCGTGCTGATTTACGTCGTTCACGCGCGAGCCGCTTAGATCTAATGTGCTGTTCGACTGAGAGACAAAAGGTGCGCTTTCGCAAAGAGCAGCTGGTCCGCAGGCGCTTGGCTCCCGTGAAGGAGTTGATGCGCTGCTTGATCCCAGTGGTCAGGCTGAACATAAGAGGGCGCTCCCATTGCACCTGGCTGCGCTGCCCTATCCACCCGAGACGCACAGCGGAGAGCCGGACGCCGCTCATGTGCGCAATGATGTGTGTAGACGCGGCGCATTCATTTCAGCCACTAATGTGAAAATAATCATGGAAATAATATCTTCAAATTCAAATGTTGCGTTGATTCAATTTAAAAAGTTGTTTTGTTTAATATGTGGATCATCTCTAATTCACAAACAAACAGACTCAAGTGGGCTCAGTCCGTCATATGAGGAAGAAGCACTCTTTTCATTAACCTCACCACTAAAAAGTCAAATACCGATTTATTTTTCATTTTGAAAAGAAGTCCAGCGTTTCTTGTGTCGCGTGTCCCACTCAGCTTCCGGTCCACCTGCACATATGTTTTTATTAATAAATATTTCCATGGCATAATCTCACCCAGGCTGTTTCCTAAAGAATGCCTGATGCCCTTTTCATCTGTTTGCCACAGCCTGAATGTATGACTGACACCCTCCTTGTCAATATTGCAGCCTATAAGCATCTTAAACCCTCCAAATCCTCCGGAATATAATGGTCGTCCTCTCTTTATAAAGTTATAGGACTTTAGCTTTTATCTTTAAATACTTTCACCCCTGCTCATTTCCTCTGTTTCCCTTTGTGCTTTGTCTGGCATTGCGCGTGCGTGTCTGCACGCCTGGGCGCGTGCACGCACACGGTAGCCCACGCATAAATACCAAAAAATAAAAAACTTAAATGTAATTTAATGACACGAACAGTAAAAGAAGCCTTTCTAAAGGAAGTGGGGCGTGCGGGACCCCAGCAGGCAGCTGCAGGGTTCTGGGTTTGTTCCTCGCGGTTCTGGTGATGGTCAAGCGCGTTCACGTTGCCCCACATTTACGCATCCCCGCCTTTCTTTGTCATATCCGCGGGCTGTCATGGCCACAGGTTGCGCTGAATTCGCAATGCCACTCATCGGTGTGTTCCTATTGAGGCTGGCACGTGGACAGTTATCCTTCCCACAGAGAGGCGCAATTGAACGCAACACAAAAGCTTCAGACCCCCCCCCCCCTTTCAGTGATGCATAGGCCCTAAAAGCATCAAGGCCTCCGTCTGGCTGCTCTTCTTTTAGCCCGAACACCACACTCAACACGGCCGTGGTGGAGTAATGCCAATCAGGCCCGTTTGCATACATTTGTAAAGTGAAGTTTGCATTGTTCGTCTTTAGGCGACCGACTGGCTCAAAGCTGCCTCCTTCAAGCCTCACATTACACACCGACTCTTTTATTATCTCGCAGCCCCTTTAACTCCTCGCACGCTATTTTCAACCTATTCGTTTTTTACAATCTCATCTTCCCGAGAGAGCAGACACGCACAAATCCTCGAGATTCCTGTGCAGTCTGCCTCTCGCGCTGCAACACACACACACACACACACACACACACACACACACACACACACACACACACACACACACACACACACCGCGAGCTGTTCCACGGGGTGATGCAGTTTTCGTGTTTTTCTCTGAGAGAGGCATGGCACACATGCAACGTTGTTTAAAACACAGGTATCAGTGGCTGCCTGGGTTTATGGGTGGCAAGTGCTGAGAAAATGCCGTGTTACAGCACAGCAGCAGGGAGGGGGGGGGGGGGGGGGTCTTGGTCATATAGGCTATACAATATAATTTCATAGGCTCTTCTAAGGGATGTTGGATGTGTGGAAACGCTGCGTCCCATGGGGGTGCCATAACCTTTCTAACCTTTAAGTCCGGGCCTTTTGGATCATCTAAAATATTGCCTTTATATTTAATCAGCCATACAGCATCACGCACACTTTAACATATGTCAGTTGTGTGCAAAAACAAACAAAACACAGGCATTACATTTATCTGTGCCATGCATTTCCATCCAACACTGACGAAATCAACACCTCCGGCTGTTTTATTAACCCAGTTATGCTTATCTCTCGTGCACGTTGTGTTATGGCCACTCTGCAGCGTGTTTGGACTGTTCGGAGGCGACGACGCGCCGTCCACCTAATAACTCTATCGGAATTCACTGTATAGGCGCGGACTATCAAACCGGCATTGTTTCAGTCCACGCAGCACGTTATGTGATCAGTGGAGGCTGCTGCTTGCACGCAGCGGACCGAGACTCTATATGAAGCTGTTTGCACAGAAAGTGTGCGTACCGAGGGTGAGGGATTGTCCATTTCCTCCGAGAATCAACAATAAAATTATCATAACAAAGAGCACCGAGAGACTCAAAGGGTGATTTTTTTTTTTTTTTAACCAATACAGGCTTTTCATTCGGAGGAAACGAGGACATCCGTTACAGACGCGCTTTACGGGGAGATTAGTGAGAAGAAAATAAACAACAACGAGAGAAGCTCCAAAAAAATGTCATCGTGATGGCTTTAGAAATTCCTAATCATGAAATATAAAAAAATAAAAATATATAAATGAGATGACCATCTCCTTCATAATACTCTATGACTGTCACAGTGTGGTCGCCTCGCTCATCCAAACAGGCCGGTGCTGACCAGACCTCCTTACACGTTCTGATCATTTAGGAGAAACATATCGCTAACGTTTCCTAAACGATGCCACGATCACCTGTTTCCCCAGCAGCAGCTCACAGCTGGATACGAACTATATACACCTATGTCTGTTTTGTAAAGACCCGCAGCACGGATTGTATCATTTAAATAAACTTTCACACTCATATGGAATACAATGGTATTCACGTATTCCTAAAAAAATAGCTGGACTTACTTTGCATACTGTAGGCCAGTAAAACAAAGCAGCTCTCAAGAGTTTCCCCGAATTCACTGGAAAAAAAAATACAAAAACATGTAAATATGTGCTGTGAAAGCCCTCACACCTTTTGTAACAATTACTTTCTTTTATATTTCAAGAGTGTTTTAAGTATTATTTTTGAGCTGACAGTAAAAACACGTCTTCCATCTCCGTCACGTTCATGAGGCATATTTCATAAAGCTCAATTTCACTTTTTAAAACGGAGTGTTCCCTCTTAATTTGGCTGTTTTATTCAAATCATAACCCATGCATACTTTTGCCCTACGTTTCGACTAAAGCAGCCTTCTCTTGTCATTCCGCCTGGCATCGTTTAATTAATATTTTTGATTGAATTTAGACATAAATATTCCGGGCTTTGACTATATGCATGCGTACAGGTTGAATCACGTCAAGTTTATCAAAGTACATTTTTTGAAAATGGGCTTTAATATCAACTTCTGTCTCAGAGCCAGAGATGTTATTTCTGTTAAAGCTCCAAAATATATATTTAGCAGTAGAAATCCAAATCTGATCATCTCCAGGTGAGTCCGGATCAACTGTGTCCATTGCAGATTATAGCAGCAGCCTATATCTCGCTGTTCCACTCCTCCACACATGCATGCTTTTTATTTTTGGTTACTTGTGTACAACCCGGTAGCCGGTAGTTTACGGTTTACGGTGAGTGCGGGCTGCTGTGCTGTAGGGGGACGTGCGTGTTTCCCCGCCGCCGCCGTGACTCGCTTATGTTTTTCAATAAGTTGCTCGGACTGTAAAGTAGCAATAAACGCGGCTTTGACGCGACTAAAAATGTCAAACTATAGTTCCAGAGACGGGATAAAATAAAGCCTGGTCGCTTGTGTACTTTTAGTGGCCGACGTATATGCACAGCTCTCATTTAAAAAAAAAAAAAAAAAAAAAAAAAAGCAAAATTAAAAAAAAAAGAACCGGGAGAAAAAGCGTGTAAGAAGTGCCGAAGCGGCGGAGGGAGATGTGCGCCTGTAGCGCCGAGCCTCTGCCCGCTCCGCGTCTACTGTCTTCCGCCTAATCAAACTCTTACTTTCCGCTGTTCTTAATTCCATATTTTCAATTCCTGATCATTACTTTCCTCTTTTTTCCCCTCTCCTCTTCTTCTTCTACTTGTATCTATCCATCCCTCCCTCCCTCCCTCTTTCTCCCTCCCTCCCTCCCTCCCTCTCTCTCCCGAGCTCTCTCCTTTGCTGAATCTTATTGATCCAGAAGGCGGCTAATTAGCCCTTCCCTTCGTGCCTGTGTAATGAAGCACATGCGCACTGAATTAATCACAGCCATTTTTTGCAGGAAACTAATTAGCAGGAATAAAGATCCAAAGAGTTTTTTCTTTTCAATCATCAGATCTCACTTTCACCTCTTCCTCGCTCCCTCTAACACAAGACTCATCGCCTGCTTTGCATCCAAATTATTTTTATATCGCCTTTAACAACTAATAGTAGCCTACCTACTTCGGTTTTTTTTACACTCCGCAACAACAATGATCTTTCTTTTGCCACCCTAAGCGCAAACTGACCAAAAGGGGGACTGCCTTGATGGGATCTTTAGCTAAATCATCACAATACTGGATTAAAAAGCGAGGATCACAAAGCGGCAGCGAGAAATTGTAAGTTTCAACTTTGCGTTTCTCTCCTTTTTCCCCCTTTCTGTGTTTCCACGATCCTTATTCTCTCCGCTGTGGACTTGTCTCAATCTCTTTCCCATATCTGCTCGTACTTGTTTTACGCGTAGCGGAGCTGGCTCTTCTCACGTTGTGAGAAAACAAAAAAATCGCCGGCGATCACAAGTTCCTTTCATGCAAGTAGTTTTTCTGCTTTATTCTCGATCTTTTGCTCTCGTTCGTTCGTGTCGTTTACCTGTGTTTACATCAGCGTTCGTCCTCTCCTCCTCATGAATGGAAGATAAGAAAACCGGGCAAAGACAAGCGATCCTTCTCCGTTGGCCGCTGAAAAAAACACGGTTTTCAAACAAATATGTGCATTTCGGTGGGACCGGGGAACGGCGGAGAGGGCTTATGGGTGTTTTTTGAGGCACAGATGCAGGAGGGAGAGAAAAGGGGGGCTTAGTGTGGAGCGGACGGACGGACGGGCAGCGGCAGCTCCGCATGAGCGCAGCCCAGAAAAGGAGCTCCAAGTCCAGCCTGTGGGTCCGCGTCGCTCCGGCGAAACGGAGAGGCATCTCCCGCTCTCTAATTCGGACAGATTTTCCACGGAGCGGGTTTTCGGGCACCGTCGTGTGCCTCTAAAATCCTCTTCTGGATCAACACATTTTTTTTGTTCTTCTCCGACACGTCTCTCTCTGATATGTGCAATCCCTCCGCCCTGCTGTCTGACTTCCTCTCGCTACACTTTCCCCCCCGTCCCCCAGCTTTGTCCATCTTGTCCTTTTTGTATTTTTCATCGCTGTTTTCCAAGCTTTTTGTTTTTTAAAGTCGATTCTCGCTCATTCTCGCCGACGAAGTCACATGCAAATCGATCGTGTGTGTGTGTGTGTGTGTGTGCGCGGAGCGTGCGAGTGTTGCGTGGATGTGGTGTGTGTCGAGATGAACGAAGCCCCGGGTCTCCTTCATGACAAGAGCGGATCAGTGCGAGCTCGTCCGCGGACAGGGACACAGAGAAGCAGACATGTGGTCGGAGGGAGAGACGCGGCCGGGCTGGAGCTGCTGCTGCTGCCGCTGCCGGAGCTGCCGCTGCCGCCTCCAACTACTTGGCTACCGTATCTGACTTTTCACTGACCGGAATGAAAACACAGCGTTGCCCTATTAGTCTGACCTTAAGCAGACATAATCATTTCCAAAGTTACTGGCGGAAACTGAAAGTACGGTCCGGGCTAAACCTATAGGTCACCATGCATTTAGTAGCCGCTTAGCCGGTTAACATGGAGGGTTTTTTATAAAAGTTGCATCTCCCACGGAGCCGAAACCGGCCGAATAGGCTTCTCTCTCGGAGGAAGGCTTGCAGAGAGACAGCTGAAGGGGCCTTCCACCCCCCAGATAAAATAATATACGGTTTATTACTGCCTATGACTACAATGTTAACGACCTCGCCAATTCTTATTAAAAAAACAAACAAATAATACAGAAAACGCAACTGTAATCTTGACGTGTAGGTGTAATTGCAAGCCGAAAATGTCCTTTTAAATATGATTTAAAAAAAAAGAAAATAGCGACTGCTTTTCGGGTGGGATGAGGCTGCACACAGAAAAAAAGGCTGCGAGAATTAGAGTCAGACTCAGATATTTTTCGCGACATGGAGACGGGGAAAAGAAAGAGGGGGGAAAAGGAGGTTTTGCCAGCGAGCAGAGGCAAAAGGATAGGATGTGTGTACCGTTGGGAGAAACAGAGGGGGTGAGGAGTGTGTGTGTGTGTGTGTGTGGGTGAGAGAGGAGGGTGAGAGAGGAGGGGGTCAGACAGCAAGAAACAGGGGGAACAGGGGTCATGGAGTGAGTGCAGAGTTAAAAAGGAACGAGAGGAAACCCCCGCGCAAACAGCCATGGATGATGTGCAGAGAGTGGGTCTCGGCTGGCAGGGAAGGATGACGGTTGCTGGTATGTTTTGGGAGCCACACAAAGCACTTGTGGTTGTCAGCATCTGCAGGATTAAGACTGTGGCTTTAGTGTAGGGTGGGAGAAAACAAAATAGACTGGTAACAGGTTTAATAAAACAAAACGTTAAGGCTGTCAGGGAGAGAGAGAGAGAGAGGCAAAAAATAAAAAGGGAGGGGGGGCTGAGGGTAGGAGTGTGGAGGGGGTTGGGTGGAGGGGTCAGATAGCCATGGGCCATAGAGGAGGAATCAGGGGAAGAGGTCAGATAAACAGATTCCTAGCTTTCAGACCGGAGAGGAGCAGTCAGAAAGAAGATTAGCACTGGGAGAGAGGAGGAACTGGTTGATTAATTTAAATCAGCGATAATATTCACATTTAGCTCCTTCCTCTTTTCTTTTTTCTTGCTGTGTAGTTTCTTTGCTGCATGTCTGCTAAAGTCAATCATGTGTTTGGATTCCAGTCCTATAGATTATAAGGTGTTGTGGTGGAGAGGGCAGGTAGGCTGCTGTGCCAAAACTTGAGTGATCTCCCTTCCTCCCCTGTCTGACAGTAACGCTCCTCTTCCTCCTCCTCCTCCTCCTCCTCCTCCTCCTCCTCCTCCTCCTCCTCCCTCCCTCTCTCCGTCTTCTGTTACAAAACAAAGACAGCAGAAATGTTTACTGTCATCTCACCTGTCTGATTTCCCTGTCTCCTCTCATCGTCATATTTATGTTTAATTATAACAGTTCCTGGCAACGGCGTAGGAATGTCATTGGCTTTATTTCCATGTATTCTATTTCAAATATGTGTTTGTCAGACGTTGTGTTCGGTGGAGCTAACTCTATTTTCTCATGCTCATCCCTGGCTGTGAGACTGGGAGTGTTGCGTTCTTGTGAACCGTGAGCTGTTGAAATGGCACCAGAGTGCTGTTTTTATTTACAACAGACAAAATACATAACAATAACTCATTTGAAAATAGGCCATTTTTATTTTTGAACTCATTACTTGTGGTCAGAGTTATTTCTTCCATTTTGTTTGTTATTATGAAAGATTTTTTTTCATTTAAGAAAAACAATTAAATATCAATATCAATTAAACATTTAGGAGCAGGTATTATTATTATTTACCACAACTGAAGGAAAATGGGAAAACTGTATGTTCTTTTCAGAATAAATGAAAAAAAAGCTCTCAGGCAGATATTTCATGCATCTGATTATTCTAATTAATATCATTGGAATTTGTTTTAATTTATTTGGAATTGCTTCACGTGTCTTTATGACAGCAGGCCATTAAAAACATTATGGAAAAATAGCTAAATTGTAAACAAGTTATTTGAATGTGTTAGACTTCTAACAAAATCCTTTGTCTGTTAAGAGCAGAAATAATTAAAAAGTGCAGCTTTGGTTATTTGTGGCATTGGTGCTGTGCATGTAGACGATGAGCATGATTAATGGTGGAAGTGCATGTGTGTGAGTTGCTGCTGTCGTGTTTGGTATTCCTGAAGAATACATTGGCTGTTGAAGGCTGTGATGTGATCATAGTTTTTACTGTAGTTGCCACCGATCCTGCACAGCAACAGAACGGTTGTCCAGAACTTGCCCCCCCCCCCTCCCCCCTATTACCATATCCGATGACAGGTATATTCAGAGTATTCAGATGCCGACTGTATGAACGGGAATAGCACTTCCACTCGGCATGGAAATGAGATAAAGGGAGCAGCAGTCGTCATGGATAGGCTTGTTTCATGGTTTGGGGGGTAACACAGAGAAAGGGGAGACAGCGCCTCTGGCTGTCATAACCCCTTCTCTCCCCCCCTCCCTCCCTCTTTCTCTCTTCATCTCATTCTCAATGTGTCTCAGCACATCTCCCTCCTTTGCTCTCACCTTTCCGTGCTCAGGCTCTGGCACCGTGGGGGAGCTCGCTGCCATGTTATCGGATGGAGAGAGCCCTCTTTGGGTTACCAGTAGGCCATGCGTAGGAGAATTCACCACTATTATAGGTTTGTTTGCCAGTGGCATCCACCATGCTCTGATAAATGAAATATAGAATTATTTCCTGCCATTTTTTAGGAATGTGTTGTTATTATTATTATTTATTTATTATTTCAGTAAATCCGTCCGTTTGCATGAATTCCTTTTTAAATGTATGCACTTTGCTGAATGAGAGGCAGCGCATTCTAAATGCGAACGTCTACCTTTGTGTGGATTGGAGAAGAATGTCAAGTGTCAGCCATTAGCTGTATGGACATATGTAGATGGAGGTAGTCGACACAGATGATGGCTTTGGATCTGATCTGTGGTTTGGATGCGAGGTCGTGCGGCGGCGGCGGCGGCGGCGACCAGTTCTCCCAGTTGTCCTGCAGGCTGAGGCCAGTGTACATGTCATGCTGTCATGAAGGAGCAGGGGGGAGGGGGGGAGTGGAGGAGATGACTGTCATGCGCAGGTGTGTGTGTGTGTGTGTGTGTGTGTGTGTGTGTGTGCATGAATGCTGTACTCGATAATCCCAGAGGCCCTAGTGTCCAAAATGGCTCTTTTTTTATCCCCAGAAAGCACGCTTTTCTCTAAAATTCCCCTCCTCGTCTTCTTTTGAGCTTTTCTTCTTCTTCAATGTCATCCTTTTATCTTATTTGAAGTGAAGTTGGCAGAGTTTCTTGTGGTTTGCTCTTTCACAATATGTTATCATGTTAACAATCTTGGTTAAATCATTGTGGTGGACTGGATTTATGACTGCAAAGATGTGCTTGTGTTTGGCGTGTGTGTACAGATGCATTCTGATATGTGTGTATACATCTGTATTATGAAAATAATGTATTTAAAATGTACCACGTCAAGGCCTTGTTATGATTCACTATTGTTTTTCTAGTCATCTTTTTTTTTTTTTATTAATTTTCGACTGTCAGTGTTCAAATTCATACAAATCACAGCTGACCTATTATGTGATAACATTGCTCTGATTATCTAGCACTCGTAGGGAATAGTGATACAAGGAAAGGAGGGGAAAAATCCATTTCCATTCAGTAATATGTTTAAAAGCAAAGTATGGCTTCTAATTGGACGTTCTCTCCTTCAGTTAAGGAAATTCACAAGCTGTCATAGATATGTGATACAAATTTATACAAATTTGTTTTCCATTTCTAACAATAAATGAATGCTGTTATAGTCACGGAAGGGGGATTATATTGCATGTGTGGATCTGTATCCTTGACTGGAATCTCGATATTGCCTCTGTAATAAATGTACAATATCAGTTTTGTGGCAAACGAGGCGGTTTGTTAGATGGCTGTGTTGTAACAGCGATTTAGACCGTTGTATTTCTGGCTTGCTGTATCGACTCAGCAGAGGACCTGTGTGATGCATGCCTGTCCAGGGCTGGTGTGTGTGTGTGTGTGTGTGTGTGTGTGTGTGTGTGTGTGTGTGTGTAGCGTAGCGTAGCGGCTATGACTGACTGTGTGTATCCTATTCGGAGCAGCAGCAGCAGCAGCAGCAGCAGCTAGCTCTAGCGTTCGGGGATGGGAGGGACAACGGTGTCGTGTCTGTATAGGCTACATGTGCCTTCACGTGGGCGAGGCAGGGATGACAGCGACCGCTCCAAGTTCTGCCAACATTAAACTGAGCTGCACCCCGGTCCCCCCCTCCCTCCCCATATGCCCACCCCTCTCTTGGACCCTGGAGGCCAGCATTCCACCCTCTGCACTGGCGCTTATCATCACAAAGGACAGAATGCATAAAACATGGAGGACGCTTAGACAGAGGCGGCCCAGGTCGCCTTTCTCTCCCCACGCTGAGCCCTGGAACAATACATGGGCCCCTCTGGCCTGTGACTCTGACGACACACACGCCGTCTTTTTATCCTCCCCTATTTCTTTGTCATCCTCTTCCTCTTCCTCTATGTTACTGTGCTCCGTGGAGTGATAACTGCCCTCGCATTGTTTATCTGTGTCTGTGAAATCTGCATTGTGTAACTGAAATGTAAGTGTGTGAGGGAGTGAGAGGTGACAGGTTTCAAATATGGATCAGTTGCAAAAGCTCCTGTCTTCACGTCCCATATTATTTATTGTATTATATATTTTTAACGTAAAATACAATATCATTTGAATCTCCCCCCAACAGTGTGTACTCCCCATCTTACACACAGGTTAAATGTAAGCCATTTAAATGATTGGATTCATATAAGTCCAATAGCAAGGCATGCTTTAATGCAGTCAGGTGATCTGTGTCATTTTTCCTCATCACTAATTTAGCGCCAGGGTCTCACGATGACGCAACGCCGCGGCTATTTTAGTACCAAATACAGTATGTGTGTCCGTATGGAGCTATCACATTCTAGGCTTTTCTCCTGGTCAGGGGTTTGTTTGAAAGGCCAGATAAAGAGATATGTGGCTGTGATGTGAATGTTATACTGCTCTCCACTTCACAACTCCTTTTTTTTTTTTATCTACGCTGCTCATTCTGCTGCTACTGCCAAGATGTGAGTCGTGCAGACGGACAGACAGACGGACTGATAGCATTTGACAGTACGTCTTCTGATTTATAGAATAATATGTGGGGGATTTTTCTCCAAGCACGATCATATTTTATTTCTGTTTTTAAGATCTTGATTAAAGCTTTTGCTTCACATTTAGACAATTCAGATTTTCATTTCCTTTTTTTCTGCGTGTGATCTGCATCCACGCCACAAACGGTGGTAATGTGCGAGTGTGTGTGTGTGTGTGTGTGTGTGTGTGTGTGTGTGTCTCATAGCCGGGCTGTAGGAATGCGCTGCTCGGATATGCTGGACCTCAGCAGGTCTATGGCACTTCCTCTCCGTGTACCTCACAGCTTATCCTCCTCAGGATTATAGGGAGAAGAAAAGAAGGAGAGCGATGGCAGGAGCAGCCTTTCCCTCACACACCCTCTTCTTCATTTTAACACACACACACACACATATGAAACAAAAAATCCCAACAAAAAGTGCAATTCACTTGCAAATGTGCAGTCGCCTGTCCATGTTTTCAGTGGAGGAGGGAGGGAGGGAGGGAGGGGCGAAGATGGAAAGAAGTAGTGCTTTGCCGGTTGTATTTCAGACAGACAGGACTGAGGTGAATCTACTGACTTCTTCCTGGTCAGGAGAAAGCAGCCGACTCTGCTCATTGATAGATTCTGTGGTGGTTTGTGTGCATGCATCCATCTGTAGCTGAATGTGTTTGTGAGCCGTCGTCCCACGGCAGGTATAAGTTGAACTGGCTGTTTCCCGTTCCCCCCTCTTCTCCCGAGGTGGCCCGATGCGACTGATCTGCCGGTAGTGAAGGGGTTAAGAAGCAGGGATAACCCTCTTTTGTCTCTGCGGCCCTCTTTGCCATTGTTGTGGTGGAATTGAGCTCGGTGCACCTCACTTGACCACAGCAAAGCAATAAAATGGCCTCTAAGTGCTGTAGCCTCTGTAGTCCTCTGATGTCAGCTCTCTTCCAGCTTCTGCCGCTATATTTTCCTTTATTTTGTGCACATGTGTCCATGTACGATGTGCAGCGTGTGCACACATATACAGTACATTGTTATTTTTCATAGCTAGCATTTTTCTCATTTACGTATTTTATACTAAGCTTACATATTTATGTCCCTTTGTTGTTGGATGGTGTGTACATCTCATATGAAGCTCCTGGAGAGTATTTTTAGTTTATTTTGACCCGTGTCGGCGTTTTGTGCAAACACAAAAACCCATATGATCCCAATATGTACCATTAAGATAAAGATTGTGAAGGACCTTATTAGTGTTATTAGAAGTGAGAAAGTGCTAACTGTGCTAACATTTTATATTTTTAATGAGCTATGAAAATGGTATTTATTTCAGCTTTACATTCACAGTTGTTGTTTTTTTTAATCTTCTTTTTGTGTGAATAAATAAATAAATAAATATCCAGGCCGATCTGCCCCCCCCCCCCCCGATAGTCATTATCAAATCGAACGTCGGCGTTCCAGCTGCTGAATGAAAGCTACACGGTGCGACGCCTCTTTAGCGATGCGCTGCTTTATCATTTTTACATTTTCTTTCAGTTATGTTATTTGCAATAACGATACAAATACTGTGCGTGACCTTTTTTTATTTTGTTCAGTTTGAGAATGCGTTCTTATAATACATATAATGATGGTATTGTGTTTGATTGCACAGATGATTGTTTATAGCAGAGTCCCACCTTTGCAGACATTGTAATTAAAAAGAAGATATACTGCATGCGCGTCTGTCGCCATCCCATCTCGTCTCATCAAATAAGCATCTTGCCGTCGCAGTGAGCATGGATTTATGAAAGATTTCTGATTGGCTGAATTATAATTGGCACTGTCCCCGAGTGTAAACCATACATGCCAGGTGTCATACAGACGGCATTAAATGTTGCACCAAACTGCAATTAACCCAACATTTCCTCAAAGCCACAGTGTTACACCTCCACATTATTCTGCAGGGTGTCTGTATCTCGTGTGCCTCACCCTTCTGCGCCCCGGAACATGTGTGGTTTCCTCTCCGGGTCTCACTGTACCTAAAACAAATGCTCTTTCTCATTTTCCCTGTGTTAAATGAACAAACATAAGGACCCCTGTGCCTCATAATAAATTGATTAGAGAGAAGCAGACTCCCACACAGCAACACCGAAAACTAGAGATGTGCAGTGTGTGTGTGTGTGTGTTTAGCCTGAGGAGGAGGACACAGACTCTTCTTCTCACTAACTCTCATATACCAACACAGCAACTAAAAAATGTATATTTATCCAGTTTGATGGTACTTCTTGTCTTGCTGGTCCCAGTGCTCCCACCTCTGTGGCAGGCTCTGCTCTAAGCGCCGTCGTTGGCGGCGGCTGACGTCTCATGACAGCGACTGTGCCGTGGCGTATTCGACACAGAGCCCTCCACGACCGCTTGGTTTTCAATCTGACGTTCAGTGCCACGGAGCAGATTCGGTCTAGGCTGGAGGGGGGTGGGGCAGGTCCCAAGGGGCCGACACAGGGCTAGACGGCCGTGACAGACCGGTGACCTCGGCTTTGTGACGTCAGTTGCCTCGTCTGGTCACGTGGCATTCATTTTCCCTACTGTTTAATAAATGAAGATAGGAGAACGGGGGCTTCTGGTGATGTTCTGGTGAATTCAGAGACCCAATGCTAGCAGGAGAAAAGCTTTATGCACGTTTATGATCATGGAAATAGTTTAAAACCTCCCTTCAAGTATGTCATCGTCTCCTGAATGTCCCCAAGTCTGTCACGCTGCAGTTTAGGTTTCATGCATTTGTTCTGTGTTTCTAGCAGGGCGGAACGTTTGACTGTTCTGTTTCACTCAGGTGGTAACAAATGGCAAGTGAGCATTGTTGAGCGAAGCAGTAAAACCAAACACACCCTGACCACATATAGGAAGTCAGCCTGAGGTAGAGTGAGGCTCAAAACGGATACTGACTGTTAGAACCATTTTTCTCCTCTTTACATGCCAAGTACCAAGCCTTTGACAAGAAATGCCCCGCTTTCCCCCTCTCTTTCTGCTACACTCGCTCTCTCCCTCAGAGCAACGCCGGAGCTCTCTCTCCCCAGAGCCATGCTAAATCATGTGCTTAAAAGAAATGAAAGAAATTGCCTCATAGATGAGGTTTAATTTGGACAGCATCTTTTCTGGGGATCCAGTGTTGCCCCTGCAACTCAGGCAAGGTGTGTATGTGTATCAGGAGGAGGATGGCTATAAAATAGGCTGCCTGCTTTGTGTCGGAGCCAGGTGTTTCCTCGTGTTGGATCATGCCCTGATGGGGAACAACAGGCCGCATGGCAGGTGAGAGCCAGGCTCGTAGGAGATAGCTATCTCATTCGGTGGTTTTCCTGCTCAGAAAAACTCTTGCGAGCAGGCTGTCGTAGTAAAAATGGTACTCTGGGCTGAGGATTAACAAAGGAAGTAGCCCTTGTATGGTGCAGCAGCTCTGTGAACGTGCAGCACCAGGAACAGCACTAGTGTGTAGAAGACAGCCTTTGTTTACACTGGAGAGAATATGGGTTTGGGGGGGGGGGCACAGACACCAGTCTCATCACTTCCTTCCTTGCTATAGTTTCATTTTCTTTTTTTCATGTTTCGCCATTGTTAAAACGACAGTAGACAGAAGAGGAAGTGTAGAACTGAGGTCCCATTACAGACATTTTTGAATAGCAATAATAGTAAATGTAACTTTGAATATATAAAAAAAAACGGAACCCGTTTTGTAATTGGATGTTGTGTGATTGTGACTCTAATCCACCGCTCTAATCTGTGTTGTATGTCTACCGTGGTGCAACTACAACACCTGCCAGACAGGGTACATTAAACAAGCATGTTTTGACCCTGATCAAGACGGAACACTCGTTTCTCACACTCTGCAGTCCGCCGGCGTCCTCGCAGCAGAGTGTATGCATGCACATGTGCAGCTATGGATGTATGATGGCACATGGATATATCCTTTCCTGTGTTGCACATACGGATTTCTGCATCAGAAAAACATCAGACACCTGCACCCTCCGTGTTGTTGAGCGTCAGTGTGGTCAGGGAACTGGTGGTACTTTCACATGACAGATGGCTGTGTGGGTCTCCGACAGGAAGCCTGTGTACACTGTTTCACAATCCCTCCAGAAACAAGAACTGAGTACCCGCGCTGTGCCGTGCGCTCTCTCTCCCTTCTCTCTCGCCGCATTCTGTGTAATGGATGCCAGCTTGCCTGTAGTGGGTACAAGCACAAGGCGAAGGGAGGGAGTACCCCGGCATAAGTGGACCCCTGAGACCTCCTGGAGGGGTAGAGGTGTGGCGAACGTCTGTTTTGGGCATGGCTTGTGTCAGCGTGTTTAGTGTTTGCCTCTGAGGGCATTTATATGCAAATGCTAAACAACCTATTGGGGTGGCTAATTACAGCAGGGCCTTTGTGTGTGCCAGGCGGTGAGAAGCAGGGAGTTACTAGCACGCCAGGACTGGACTTCCCCTGCTTGTTTACTCATTGTCTTTCCTTATTACCCCCTCATTGACACTCCCCTTTCGTGTGGCTGTGCCGTTTGCCTGCATGCTGGCTCCTCCCCTCGTGGTGCCGGAGTTAATGTGGTAGATTAAAGAGGCAGCGCTCTGGCCCGGTTTACTTCCTCTTTCATCTGGTGGCCCCAGCTCCGCTTTACTCTTTAGCCATTCCTCCTGTAGCTGCCGTCTAGCCGCCACCCATTCAGGAAGGATCCAGCCTCGTACTACTCTCTCCCCCTCCTACAACTAATGCTCAGCTAATTACTTTGGGTGATAAAAATGCATTTAGGTCAGGTTCTAATGCCATGCAAATTTATGAGCAAGCAGAAGCAAATATTAACTTGTAGAGTCACTGATAGTCATTGGCTGGGGACAAAGGTACACCTCCCTTAACTGTCAAATATGAAGGGTTTTTTTGTGCTTTTGTGTCACTGGTGTTTTTGTTCTTTGTTGTCAGGAATCTAAGGCTGCGATGAGAATGTTTCAGTTGCATAGGCTCCTACTAGGAACCTCTATATATATATAAGATACCCGCCGTCAGACAAAAAGCCCTCCCACTAAATTATGCCTATTTTCATCATTGTGTAACCGATTGTATAAGAGACCGATATATGATTTGAATAGTTTCTTTTCTTCCTCATGGTGTTGCCAAAAAATTACTGTTATTATTCGTAGTAATAAAACCACAGCAAATCCTTGTGGCATAGGGCGTGTGCAAATTGCCGTAATTAAATAAGCATCGGTGGCAGTTTTGATCCAGTTGTTTTTGCATGTGGCGATTGTTTAATTCTGCTGTCCATCACAAAGTACCTCCTTTATCCTACAGTACAAACTGCATTTGTAGTCGGGTTAGTCTCAACATGTGCACGCTATGCACCCCCCCCCCCCCCCCCCCCCCCCCTATTTTCTAAAATCTCGGCTGAATACACATCCATATCTAACTAGTCCTGCTGCATTCCTGTGAAATTATTTGTTGTGTGCTAAAACAAAGAGAGAGGAAGAGAGGTTTAGTGTTGCCTCTCACTTCGAGTTTCGCCGTTTACTCCATGGTTTGCCTTTATACTACTACCCACACTTTAACGTACCCCCCCAACACACACACACACACACACACACACACACACACACACATGCAATGGGAGACTTGGCTGGCCAAGGAAGCCAAGCTGGATCAAAGGCCGTGTGTGAGGCAGCCAGGCTACCTCGTAGAAAGCAGCTGCCCCTCGCTGTCTCTGCCTCTCACCCCGGCCTGACAGCAGCCAGAAATATGAGGCCCTCTCCAGACCTCTGTCCTGGGAACGAAGGACAGGACGGCACACATACACTCAGGAAAGCTTTTGTCTCTGCTTTCTCTCCCGCTCTCCCTCGCTCACTCCGACACACAAAGAAGAAAGAAAGCCGTTTGTCTATGCTCATTCACTCATTCAGCCACAAATAGAAATCTTCGCTTCACGTATACACTCCCTCTGCCAACCTCACAAAAACCATTAAATTATCACATGGTTGATTTCTCTTTATTGTCTGTTTGTTAAACTCTTTCATTAGCTGTTTTAGTCAATTTGCCGCAATTTGTCTGTCAATCTTACTCTGCGTTCTCCTTTCTCCCACTTCCCTCAACATTGTTGCCTGCTCTTTCTGTGAGCTCGGCCCTCCTCGACACTGTCTGAGGGCGCTTTTCTTCTCCCGTACTCTTGTCTCCACCTTTCCTCGCCACATGTCTAGGATTTCTCTCTCTCTCCCCCTGCTCTGCTTCTCCGGTGTGTTCAAAACTCTGACGGAGTCGAGAAAGGCATTCAGCTCCCTAATCCGGGCTCCCTCTATCAGGAATGCTAATACGTGTGATTGTGTGACCCGACCGAAGCCCGGCAACATCTGCAGGAGCCTATGGCGAGCCCCCACCCTGCCGCCCCCACCCTGCCCCCTGCCTTTGAGCGTTCACTCGCTGCCATTATTTCATTGTTTCACTTCACGCCTGTGACCGGGCAGTGCAGTTAACCCTGTGTTGCTCAGGCCGGGCTGGCTGCAGTCCTGCACACGGGGCCGGAGGGGTACTGAGGAAGGGTATGTGTTTGGGACGGCCCTTTCCCAGGACAGGCCTCCCTGCCTGCCCATCTGGACCCCTACACTGTTTACTTATGCATTCCACCACCAGTCAGCGTGCATCTGTGTATTCATATAGTCTGTTTACAAGTGCGGTCACGTATTGCAGGGATGACCATCCTCGTCTCACTGTTGGACATTCGTACACGAGTAGCTTTTCTATCTCAGGGACGTCAGGAAAAAGGAGAGTGGCTCCTGATAGGATGAGATCTGAAGGGATTGTGGTGTTAGCCAATAAAAACCTGTCATTATATTTCCACCCACCCCTTTGCCAGGTATTGGAGTTGAAAGGAATTATTGTTGGGATAGTGTCTGTTTTCAGAAAGATGAATTACTGGTAAAGCAACTGTCAGAGTGAATCTGTGTCAGGCTGGCGAGCTGCTGATTGAATTACCCTTCTCCTCAGTGCTGGCTGTGCTCCTGCATATGTATTCAAGCTACAGCATATAGACAAGCAAAGGGGCAGATTGGGTTTCTATGTTCTTTATCCACATGCTAACATCAAGCCATTAAAGCTTTAGGATTGTTAGATGTGTCAGAGATGGGCCTGTGTAATCTGTTTTTGCTGGACTCCAGGAGAGATGTGTATCTACACTCAGCTGGAGTTTCACACCGTTGTTAGGAAGACAATCCAAGCAAAAGTAATATTTCATATTTGTACTGAGGAATGTTCATTCTGACTTTCACTGATTGTTCAGTGTCCCTAATTTGTTGATGAGAGGAGCGACTAACGAACAGTGATACAAATTAAACACAACTGCTCAGAGAAACAAACAGCTGCTCAAAAACACAATAAAAAAACAGAGAGGGAGTCAGCTTTGTACCTAACTGCAATGTCTCTGATAACCACTAGGGATCCATATTCAGTGTGTCACTGTGTGATGAAAACACACACACACACACACACACACACACACACACTGTTAATATAGGAACCATTATTTTGTCCATTGGTATCACCCATGATTAATCATTACATTTTTGCAAAGCAGGGGCATTGTTACCATGGGGACATGAAATGATCCATGCTGCTTTGCATATCAACAGAAAAAAGTTTACAATTGCAGCACTGCTCTGTGTGGGAGCGGCCACAGGCCTGATTATCTGGAAAGAAAGATTCACTCTTTAGGGATGCTGTCTTCCTCTGACCTCTGTTGTTCAGCTCAACAGGCTGTTTGCAGTTTGCTGAAACAGATTATTGGGCAATTCAGCATAAGGTGTGATGATTTCCTGCATTCCTTGCTGTTCAATGCCATGCTGTTTTCTTACTGACCTCACTAATCTGCAGTGTAATGATATTAATAGAACAAGGACATTCTTAATAAGTAAAAAGGGTGACTGTATAAACTCAAATGTCTATTGTGCCTATGATGATTATAGTAGTAGAAAATAGAATGAATGTATTTTCTCTAAGCGTTTACTGAATGTGCATATGAATATGAAACTTCTTTCAAAATAACAACAATGAGCAGCTTTAATTGTCCTCGCACAGCATTCAAGCAAAGTGACCCGTTATGAATAAACAAGCCCAGTTGCAGTTTAAATGATGAAATAAAATAAACTTATAATAACTTATAATTATGCCTTTCAGATCAGAGTTACAGAATGTTTAACTTTCATATTTTTACATCTGAACATCTGTCCATGTGCCTTTTAGTTTCATGTTCTCCCCTGTTCTGTGTGACGGCGCCTTCGCTTGTTCTCTGCTAAAACACTTAAAACTCAACACGAGCCACAGGGGAATAAAGGTTGGCCGACCATGCCAGTACCCACGACGGCTCATTGAAACAGGGATGGAAGGACATCCTCCGTTTTTAAGATCAAACTCCTTCGGCTCTACATCTGCAACAACACACGGCTCTGTTGTGAACACACACTCGGGCATCCATCCATACGTTCTAGATATATTGAGGCTGCATATAAATGTTTGATTGAAATAACTGCAGATCTCAGCTCCCCCATTCCTCTGTTTACAGGCATGTTTCAGGGTTTCAAGACAGTTTAAAAAGGAATGGGCTCCACAGAGCCAAATTGGATCTGGGTATGTAAATACTGCTCTGATGTTTAATGAGAAACAAAGTTAGCTAATTATAGCAGCTCTGAGAAACATGAGGAGGACAGTGGGAAATGTTTCCATCACTCCCTAGCTCTATAGATTACTGCCTAATTGCCTCAATCGAATCAGGCGGAGACATTAGCCAGAGAGGCAGAGAGTGAGAGAGAGAGAGAAACATGGGGATGGGGCTGATTACACATATCCGTCGGTGGCTCTTTAGATAATCGAGCAGAGGACCAGCAAGTCGGACTCTGTGACATAGCATGAGCCCGTCTGTCTTCCCTCCCCCCCCCAGCGTGGTCCTGAAGGTGAGGAGAGCAGGGTACTGTATTTACTCCCGCTGCCCCACCAACCAGCTGCAGAGGTGATTCATTCTCCCATGCGGAAGTTTTTCACCTATAATTACATATAATTCTGACACATGTTTATGCCTGATTTTACCAGAGAGCTTCTCCACTAATATCAAAGTACTACATAACATCCTCCCAAACATTTGTTACGACAATATTTTTCTCCCTTATTATTGTATGTTGTAATTTTAAGTACTACTGTAGTTGTGGGGGGGGCTGGGCTGACCTGTTCTAGGAGTTTGGAGAGTTAGTTTCTTCCCTTCTGCAAACATGCTGTCTTTGTCAAACGTGAGGAGTGTAAGAGAGTGGAACTTTCCGACAAATAGCACGATGAAATGTGATTTAAGAACGTCCCGGCGCTGTGAAGCTTGTCTTTCCTCTTGTTTATCTCACTGGAAATGGCGAGAAGGGAGGAAACTGAATTGTTTATTCTATTTGGGTTAATTCCTCTAATTCCCCCTGTTCGCGGTGGTGCAGGAGAGAGGGAGACTCTGTGCTCGTGGCGGTTAGATGTGTGCGCCCTGCTTATGTTTTGGAGGCAGGGTGAGGGGAATAAGAAGCTCCATTGGATCCGTTTCGTCCTCAGAGCACAGTGATATTGAGGTCAGCTGTCCAAAATGATCTCATGTTAAGGAATCGGCGAGTCAGCAGGGTCAGAGCAGAACCGCCATGACGACACTTTCTCCACGGTGATAACGCTGCCCTCCTTTTCCCTCCCCTTCACTTCCTCTGCATGGGAACGGCAAGAGAAGAGTCTCAACTGTGTCTGTGCCCTTTTACTGGAGAGAGAAAACAATGCCACTGCCTTTTTGTTTTTTCTCACAGAACCCCGCTCAGAAATCAGGTGAAGATGGTTTTTAAGATTAAGATTGAATGGTTACAGCTCTAATGATCCAGAGATGCATGTCCAATCCCTCCATCTTCGTTAATCCTAAACAAACATGAGAAATGCTGAAAATAGCTGCTTCCTGGATGTCATGGCGGTGTAAACGGGTGCCTGAACAATCCCTCCCTCAGTTTCCCAGGCAGGATGCCATGGAGCGTGGCGTTGGAACGGCACGTAAGAGTGTGTGTGGGGAACCCAGACCCCAGCAGAGTCCTTTTTTAACAGTTCCGTTGGGAAAGTAGGCACTGTAAACAGATAATGCCGCTCATGCAGAACGGGCCGGAAGTGGGAGGTCTCACCCGTCCAGGCATTTGGAATGGGAACGCTGGGTGTGAATCCTCTGGAAAAAGAGTCATATGAGAGAGTAAGGGGAATTTTGCATCGATGTTTTGCTCATTTGCATTCCACGTCTCACTGCCTCTGGGTTCAGTATAGGTAGACGTGGCTGCGGGGATGAAATACCAACAGTTGGTTTACCAGCTGTTGAGCCAAATATTGTGGAAGCGCGTCGAGGAGAGCTTCAAAAGGGTGTTTGCGTTGCTCTCGGGTCATGTATACCAGTCTCAAGTGATTGTCTGTGAGGAGGCGACGGCCCATGTGTCTTTTTCTATCCTAAAATCAGTCACAGTCACATAGGAACTGGCTCTTTCACTTCCTAATCCTCACACCCCCTTTCTCTCTGTCTCCCTATCTCGCTCTCTCTCTCTCTCTCACACACACATGTTCTCATAATTTATGGCTGCCGGGTCCTTGATCAATTGATAGCTGGGAATCCTTTGGTAAATAGAGTTTTAGACACATTGCCAATAGACCTGGGCTATTGATTGGAGTGTAAATTAAAAACTTAATCAGGTCTCTAAGATAAGATTTATCTCCGCCCCAAGCAAATTACAGGGCTGACTTGGAGACATAAAGGCAGGCCGGCAGGCAGAAGAGCTCTGCCCCTCGGAGGGTGCCAAGTCTGGCCACCGCGCTCCGTCCTGTTGCCGTTCCACTGCCGATGCCAATCTCCACCACTTCCAAACTCACGTCTGTCTTGTGGAATAGACCATGCAGACTTTTAGTGTTGAAATAATGGAGGAAGGATTTTCCTGTAGTCTTTAGTTATAGCGTGGCCGGCTTAAACTAACACAGTTTAAAGCATCTGCTGGACATATTTATCCAATATGTCTTATTGTTCCATGATGCACTTTCAGTATGGCTGACCCAAGTGGGAAGTGGTTTTATTTCTTTATCATTTTGTTCTGTTTAGCAGTTTGTCTTGTTCAGTCTTGTCAATATTCCCACTTTCTCCCCTCTCTCTCTCTCTCTGTGTCTCTCTGTCTCTCTCTCCTTCTCACTGCATGCTTAATCACTTACTTTCATTGCTGCCTCTGATGAAATATGTAAATCATTACACCCAGCTTTTATTTCTTCAATAATATTCTCATCTTGTTGAGGTCATTTTACGCCACAGTAAATTCATGCACACTCATACACACATGCGGCGCTGTCTATATTTTATATGTATTAAGACAATCCTTGGTATTGCACATTGATCAGAATATGGATTTCCACAGTAATTGCTGAGGGAAATTTTCTCTGTCTCTACTCTTCTTCATTATTAATATTGGGAAATGAGTATAATTTCATCTTGAAATAACGAGAGCTCTTTTAATTCATGCCAGCTAATGCGGACCGGCGGGCCGGGGTTTCCTCAGGTTCTGCAGATAAGAAAGACACACTCACGGAGGATCCTGGGGTACCTCACAGGTATCTGTCTGGATCTTTGAGTCGGTAATTAAAACATACATTTTTCCACCTGTGATTAAGGCCGGTATTAGGCTCTGCTGAGGGATTATAGCACTTCCCATTATCTCTGGTTATAGTCCTCATATTCAGAGGCCATAGGAATGACATTGACCCAGAGAGAGAGAGAGAGCGACAGCAAGAGAGGGCGGCAGGGAGCAGACAGTTGAGGAGGTCACAAGTCCATGAGCACATAGCAGTAAAATGTACATATATATAATATGTGCAACACCCCTGAGGACTTTTATATTGGTGGTGAATATATGGACATCATTTTGGGTTTGTGAACTGCTGGTAAAGTGTTAGAGGTCCCCAAAAGAGTCGTGCAACCTTACCCATCCAGTGGCTACTTAATGGTGGCCACGCGTTTCTCTTTGTCTAGTTGTGGGGGAGGCTGAGACCGTCAGTAATAGGCTTTTTGCCTGATAAGCCCGGAAAATACTCGTTTAGTTAGTGAAAGTGCAGTGGGATCCTGGCCTGATAAACCCGCTGTTTCCGCCTGTAATACCCAACAGCTAAAATCAATAGTTGGGATAATTCTCCCACTAGTCGTCCAGTCTCCTTTATCTGCAGCCTTCCTCAACCCGTGTACATGGGGGTGGTGGCTAGCTGGAGCCTGCTGCTGTGTATATTAGAGGTTATATAGTTACACTCACGTAGAACTTTAGCTTTTTGTGAGTGTTGCTTGCAAATGCCGTCCCCGGTGCCGCTGTGGATTAGACCACTCTGCTGCCGAACGCTCACCTTAAACGTCTGATACTGCACAGCTGTTTACCAGCCAGTGGTTGAGTGTTGGCACAGCGTTCTCTGGAGGGCAGACCCAGGGCCAGTTTCTTGGCGTTATGGGTCCAACCTGCCAGCGATCTGCTCAGGTGTCGTCTCTGAGTGAGTGCTTGTATAAATCCGGTGGGAGGAAGTGGCTGTCAGCACTAATCCGGCCCGCTAAGAGTCCTGTGCTCTGTCAACACAAACTCTATGTCCTGACACAAGTTCTTGATTCGGGTTAGAAATACAGTCCACGTCCACGGGATCGGAAGGTCCTGAGGGAAGAGACAGATGCTTGATTTTGATGATGCTGATGAGAGCTTTAGGCCAGAACATGAAAGTTTTTGTCTCTGTATCTTCATCTCCATGATGGCCTCCCTTCTCTGTACACCTTGTCCCATATCACTGCCCCCCTCTAGCCAGTCATTTTGCTGACGGGCTCTCCCAGAGTTAGTTTCTGTATAATCTCTGTGGCCATCATAGCACTGCTGTAAAATACGGCCTCAGGTGTTAGTAGGCAGGGTGGTTAGCCTGCGACACCGTTACCTAAAGTGCAGTGTATTAAAAAGCAGTCAGGGCCCTGGATCACAGTATATCACAAGGGAGAGGCAGCGATAAGGCCTGCCTGCCTGCCCGCAGATCAATGAAGGTTACTGACATCATATCACAAAGTGAAAGCGAGTGTTGCACCCCTAGCTATTTATCAGCAGTGGATCGGACATGAAAGGGGTGGAGGGGGGCTCAAGCCCTGACTCCTCCTCTCCCGCCCTGTCACTGACTCCACCCCCGGACTGCAGGCTCCCATAGGGCGGCAGCTAGTAGGATATATAGAGGCAGTGGGAAGCCAGGGTGATTGACAGGGACAACTTTCTGTGATATTTCAGCACAGGCAACGGCACAAGACGTTTCCCTCTTGTGTCCTGTGTCTCCTGCATTTCCCCTTCTCTCTATTCCTGTATGTTTGGTCGTTAAAAGTACTATAATGTCATCCCTAATCAATTAAATTCAGACATTAGATTTAATCTCATTTTTTAAGTTTTAGTTCAGTTTAGAACTTTTTAGGGACAGTTTAGGGACAGTGCATATTAAGAGTTCCATCGTCAAATTTTCATTTGTAGTCCGTAGGGCAAGTGAGAATGAAACCATTGAAAATACAATCAAAGATAAAAGCAGTGAAATAGAACTATATGCAGATACAACCATTGTAGATAACGGACTGTGTACAGCGGCCGAAGGTGACGCATCAGAACACAAGCTAAGTTCAGCCACCACGCTCATCTCAAGCCCTTTCCTTCCTCCCTTTACCTGACCACAGCGTTATCGGTTTAATGCATTATGTATCATAAAGCCCCCCATTCTCTTCACTTATGTCTGCATTACTAGTAGTAGTAGTATTGAGCGGCGCGTAGACGCAAAGGCACTTTTGCGTGTCCGTGCGAAGGAGATCATGCTTACAGGTACTGTATGCGTTCCATTTATCAGCTGCCTGGGGCACAATGTGGAGGATTTCCCCCAATGGGTTAGTGTGTAACTGCTCTGTCAATACATGCTTGTCAAGGCTGGGAGTGTGTGTGTGGGGGGGGAACAGGCCCCTCACTCTAACGCACTGAAGCCACTTATTGAGCAGCCAATAGCTATTTACCTCTTGATGGTGGCGGGTGGAGAGGGGGCCCAGCCCGGCGAGAGCGACTCAGCGGCTCATCCCCCACTCCCAGGACTTCACAGCCACTAGCTCGCTCTGAACCAAGCCCATCCTGAGCCAGGAAGCAGAACCAGTGGCTCAGACAGGAGACAGGGAGGTCTGTGTTTATGTGGAGCAGGTTGTCCTCTCCTGGCTCCTGGTCTTTGCCTGGTCTGGCTGTGTGTGCAGCTTGCTGCTGTAAAGCCCTGCTTCCTCTCTGGAATCTCGGTGTTGACAGAGAGCATCTGGGCCCTGGGAGAGCTTCCAGCCTGCTGGGTCCTCACATGTACACACAGGGAGGGAGGGATGGAGGGGAGAGGTACAACACAGGTTTCAATGAATACACTGTATATCATAGATCCTTCCCAACGTTGCTGTGCCCATTGACCTGGCCGTGATCCCATCTCTTAGTCTGCTCCTGTCACCACAAGCACCTAAAGGTGGTTTTATGAATGGGTGTTTCTTTTATTCTCACCTACTTTGATTCAACAAGGAAAGAATGGTGTCCATCTTCTGTCGTCTGCTTTTGTTTTCAGAGACCTTGCTCCGGGGAAACCCCCCCTCCCCCTTTTTGTGGGCTTTGCAGATCCGTGTTGGAGTTGCAGGTCGCCTGTCAGGACATGTCCCATATACCTGAGTCACAGAGGGATTACTTAACCCCTCACAGTGCTATAGAGGAAGTCTGCCAAACCATGCACAGCTCGGGTTTAGCTAAGAAGGAGGCAGAATAAAAGGTAGCCCCTGCAGTTAGAAATGTGCCACACATGCCCGTCAGTTCAATTCAACAGGCTCCATCAGCAGAAGTCCCCTCCCCGAGCCCAATATGTAATTCATGTATATTAAACTGAAATGAGATGTCAATTTTGCAGAAAGTAAGCCGTACAAGAGCAGCACGGCGAGATGCCCCGCTGTTAAAGAACAGCTGTGCAAACACAAGAGGGGGAAAAGAACAAGAAAAAACACATTATATCAACATTTAACAACAGTTGCTCTGTAATCTGGTATTACTTCCACAAGCAAAGGAGGGGCCTGTGTCAGGCCGGGGTGAACTTGGACCGGGCTGTGGCGGGAGGAAGCCAAGTGTTTTCGGGAGGTTAGCCCCAAGATGTGAAGGTCCACAGACTCATCTTAATCCAGGAGGCTTGCACTTAATCGCTTTTGATGTGCATGTGAACATGACCTGCTTCAACATTCCAGCCCTGACCAGACCAAGTTCAGAAGACCAGGGCAAGGCTGAGCAGAGGGGAGGGGGGGAGGTGGGGTTGTAGGGGTGACTTCAGCTCGCACTAATTGGCTGCCAGGCTTCTCTATACTGCCTGGGGCAAAAGGAATACCCTGTCCTCAACCCAACACCCCCGGTGTCTTCCAACTGTCCAAGCACCCCCCTTTCTTTTCTCCTGTATCCCCGCCATTTAGCGCGTCTGGCCGTACGCTTGTGTGCAGGCGTGCATGTATGTGCTACACTGTGTAAGCTGGCACATTATTAAGGGGAATTCCAGTGAAAGACAGAAGTCGAACAGAGAAGCGTCTGTCCCCCTGCATCTGCAGTGGGTGGCATCCTAGCATTCTTCTTTGTGTGTGATTTCTGCCCACAGTGGCCCTGTGTACTTCTCTGGCTGTGTCAGTGTTATATTACTGTCCGATGGCACATAGTGCTCCTGTGTGGACCATGAGAACTCCCCATCTGCCTTGAGTTCACTGAACGTATTGTGGACGTTTGAGAAGACTTGGTTGCTTCGTGAGACTCCAGTTGGAGAGATTTTGGCTGAGGTGGGCCGGGGCTTTGCAGCCAGGCAGTCATCCAGAGTGACAGAGGGAAAAGACGGGGGTAATAGGAGCAACGGGGGTATTAACAAAGGAGAAGTCATGACTTGGCATCTGTGAGTGTAGTTCACATACAGGCACACACTTTGGTATAGTGAGGAAAAAAAGGCTGGCGCACTGTAACTGTGGAGAGTAGCGCCTATGCCTCTTCCTATTTCGTCCCTGTGTGTGTGTGTGTGTGTGTGTGTGTGTGTGTGTGTGTGTGTGTGTGTGTGTGTGTGTGTGTGTGTGTGTGAGTGTGTGTGTGTGCTCTGGAGTGGTTCAGGTGCGGTTAATGTTGGCACCAGATCTTTAGGCCCGCGGCAATAAACAACAGAGCAGGCAGGAGGCCAGATGCAACTCCACAAACTTTTAACCTCTCCCTCAGCTAATCCCTCGCCACACTAGTAACTCTTTCTTTTTCTTTTTTTTAACTCATTCTTTCACCTCTCATTCTCTCTGTTCTTCATTCTCCTCCCACTTGCCTACTCTTCTTTCTTCCCCTCTCTCTCTGTCTCTCCTTTGGTCCCACTCTCCTTTTAAGTGAAGTCAGTGTGCTGACCTCTAAATAAAGGCTGGAACACTACAGCTGTTACTAACTTCAAACAGCCAATGGCTCAGAGTGGAGCCTGTGCGAGTGTTAGGGGCAGAAATAATGTGCCTATTAAAACTAACTTAGAGCCCTCTTTACCCTCAAGGCTCCCTGGGTCTAAGTTGACCACACCAAACCCGGCTTGATCCAGCTCAGCCGAGACCGTGGCGGTGCAGCCGGCCCTGACCCGGCCCAGTGTGAGATAAAGAATGAGCCGAGACAAAGACACTGTTCATTTGGAGTCGGCGGCATCTGTATGATTTCCACTCTTTTGATATGATCTTTCCATGGGGGAGGGCAGCAACAAAGGGTCACCTAGCTTCCTCACATTAGGCGCCAGTTACATCATTTGATTCTGTAGTCTCATGCAAAACCGCTGAGGCCCCCAAAATCATACACTGGTGGTTAGTTCTCTGTTCAACACAGTGCTTTTATATTTCTTTTTCCTGGCGCACACAGCAAGTAAAAAAAAAGCACAAAAAGGAATAAAGAACAGTGAATTCACCAGAGCACAATAAAGTTTTAAACAAACGAATGTGTGCTGGTGCTTGTTTGTTATTAGTTAGATCTAGATCAGTGGAAAAAGTCAACCTCTGTATTCATGGTACAAGTTAGGCTGACAAAAGCCAGGTCTGGTTCACAATGAATCATCCACCTCAAGCCCATATTAATAGAACTTGTAAAAATGGAAGCTGTCTTTTATCCAAACACTCACAGAATGTCTTTATGATAGAAAGACTGAGCCAGAACCAAAAAGGAAAGCGTCAGGATTAGTCACTCGGCTCCATGTTTGCCGCCTCGAGTTATAAAAGGGCTTCCTGATTTATTATCTGTAAAGATAGTTTTCATACCTTGACCTATCCCCTAACCCAAGTCCCTTTTAAATGTAGTCTATCATGGGCTGTCATCCTGTTTATTCAGGGAGCCAAGTTGCCCTGTGGAGCTGACTGCCCATTTACTGAGTTAACTACCAAAGCCCCTCATTTACTTAGGGCACAAGCAACGTATAAAAAAACTGCAATAAAATATCACAAGGCAGTTTAGTAAATTTGTGTAAAGCATCGTGGTGTAATTTGTTTCAAACCTTGCTTGAAGTGCAATCCAGTAATGAAATGAGTAGTAAGCATTAACCTACGTTCAGAACAGCAAAATACTGTCCAGCAGCTGATTTAATTATACTCTCATGTTTCTCTGCAGCAAACCACAGTCTTTGCCTTTAAACCTGAATTAGAAGCTAATTATTATGACATTCGCTTGTCACCCTGGTTGCATATTAGTTACTACACGCATGGCTTCTGCTTTTTGGTGGATGTATGTTTTGTGCGGACGTGTGCCCGTTTCTCTGTCCCTAGAGGGAAATAATTACAAGTTGTGTGGGTTGTTATTACCAGTCTGGCTGTCCGGCCCTCCATCTGACTGCATGGCTGCAATAGGTTAATTACATGTCTGATGGGGATGATGTCAGCATGTTGGCAACCGTTCCCAGGCTTGTGGACACAGACTCATCAGAGCTGAGCTGGACTGGGTCGTCTTGACCGTCCCTAAGTTTCCTTGTTATACGTTGAACGTTATAAAGAGAGGCGGTTATTTCAGGACTGTCCTGGTCATCGTCCCCAGAGAAGCATCTCTCCTCCTGATGTTTAGTGTACATCTCACATTTAATCTTTTAGTACTGTGTGCATGGTTATTTAACTTGCCCGTTGAAAAAAAGATAAGGAGCTCTCCAACTCTAATAAGAATGGACCTGTGCCAAAAAGATAGAGGGGAAACAAATTGCTTGTGTTGTGTGACTCATATTCTCAAAATATCCCACTTGACCTTTTTTTTTAATGGTTACAGGTGATACTCAAAAGTAGAAGGGAGTTCCAAAAAGATATACGTTGCTGTTCTTTGGAAAGCAGCGGTATTATAGAAGCAGATGTACACGTAGAATGCATTCCAGGCTGAAGTGGGCGACTGAGCAAGTCTAGGAATGGCCGTAACATTCCTCCTGGAACACCTGAGAGGTTAGGCGGATGGTGACTGCAAGCTAAGAGAATGCTGAGTGCAAATCTCTGTCGACAAGCTGTGCCTCCTGCCCCGCTCTACCTGGGGAATGTGTTACCTAATGGGCCACAAAACTGCCTGGAGACCTCAGCTCTCTTATCTCTGATATTAGATGACCCTGCAAAAAAAACAGGAATCCATCATGAAGAATAAGACTATTGCAGAAAAGTAGGATTGGATGCTTTTCCCCCTCTTTTTTTCTGTGGACAGAAGGGAAGAATGGTAGGTAATGTTATCTTGTTCACAGTTACAAGAATCCTGCATGTAGAGGCTATGGGTTTCCAGTTTCTAATATGTATATAAAGTTTCACTGCACAATGGACCTTTTGTCTCGAGCAAACTGAACACTCCCCCTCCTTCTTTTCCTCCCTTCTCTTGTAAAAAAATGCATTCATGTGCTTGTGGGGCTGCGAGGACTCAGGTTTCTGCTATCTTTGTGTGCCATGTCGTCACTCGCCCCCGCGAGCTGAAATGTGCATCTTGCACAGGCAGGCGCGCTGCCAGGGCTGCTTCCAGCCATGGATTAGGGAGAATCCACGAAACAACGGACTCCTGACAAAACAGCAGCATGACAGGTAACTGAAGTTGCACTGGGGAGAGAGGAGGCAGACGATAATTACAGAGCTTTTTGTTTTCTGGGCACTCTTAGCTGGCTACTTAAGTGCCTGATCTGAAATCTGTGCCTTGTAATTACAGTAGTGGGCCCCATTAGGGCAGAGGTCTTGGTGGGGATTATTCTCCTTCTCTTCTTTCCTGTGTATGTGTGTGTGAGACCTCCCCAACTCCTCCCGCGTCACGTAGAAACCACAGCGGTCAGGGCGGGTGGGGGTGGTGAGGGCAGGAATTAGCCTTCCTCGTATCTGTCCTGTATTCACAGTCACATTCACACTCGCTGCCCGATCCCAGAGCCGCTGAAATGACAGTACCTCCACCATTACTTGGTATGTCTCCTCCCCCCACCTCCTTTCAGAATACCTCCGCTGCTCGCGCTGACACCGGAAGATTCGTGTTGATTATGACGTGGATGTCACGGTTGATGAGTGTGCGGCGTGGCGTGTGTCACGTCGAGTCGACAGGGATTTTTGGCACGCTATGTGCGGAGACGGGGCCGTGGCTCGAGGTGAGGCCGGCCTAAACGCCACCAGAATTGTGTCACCAGGTTGATGGAAGGATGCCAAGAGATTTGCTGGTGGAGATCAGAGGCTAAACCTTGGCAATGAATACCGTGCCGCCGTGCAGGGAAGAACAGAAACAGGAGTGAATGAAACAAAAGTGACGGAGACGGAAATTAAGAGACAGTCATGAGGGGGGGTAAAGTGGGTCAACTTTAGAAGGGGTCATCAAACGTGTTCAACCTCGAGGCACAGCAACACAGATCTGGAAGTCAACATTAGATAGATCCTGCCTCTTTAAGCTGCTAGCCCTCCTAATAGATTCTTAAGCACTGGTTTTAGTGCATGTTAAACCAGGATTACTCAATCAATTGCGGTCAGTACAAACAAGGATTACTTACAACAGTACATTTTTCTTGTTGAGAGGCTAAAAGCGGTACGAGTAAATGGAAGAAGCAGCGCTGCTGTTGATGCGAAGAGAAGTCGTGATGGGGTCATGATGGCCCCAGACATGGGCACCACAGAGAGGAGATCAATCCTCATTTGGAGATGATGCGTTCAGGGAGCTTTGGAGAGGAATCCCTCACATACTTGCAACTGGTTCCACTCGTTTTTAAAGACGCTATCATGGTTTTCTTTTTGGATTTCCGGAATGTGGCACATTCTGTCTTTAAAAAAAAGACATCAAACAGGATTTCCAGTCCAGTCCGGAAGATGACACATTGATTTTATTAGCCGATATATACAGTATGTATATGTATTGGTTCATTAAATATGTATCTGGCGCAGGCTATGCGACGGATGCATTTTTCAGTGGGTGTGGAGGACTGTGAAGGCTGATCAACCCTCAAACTCACATACTCGCCCTTTATCTGAACTCGGCTTTTGTTTACATTTGAATCACAATCAACAGCTGTAACCTCCTTCACAATAGCCAGCAAGTAAGGACATATATACTCGCCAAACCAGATCCCTGCGCTCATGTGTGTCCGTGTTTACACATTCGCTCTCTCCCGCATGAGCCACCACACGCCCCTTAGATACCGAAAATACATAAGCCAGTGTTTTATAATGCTAGGTGGCCTGTGATTGGCTGACTAGTTGCCTGTCATCTGAGAACCAGAGCTATTGTCTCAGAGTCCCGAGACGGGAGTAAGTACGTGTCATTAGACTGGATATGCACGGGCTTTGAATGGGCTTATGTGTCATCTTAACCTCCTGCACATGTGTCGGTCCGTCTGGAGACAGCAGCAGAGGAGCTGAAGAGTTCTGCAGTATTCAGAACTCTTTTACCGCTGACACACACACACACACACACACACACACACACACACACACACACAGACCATCCCTCTCTCATTCAGTTTTCCCCTTGTTGTCAGTCAGTGCTGAGTGACTGGTGACTAACAGCCTCTCCTGTGTAAAAGGTCAGCAGGCTCCTTGGAAAGAAAGAGTCAGCTGTCTTTTTGGAAAGCAACTGTTCCCAGAGCATTCAGTGTGTCTGTCAGTCAGTCAGTCATTTCTAATCAGAATATATGCTGTTAATGGCGGGGAAGGACAGCGAGGCGGCGGGGTCGAGGCGGCAGGGTCAAGTCGGGGGGGTCGAGGAGGTGGGGTCAAGGCGGCGTCGGCGACGGGAGAAACTCGAGGCTTGTAGTGACTGAAGCTTCTGGCGAAGCGTTTTATGAGCGCAGCCAGCCAGACAGGGAAGGCAAGGTGTTGTTGCTCCTCAACCGCACTCGTGGTGTTACTGCCATTATCAAAACCTGCTGTTTAATAGTTCCAAGGACTTAATAAATCTAGAAATGTTTATACTTAGGCTTAATTAATATGGGTCCCTTGATAAGCTGTGTGACAATGTGTGAAACATAACCTGTTTTATGTGACAACGAAGCAAATGTTAGTGCAGCAAGTGTTATTTTTTTAAAGCCATTTGAAAAGTAAAACAGCCTCACCCCACCCCTTACAATAAGTGACTGTCTGTCCACATTTTTTAGATGAATCTGACTTAATTAAGAAGCAATGAGAGTCCACAGATAGCATTCCTAATTAGCTTAAGCTGGCTGTTGTAACCAGATCCACTGCATTAATGACAACACAGGCCCTGTGAAAAGCATCATTGTTCTCAAGATAATTGTCCTTTTAGTTAACGCGGCCCGGGAAGGGCTCTCCTTGTTAGAGGAGCTGGCTGGGACCAAGGACAGCCGGAGGCAGGGAGGGGACCGGGACTGATACTGGCCCAGTGCCCGTTGTGACAAGCCCACTTGTGCCCTCTACTGAAATCCCCTTAGTATGCAGTGGAATTAGCTGTCCCCAGGGTGTGGCCCAGGGGGTTGGCCATTAATTACATACTCTGAATCTTAACGAATGAGGAGCAATCAATAAAATAAAGCAGATGTATGCAAATAGCATGCTGATTATACTACATAATGACATGCCATGTTGTTGGCAGGAAAACGCTGGGGGGGGGGGGGGGGGGGGGGGGGGGGAAGAAGGTGATACAAAACGAGTCAGAAGTTATATCTCGCGTATCTCAAATGATTTTATGACTTGATTTTCCTCAAGCAACGTTTTGGGATCCAAACCTGCACTGTGTCATTAGCGCCTTAGATTGTATTTCAGATCTTATCATCGTAGTTTCATGTTCCTCTATGAGACAGGGCGCAGTCACTGTCAGCCAGGAAATGGTGTGAGACTTGCGGCCTGGCTCGGGTGGAATTTGAACAAGATCGGGTAAAACTCTGGTGGAGTCTGAGCTGCTGGGGTGTTAGTGGCGCTGCTGTTGGAAGACTGATAAGGCCTATAAGGGAAAAGAGGAGAGGTGAGTTCACCTGCTTGGAACTCTGCCCCTGCACTGAGATCTCCATTGTATCCAGCCAGCTGGAGCTGTTGGAAACTCTATACCTGCCTTTAAGCAGAGAGGGAGGGCAGCCAAGAATTAACTGCTGCCTCATCCTGGCAGCCGCCAAGGATGCTGTCTGCCTCCATTCATGGCGAGCGTGAGAGGGCAAAGAGGAAAGAACAGAAAGGGGCGGGGAAAGAAACAGTGCTGGCAATATGTGTCACAGAAATAAATTAGGAACAAAGGGGAATTATCAGCGTTACGAACAACGTATCCTGCATCTCTATACCATAATGTGGACATTCTGCCAATAGAAGTATGATAGAAAAATGCACGTCTGCACTTCCCCAAAGTGAATACAGCTCATTTTTGGTAAGTAGTGTCAATTTCATGGCCTAGCTGTGTGTCTTTGTCTAGACTGTACTCTGATAAAGGATATTTTATCTGCTTTCCCTGCAAATACATGATTAGATACTCGGTAGTGTAAATGCAGGTGTCACCTACTGATAGAAAAGTCCACACGTGTGGATGTGAACTAACAAAGTTGACTATATTTAGCCACCTTATTATAAAAGTCTCTTCCCGTTGATGGCTACTAATAACCTGCACATAATGTCTGTCACGGTTTATTGAAATAGTGACTGACTAGACCATGGGTTTAATTACGGTCTCCCGTGGTCTTCCAGTTTCCCTTCAGGACAGTGAAATGTAAAACCTAAGCACTTCAGAAGGCCAGGACAGTCCAAGGAGAGGCCAGGGAACAGGTGGTGACCCTGTGCAGCCTGGGAGTATATTATTGACCAGGGTCCAGCAGCTAGATTGATTACTTTATTGTATTGCCATGAACCTCAGTGGCCAGAGACATCTGGTTGACCCTGGCCGGACAGCGCATCGCAGTGACCCTCACCTTAACTAAAGAGTTATGTGTCTTTGACCTGCTCCCTAATGGGGGGGGGATTTGACCTGCAGTACAGGGCTGAAGTGGGCCTACGCCTCTCCCTCCCTTGTGTCAGCCTTGGTAATTTAGAGGCTGGGGGTAGGCCAGGGTCTTGCTGGGGCCACCTTGTTTTTGGGCTGACTGTGTCCTGACTTTAGACCTTCCCCTGACCCACCGGTGTATATGGTGTCAGCAAGATGGGCAGATCCAGGGAAAAAGTTAATTAATCTTCACCAAATTACACTGAAATGGTGGAGAATCAATACATCAGATGTCCGCACTTCCAGCTAATGGTTCAGATAGATGGCTCACAGCGAAGGGGGTTGATAGTGTGCGACGCTAAAAGGATTTTTATATATTACCGATAATTTCCAGGTACAAAGAAAACTGCATTCCATCCGTGATGGTGTGCGTGCAGGACTCTCACATCACAAGCAGAACCTTGCGGTGCCGTTTGCGGTGCAGCAGTTTTCTGGGCTGGATGCCACATTGACTAACCCTGTGCCCTGTATAAACAGGGCGAGACAACAGGCAGCACAAGGGAAACAGTCTTTACTCTGGTAGAGGCTGTTTCCCCCGACCATCACTTCCTACTTCCACTTAGCTGACAGACAGAATATCTGTCAGGCAGGTTTTTCCTGTGCTCTACATACTTTTTTAGTCGTCAGCTTTGGTTTTTCATCAGAAAAAACAACCTTGCACTTAGTGAGAAACATTTCAAACATGGTAATTCCTCCTCTTCCACCCCTCTCTCTTCATTCATTGCCTTTTATTGAGTTTGTCCATTTCTTCAGTGGAAGTTTCCCAACATTTTCATCAAAAGATAGATTGTGCAAAAGGGAGCCTTAATTGTTTTTAACTCTTTATGATATGTCACATCTGAGCGACTCACCTACTCTACTCTAAACAGCAAAAAACATCCTCCCACATTACAATACAGACTTATTTTTTCATTGTTAGCACTTGTTTCCCTCCATTAAATGGGAATGGTGGAAAAGAGTTTGAAGTGGATACCGTAGTCCTGTTCGAAGCAAGACGTGAGGCCACCTTTCTTTAGGTCATCTCCTCCCGACTGAGCTCAATGTCTATGAAACCCTCTTGTTCCATTACTTTTGCCAAAGGAAACATGCAAACAAGTGACCAGTCAACACCGGCCACAGTCAACAGTTGGTCATTCTGTTCCCGGTCGTTTAACTCGTACCTTTTCAACAGAATGCAGCTTAAAGTGCAGCCTTGTGATGGAATAAGTGATTCTCTGGTAGTGTGAGGTCCTAAGATGATAGAGAGGCCCACTTGCACTCTTGGTGCGTGACTCATGAGGAAGGTCGGGGGGGCTGACAGTCAGGAGGCACGGTAGGACGTATGTTTTATGGGTCCTGTCTACATACCTGCCCAAAGAGGGGAATGCATGACCACACCCATGGAACTGAAGGCATCGTGGTTAATTACTGATAATCATATGTTGCATGGCAGGACGAACAGATGTTCCTGAAAATAACCCCCTCTCCGTACACCTCAACACGCACCAGCCGCTTCCTTTTTGTTGCACAAAAACATTTGGTAACCAAGCGATGAAACGAGCACGCCGTCAACATTAATCAGCTTTCATTAAGACCCCCGTACCATTTCTGATGCTCTGCAAAAAAAAAGAAAAAAAAGCGCATTGCACTCCATCACCCACCCTTCTCTTACACTGTCCCAATTAACACTGAGCCCCCATTACATTGATTGGGAGAGCCGTGGTATTGGCTAGGTAGGGCCATGAGCACATTGATCACATTGACCCATCATGTGAACCATGAGAAAATGTTGAGCTGCAGATTTCTTACTCCCAACAGCCGAGTGAAAAAACATTGCCAGTGAACATGAAGCTTGTATACTGTGTGTGTGTACGTTGTATGAGAGTATATACGTGTGCCGGTTCTCCTTGGGCGTGGCTGTGCTGGGGAGGTTTCAGTGCTGCTTTCATGCGGTTTTAAGGACATAATAGGCACACGCCAAACTATATTCTTTGGGGGCTGTCGCTATACAAGTGTTGTCCCCCCCCCCCACACACATGTAATCCTGCCTGGCCCCTTGCACACACACACACATGCAAACACACTCCCATAAAGGGCAAACCGCTGCCCCAACTCCTGAAGGTGCACCTGGCATCTGCAAGTCCACTCCAATTACATTTCCCCAATTACAGGTTATGAACCAATTAGTCACCCTCTCGTTTTACACTGCCCCTACCACTCTCCCTCCTCACCGCTCAAATAGGGGGGCATCTGTTAGAGATGGGGGGCTATCGTTGACAAGGCGAGGGAGGTTGCTGGTCTGGGGCATCTGCTGGTCCAGCGTTATCTCAGGGGAGATTATATACTGTCCTTTTTTTTTCTTTGGGAAGAGATAATGGTTGACGTGTAAATACGTACCTCATCCAGAACAGCTGTCTGCCTCGGCAAACTCCAACATGCACATACGTTGTGAGAACCACATACAAGGGGGATCATTTACGCTGTCAACTTGTAATTTGTAGTGGCACTCAACTTGAACTTTCAGGGTGAGCCAGTTGGCCCTGCTCTAATTCTCACCTCCTCGTGAACATGGCTTTCCTCTGTGCATGTGCAAGGAGGTGTGCAGGAGCACAAACGTGGAAAAACAAGTTTGCTCACGCTGACATGAATGAGTGGGTATTTGACTTTTTGTTGTCTTATGCCTTTTCTTTAATGCTTTGTTTCTATCTGTGGTATGTGGTGGATTTGTGTGTGTGTGTGTGTGTGTGTTGCAGTGTGTGTGTCCTTCCAGCCTTATGGCTTCATTCCCAGCTCTAGTTGGCATGTTTAAAGACTCTTAGCTATGCCCAGTACACTGGCATAGCAGCCGGGGTGGAAACTCACCGCTCAACCGCAAGCATTCATTCACAATATGGCACTGTATCTGGCTGCTGCTTACACTCACATGCACACGTATGACCTTTCACATGTATGTTCACACACAGAACTTGGTGCTATGGGGGGGGGGGGTTGAATTGTGCTGTCCAGGGGGCCAGGGTTAAGATTCAAAGTGCTTTGTCTGTGATCTCCCAGCTTTCTCTTTCCTTTAGTATTCTGATAGCACTCTTCCCAGAGCGAGATCTTGTTTATCTCCTTTGCTGGCATGCTCTTTCAATGTCAAAACAATGACATCATTAATTAAATTTGTAATTAAATGTGCAGTTCTTGAGGACCACTAGGCCATGCTGAATCTCCTGCCACTAAGTGAGGTTTATTTCCCTGTGGAAAAAAAAAAACCTCCTGTTTTTTTCTTCTTTCTTCAGTGCATTAATATTATTACGAAAATGTGCTTTGCCAATATTTTCTACGTGGCCGCAGGTTGATGAAATAATGTGCAGAGAAAAGGTTAATTCAGTCCATAACAAAGTCTTCAGTTAGCATCCAGCACATGTCAGCGGTGAGGTCTTGTCTCCTTGTTCCAGCATTTAGAACCAGGTCTTCTGTTACTTTGCTCACCTCTGCCAAAGATAACCTTAAATCCATGAATGGATTTTTCTGTATTCTGTCCAGTACACATACCAGTTTGTATGCCCTTGACACATGCTCTGACTGAATCAATGAATGTTATGTGTCATAAGAGTAATGCTGCAGTTCTCCTCTCATGCATTTCCCCTGTGAGAGGCATCTGTCAGTGGCTTTAGCCTGATCCTGAAGCTAATTACCCAGCAATGTAAATTACACTGTCCCCCCGTCTCCCTTTCCTTATTTCTCCTGTGGACTTTTGTTTTCTGGTACTCAACCCTCGACTCCACCTCGGCCCTCCATTGTGACTTCGACTTCTTACCATCCCCATCTGTGAAAGCCCACGACCAAATCCCAAGCAGATGATCATTCTTTGTCCTCACCCCTTAGCTCCCTTTGTTTCTTTTCACTCTGTTTTTCATAGAGATTTTCTCTTTGAGTGCTCTGTCTTCCCTCGCCTTTGTGTCTTGTCTGAGGACTCATCCCATAAATGTAAAAGCTCCGAGTGAGAATGTATTTAATATTCAAGCACAAAGCTCAGGGATAGACTGGTGGAGTGGTGGAAAACCCTGGTTAGCTGAACATGCTTACACGTGTATGCATCCGAGTCAATGCAAACCTTCGCATGCCCATGCATTTAGATGCGTGCCTCTCCTCTGAGGAATGTGTGGGTTCTCTTGCAGTGTTTGACCTTTAGACCTCGGCCTCACGTGACTGAAATTCCACCGACACACACACACACACACACATCCAACATACAGTACGCTCACACAACAAACATGCACTCAGCTTCTTTTATCTTCTTGCACAGAAATAGAACCCACACCACTTAAATCTGTAATAATACCCACAAGCCCCCACACTCACAGATAAGAAAAGCCCAAAGATAAATGGCAGCAAACGGCACCCATTTAAATCTCCACTGTTGATCCCATGAGTCCGTGGGTGCTCCAGTGCTCCCCTACCGAGGCCCGGGTTGTGCTGCGCTGTGCTCAGCAGGCCCGCCCAGCTGGGCCCCAGATGTGGCAGCCATGTCATGCGGAGCTGCGAGGCAGAAGATAAGAGGCCAACGCTAGGCACCGCTCCCTCGGTTCTCGGGGTCTGTTCTGCAGCGGTTCAACTAGATGTTGCGGTCAGTGCGAGCTGAAGTTTGACAGCCCATGTCATGCTTAATGCCTCACTTCCCAAATACAGCTCAGTAGGGCTGATTTATATCTACCAGGTGCTACAGTGTGCAAGCAGCTCTGGGATGAGAGGAGGCATGTGGCCATTTCATTAAGGCAGATGAACAAGGGCTGCAGTGTGTGTGTGAGTGTGTGAGTGTGTGTGTGTGGAGGCTGGTCTTTCTCAAATATAGCTCCGCAGCACTGTAGCTGTCACAACACTCCACCAGGCCAAGGAGAGGAAGAAGAGGAACTTATTAACAAGCTCCGCATTTCTTAAAATATCACACCCGTATTTTGCTTTTCCCTTCCTCTCATTTGTCCGGTTCCTCTGCTCGTAGGGTCGTTTTGAAAGCGTGTCCGGCACATCTGACTCCCCAGATCAAGGTGCTTGGACACGACCGTGCCAAGTGAAAAGTAAAAGCGCTAATGGTCATATATGTGTCGGTTCTCCATACCTTCTAGCTCTACAACTCACTGATAGACGGGGGTTTCTAATAGGTTGGTTGGCAGCAGCTTTCCCTCATGTTTGACAGGTCTCACTGGAGGTCTGAACACTGTAAATCAACACTTGGATTACTACCGAGCGAGGGACTGTTTTGTTGTTGTTGTTGTTGTCACAATTTTCCTATTTATTTCCTGCCAAACTGTAGCGTTTCCTCCTCTCACAGAGGTCTCTGAACGCCGTGGTCGGCTCTGTCAGTGCTCGACGTGAGCAACAGAACGTCTGTTTGATGTTCCTCGCACACTTCAGAGTCAAGTGCTGAGGTGTCTTTCAGCATCGCCCTCCAGGCCACCTTGTTATACACTTAACAAGTTGTTTTCTTTTTTGTTTTCCTTCCCTTTTCCTATGTTGACAGTTCCTCATCACGGCTCCACTCCGAAGGAATGCACGGCACCTTCCAAGGTTTGCCTTGGAATCTGTCCTTGTAAACTGGAGGGCGAGCTCTGCTCTCCTTTTAAGATGACGAGTGCATCAAGATCTGATTCATGGGCGCTCTGTTTATAAACTGCCAGTGTAAAGATTAGGCATCCCGATGGCATGTAAACTAGTGCTTAGTGGGTTTTTTTCTTCCTGAAGACACATTTTTGTTCCCTTTTATGTTTCAATGAATGATTTTTTTAAGATGATCCAGCAGAATGCAGTGGTATCGGAAATACAATTTGGTTAGTTGGTTTTCCTTCTCTGGGAATAATCTGAATGTGATGGATATTGTTCCACCTGTCAGATCCGCTCCTGTTTACTTACTTACTGCCCATTTTGCCTCCTGGCAAGTAGGGCAGCAAGTTGCTGTTTCCGTAACATACTGGTTTTATAAGGCAGAGTTGTTAGCCCTGTGCTCAACCCCCAACCTGGAGGACCAGTGGATTGCTCTTTGTCTGGCCTCTACCCTTCGACCTGTCCAGCATGGGAATCCCTACCAGGAGATACATCTCCCGCTGGCCTAGCTCTAGGGGTCACTGAGACACACAAGCTCCCCGACCTCTACACGAGGTCACGGTTAGCCACACCGCTAACTGTAGCAGTGGCACATGCTGTGAGTGTGAGCACTAACCGGTGGCACAAGGATATCCATGCATAAGAAGGCAGTGATGTTCATTAAGGTGGGGCCCTTTTTTATTTTCACAACAGACTTGTGATGACAGCTTCTTTGTCATTAACTATAAAGCAGTCTTTGTTTAAGAGCTTGAGACTATTGTCTCTCTGTGCTTTGACTGTCTTTTGACATCCAGTGTCCCAGCATTTTTCTTCACTTCCTCTTTTAAAACACAGGGCGCATTATTCTTTTAACTTCATGAACTCTCATAATTCAGCGGGGGAAGGGGGCAATAGAAAACACTTTTCCCCAGAGGTTTATTGTTTAAAACGGGTACAGTTCTTTCCCAGGATAAAGGCTTCGGCTAAGCAGAGAGGAATTTGGGCCAGGGCTCATAAAAAAAAAAGTATTTGTGTACCAGAAAGATTTTCGCTTTTCCCTCCTAAATCTTTGTCATTAATGACTTTAGCAAATGTGAAGTGGAGAGTGAATGGTTCGGCTGTGCAGGGTCTTCAAAGGAACCCTCTAATTATTTATCCAGGATATCCTACTCTAGAATTAGAGGCCAGCTCACGATTGGCTTTCATGCCTTTTTTTTCTGCAAAGAAATCATTTCCACAGAATGGTTTCACTGGGACACCATCTAAGCCCTGTTCTGTGTGCGTGTTGCTTATGTGTGTGTGTGTGTGTGTGTGTGGGTGGACATACAAACATGTGGGACTGCACCTATCCTCAGTATGTGGTGCGTAAAAGAGATTTCCATTTTCCACACATAACGCAGCATGACTCTCCACATCTCTGCTCTCACCCACACAGCATTCACCCACATTACCCAGATGTCCTGGTCATTTGGCCTTCACATGGCTTCTAGACCCGAACACTGGGCCGATCCCTCACCGTGTGACTTAAATCATCTCATCATACTGCATCACACACAGGGTGTCCCAGCGTAACCACTTAACCATATTATAGATTAGCTGTTTTCTGTTTGCTGTAATAGTCTGGACCAGTGGACAGTCATCTCTAAGAAAACACACCATTATTCCATGTGTTGGTGTTGGAGTCTGAAACTCCCTTAAGCGTTTTTGCTGAAGGAGTGTATCCCTTTAAGAATGCTCTGCGGTGGATATTTGTCTAATTCCAGGTGCCGGTGAACCCTGTGTTTTACCAGGTGCATGCCTGGGTCATTACTGAGGTATTTGTTTTCCAGATTACACAGAAAGGCCCAGGATTATAGACATGTTATCCATGTCCCCTATCTGTCTGTCAGGCCATGATCCCTGCATGGAGCCTGGCTCCTTCTCCCACTGGTTGCTCCTGTTTGCTGTCATGCCTGTTGGAGATCCCTTTGACCACATCTCAGAGCTACCATGTTGTTCTTCCCTCTTCCCCCGTCTCTCTGTCAACAGGGGCTCGCTATGCTGATCACTGTCAACTATCCTTAATGGAAATGGAAGTAGTGGTAATGACATCTCCCTGTTCGCCCCAATCCCCAGAATTCCTCTGGGTTTGGATGGCCGGGTAAGGGAGCAGAGCTGAGTGGTGATTGGATTGTTGGGGGGGGGGGGGGGCATTGGTTGCTTGACAGCTGATGGTTTCTCAGAAACATTTACATATGCCCCACAATTGTGATAATAAATTGTGATACATTTATCATTGGGCTCCAAATCAATAACACAGCTTCTTAAGGTTTAATATTTCAATGGTATTGATGATTTAAACAACTCTGTTTGTGGTTGGCCTGCCTTAACTGAAGCGCTGCGCGGGAAGTGTGTGTGTGTGTGTGTGTGTGTGTGTGTGTGTGTGTGTGTGTGTGTGTGTGTGTGTGTGGCACCAATGTGATTTCTGCCTTTTAGGTAATCGTTTTCTGGAATGACATAAATGATTTCCCGTCTATGAAAAGTAGAGTGATTTTATTTTTCATCTCTTTGCTCAGCGTTGCAGTCTTCCGTACAGAGCGTTCTGTCCTTTACTTCGACAACATTCCCAAATAAGTTGAGGTCATCGGTTCCCTTAACCCCCCCTCATCCTGTTACTATAGAACAAATGTAATGGAGTGAGCGTGCACAGAAGCTCCAAAAGCACTGCAGTTAGCAGATTTCACTTCCATCCTCTCTTGAGAGAACGTCTGCTTCCCGCAGATATAAATAGGGTCAGATTTGATAATTAGTAGAAATGAAGGTCCTCGGGCTCAAAGGCTTTGATCAGCACATCTCCCCCCCGTCCCTGACCTTTCATTGGACATGTGTCTTTAGCTCTCTCACTGTCTCTCTAGCTCTCTATCTCAGTCTCGCTTCCCTCTATCGGCCCCATCGTCCGTCTTACCCTCCGTCCTTCCTGTTAATCTGCAAACACTACAGAACCACAGTTACACATACTGGACGTCCACATGCATCGTTACGGGATTTTGAAATATTCCCAAGGATGATAATCAGTGTGTTGTTTTCTGATTGATTAGTGCCAGACAGACCAGTGTACAAAGTATCAAGTGTTCTCGTCTGCTTTCTGCATTCCGCGCTGTGGGAAAGTTCAGCACTGCATGCTAAAGGATGTGAGGATCCAAGACAGACTGTTGCAAATCGTTCAATATCCATGTCTGTTGGTCTAAAATCAAGCAGAAATGGGGGGATGTGTATCTAAATAATCTGATAAGAATTTGAAAGACACGGCTTGAAGGAGCTCTCCCTCCCTCACTCTCTGTCTTGCAATTTTACAGACCCCCGCTGTGTACGAGTGTATACCGTATGTGCTCCGTGCACTCGGTTGCCTGGGGGCGAATGTTAGCTTGTGCCCGATAACCCCTCTCTGATTATACATCAATACCTTAATTCCAAGGATAATTAATGCTCTTATAAATTACAAAGCTTTCGAAACAAACCACATGGGACATAACGGGAAAAATAATACAGTGCAGTCAATCTGCGTCGTTTGTAAATGAAGGAGGATAGATTGTGGCGGCCGTAATAACATCTCACTTTTTGTTTCATTCTTAATCCTGTATTCCTGGTTTTCATTTTCACTCTTTAAACTTTCACTGCAACTTTTTTGTCAAATGTGTTTTTCTTTCTAAAAACAGCAATAAAAACAGTGTCTAACAGCATGCATATTTAAACAGAACATATTTTTCTCCACCCCCCCTTTATATTGTCTCCTGTACTGACGTTTGAGTGAAATGATGTGAGCCGTCTCACTTTTGTACTGCTCGTATACCACCGAAGCCCCCCCATGCTGGTTGCTAATTGGCGGGAGACTGGGAGCTTCCTGCTGTGTGTTCGCTGCTTCCCTTTGCTTCGCCACCCCACCAGGTCTTTCACCAACACTCGGCAGAACCCAGTAATTAACCCGCAGCTAATTAACTACTTCTAATTACACCAGCACGCTGTTTCTATCACACCATCCAAACCTGAGGAAACACTCTAGTGCCATGTGTAAATCCCCTCTAGAGGGTTTTGGATGTTAGCTGAGCTCCAATCAGATCATTTAATCAGATTGCCCTGTGTATGAGTGCCATAGAGTTGTGCACCGCCACCGTGATTCCACTGCTGCTGCCGTCTTACATCACTTTTCTTCAGTTTTTGCGATATGGAATGGCTTAGCAGAATGTGATGGTGTTGTTTAAAGGGTAAAATCATTTTCAAGGTTCTACTTCAAGTCTATTAACAAAGGAGGCAATTGATACCACAAACAAATCAATTTTGCCTTTTTTTTCTTTCCTGGCCAGTATTACTAGCGCAAATGGTTACTAAAATTGAACGCTGCGAAACAAAAACAATCAGCACTTTGCCTCCTGGGTATTTGAGTTGCTCATATTGTAATCAGCAAGGATTATTTTAGCTGTAAGTGATACTTTTGTTCCAACACTAGTATAATGCACACGATATTAATGGAATATGTGAGCTGCAGTCTTGTTTCTATAGCACGTAATGCGCCGCGGTTTTGACTTGGCTGTAACATGACAGAAGCGGCATGCCTCAGTTCTGCTATCTGTGAGAAATACTCCCAGACACGGCAGTGGCCGGCCCCCTCGGCTCACACACGCTCATGTAAACACACAGTTCTGTTCTTCCCCACCTCAGACTCAACACAGCCACAGCTATTTCTGTTCCACAGACTGATAGCTCCTACTGAAGATCATTGATTTTACGGGAAGCCCTGTTTACAGGCTGAGTGCCATCGACCTGAGGTGACTTTTTGCCTCCTGCAGTTGGAGCAATACTGGATCAGCCTTATGTCTGCATTAGCAGAATAGCAGGCAGAATATTTTACAGCACGCGATAAACAACGATGCTGCATATGGTTAACTGTCTGATTTACAGTGTTGGGGATCAAAGAGAACAAGAACTCTGTGTACCTAATATAATTATAATGCTGTGTTGTCTATAGCAATGGTTGACAAACTTTTGTTTGGCTCACAACTCCACGACAAAGTTACCCAGCACTGAAAGATGATTAGCACTTTTTCTCTTTCACGCTTCTTATTTGTTAAGAAACTACTTAATTGTTATCACTGCTGTTCATTTTATCAACAGTATTGGGAAAGAAGATTCACAAGGGTTCTTAATGATAGTAAAGTCTTTTTTTTATCATTTCATAGATGCCAATTGTGTGTCAATTTGCTGCTACACTTGCATACTCAAATGTAGCATAAGTATGCCTAAGTTTAGCATCAGGTTATTGTTTTAGCTAGCAGGCAGAAAATAGGGCAGATAGAATGGAGAGCAGAGAAGAGAAAGGCAAAAATAGTCACTTGCAGTGCGGTGTTAGAAATGTAAATTGCCTCAGTGTAAGAGCACATTATTAAAACCAGAATTTACTAAGCTGTGTCGGGCATTAAAATGGACTTATGTTTGGGAGTGCAATGCATGCACGCCTTTTATTGGTGATTAATTGGAACAAACCTAGGAGATAAACCCGCCTCACTCTGCCTGAGGACTACAATGGTTCCCCCATCAATGAGCATGTCCCTAGTGCAACATCAAAGGCCTTCCCCTGCTTTATCAATAAGAACCCTTCCTTCCCACATCTTCCTGTAACTTGCTTAGCGTTCACGCCATTGATTTTCCAATAAGCGCCCCTTACCCTGCGGTGGCTGGCCAGGCTCTGTGATGGCTCAGAGACACAGACAGGCAACATCACGGAGGGACAATTGAAAATCAGATGGCGTGTATTGTTAGGGGTCCTCTAGGTGTATTAAACTGGGTTTTGCCATTCTAAAGGTGCTCCCTCACTGCTGACACGTATGCTACGTGTCGGGGTCGGGGCTGCATCGTGCCACAGCCCAGCAGTATTCACAGCTGTAGCTGAGTCAAAGGTAATTCCCTCAGGAAACTCTGGAGAGCAGGGTCCTCTGGAGGCGAGGCCAGGCCTCCAGGCAGGTGATCAGACATGCTTATAATCAGATGGTTCCTTAGCCTTTAATTCCTCCCTCAGTTGGCCGGTAAATCCCACCTAATGAAAGGACCCATAACTTATAACTTATCGCATTTTCCTTCCCTACAAAATGACATCCAGACCCACTCTCTGACAGAGTCATTAGGAGTGAGGCCTTTTTCACAAGGTTCAACCTTATCTGATTTGTTAGGGTGATGGGAGGAGGTGGAGGTTGGCTTTTTATTGTTTTGTCAAAGGCGAGATAAGGGGGGACCCTGGCATGAAGCCTTTTGAAGGCAGGTGGCAGCAGGAGTGTGAGCTCTCCAGTCGGGGTCTACGCGTCGGCATGCTCTCCCTCAGATCAGCTCAGGAATCTAGCCTTTTCTTCCCTCTGATTATCTTGTATTGTCAGCTAAGGCTTGTTTTGGCTGCATACAGCCTGCTTATTGTCAACTCAGTGGGCCCACATTCACAATTAGGATACTACACAAGGGCAGGAGTCGTGGCGGGATCCCTTCTTCTGTGCAATCAGCACTCCTGGCAGTATGCAAAAGAAAATCCAAACTTTATGACAGTAACATAGTACAGTATATGCCCCTCGCATATTACCACTCAGCAGTAGTCCCCTTTAGTGGGCTGCTCTATCATTCTGATTTGTGGTTATTAACACAGTCATCACACAGAGGCACCGGCCTCCTCCACTTCCCCTCTCCCTTCCACCGCGTCTCTTTGTCTGTCTCCCCGACTTGTTTAGTGCCTCCCAGAGATTAAAGCTTTTCCTGCTTTAAACAGGTGTCACTGAGCCAGGCAGACCTCCGAGAGACAAACAGCGTTATATCAGTGGGCCCATCTGCGACTTGCCGTCTCCAGACGGTCCCATTGCTCATCAGTAACCACTGCAGGTTATTGAATTACACCATCTTGATTTTAAAGGGCAATCCTGTTTTCTGTAAGCAGTGGACACACCAAGCTGGCTCAGAGCTCCAGCACTGATCAAGAGTCATCGTGTTATCCCGTCTTCTGCTAATTGCTGCAGGTATCTTACAGCAGTAATAGGAATGGATGGGCACATACGCTCAGTACAGTACAGTACAGACTGGAGACCACAAAGATGAGAGCAGCAGAGAAGTTTAGAGGTCGTCGGGAGCTCACAACCTTAACTTATAAGCATATGGGCCCAGTGTTCCCAGGCCTGGTCCAGACAGGCAGTGGAATCTGGAGGAGGGGCTGATGGACTAGATTTCAGGAACAAGGTGTGAAACACGGCTCAGACAGTACACGTGGAGACTTTTTCCTATGAGGCAGTCCTTTTAGACAAGTCACTATTCTGCTTTTTCCCCCCCATTTCATTCTGTGCAGTTTATCCACATGCTTTTAGTTTGAAGAATCACTGTCTGTTTGACATGTGGCATATATTTTTTCTCGCATTACTCCCGCTGCCCTCAGTCCATTTGTGTGAAATGGCTGTTGAGCTCATAGCCTTTTATTAATGGAGCAGATAATAAATACAGAGCAGTAGGGCTAGTATCCCCTCACTCAACATGGCAGCCATCTCTAAATCATGTCAGGCTGTATAAAGCAATCTTGTTAATAAGCCAGCCAGTCTAATATCTTTCATTGTATATGCAAAGCAAGGCAAGGGTCACCGGGGTCAGCGTGTGTGGTGTGTAAACAAAACAATCAGGTGGACCATACTGACAGAAAATGTCTGTCCCTGGGTATTTATGACGATAACATCTACATCATCTTTGCAGTCATGCTGTAAATTAAACCAGTACCATAAATGTGTCATGATAGTGCTTTTGTTATTGTTACTTTGCCCACAATATGCCGGCCATTGTTCATTCTGAAATCCAAAAGCACATATTTAAAATGGAAGTCCATTATATTTGTAGTTTGAGTGCATGCGGACCGGAGAGGTCTCAGGTATGTTGTGTGGGAGGCGAGCTTCATCAGACATTCATGAAAAGGCAGACAGACATTATCAATCTCTCCTCTCCCTCAGTGGTTAATATGTTAGGGTGTGGGGGTAGACTCCATTCTGATCACAGCTGAAATTTGCATCCCTAAGTAAATAAGTAAATAAATCAAGTGCAAGCAGTGAATGTGCTAATCAACCGGGACATGGCAGTGAGCTTGGTGCCGGGAAACTTTGCTCATGTAATATTCAGTACTGTTGGGTTAAAGGGCAGCCCAGAGTTATTGGTTTCAGCCCGATTGCCCCCTTTAATCAATGTTGGCTGCATCCCTTTAATAAAATTATTAGCTCAGCAGTATCTTGCGCTATCATTTTATCTCTTCTGCGCTCTAAATTGCAGCCTGTGTTGGGCCTCTCAGATGCTCGGGGCATGGCCAGCTCCTGAAAGCTCAGCTCCCATTTATTATTTTAGAGGCGGAGGATGGCTGGAGTGTTTGAAACCAGGCTGAGCATAGAGGTTATTGGATGCAAGATCTAAACACAGCTGCAATGAAGTCCCAACCCAGCGTATGTATTTTGGGCTCATCTGGGGAAAAAACTGCCTTTTATTGCTCTTGTTAAAGTTATACATCTATATCAATAGTGCACACGTATTATATTCTTCTGATACTGTACACACATTGTAGATGGAGTGATATTAGTGATGCTGTTAAGATTTTCTTTTTTTAGATGCAATTTTCTCTTTTTGCCAGTTATGTAAATGCACAGTGTGCTGATGGGTGGCTTCTCAGTGTCTAATTATCTCACAAGGAATCTATTTGATCCATTAAGTTAGCCTGTTTCTCCTTTTTTTCTGACTGCAAGTTAATTAAAAACGGATGTAGGATTTGCAGAATATAAGATTAGGGGTGTTGTTTGGAAGGTGAAGATAAAAGATGGTACCTTCCTGATATGGCAGGAAGATGAATCATGGACAGCTTATTAGTGCTTGTCTCAGGTATTGTGTTTAAGTACCTAATCTAGCGTAATGAGCATGGTGTCATTTTCCCAATTATATCTCAGACTTTTGTCTCTCACCTGATGCACTATACATTTGCTTTTCTTCTTTTAATGCTCTTATACATAGCACCTCTTTCATATTTTCTGTTCCCAACTTTTCTAAATAGGCATAGTTATAGTTTGGAAAATATAGACATTTATGTTTTCAACATTGACATTAAAGGAAGAGTTGTGGATTCTTATGTATATCTGTATACTTTTAACACCCGCGTACAAACAATAACCTCTTTTCTCTCCAAATGTGTGTCTTTGCAGGCCTGGATGCGATGAACGCCTCATGTAGGCATCAGCATGGACAGCTGTGAGTCTCCTGTGGTTTCTGGGACAGACGATGGGCTCGGCTCCTCCCAGCAGCAGCAACCACCACAGCCCTGGAACGATCACTCTAGCTCACAGGTCCCTTGCACCAACCAGGCCCCTTCCCTGGACCCCCTGTCTCTCACTGCTCCCTACCCTTCTCAACCCCAAACCCCCAGTGCGCCTCATGACGGGGTGAGAGAACTACAGTCCCAGCAGCAGCAGCAGCCAAAACAGATATCACCCCAGGCCCACAGTGATAGCTCTGCCACAGGCCAGCTGCCTCCCAGACGAGAGGGTCTTGAGGAAGAGGAGCAAGAGGGAGTAAGCTGTGGAGAAGAGGAAGAATCTGAAGACTTAGATGAAATGGAGATTGACAGCTGTTTCCCAAGTCTTCAACCATTTCCTGGGGTGCCAATGGCGTCAGGGGGAGGGGGCATGCCCACTCTTTTGCGACATCAGCCCACACGCCAGCAGGGAGTACCTGAGAGTGGGAGTGAGGAAGGAGAGGAGGAAGAGGAAGAGGAGATAAGTGATGTGGAGAACCTAGCTGGAGAGATAGTCTACCAGCCGGATGGCTCGGCCTACATCGTAGAGAGCCTCAGTCAGTTGATCCAAAGTGGTGGGGGCATGGTACCCGGCCTGCTTCCCACAAACTCTCTCACCAGTGGGGGAAAACTGGGAGAACCTGCTGGGACTTCATCCTCGGTCTACCCGCACATCATCAACACGTTCCACATAGCCTCGTCCTTCAGGAAGTGGTTTGGCAACTCAGACCAAGGTTTCCCCAATACCTCAACCATGGCAGGCCTCAGCCCTGTCCTGCACAGTTTCCGTGTCTTCGATGTGCGGCACAAAAGTAACAAGGATTACCTGAACAGCGATGGGTCTGCCAAGAAGTCCTGTGTATCCAAAGATGTTCCCAACAACGTGGATTTCTCCAAATTCGATGGGCTAGCCCTATATGGCAAGGGTAAGCCCATTCTCATGTGTTTTATCTGCAAGCTGTCCTTTGGCTATGTGCGTTCCTTTGCCACTCATGCCGTCCATGATCACCGCATGACACTGTGTGAGGACGAGCGTCAGCTGCTAGGGGACAAGCAGGCGTCTGCCATCATCCAGGGCATTGGCAAGGACAAAGAACCCCTTATCAGTTTCCTGGAACCAAAAAATAAGAGCACTCCTCTGCCACCTACCCTGCACCCCATTAACTCTGGCCAGAGCTTCTATGGCACATTTAGTGGTGTCCATCTGGAGCCTGGAAGCAGCAGCAACAGGGGCAGCGAGAGCTTCCTCAACAAAGACTCTGACTCTGGCCTCCACCACCAGCAGCAGCAGCAAACCCCACTCAGCTCAGTCCTCTCTATAGGAGGGCTGAGCATTCCCAAAGCATCCACTCTTACCTCATCCCCAGGCTCTGCCAAAGACTCCAATGCCCTGCCCAAACAGGGAGGGAGAACAGAGGAGCCTGCTGGGAAAGAGTTGGCATGCAAGGGAGAGGATGGGGACACCGAGGAACGTGAAAACAAGGCACACCTATCAAGCCAGATGGGGGGCTCGGAAGAAGAAGAAGAACTGTTATTAGGGGAGGAGGAAGATGAGGTGGAGGCAGGAAGCACTGCAGTGGCCTGTGGTGGTAACAGTAGCAGCGGCAGGGGCGAAGCCGGGGAACCAGTTGTCTCAAACCAAAGCATTTCCAAATCTCCTTTATTAATGCCTAGTAGCGCTCTCCAGCCATCTGCCTGCACCTCTGCAGTCAGTTCCACTCTCAACAGCAAGGATCCTGCTTCCACTTCTTCCTCTGTCAAGAAAGAGAAGTCAGCTGCAGACGGTGGGGGGAGGACCTCAGAGCTCCCTCTGAGCTTTAACTGCCAGGGGCTCACTGTCCCCATGGCAATGGCGGCAGCTGGCGTCAGAAGGAGCGAGGATGACCCTGCTGGCACTTCCTCCTCACCTCTGTCCTCCAATGCTGCTGCTGATGAAAGTGCCAATCGAGATAGTGCCACAGCTCCAGAACCAAATGATTGCCCGGCAGAGGGAGAGGAGGAAAATGGAGCCCTTCTGCACCATCACCACATGCACCACCATCATCATCACCTCCACCCTTCATCTCATGGCCACTCCCACATCTTCCCAGGTGGCTCCTGTGACATAACGGGGATGGGCGAGTGTTCACAGAGCCACGGGCCCGGTGGCAACGGAGGAAGTGGGGTGGAGTGCCCTAAATGTGACACTGTTCTGGGTTCCTCACGCTCTTTGGGCGGCCACATGACCATGATGCATTCACGCAACTCATGCAAGACACTCAAGTGTCCGAAATGCAACTGGCATTACAAGTACCAGCAGACGTTGGAGGCCCACATGAAAGAGAAGCACCCGGACTCTGGAGGCTCCTGTTCATACTGCACCAGTGGTCAGAGCCATCCTCGTCTGGCTCGCGGAGAAAGCTATACCTGTGGATACAAGCCCTTCCGGTGTGAGGTATGTAGCAAAGAAATCTGGTTTTTGTGTTGCTAAGATTCATAATTAACGTATGTATCACTAGAATGCAGTTCAAGAGAACATGTCCTATATTTTCCAGGTGTGTAACTACTCGACCACTACGAAGGGCAACCTAAGCATCCACATGCAGTCGGACAAGCACCTGAACAACATGCAGACGCTGCAGAATGGAGGCACCATCTGCACTGGGCAGGAGCAGGTGTTTGGACATACCCAGGGAGGAGTGGTGGCCGTCCCCTCGGTGACCCAGGCGAGCAGCCATCACCCTCCCCACCACCATCCAACACAGTCCTCCGCCCATATGGCCGGACCGTGTGGGGCCCCCTCTCCGACCAAGCCGAAAAGCAAGCCGACTTGGCGGTGTGAGGTATGCGACTACGAGACCAACGTGGCACGGAACCTGCGTATCCACATGACCAGCGAGAAGCACATGCACAACATGATGCTCCTCCAGCAGAACGTGACTCAGATGCAGCATGGCCGACTTGGATTGGGAGCCATGCCTTCTCCATCCGAGGCCGAGCTCTACCAATATTACCTGACGCAGAACATGAGCCTTCCACCAGGCCTAAAGATAGACCCAGCTGGAGCCGAGGCCCAGTTCCTGATGGGGAGCTTTCACCTTGATCCCAACATGGCCGCCCTGGCCCCTGCACTTGGTGAGTCCCATTTTGCCTCTCTTGCTCTCCAAAATGCCACAAAATCACCCAAGTACGGTTCAGAGATATTTCTTTTAACTGGAGTCAGTTTCAGCATAAATAAGTGTTGATTCATAATCATTATGTTAAAAACACGTAAAATGATTAGCAGGAATATCCACATAATTCCCATCTCCACTGCTACAGCCAGGTCTACCACTGCTTACTTTTGGCAGCTGCCTTTCCATCTCATGCCCTGAGGTATACCTGCCCTAGTAAACTTGAAACCGTTCACACATTTTACAAGCAGAGGGTCACTGAAATACAAAGAGGGAGAGGTGAAAGACAGATAATCCATGTGAGACAAGTTTACAGCAGGGGGCTTACCCCAGACCCTCTCCATATTTCCTTACTGATAGTCTACAATAATAGTATTAGTAGACAGTAGGCCTATGCTCAATAACTTAATCTCACATTCATAGTAAAACCTTCTTCTGCGCCAGTCTGCCAATTACTTTCATCTACAGATATACTGGCTGTATATTTAGCTATGCGTGTGCCAAGTAGCATGCAGAAGCCCAGAGGTAATGTGTTTTCCCTTGACAAGACATCTAAGTGACAATGTATTGATGTGATTTTGGCAGAATATTCAAAGTCCACTTACTTTTTTCTCACAAAAGGTGAGTTAGAGGGCCAAACCTCTGTTTTCTCTCCCCTCCGCCCTCCCCCTCAGACAGCCAGCCTCAGCTTTTTATGCCATTATTCTCAAACTGCTGCTGAACTTCACCACTGGAGTTCTCCATTTTTTTTCCCGATTTTGTAATTGCAGCTATAAATTTGATCTTGGTCAAAGAAGGGAGGTTAGAGGGCTCAGCGTGGGTAATTCAGCAGCATAGCAGAGCGTTTGGCGGGCCAGTTACAACCCCACAGTTTGTACAGACTTGTCTCCAACTGTCGCCATTTCAAAGACACAAACAAGAATTGATTGCTATGACTAATTCGTTTTCCCCCTCTTCTGCCATCTGGTTCATTTCCATGTGAGGTGTAATAAGCATGTTACAAGGGAGGCAATGATGACACAGTCTGAACCCATAAACGACGGTGGTGTCATCCGCGTTCACACTTCAAGTTACTCTTAAAGCTATCATGCACAAACACACGTTGACGCTACAGTATGATGCATACGGCTCACAAAATGTCTTGAGAGAATCTTCCAGAGCAAGCAGTTAAAGTGAGAGGTGCTCTTTCATGCTTTCACTGCACAGTTTTGACTTTTGCCTGTATTGCCGAAGAGATAGATAACAAATGTTGACCTCACGTGATCTCAGCCTCCTGGTAATCCTCATTCCCAAGACTCAGCTACTGTAGTGAAATGAAGATATGAGACGGAGTTCAAGAGAGTAAAAACGAAGGGAGGGCGGATGTGAATTTGACTTGTTAGTGCTGGAATTTGTTGTCTAATGCAGAATGCGAAACGGCACGAAAGACGAGTTATTTGCTTTGAGACGTGGTGATGTGTTAAGATGTTTAAGATTCACTTTCCTAGCAAGCCATCACATTCCATAACAACTCTCTCACCTCTGACAGAGCAAACCCAGACCTCTAGTTTCACAGTAATAGCTATTGTTTATTTCTTGTATAGTTTATTATTGTTTATTGTATAGTTTGCACTGTATTTATATACTGTATATATCTTGTTTTTATATTTGTAGGAGTGTTTATTTTGACCCACTGCTGCTGGGTCAAAATAATTTCCCAGTCTGGGATTAATAAAGTAATTCCAATTGAATCCATTCTATTCTATTCTATTGTGATGATGGTTTCAGTATCAAACGGATGCAAATCTATATCAGGTTCTTGGTCTACTGGTCTACAACCAGAATCTAGTGATGAACACGATCCGGATTCTGGTAAATCATTGAATCTGCATAGCAATGGAGCACAAGAGCTGAGTAAAAATGAGAGCTGTAAGGTGCAGGAGAGAACAGGAGAGGGAAAGCGATTGGGCATGTATGTGCATCAGTGTGTTTGTAGGAGAGAGTGTGTAAGAAGCCATGACTTTGGGAGCTGGATCTGTGAGTGATTTCAGAGGGCTTCACAAAGGTCTCCCTCTCCTGGCTATAAAAACTCAGGTAATGGAGAAAAGTCCAAGAGCAGGCTGCATACTGCAGCAATAAATAAAAAGGAGCTGCTGGAATTAATTTAGTGTAAAGCCAGGCGGGGTCAAACCTGCGTGCTCAGTCTGGCCAGTGAAAGATTAAAGATCAGCAAGCAAAGGCAAAAACTCTGGTCGCTCTTACCTCATATTTTTAGCATTCATTTTTTAAAGTCAGCCTTCCCAGACTGTATAGGCATCAGTTCTGTGGTCGGTGTCACAGGATATATGCTCGCTGTGTCTCCCCCCACCCCCCCAATTCATCGCTTAGACTCAGTACGAAGCAAAATTAATCTGGTAGGTGTCCATATTGATTTAGAGGCAATCTAGAGTGAAACAGGCAGAAGAATCCAAGCAGAGAAGTGGATTTTTTTATATTATTATTCAGTGAACAAGGGCGATGGATTTGATTTACAGTAATGTGTGCTTGGGAACTCCTGAGTTCTTTGGTAATGATAAAATAACTTGCTTTTTCTGCGGTGCTTATGGCTTCTTGAGTTGATTTACAGACAGGCCACGAAAGTGCACCCGCCCAAAAAGAGTAACGTATACGTTCATTCTCTGGCTGTGTGAGGTTCAGGTTCTCTGGAAAAGTCCAGGATTTCTTCTTTCTCAACTCATAACAAAGATAGCCAAAGGTCCATAAATATGTACACATCTGCACATTATCCTAAATGCAATATCATACCTGTGTTGATTAGTGTTAATTAAGCGTGGATGCACGCAGCCATCTAAATACCTTTCCTTCCTCTCTCTCTCTTTGTCCATTGTAGTAGGTGGCGAGATCCCGATGGATGTGCGGCTGGGCGGTGGGCAGCTGGTGTCAGAAGAACTCATGACGCTTGGAGAAAGTCTATCGCAAACCAGCGACCCCTCCCTCAAGCTCTTTCAGTGTGCCGTGTGCAACCGCTTCACCACCGACAACCTGGATGTGCTGGGCATGCATATGGGAGCCGAACGCAGCCTACCGGAGGAGGAGTGGCGCGCTGTGGTGGGCGACTCTCACCAGTGCAAGTTGTGCCACTACACCACCCAGCTCAAGGCCAACTTCCAGCTGCACTGCAAGACCGACAAGCATGTGCAAAAGTACCAGCTTGTGGCCCACATCAAAGAAGGGGGCAAAGGCAACGAATGGCGCCTGAAATGCGTGGCCATAGGCAACCCGGTGCATCTGAAGTGCAACGCCTGCGACTACTACACTAACAGCCTGGAGAAGCTGAGGATGCACACGGTCAACACCCGCCACGAGGCTAGCCTCAAACTCTACAAGGTTAGTGCTCCTCGAGCTGGTTTCTCACACCACATGACTGTATTTGTGGGGAACGAGTGTGTACATAGATAGATAGAATGACTATATGACTACAGTATTTGTTATGTTATAATATCACCAGGAGAATGTAACATATTTGGGATCATTCACCCTATTTAACTTCAATGAGTTTTACACAAATCACAAAAATGTGACCTCAATCCTCCTCCTGCTAACTTGATATTCCTTTGCACGATACGTCCTAGCGCTGCACTCAACTGGCCGCTCTCCCAGGGCATGAGTTACAGCTTTGTTGCGTGACTCTCTCCTCCTAGTGGTGTAGAAGCGAGGGCCACAGTGCCACCATGGGAAGAACATGGCAGGTGAAGGCGGGTTGGAGGCTTAGGGGCTGAATCACTAGGAGACGAATGAAGAAGTGTGAGGAGACAGAGGTTTGGTGCTAATACTCCTCGGAGCGGGAAAGGCTGAATCGTTCTCGACAGCCTTATTGATTTTTGCTGGACTTGGAGCTTCACCTTCTCCTCTAATCATTCCATAATAGCCAATGGATGAACACTCTGCGAACAAATGGCCATAAATCTAACAGGCCTGATTCCACTTAGGTACCTATCCTGTGTGTCTGCGGCTTTGGCCACTCTGCGCTTAACCCAAACTGGCATAGCTGCGCATGCACGCACACATACAACACACAACAGACCACATACAAACAGTGACAGCATACACTCCCTGTAAGCCAACACTGCAGACACAGCGACAGAATGTACACCGTTACACCCACATACAACACTGTAATGTGCACCGTCGCTAGATGTTAGAATAAGTCCACTCGTTGTCGAGGGTTTGACTCCTAAAAAGTAAAACAGGAAGTGTTTGACACTTATATTTTTGTGTATCTTAGTATATTATAGTTTGACTTTCTTTTGGAAAGGAGGCACTAAAAGGCATGTGATAAATGTGGCGTTTTCAAGCGTAGTGTTTTTAATCACATTAAAAACTAAGGTGAAGTGGTCCATTTAAACCCCCTCCAAAAAGGCTGTCTGTTTGAAAACCATCCAGGATTATGAGCGGCTCCTCTGAACCACTGGCATGACAGACATGTTCTCTTTCCACAAAGCCTTTGTACTGGAATCACAGGGAGAAAGCCTTTTTGTGAACGGAGACGGTGTGATGTCGGGCTCTTAGTGCAGCCATTAAAGGGTCCAGGGGACACGGGTTGTTGAGAGGAGACTATGCGGTTTGCACCAGCACAACATTTTCACATGCACGGGGTATTTATAGATGCATAGAAATGCAAATATGCAACATAATCTGCGAATGTGTTGAGTCAGATATGAGACAGCAGAAAAGCATAGCCAGGTATCCTTGTGTTTTTTTTTCCAGCCCATGGTCATCCTCTCCTGGCCTTCGCTGCTGGACTTACTTGCCCACATTCCACTGGCAGTCTCACATTAGACCAGAATAGACTCTGACATACTCCCTCCCCTTTCCTCACACCTTTTGGGGGGAGAGACATGTTTTGTCTCCTAGGATAGGGAACAATTTATACGCCATTATCTTTGTGATTTCCATCTTTCTGTGAGCCCGAAAGCTTAAAGAGAAAAAAAAAAATTCCCTCCTTTCGTCTCTTTTTCTGCAGTTTTTAAGAGAGAAGAGACATATGTCATACTGCAGCTTGGGCTGCAGGGGATTAAATATGTACAACACATCCAGGCATGATCATTTTTTATGACTTAAGCCTCTTAAGATGGCTCCATATTTCTTAAAACCAATTGATCTTCTGAGTAAGAGTGTGTGCATTTGTCCAGAAATTACCTGCTCTCTCAACCCGAGGACACTGCGGCCCTCATAAGCCCTCTCCGGTCCAGACACGACTCAAAAACAGAGATGATCTGGAGTTGACAAGAATTATTACAACATTTTACGACTCCCAAATGTGATTAGCGGGTAACAAGTACATGGTTGTGAGGCTTCTTTGGCTGCACAGGCTCCCTGCTTGACAATGTCACAGTCTTCATACTGCATTGGATTTACTGTCCTAGTAGAGATACTGACAGGCAGGAACCCACAGTGGCCCCACAAGCCTGTAAACCCAGCTTGGTATATTATGCAAAGGCAAAAAAAGGAAGGAAAATCACCATTCATTTATTCTTCCCCAAAGAAATCTGATGCAAATAGCACAATTTTTAACCTTTTTGGGGAGAAAATAAATCATCAAGTCAGCATAAACAGGCTGTATGATGTGGGAGATGCTTGGGACACTTCACCCAAATCAAACTGGTTTGCATTAAACAGGCCCTTTGTGTGCACAGCTCCATATAAATTGGAGCCTGTAATTACTGGAATTAAAAAGGAAGGTTTAAACTGAGGGCTAAGCTGGATGGGATAATTTGAGAGTCTGTGGTATGCGGCCCATATTAGGGCTTTCTAAAAATATCACCCCCACCACCCCAACTATTGGAATGTTCCGAAAGACCACAGAAAGATCTTGTAAGTCATCCCGACCACATGGAGCACCACACAGTGGGGGGCGATGCCGTCTTCCCCCCGTGTGTTGTTGACTCAGTTGAGACATAACCCTTCTGAGCGCCGGGTGTTCTGCCAACGCGGCCCTGTGCTCTGAAGCTGCTTTCACTTTCTCTTTTTCCCATGGACCATAGGGTTTTTAGTGGCTCTGATGACAGCGTGATGGCCACCCATCGACTCCGAGAATGGTCACTCCTAAGCACAAACAGATGGGGCTTTTTTGCAGCCTCCAGATAACCCACGCGTCGGTTTGTGTACTGTATGTTTTTAGACTATGTAGCACTCCCCTGAGACTCTGTCTCCATCCCGAACAACCCAGCTTCCATTCTCATTTTACAGTTCGCCACGTACATAACACATCCACTGTATGTGGAAATGATATCCCTTACACGAGCAGCAGTAGGCCTCGGGGCTTGGCTATGTGTGAGCGCGGAGGTGAGATGAGTGAAGCTAATCCAGCTCCCAGGCCCCGGCTTCTCAGCCAGACGGAAAGGGTGGGGCCTAACCAGGCCCCAGCCACAGGCCTCAGCTTCCAGTCAAGGGTTGGGGGGAAAGGGGAGGAGCATGGGGAGTTAGCTGGCTACCTTCCTTGTGTCGGGGGGCCGGAGCAACCCGCGGTAATTGAGATTGATTGGATGTTATTTTTCCTCTTGCAAATGTAGTCCATTAGCTTGGCACATGCATAATCAGTTTAGAGCGCAGTTAGCCGAATGTAATCATGTTCCTCGGTGTCTGCTAGCACAAAATCCACTCCAGATGCCGCTTGGCCACGGAAAGAAAGGGAGAAAGTGCCGTCGCTATCAGACGGGGAATCTTTAACCGAGGAAGTCCCGACACCCCTCCCTCTGTCCTGGTCCCGCTCCATTGAGCACACACATAACCATACAAACTTCTCACCTGTCTGTCTTTCCCATGTCCACACTCAGCCAGGGCCGCTGCCGGCTGCTTACCTATGAGAACACAGTGCTAAGTGGAGCCCAGCAGCTGGCCCATTAACAAACACAATACCTCTGAATCTTGGATGGAGTTAGCGCTCTTATTTTACCCTTCAGTGCAATCCAAAAGAGTCAGTGAACACCGAGGAAAGAAACCGTCTACACTCGGCAGAGAGCAGACCATCACAATGAAACATAAAAGGGGGGAAAGAGGCAGTAATGTAAATGAAGGGATTAGTGGTTACATGAAAAGGCATTAAGGTGCTTCACTGATGATCCTGCTCAGCAGAAGCACTGGCTTCTCAGGAATGCAAAGCGTGTTGACCCCTCCCCATTAATGATCATAACGGCCGGGATTGACTCCGCTCCTCTTGGACTACACAATAGCTTGTTATTGGGGTACGACCATTAATAGGTCGTTGTATACCAGCTCTAGAAAAAATTCAGTCAAATAAAGCTCCAGAGGGTATTTTGGAGCCATGCAGGAAATGCAGGACTCAAGCCAAGTGCCCACTAGATGACAGATTTGTACACATCTGCAGGATTAGTTGCCCCTCACTGTGACAGGGACGCCACTTCCATATCTAAATCTTCTCCCAAGCTCCCGGACCTTCATCGGACTCATCGGCCCGGCAGATGAACAAACCCAAATTTAAACTCTGGCCATCGTGAAGACAAATATTACAGCAAGTATTGAGAGTCCTCTGGTGAAATGACGTCTAGCGGGCGCCTGGTCTTACCCGCTCACCCACCAGACATTTCTAAGAAGAGGAGGGGTAGGAGGATGGAGAGACAGACAGGAGAGAGGGGGATGGGGGCAGGGGGGGCGACAGGAGGGTTGGAAGGATAGATACTCCGCTAATTATCATGGCTAGCCTATGATTGTTCAGTAATAGTGCTCAGTGGGAAAGGTTGCAGCAGTTCCAGGAAGAGCTGAGCTCTGATTTACTGGTACTACCGCTCTAATAAAGCGCTTGCTGCACATCCTGGGAGACAGCCCATTCTCTCCTTTCACATGCACAACCGTGTGAATGCACACACACACACACACACACACACACACACACACACACACACACACACACATCAATCTGTAAATCTAAAGTGCCAGACATGACAACAAAGGGTTCATGAAATGTATCATTTTAATTTCTCCAAAATAAGTTCTTATAATGGATACAATAAGGAAGTATTTGAATCCTGCATAGGCCCCGTTAACACCTCCTGTGTAACACAGTCATGGTCCTGAATCTTTGTGTCAGTAGTTGGAGGCGTTGAGCTCTAGTGTCCTCAAACAGATTGCAGTTACTGTGAATGGTGAGTGGAAGGAGGAAGGAGTGGCATGCAACAGGAATCAGAGAGGGGCTGTCAAGCAAGTAAGGGGGCTAGCAGGGCTTAGTGTTTGGCAGCAGAGTTTCATAACTCTTGGAGCTCCCACCCCTTGTGAAAACCAGGAAGAGAGTGGGGCTTTGACCCGTGGCACAGCTGCTGCTGCTGCTGCTGCTGCTGCTGATTGTGTGTGTAGCTGCTCCACTGTGGGTGTTGCTGGGACTCAAACCGTGAAAGAAGGCGAAAGACGGCGATCAGAAACCTTCTCAGGGAAGGGGAGGTTTGTCTTTTCCCAGCTTTGGTTTCGATGGCTGTTTACCACAATTGCCAGAGTTAAAAGGGCCCAGTGCATTACCAGACCAGGTCCTCGTTCTGGGTCCGTGGTGGTGATAGAGTCGCTGTGTTCCCTCTCAGGGAGCCATCAGAGAAGGGATAGAACTGTTACAGTGTCAGCTGGGAGTTGGAGGTCCTCGCTCATTGTATTAATAGTTGTTTGTTTTGATTAGATTTCTTTTTTTTTTGGGAGGGGGGTTTGGACAAGAGCAGCAGAGCACACTTCTGCTAATGTGCAAGGAAGCAGCTGATCCTGTTATCTCCAGCCCCATCAGCAGACAAGACAGATTGGTGTTTGCAGAAGGAAAGGAATAGGCGGCGCTGTATGGTGTAGATATATGGTTTGTACCTCCCCACCGTTTCCAGCCCATTTTACACACAAACAGTTCCTTAAACACAACTGCCTTACATCCTCGACTCCACTTCTGCTTCCATCTACTTTACATCGCTTCCCCCCCTTCCTAAATGTTTTTGTTGTCTCCAAATGTCAAATGAATAAACTTAACAAATAGGGGTGAAGGGACTCACATAACAAACCAGTATGGATAGTGAACCAGTGGGTGGTCTAGAATGGGGATCTGCTTAAGGTTAAGTATCTTTAATCCAACTATGCTGGAAAACTAAACATTCTCCTCGGCTAAATCCTCTGTCTGCGGCCCCGTCCCACTCCGTCTACGTCTTCTTCTGCTTGAGAAGTTCCTCCTCACATGATAGCAAAGACCGTCAATACACTGATTGTCTTATTAAATCAACAGATCCAGCTCCTCTAAAAAGAGGTAAAGCCTTAGAGGCTTAAATGCTCCTTTAAATGGATGATTATTCCACATGGTAAAATAAAGTTCTTCCCTTTAAAGGATTGTTGGAGATGGCGACAGTGTTGAAAGAAGAAAGTTCTTCCGGCACCAACTGGAGGGTCTCTGTATCTAATCTGTGTTATACCCCTGCTCTGCCTGTCTCTGCCTTGTCAAGATAATATTACAGACATATCAGTCACGGTCCTGCGTTTTTACCACCCACACTGTAAAGTTGCCAGAGAGATCAAAACCAGCTTTCCTCGTTTTCAAAAGGACCAGTTTATTTCCATTTAATCTGTGGCCTCTGCAATTTATTATGAAGTTATTATGTATTTGGTAGTCAAACTGCAGTAAAATGAGTTGCCATGTAGGCTGAATGCCATTACATTTACACACACAAATGACTCAATTACTATGAACACCCAGATTGAAGTGACTGATAAAGGCCTTTTGATGTTTTGCAAATTAGAAATATGAATATAGTAGCACTCGCTGCTAATTTGGGGGTTTTACTGTTCTCCTGAGCACCTTGACTACTGCTGGTGTATTTTGAGTTCATGCAAACACACAGTGTGACTGCCGTGGCTTGAACAAAGCATCTCACAGGTCTTCTTACGCAACCGGTCAATACATCTGGTGACCTATAGCCGCCCCACCTACAGTCGCAGGTAAACAGTGCTTTGATGAGGCCAGATGGAGGCTCCTGTGAATCTATGTAGCTGCTAAGCTGAAGGGATGGAGAGAGTGAGGCAGGCAGGCTTGCCGGCTCTGTGCCATCAATACATCAGTGGCTAAGCCACCAGATTAATGGCCTCTGAGTGGTCAGGGCCACAAAACTACTCAGCTCTGAGGTCTGTGTTCAGTGGAGCTGTACATGAAAGCAAGGTAGGGTGAAGAGACGGATGAGGAGAGGGGAGGAGGTCTTAGGTACCAGGATGAGCACACAGGGACCTCTATTCTGTTGGGTTTGGCCCGCGGAGTAGTCATGGGGCCGATACATTACACCAAATGTTAGCTATGTGCCCTGGCTGTTGTTTCCAAGTCCAAAATGATGTTTGAGTAGCTAAACATAATATTAGAAGCAGTATCAAGTCATTTTATATGCATGTATTTATAAGGGTGTACTTTTGAAGCACAACCTTTTGGCTTATAGTTTGTTGGAAGACAACGGAGTGAGTTACAGTAGAGCTCAGAGCATGTGCTGTTGGTTTTTTCCTATGTTCTTCTTTGTTTTCATTACTGTTGGATTGCAGAACTACAGCAACTCCTCACTCGGATTTCATTGTTAGTGATGGGTCAGAGAAGAGCATGCTCACCTCCACGTAGAGCAAAAACGTGACGTGAAGCGTCCCCCTCACCTCTCTGTGACACTGTCGAGGCTCGAGTAAAGATTAACCATCCGCCAGTTTCCTGAGGACCGCTTTCTGGGTCTAACTTTTATTTGAAACAGTGGGACCTCGGAGGCCTTTTTCTATAGGGCCCAGAAAGAATAGCCATCTCTTCCTGAACTTCACGGCGCTGGTTGTCCATCCATGTTTCGCCTAATTGCTCTGTGCCTGAGTCTAGGTTTAGAGCGGGGAGCTGTAAATCTATCAGTGTTATGCAGACAATGTTTTCTCCAGATGTAGAAGAAAAAGATTTCATCCTTTTATAATTAAGCGCTGCAGCCCAGGGTGTCATGCGTTTTTTTATTGGGCGTGCTGGAAAAGATCATGCTGCACCTTGTTTTCTCATCATGCCTTTTATTCTTCAATACTAAAAGATGGATAAAATGGAAAGCTGGAAATGGAAAAAAAAGGAGCAAAGAATATAATCTCTTGTTTAAATTGTAATATGGAAATTACGAGGTAGTGATGTAAGAGGTAACAATGGGAAGCGTGTGGGGGGGCACGAAGGGGACAACGGCATAGCCAGGGAACCAAGGCAATTACATAGTTCGCCAGATGAAGATTTTTTTTTTGAACCCCAGGAATGTTCCCAAATGTTATCTTTCCCACGGGTGCCGTCTTCTACACCTGTGTTCTACTTCAGACTGAGAGGGAGGGGGAGTGAGTTGGGGAAAGTGATAGCGAGTAAAAGAGAGAGAGACAGCTTTAAGAGTTGGGGACGAGAACGCTCTTCAGTTTCTCAAGGGCACCGGTACTTTATTGCCTTCACATTCCTGCATGACAAACTGATGCCCAGAATAGACAGAATGGCGTTGGAGAAAGAAGAAAAAATAGAGTTTACCTACCATGCTCTTAAGCCACGCCCCCAACATATCATCTCTGTTCCTTTCTCACCTTCACCTCACCCTGCCTCGTTTATGTGGCGAACCTCAGGGTTTTTACTAGCAAGCGAAAGTGAGGGAGTGAAGCGCAGACTTTTCATACGTCTAAGCAGTCCCACATATTTTTTGTCTTATAAAGGCCTTTTCAATCTCATGTTGATTTACAGAGGCCTATTTCCTCTGAAATCTCTTCAGAGAAGCAGACAGCAGAGGAAGTCTCCATAGCCACTGAACTCCCAGGCTCAGTCCCAGATCACATATACCATCATCCCTCACCGCCTTCCTCGCCAGCCCCACAAACTCCTTTTTAATATGTCACCACATTCAATCAACACTATCCCTAAAATGAAGGACTGCTGAATAATTCAGACTTGGATCCTTTCCTTCGGATGGCCTATGCCTGTCACTAGATAGGAATTTCCTTAATTTATGCTTGTTAGGTTGGAATAGTCATGTTGAAATAATTTGAACCATGAGGGCTGTCTGTGCAGCTCCTGTTTAAATGAGAACTCTGGGAGCTGTTAAAGTTTGAACGTGAAATTGTGAGATCTGGAATGCAAATTATTATTCAAATGATCAATGTATTAATTTGCATGCTGAGAGGCGTGAGGGAGAGAGAGAGGGAGAGAGAAAGCATCTTAATAAGTTCTGTAAAGCAAAGTATTTTATTATTTGTTGATGTTTCAGGAGTGAGGGCGTATTAATTTTGCAGTTATGAGTCCCAGTGTGACCTTAATCTCTCTCTCTCTCTCTCTCTCTCTCTCTCTCTCTCTCTCTCTCTCTCTCTCTCTCTCTCTCTCTCTCACTCATTCATACACACACATAAAGCTTTTTTTGCACACCAATGTTCAGACAAACTTCCCGTTTCTCAGGAAGCATCATTTTGCAGAGGGTGTGAAGAGCACAATAACAGTTTTGGAGATCCATACTGCCGGATCAATCTTTTTTTTTCTTACATGGATGGTATGGCCTCATAATATAGATTTCCTAGTTGTTGTTTTGTTTTTTGCAATTACCTAATTTCTCATTTCTGCCGGGATGAAAGGTCAAAATGTCGGGTTAATCAATATAAAATAGACTTAAACTGTAGACTTACGCCTTAATTGGTTGAAACTGGTCAAATAAAAGGTAACGATGAAATGATATCCCAGACTTGCTGTTTGTACTAATGGAGCTTATCATTCAGTTGTCCTTCAGTTTCTATTCTGCACTTTCATTACAGACTGGTTTGAGGAAATGGGAGGAATAATTCAGGGAAAGATCTTTGGGTATTTATAACCCACCTCCATCTTTTTGATTCTTGGAGTGGTCCTATTAGATCAGGAGCAAGCTTGTGACTGTAAAACAAGGCCGTCGTGAAACAGAGAAAAGCATATGTTGTGAATTTCATTGTAATAACTTACCGCTGAAGGATTGTGCGACTTATAGCAGAATACTAACTGTGAGTGGCGCATATAGTTAAGAGAGATCAGTGCTTACATCTGGAAGGGAGGTTAAGGCTTTTTAGATGAGAGATCCAGCATGGGAGTATTCCCAGTATTCAACTTAACTTTTAAATCATTAAAAATGACGAAGCCATCTCCACAAAGTCAGGGTTTTATATATGAAAATCAAACACCATCTGCCATCTCCGATCAGAAGCAACAGCCGTCAGGCCGGGGTTACCAAGGCAGAACAGGAAAAGCCATTAACTGCCAATCACTGCATCGATCGACAAGCCAGTCCACCACTACCATCCCCCCCTCCTGCCCACAGACACGCGTACAGTTCATCGGCTTTTTACTGTACACTGCACACACATGCACACGCACATAGCCTTGCATAAACCACTATCTCTTGGAGTGATGGGTAACATTTGGTGGAGTTTGTCTCTTTCCCGCTTGAACCGCGTTATCTTTTAAATTATCTCCAGTCTAGATTGCAGGATCAACATTCTGTTCGCTTTAGATAAAGGTTGTCTGACTGTTTTTCTTTTTTTTATTGGCTCTGTAAACCCAATGTGTTACTTGAAGGACAGTCAAGATGCCGTTAAAAAGATATTTCCTTCTGAGCATACGTTTGTAATCTCCTCATTACTGAAATGCGTCTCAGTAAAGTCCATCGGCCTGTCAGAGCGAGAGTAGACACTCCATTCTGCTCGGTCTCCCTCCACGTTTTTTGGAGTCAACCCCAGATAAAAGGGGAACTTAATAGAGCCAGTGAAGGGCAAAAAGGGGGAAAAAACAAGATTGATTTTTTTTTTCTTTCTCCATTTTCAATGGTGTCACTAGAACTGAGGGCCATTAGAACAATATTTACCTACTTCCCAATTTAATAGAGATGTTGTATATCAGAGTGATCTGGATCAGAGGTCAGGGCAGGGGGGAGCAATTAAAGCGTATGGATCCAGAAGCTCCGGGCCTGTCCCATTGTGTGTGTTGCAGGCAGAAACAGATAGGTGAGCTAAAAGGGAGGCGGAGCCACTCTTTTTTTTTTAACATGGCTGTATTAATTCTTCAAGCATTGTTATTGATGCACGCTGCTCGTTGGTGTCGACATGCAGGACTTTGTTCCCGATCGTGTACACACAATGCACTCATCTTGTACTCTAGTATACATCATTTCTTCTGCATTAAACCGGCGACCAGTAAAACACTTTGGTGGGATCTCTGGGGCCACGCGATAGCCAGAGATGGACCAGATATGATGGATGTGGCCTGGGGCCGATGCACTCGCCCTGCGTCTGCGGTGGCCTCATCCACACATCAGCCACGGGGAGAGGGAGGGGAGGCAGCGAGGCGGGGGGGGAGGAGGGCAGAGATACAAACCAGACCAGCCATTTTCCTCGTTCCGCTCATAAATATTTGTGTGGCTGATTTATAAACAGTGGAGCAAGAGAAGAGATCAAAGTGAACTGTAACGCTTATATAAAACCGGGACTTTTTTCACGACGCTGCCCTACACACCATGCCCAGCCTATTAAAGACAAAGCTATATATCACGCGGCATATTGGCAGTCGTGAATGGCCACTCGCACTCTAGAACTCGGTCATCCCGGTCATGATTCTAGTCGTCGTAGTGGAAACCCTCCGCGGCTCTCAAACACTAGTTAAAGGCCATCAATGTGCGTTATAGCTAGAACTCAACCGGCTCTCGGCCCGCGTGTAAACTCCCCTGAGGTCGGCGGCTCCTTAGGTGGATTTTAAATGGCTGCGGTAATGCGAGGCGGCCGTATTAAAACGTAGCAGAGTCACCGTGTCCTCGCCGTGGCGGTGGAGGAGTGTTCGTCACAGTAGACAGCTGCACACGCTGATTCAGGCAACCAGCTGGTCAGACGCAGAAACACAAAGGCCAAGCCTCCTGTACGGAGGAGAGCAGGGATTAGGGTGCGGTGACACAGTGTGTATATAAATATGAGTGTGTGTGTGTGTGTCTGAGCACTGGCAGACACAGACAGCCACGACTAAAGCACTAAATGCCTGTTAGGAGCCGAGCAGACACTCTACACCTACAAGCCCCCACCCCGACCATTCGTTCCCGACCCGGGTGCAAATGAGGGTGGTGGGGCAAGAGATGCTCCCCTTGGCCTCTGCCCATCTCCCTGATTAACAACAGTTACAGCTGGCAGAGGAGCCCCATGAAGTTTATATCAATGCTCTGAGGTGGGCTTGTTTTTTACTGTTTAGCATGTCTGTACAGACGTTGGGAAAGTGAATCCAGATCTGTTTCTATAGCCTCCTCCAGTAGTAGGAGGTATGCTGCTATCTGGAACAGCAGTAAGACGAAGCGCCCCATGTCTTATATGTTAGTCCTCTCCCTACATTCTGTTGTGGCGTCTGATCCGGCACAGGCAGGGTGGACTGCAGATGGTCTTAACCCCGGTGAGTCTGCGTTTCTGTGCGGCCGGTGCAAATTCCTGCGGAACATCGGAGGGCTGATGCTGAGTGAAGCTGACTAGCTGCAGCCTGTGGTCTGGGAAGGGTTACTGAATTATTACTGACGGTTTCAGGGGTAACTGTCGGACCGCAGGACTGGGGGAATATTAATCATTTATTTGATTGTCCGCATGTGCTGATTAATCAATTTGAGTAGGATCTGCAGGATTAACAACCCTATTATTCCCCTGTAAGAACAGATAAGAGATAAGGCTTTAAAATATCATATTCCATTTATCATTTATTTTTAGGTCCCTGCTGATGAGGGTGAAATAAAAACTGAGGTGAGATTAAGCAGAACAGCAACATGGGGAAAGCGTTGGCGGGGGGGAGGAGGGGAGGAGGGGAGAAGAAGGGAGAAAAAATCTCTTAACTGCAGATTTTAGTGCTTCAGAAGATGTGGGGGGAAGATACAGCTTTGTGTTTCTTCAAACATGGCACAGAAACCAAGTCGTGCAGCTGGGAGTGAGAGAGCGGAGAGAAAAAGGGGGGGAGGAGAGACGAGAGGAACAGGAAGTTGATGGGAAAGTGATAGCTGTCTCCACCTGGAGTACAGCCCGAGCTGTGTGCTCGGAGGGGAAGGCAAAGGCAGGGGAAAGGAGGCAGCTGCTGCGTTTGACTCCTCTCCAGCACTCTGGTTAGGTAAGTTTGGTTTCTCATACCAAGTAGAGCTATCTTAACTCATCCAACAATGTCACAATTCCTGTTTACCCCACTCACTATCTCTCCAGTCTATAAATACTCAATCTGCCAGCTGTTTAATGTGTTATGTCATGTGGTAATGCCTTTGATTCCAACATGCCTCCGTTTGTAAATACAAGAGGCACTCAAAAGGCTGTGGTTTCTTTACAAGCATGGCGCCCCCGGCGCTCTGGTTGGGAATGCATTGAGAGGAAGAAGGATTGAAGGGAGCGAGGGAGGGAGTGAGAGGTGGCTAGAAACTGTATACACTTCCCGTTGCTCCTCTGCCAACCCTTCTCCCGGCCGCCTCTGGTTGCGCAGGCAGGGCGGCGAGTGAGAAATGCGAGAGGGAGGAGTGTATCCTCTCTCCTGGCTGAACACTGCACCGTAATTATGCACTTTTCAGCAGGTTTTACCGTTAACACTTTCCTCCCGGGTTTGAGATTAGCGCTCACATGCTTGATTTACTGCACAATTACTGAACAAGAGCTCTATCTAATCAATAAACAGGAAGGGGGAAAGTGGTAGGCTTTGAAGTATAGTTTTGAGATTTTTTGCACGATTGAGCAGTGTATATGGTGCAGCCTGGCTGCGATGCCAGCCTGCGAACTATCTATTATATCAGGCACGCCTCTTTGCTTTACCAGCTCTCTAAGCCTCTTTACTGTGCAAAACTACTGGAGTGGAAAATGACATCTTTTCTTTTTTTTCCTGGCCACTACTTAACACAGAGGTCAGCAACAAATTGTCTAATAAGGACATTCCTCCAAAACATTAGATTAAAATCACAAGTTGTCCAGTAAGAGTGGGGCTTAATTTGACCTTATAACTTACGTGCACAAGTTACATGAGACGGGATATAAAGCACCCTTGTGTGGTCGCTGCTTCGCCCTGTATTAAATGTCCCCAAATGGGCAGACAGCACAATGACCTCCATGATGATACTAGCTACTGGCTGGGGCGGTTATTTTCGGACGCTCCTATGAGGAGGCCATCGCAGGTCTTTCTGGGGCTTTGCGAGGCTTTTTTGCCGGCGTGAGCAAAGCAATAGGCCTCTTCCAATTAGTCTGGTCTGTGTTTGATTTTTAGTGATGACAACTATATCTCAGCTGCAATTACGCTGCACTGGGAATGATGAGGGTTTAGGTTATTGATCCTCAATTGATCCCCCTGATCAATGAGCACTTTTGTTTCTTTTTTTTTTTTTATGGAAAGTGGTGTTATGTCTTTTTCTTTGGCTAATGAGCCGGCCCAACAGAATGACCCCATAAAGAAATCAGTGTTAGCGAGGCACATGTGTATTAGTGATAGAGTTGGTTGTGCCCGTGGGAAGGAGAGGGGCAGTGCACACGGCAACATTTTTCACAAGAGCACTACCTCCCTGTAGACAAAGGTCAAAGGCTACAATGGGTTTTATGAAGAAAAAAAAAGGTCTATATGAAGGAGATCGGGGAGCCACGTCTTTCTGGGTTTTTATGAAAGGCTTCTAATTAGCTTGAAGACTTCTCACTGAAGAATGAACAGGGATGGGTATAGTCATTTATTTTATTTTACAATCACCCTGACACTCTAGATAATAGAAATTATGGAAGCAATACTATTTTTCATGACACTTTAACATTTAGCGTTTTATCTCTTACATCAAAAGTGCAATGTCAGGATTTAACCCTTTCAAGTTTCCCCTGTTAGTTGCCAGAGTTGACAGGTGAAACCGGTGGGCGTTCGGTGTGTGAGTTGCTGGAAGAACCCTCAACAGCCGTTACTGTATATTCCAACACGGCACTTCATGTACCGTGCAAATAAGCCCACATACAGACCCACTCTGCGTGTTCACCTCCACTCAACCCCACTCGTTAATTTTCATTTTAAGAAGAGAACCTCTCGACGGCCATGTTGCTCCCTTTTGTCAGCACGATGCTTCTAATAGAGATAGCAGGGTAAGACTGGGTTAAATATTGACTCTGGCTGAGCACATCATCATATTTTTTAATTAGCCGCCGTCTCTAGGAAGCTTGCGCGAGGGCAGCGTGTGAGCAACGAAACATTTCCCCTTTACGAGATCTCCCCCCCCAAAAAAACACACTTCTATGAATTTTACATAAAACAAGATACAAGATAGTCAGAAAAACATACAGTGTTACAGTAGCCCGAAGCGGCAACCAATTATGTGGGAATGAAATATTTACACTACCAAACTGAGTACGCCGGGGGTGAAAAGTAGATAATCCAGGCCTGAGGAGGCTGTATTCTGTGTCTCTGCCGTTACGTCAGTGAAGAGGTGGAACAAGAGATCATCCCGTGACAATGGCCTTTTCAAGCAAGAGCTCGGGCGGAGCGGCGGTTCAGGAAGTCCAGCGCCTGCTCACCCCGACTGCAGTGAGCACATTTAGGGGCTTTCGGGGGTCACAAGCATAAAACTCACCAGAAGGCTGCGTCCGACAAGTTTTACTTGTAGTACTTTGCGAGTACTTTTGACTTCTGATGGCTGCTCCCTCACAATAATATGGCAAATGAATCTGCATTCACAGCAGAGTGTGATGTTTGTTCTCGGGCACTAATTGTGTTTGGGTAATGCTCCTGCTCTGAATTTAATTCTCACTGACTGCATTAATCATTACAAGTAGTGTTTGCCTGTATCTTAATCCAACACTCTCGTACCCCCTCCCCCCCTCTCACCTCTGCCTTTCTATCCGCTGCTTCTATCTAACAAGCGTTTTGAACTGCATTCGTGGAGGCTCCACAAGGCCACGCTGCCATTGTCAGGCCGGCGAGTGACAAATGAGAGGCAGTGATGTGTTAGAGAGTTTCTGTCAGCTGTGTGGGCGCGGAGCTGCCTCTGCTTTTAGCCCACTAACACATCAGTGACCTCCAGTAGAGCCGAGTCCAGATCTAGGTAGTCCGTCATGTAACGTAGCATTGACACACACACACATGAACGGCCCTGTAAAGGTCTGTTCACATGACCGACGCGGTGCCTTTCATACATTCCTGAGATGTTCCTCTAAATCACTCGGAAGTCATAGACAACTATTCTTTTTGATCGATAGCTTAACACGTAATGATGCGGTTTGCATCGCACACAGTAACCTTACGGGATCTGAAAACCGTATACTTAAAAGCACGGGAGTACAAGAGTTGGCTGTGATTCAGATTCAGATCTTGCACGGCGGCCCAATTTCTTAGCCAGGAGACAGGGAGTGGTTTTAATATTAGTGGCCTCTGGATGCATCTTTGTCTGCTTGTGAGGAATACTCACCTGGGTGGAGTGCAGAGAAAAGTGCTTGGTGCTGAAAGCATGTTATTTTTGCACAGACCTGCTTGTTTTTTGTGTCAATTGAAAATCTCACGTAGCCGTTACATTTTTTAGAGATATTCCTGTTTTGTCTATTTTCTCTTTGCACTTTTGCAGCTAAAAGACTAAAACAAAAAAACCTGTTCTAACCTCTCTAATGTCACGAGTTGTTATTGTGATAAGAGTTCGTAAAACCATTATTCAAACTCAACATCTAAACCTCGCAGCCTGCTGTTGCCTCCTGTTTTGCCAAAAATGAAAATGAAAAAAAAAACATACTAGTTCTTCCCCTGCTGTATCAGTAATTATTGTCGCCGCTGTCCAAAATGGAGGGTTGTGATGTTGACAGAGAGAACTCTGGGTAGCGGAGAGAAAGGCCAGGGCAGGTCCTGATTTGCCCCATTGTGCTTCCAGATGGTACCTTGCCACTACACATGTCATCAAGTGTCTGGAACAGTTCTTCGGTACCCCCATGGCTCCACCCTGCCCTCGCCTCCTGCAGGCAGACTTATTGTACTGCATGTTTTGGCAGGCTCCTCCCAGCATGGCTTTCATAAAAGCACCAGGAGGTTAAGCTGTTAATTAGCTACTGAAAGAGGAGGCCAACAGCTTACTGTTAATTTGCTATACTCTTTCTCTCTCCATCTCTCTCTCTCTCTCCTCCATTTGTGTATTGACATCATTTCTTGCCTGTTTTGGAGTCATCGCCGTGTCACAATAGCAGGACCGAGCTCATTAAGACGAGGGGGGGTGGGTGTTTATCTGACTCCGATTAGAAGTGCACATTATGTATGTATAGCCATGCTTATCCAAATGTTCTTAATGAGAGAGACCCTGGACGCCGGCGTTGGGCTCCTGTGGGCATAGGCCCAGGCTCGTTATCACCACACAGGGCATTGATCTCTTCACCACCCGCTTGCTTCTCCTCCTCCTCTTCCCCTTTCAGAGACGGTGACTCGCACATGAATTATGTGGACACATTGATCAGCTGATTGAGAACTATTGTTTTCGAGCCCTGGGTCATTATTGAAGGAGGGATTACCCAGCTCTTGTTTTGTGCTCATGTATGTGCGAGTGTATTACTCAGCTCCTTGTCACAGCACATACTCCCCTCAGCTCACCTTAGATTTGCAACGGCTACTCAAACGTGCACACACTTACACACACACACACACACACACACACACACTGAGCACATACAGCAGCCTACACAATCAACATGGCCCAAATGACTGCCTGCATTGATTGCCTTCCCTCTGCAATTATGTTCCCATTGTTTACTTTCTAGCATCTTACTCATTCAAACGGAATTCAATAATTATTGCTTTATTTAATGTTAAAGTAACTAAGAGTGGTGGGCGTGGAGCACCGGTAGCAGTATTGTCTTTAAGTGTCTCTGACCCCCTCCCCAGCTACTTTGGTTCAGAGGCCCATGTTAAGTCATCCTCTCCAAGGACGCCTACAGCGATCCATCTTTACCCCCCTTCCGACACAGAGGTCCGTTTTGTTTCTCCACCCCGTACCAGAGACAAATACGTAGCATGTTTTTTATTCCCTGGTAGTGATGGATCATTTCTACGGCAAAGCAAGGCATTATGGGGTTCGAGACGGAGGGCAGGATGCGGTGGAGGGGTGGCAGGGATTAGAAAAGAGTAAAGGAGAAGAAAGGAAGGAGGGGGGAGGTGGTTCAGGAAGCAGTACAGTAGGTAAGCAGTGTGAGCCTGGAAAACACGGCCCCCACTCCTAATCCACAACCTAACTTTTAGGCATGTTGCAGCTTGCAGTGGCTAATTCAAAGCAGCCACCGCACTTGGCACCCAGTGGGGCCTCTGTGGTTGGAGCTGTTGTTCGTGCTGCCGGCAGACGGGAGAGAAACACAGACCGAACTGCGAGCACTCGCTGACTCCAGTCACTCGGCTTTGTTTTCCTAAATAACCTGCTTACGTTCCAGGGGAATCCCAGAGTGCAGAGTTATGAGAGCAGAGTCCCCAACCCGACCAAGCCTGCTGCTGGGAAGGAAGGGGGACGTTACATCAAACATGTTCTCATAGTCTAGACCCCCAACCCCAAACTTAATTCAATTCATTCAACTAAATAAATATATATATATTAGGGGTGAGTATTGGCAAGAACCTCACGATACGATACGTATCACGATACTTTGGTCACGATACGATACGTATCACGATATTACGACATAAATAAAGATGAAAACACAAGTACCTGTATATGTACGTCAGATGATATTGATCAGTTTCATAGCCACAGTTTCATAATCACAAAGGTGTTCTCTTCTCTGTTTGGTCACAGTGTGTTTCAACCCAACAGGCACGTTACATTGTCTCCCTTTTAGAATGAATGCAGTTACCTCACCGGTTATAATTGCTGCCATGACATCACTATGTTTGAATAACAAAGGTGCTGCTTGACTTATTCTAACACGTTTCAAGCCAAGAACTAGTTTGTACATTTCCCCCCCGGGTGATAAGGAAATCTCCTTCCTCTGTGATTTTAGAGGCTCAGCCCGTCATTCCTATGAGGAGACAGGTCTGCACTATTGCAGTGCGTTGCATGGCGTCAGGTGTGAATTGCTGTTTTCTAACCCCATGTAAGCCTCCCACACTGAGACACACCAGCTTTTAGTGGTGAGAATAGACAAAGCAGCATCCAGGCTGATACTCACAGGCTCTCACAGAGGGAATTTGGCAGCTCTCTTAGAATTGATAGCTATTTAGCTCACAGATAGTCATCTGTTTTAATGCATTAATTTTGCATTAACAGCACTGCCAAATTTAATGGTGGAAATTAGGGCATGATCGTAATGGTAAGGCCGTGTATGCGGGAGTCGGCCTGTGCACGTTTGTGTGTACGTTTGTGATGTACTTTTGTCTATATCATTGTATGTGTTTGTTGCGTGAACACGCTGTATTATACGGCTCCGCTGGGAGCTATTCTTTGGAATTACCGGCTCTCTGTCTCCCTTTCCACCCTTCCAGTAATACCCACCTCTATCTTGTGTGAGTTGGACTCCCTCTCTCTCAGCAACCACACTGTTTTGTGTTAAAGGTGCACTTTTACTTTGCATTTAAGTGGATGGAAATGCAGATGTATGCGGCGCGCTGGGTGGGTGGTGAAACTGATACTGGCACGTATTGCCCACTCAGAGGGCAAGGTGCACCGGTGGAGTTGTGCGAGAGAGGATGGGGTTGTGCCCACACCGCCCCTGTCCCTCTTTACCTGAAAAAGCACAGAGCACTGCTTCAGCCTCCACAGAAAGAGATAAGGTGCTCCACGGAAGAGAGAGGCTTGAAAACCCGTGATTGCATTTTGAAACTATGAAAATCACCACAGTATAAAACCAAGCTTGGGCCTTGGAAAAAAACCCACTTCAGATTGAAGGTGATCTCTAATGTTGTATGTGATTAATCTTTTTAAATGTAAGATTCAAGGTAATCTAAGAGGCCTCAGTACTGTAGCAGGTCCACTGCAGTATTACACAAATATGACTCATATTTGCACCTATTGATCTTATCTGTTAAAGCAGACCACAATGCAGTACATTCGCACACACGCAGCATCTCTCAGCCCAATCGCTGTCGAGCACATCGCGGCATCACTCTAGGCGGTCACACATTTGTACTTGCTCAGCTGAATCTCCTATATGACTGCTGTAAATTCCCAGACAGTTCAGTGGTATTGAATCCATGCCAGTGACCCAGCCAGCCCCATCATGCTCCACAGCTCCCCTCCTGTCGGGGCCTCGATAGGGCGCTCAGAAACCCCGGAGCCGGGCTGACCAGCTCCTCCCAGCTCAACATGACTTTTTCATTAAGCCGCCAAATTCCTGCACTCCAGTTGGAGGTGATTTATCAACGAGGGGCTTCATTGCAGGTTCATAGGAAACAGACGTAGGCCATGTCTCGTGCATTATTATGTTTCACATTCAAAGTGTTTATGCATGTAAGGGAGAAGGCACTGTGTTTCTGCTCTCAGCTATGATCCTGTGGATAATTCTATGGAATCCAGTGAGAATCCACGTTGGACAGAGTTGGTGCTTGTGATGATCAGAGGGGTTTTGCACTCATGGGCCTGTGCTGTTCTCCCAGACACTATGGGATCTCTTTTTTTTTGCCTGAGTCGTCCCTGGAATACAGAATGAGCAGGGGCCACCTCACTGATCACTCGTCGGTTTGATCTCTTACCTCATTCGCTGACTCTGAAATGCCCCAGACTGCGTGGGTCACGGCCAGTGCAGAGATGGTGAAAGTGGCGGTTCACAGGTGTAACCGTTTGACACGGCAGACAGAGCTACAAGCACCGGGGCAGGAACATTTTTGGCTCTGTTGAGGCCATCTTCCTGGCCAGTCAGGTTTATAGTGAATTATGGTGGATTCAGGGGCAGGCGGTCTCAGGTTCACTCCTATATAAACCCTGGGCTTTTTATGGGAAACTATAAACTCCCAGGATTTTTTTTTTCGACCTCCTGGGACTAGCTTTGAAGTTTCGGTCAGGTGCCGTCATTTTTTTAAAAACTTGTCTTCTTTTTTTGGAGCCTTGAGTCACTTTCGGCAAGAGCTCTCTCTTTTTCTTTTTTAATTCAAGACATCTGCTATGAGTAAAAGCAGTTTGCATGATGGATTTGGTGTTATCTATAACTGAATCTGGCTCTCAGGTTTCTCTCTACCTTGGTTCTGATGCAATATTTGTGCACAGAGGAAAAGGAGGAGGGCTCCCACAATATCCAGCAACACCTACTCATGACATCATGGATTTCTGAAAATGAGGCGAGAAAGGAGAGCACACAGAGACACAGAGCCTTTTACAATCACCTAATAACTCTATTACGCCGAGCTGTGGGGCTCACAAAAAGGAGAGAGGGGGGGAAAAACTCCTATTCCTTTTCCTGGAAGCGGTGTCTTAATGCACATTTTAGGTGTAGAAGTGAGAAATATGAAACCAAAGAGAATGAAACACAATAGCCCAGAAAACCCCATAGCAATATTACAATATTGCCAGAAAATTAAGCATTAGGAGAAAGGGACAAGAGCATTTTAGGGCAGCATAATATTGTTATGACTTTTTTTTCCCGCCAGCCTGTCAACACCTGATTCACATGTAATGTGGTTAAATGTCTAATGTTCCAATTGCTTTTACGTTTTCCAGCCAAACAGGCAATCCGGTGCAGAGAGGATTGTTCAGTTTCTCTTTGATGGATGGTTGGGTTTTCTGAACCTTTGTGTTAGCGTGAGCGCGATGTTGTAATGGTGGAAATGAACACGGGTGTATTCTCTTTAAGTGCAGAATTGGTAATAAAATCTGATCAACTTTAATCACAAGCTTTCAGCACTGTTAATGATTTAAGTCATTAGCTTCTTCTTACAGCAGGTTCATCAGGGGATCTTACCTGCTTAGAAATGGCAGATGTTATTCATTAAGTCCCAGTATATTGTTCCATTCACACGTATGTACGGAAAGCTCATGCAAAATATTTTTGCAGATTTCAATATCCAGTAAAATGTGTTGGTTCTGTCAGGAGACACGGGCGCTGAAAAACAAGATGAACACTTTCTGGTGATTGGCATTGATTGCAGCCACAGAAATCCACAGCGAGCGGCCGGAGTTTGGTATTCGGAGCCGGGCAGGACACAAGTGGCCACACTGGGTCTGGGGCTTTGATTGTAAACATGCAGAAAACAAGCAGTGTGATGCTTCAGGACGGTGGTCAATATCTGTGATGCTCACACCAGGCCCAGCCATATTGTGTCGGCCTTGCATCATTGATTGAGCCGTGCAGGAGGTAATTAGACTGGAGCGCTGCGGTGTGACACGCGGTTGCGGTGGTATGGCGTCACCGCGGGGGCGTCAGCCATGTTGTTCCAGTGCGTGGGATGAGCTGAAGGCCCCGGACCAGGCCCCACTGTCCAGTCTTGGAGGAAGTGCTTGGGTTGACAGGTCAATACTAGTGCTGATTCCCCCCGTCCTCTAAAGGTTGTCCTCCTGTTGTGGAATGTTCCAGTTCCTCTCGGAGCGTACTAAATCCCCCTCCCGCCTCACCACCGGCTCTACTTTGCCTCTCTTGCTCGGCGAGAGAGCGGGGATTTAACTCGCCGTGATCAATATTTAGTATCCCATGCGTGAAACAAGCAGATGTTTGGAGTTTCCTTTTCAGAGACGGGAGGCTTCTGTTGAGTGAAGGGGATCAATGCTCCCTTCCGTCTGGTGAGACTGTAGACCCGCGGCTTCTGAAGGGTGGCTGATGCGGTTCCTGGCTGCCCCCGGGCCTGTGAGACTTGCGTGCCTCCCAGGCCTCTCCTGTCCTGTTAGCCCATTGATACAGACACTCACGCAGATAAAGTGCGCAGTCCAAACAGTTGTCCTGAAGTGGAAGAGGTCTAGATGTTAAACAACAGGGCTGTGATTGGGAATTGATTTGTTCATTTGCCAACTGTTTGAGTGAAAGTGAGTCAGTGGTGCCTCGCCAGCTATCTGCCATCTCCAATAACCTCGTTCTCTCTCTTTCCCCCTTCTCTCTCTCTCTCTCCTTTGTCATGTTCCTTCCTCTCTCTCTCTCTCCATTCCCTCCCACAGCACCTGCAGCAGCACGAAAACGCGGTGGAGGGTGATGCCTGCTACTACCATTGTGTGCTGTGTAACTACTCGACCAAGGCCAAGCTCAACCTGATCCAGCACGTGCGCTCCATGAAGCACCAGCGCAGCGAGAGCCTCAGGAAGCTTCAGCGCCTGCAGAAGGGCCTGCCGGAGGACGACGAGGACCTGAGCTCCATCTTCACCATTCGCAAATGCTCTTCTTCAGATACAGGTCAGAACCAGCCCCCGTGGCCCCTTTTTCACTCATTGTTTGCAGTCTGCCTTGATCTCTCTATGTCTGCTGCTCTGAAACACACATCCACACTGTATAGGCCTGCGTTTTCATAATGGACACACTCTCTTTAGCTCTCATATCAGTGGGGTTGTTTTTTGTGATACAGAAGTGTTCAACTCTAATATACATTACTACAGTATTTCAACATAGGCTGTACATTAGCACTAAGTAGACTTTCTTCGTCGACAATTGGACAACATTCCCGTGACTTGAGTCTCTTAAATTGATTCATACAACTTAATTTTTCAAATGTATTATTAATGATATAATTTAAGGTCCATATCAGTCCCCTGCCTTCAGCGGTAGAAGCAGAGAACCCCGTTAGTGGGAGCTGTCCTTCCCAGCCATCAGAGACATATTGAGACAGCTCTAAGGCCAGAGGAGGAGGAGCTGAACAACAAGCAGCAGCTGCAACAACAACAGGAACACAGCTCCAACAGCAGTAGCGTGACTGAAACAAAGTGCCTCGGCGGCTCATTTATTATGGACTGATTAGAAAGAGTGAGCTTGGGTCAATTAACACTCTTTCTTTCGCAGAGATTTGGTTTTCCAATCGCTTTAACTTCTGTGCTCTGACAAAGGGCCTCCATTGTGTGTCCCTCCAAGAGGGAACCATTACTTCCCATGCACACACACTCGCTGTCTGTGTTATGCAGGGGGGGGGGGGGGGGGGGGAGGCCAGCCTGTGAAGATGCTTTGTTCCAAGGAGGCAGGGATAATGAAGCCAGCGGCCGGGAAATTGCGCAAAAGGCAGTCACAGATCTGAAGCAAATCATTAGAGAACATATTTAGCTGAGCAATTAGGGACAATTAAGCTTTCTGCTCGCTGCACTCCAAATATGTTAATGACTACAGAGCAGTGGACAGGCCAACATACAAAGGCAAGAGGAAGGGCCATTTGGGTTAAAAGGTTTCGGGTTGGGAGTGTATTTTTTTGCGTGGCAGACAGGAGGAGTTGTTGTGCTCTTTGCAAATGAATGTATGTGTCGGAGTTATGAACCTCCCTTTTTCTCTTTTAACCTTTGATGTAATGGATGCCCATGTTTGTGCCAGGGTGAGGGGAACCAAGCTTTAGGTTAGGTAATGAGGCCCCCGCAGTGGAGCTGTGTGTGGGTAGTATCATCACACACACACACACACACACACACACACACACTGCAGAGCGTCATCACATTACAATAACCCTCACTTACTTGAGCAGACCACAAGAATCTAACAAAATGTATTTATTCATTTTTTTTTCACAAATGATGAGCCTTCATTCTGCTCTTTTATAACCACTTTATTAATATAGCACGATTCTAACAAAGTGTTTGTGTTATAAGATATATGGCGAGCATCTGTAGAAGAAACGGTCAGTGAGTTCCCGGACCAAAGAGTCTGTTTTCTCCCGTGAATATTAGTGCTAGCTAACCACTTTGATGCCTGTGATAACGACCGACTGCTGCAGAAATGCTACAAAAACAGGATCACTGATTACGACCCGTTATTATGAAGATCATATCCATTGCTTTCAATCCAAAAATATCTCCATTTGCTTCTTTTGTGTAAAAGAAACAGAAAAAGGAAAGGCTCTTCGATAATCGTCGTACCTCTTCATCATGAACGCTAGTATAGGTGACTCTACAACTCTCATTTCTGCTATTTCACGCCCCAGATGTTCCACCTCCGAGCCGCACCCCTCCGCGAGGGCTGAACCATTCCCTCCCAGTGTAATATTTAATTTCCTCTCCGCTCGCTCTTCTGTGGCACGGGGCTCTTTTTGTGGTCGACGCATAGTTGCTAAAGTGGTGGAACGTTGCCTGGCTTGTTAAAACAAAGTTGCCCCTGGATTTCTGGGTCACCTAGACAGTAATTCCCTGGCCTGCTGCAGTTCTGTGATCCTGGGAGTGCTTCGGTGCCGGGCTTGTAACCTGCCTGGGATTTTTACAAAACATACCCCCCCCCCCCCCCCCCCCCCCAAAAAAAAAGCTCACACCTATAATCAGTTACTTTTCTATGATAGCAACAGAATGAAACGAGGCCAGCTCACGTGTGTTTTACTCTTTCCAACGTTGCATATTAATGACCCTGATGAGGATGTAGCGGACTGTGGGGACCCGGTGCCACATGGTTTCTCTGGGCTGGATGTCCGAGGAGAGCAAGGGCAGCAGAAACCAGGTTTCTCTCCAATTAGACTAACACTGGGGATAAAAGGGTTGCATTGTTTTAATTCTTACTCGGACTGAAAATGTGCTGCTTAAGCATGTTGCTGCTCGGCCCCGCCTCCATTTGTCTTCTTTAACCCTTTATCTGTGGGGAAACAAAGGAGGCCACGGGGGGGACACACACAGCTGCCCCAGTGTGCAGAGATCACCGATTTAACTTTAGCACTCGCTTGAACCAAGTCTGCACCAGCGCCAGTCCTCTGGTTTTAAGCATAGCAGCTCATTACCAGGCGGCAGGTAGACACCAAAAAGAGAGACGTGCTGTGGATGTGACAGAGGAGGGAAATATTCCAAACTCCCATGAAGCGTTCGCTTGTGAGGACAGCTGGTTTGACAGCGTGAGCACAAACTATATTTTAGGTTTAATGGCTACAGAGAAAAGGTAAAACCGAGTGTCACGCTGATGTCAGGTGTATGGGTTAATGGTGACTGCTGACAACGTGAAGCAGGTCGTGTGAGGGGGACGGCTATATGGAAAATATGAGAAATAGTGAGGACCGGATGCATGGAGGAGTCGGGGGGGAAACAAATTTGGGGAGCTTATGTGTAGAGCTAGTGTGACACTTGGGCGTGTGATGACCCTATTCCGTATGAATGATGTTCACCAGGGCATATAACTCAATGACACATTGAGGTTTCTCATTTCTTAGCATTTAATCGACTAAAGTTATTTTTTGAGCGCAGAACAGAATGAGATCATGCCTTTAAAAAGGGCAAAGTTAAATTGCACTGAAGGGTGGATGCCCTTCTGCAAGAAATGTTTGCTTTGTTGCATGTGTGTGTGTGTGTGTGTGTGTGTGTGTGTGAGAGAGAGAGTAAAATATTAGTATTTTTCCAGTGGTGGTGGATGTGTGTGTGTTTATCTGTGTGCGTATGGAGGAGGGAGCGATGGAGAACAAACGTGGCTGACAGTGTGGATTAGCTCCTGCTGTAAATCTGCCTCAGTCACAGATGGCAGGCCCTTGATCGCTGGGCTGTGACGGCTTGGCTCTCATCGCGGGAGGAAATCCCTGTCTGTGAGTCTAGGAAGGCTGGGAAGGAGAAGGATGGGGCCGCCTGGGCCGCCACCAGTCATTGTCCCCCCGTCGGTGTAGACATACAGGCCCGGGGACTCAAGGGCAAAGCGGACCCGGTTCTCTGGGAGGTGTCGTCCTACTTTGCAGTTGTTTCGTCCACCACATCCTTATAAGTGGAACTCAAACCTCCAGTTTAGATCAGCATTACTTTTAATGACCAGTTTGAGAAACTGGGCAGGGGGAGCTGTGTGCATTATTAAATGGAAATGAGACCAAAGGATGCATACAAATGACTGCATAATAGCGGTATCCAAAATGAGATCCATTGCTTGTTTTGCTAAAAGGGGCACGCATTCAGGGTCACACACCTCATAGTAAGGCCTGTCCTGACGACGGAGGCATTTTTCTTCCCTCCCCGCTTGCCTGCCTCTCTGCCTCATGCATAATTCTTGAGATGCTCTGAACGGGCTGGAAAATGAGCTGTGACAAAAATCCACTAATAAAGCAAATGGAAAAAAGTCACTCGTATTTTCGGAACACCTTGCAGCGAGTTGTGGCCATCCAATCTATCGGTTCCAAACGTCGAATGCATTCTATACCTCCATCCCTTTGTCTTATCCTCTGCTTCTAACCGCTTTCTTGCAACATATTAACAGGGCTTTACTCTCCCCAGCAATCATAGCCCATCATACCCTGCATGTCCAATGACGACGTTAAAGCCGCTAAAGCCAGGTAAAATCAGAGGTGAGCCAGGCCACGCTCTGATGGCATGCAATGGCCATAGTCTGAGCTTTTGCTCCCCACGGGCAAGAGCAAAGCAGACGGTAGCCATTTCTGGAATGTCCTCCTTTATTTATGCTTGTTAAAATGCAAAGTAAACCTTTCCAGAAACAGGATATTGTCGCCCCTAACCACAAGACCCTTTCTACATGCCACATTATGGCCAATCTGAAAGTAAGTTGTATGTGCAGACACTGCTGCAATGCGCTTTTAATAAAGACTGTTATTGGCCTGGTGATGCAGAGTGGATATGAGGATGAGGGCTGTGCAGGCCTGGATGAGTAGGGCCCCAGAGGGCCCGCAGCTCAGTCAGGCCTCCGTCAGTCGCCTGCCTTCTAATCCCTGTCCGAAGGGCATTGAGGCAGCATAGGAAATTGTTTGCTGTTCACAGAAACGTGCCAGGAAATTCATAAATACATTACTTTTCATTTTGAAAAATATTACAAAAGACGAGACGTTTATTAAAAAGGCAAAATGATGGCTTTATAGATTTTCCACTTGTGTATCAGCATTCGTATGATCATGCTGCTCTAACTAACACAAGTCTTGTCTTTCCCCGTGCCTTCTGCTTCATGGACAAGCTCGGTATGAATTCCTCTGCTGGCTCATCCTGTAATAGCAAATTGACCAGAAAGCTGCGCTGCTATTCTGGGATGGGCAGCGAATAAAAATGTCTTCTGTCCAGATTTTTACTGCCCCACCCGGCTGAACCCCGTTCTGTAAATACTGGCTAGCTTTGCCCCCAGGCTGAAAGGAGAGTAAAGTCTGGGTGCTGGTCGTGCCAGCCTGTCCAGTAGATCTGGCTTAGAGGAGAACAGGGGCAGCGTGAATGTGAATGATGAGTGTTTTATAGACAGAAAGCGACAATAATAAAAGTGATAAATTCAATGAGGACTAGTTGAAAGCAGTAGCCTCTCTTTTTTTATGCTGTATTTTGGGATATTTTGTGTGCGTCGTACGTTTCATGCCCCCGTGTGTTATGTCACGTGGGTGTAAATATGCGCCAGTTTTATTTTGCAAAGTCGCATGTCCGTAAACGAGCACACACATAGGTGTCCGCTTTGAGAACCAGGCCGTGCGTGGGTGCGAGAGGCTCTCCCTGTCATCAAGCCCATTTCCAGAGGAGACTGGCGGCACATTATAATATTGGTTTCCCCTCTCTCTTGTCATTACCACACACTCTCCTTGAAAGCTGATCCAAAAGATAGACAGTCCATCAGGAGACAGTCATCTCATTTGTACTTACTAAACGTGTTAATGAGTTCTATTTTGAGGCCTTGAGGCTTTGCTGCTGGATATTGGAGCGGAGGTGGCGATCGGTGGGGCGAGGTGCTGGATCCGAGGGCAGTGGAAGGAGGTAATGCATAGCCCTGCTGCCCCCCCAGCCCTCATGTCACTCACACGGAGTGACCACAGCCTCTGCAGGCGCTGTCAGTCAGGGCTGAGGGGCGGGAAGTCTGTGGTTGCAGACAGACTCAGCCGGTGGAGGGAGAATAGATTAGGTGACAGAGACATAATGGTTGTGATGGGTCTAATTATAGCAGCAGTCATGTCACTGCCATGCAGGTACATGGGTTGAAGGAGAAACGAGTCAATTTAAAAAAGCATGACATCGCTTCTACGCTTCCATGACGGGTTTACATGAGATGTGTTCGACAGAGCATCGGACTAGGTTTGTTTTCATGTCCGACATTCATTCCTCTTATAGTGTTGGAGGTTAGTGAGAAATGCATGTGTCTGACTTTCCTTATTACAAGATACAGCCCAGGCTTTTTGTGAAGACTTACTCTCCACGAGTGTAACGGACACGGCTCCACTGACTCTTTTAATGTGATTACAGTTACAAAGAGCCAGCTGTGTTTGTCGCTCATCATCCAACCCACTTTGGTTGATTGTCTTCGTCAAAGTATGCAAGCTCCAGCACATTTCCCACAACGTAGAATCACCCGCAACACAATGCAACTCACTGGCGTTTTCTTTTCTTCATAAGTTTTGCTCCTTACTTGAACCTCCGCCCGAGGCAGCATTATCATCTTCCATCCAGCATGTTCTCATCTATGATATTGATTGAAGTGTACGCCAGGTAGTCTAGGAACTACAACCAATAAATTGTTAAACACTTAAATTGCTTCATTTGTTACTGTGTTTTGATATCGGGTGAACAGTGCTGCCCGCTGTCAGAATTAGGCAGCTCAATTTGACCATAGGCAGCATCAGAGGAAGAAACGGGGAAAAGTTTGGCAACTATTGAGTCGAGGCTTGGAAAGTTTTATTTAGCTATTTTTAATAAGGCTGTTTATGCCCCCCAGAGAGAGATGGTGGATCAAAGGGCATGATCTGTGCTATGGATGAGTTCACCCCGGGTCCAGCAGAGAAGATAGGCCTCGCTGACAGCAAAACAAAACCAGAGAGTGAAGGATGCCCTATCCGGCAGCATGTTGCCCTCACACTCCGAAGGCTCCATTAGAATAAAGGCAGATGAAACAAAGAATGTCTGAAAGCACAGATGCTGTGATTCATTATCCACTCTCTGATAGATAAGCGAGGCTAGTGTGTGGATGTGTGAGTATACATGCGATCATGATGAATGGGCGGATGCACGTCGCGTTTCATTTGAAGGAAAAAAAACCTCCTCGCACAAAACCCGTACGGACACATGGAGGATACACGATGTTCAGTGCATTAGCAAGAAGAGAAACAGAGTCCCCTCCAGTGCCTCGACCGCATCAACTAAAAGCAGCCAGGCAGATGGCAGCAATGAGAGAAGTGCAGAAATAATTCAATAGTGAACCTTTCTAACCTTTACCTGTGGGCGTGAGCACCAGTCATTGATTCACGGCGTGCTTGACAGTATACTCACCACCTGAGGAGGGTGAGAGGAGGCTGGATGAAGAGAAATGGATGAGTTTGGTGAAAAACACAAAGGGATAATATGAGTGGGAGGGAGGCTCTACCGCACGTCGGCGATGGTGGTGTGTGACATTAGAGGGAACTTGGAGGGTACGGGGGATTCTGGGTAGTTTCCCCTTGGCTCCCATGTAGCCGGGTATCAGCACACAGACAGGGATCCTCACACCACGTCACGTGTAGTCGACAGGAGGCTGTTATTGATTGGGACGCACCTCCAGGTGTGGGGGGGCGGGGCTTATCTCCTACAGGATTTGACTGACCAGCGATCCGGCCAACACACTGTTAGAAAAGAAATCCGGAGGGAAGACTCTGACTCTGTTTAGCCAGATGCAATCACAACATAGGTATTTGTTTTGTGACAAATGCGTCCGTCCTGATCCGACTGAAGGCGTGTCTCTCTCACCGTCTGTCTTTGTCTGCCGTCGCTGCTGGTTTATAAATCGGCTGTGGATGTGTTCGTCCTACTGTCCGTTTGGAGCAAATGAGCTCGGCTGAGCGCCGTGATGGATGATATTCACGTGACGGAAAACGAATGAGGAGTCCGGCGTTAACACTGTAAATCCACACGGAACAGATAGTTCCACCACGGCGACCACGGAGAGGGCAAAAGGGTTTTAGTGCAACAATATGAATTCATTTAATTACCAAAAACATTATTGTCTGCGGTATCTGAGGTTTGGACCCATAATCAAACCCTTTCATATGTTCTTTATGTACTAGCAATATTGTTTAATTATTGCAGCGCTGCCTGTGTTTGGCAAGACGTGCATCCACAGACGTGGATATTGAAGAAATAAAAGTTTCAACATATTTATCCCATGTTGAAATTTCATAATGAAAATAGTAAAGTACAGATAAAATAGTTCTCTATGTAAATCAACATGAAGCTTGGTCTTTTTGTTTACAGAATATGAAACGGTATTTATGCCTTTTATACTTTTTTTTTGCATGTTCATTTTTGGACCCATGAATATTCTTCTAAATATTATTTTCCCACAGAACCAAACATGTATTACAGTAATAACAGAGAAGGCAAACGAGTTGGAAACAGCAGAAAAAAAGCCCCCACCCTGACCAATTTTAAGCATTAAGATGAATAATCCGCTGTTTAGAAAGCAAGCAAAGGTCAATTTTCATGCTGCTTGCTCAGTAAGCATACAGGAGAGCATATCGAGTCAATTCAGCTGCGCTGCACAGTCAAGGGGGAAGGACATTTTCCTTTTTTTTGCATTAGTCGGCTATGTTGGACCAAGTGCTGCTATAAAAACACTTTCCAGTTTCCACTCAGGAGGCAGATGGTTTTTGTTTTTTTTCTTAAGTTGTTAATATTGTAATGATATATGTGCACAGCCGGTTTGGAAGCATGTATTGATGTTTGTCCAGAAATACTGTGTGTGCTGGCTGCGTGATCTGAAATGACCAGATAGAGTCATCTCAAACATTTAAATATGCACTTTACCTGTTTATTGTGACTTTGAGGTATTCTGGCACATGATCTTATATTACCACAAGAATATTCTGAGCATCAACGTTTGGTTGCATAGAGACATAAAAAAGAAATCCAGGTATTCTCCAGTGGAAAAAGGGCAGAGAGGAGAAAATGAGCAACATTAGCGGTGTGTGAAGACCGAGGGCTTCTCTGGAAATGAGCTCCTCTCGTGTATATGGTGAATATTTCAAGCCCTTGGGAAAGCTGAGACGGGGCACATATTTGTGTGTGAAATGTAGAATGGAGAACACAGTGGATGTGTTTGAATCCATGTCACAAGTCGTTGTTAGGCCGGCGCTCAGAGGCTTACTGGGTTGGAGGTGGCACAGGGGCCGGTATGGCGGAATTAGGAGCAATGTGCCGTGTTTTTGTCATGTTAAACCGGGCAAAATAATCTAATTGGGTGGGGGAGAGCAAACGGCAAAACTGTCTTTGTTTAAGGGCCCTCTGCAGTCACTTTTGCAGGAGCCATTGTGCATGGACTACAATAGCATTAGTTTGTGCTCCTCTTTTCTCCGGCTCTCTGCAGTCAGCTCCTGTCCGTTCCACTCTGTCTCCACGCTTCACTTCCACGCTCCACCAGGAAGGGACCCCCAAACATGCCCCCCCATCATGATTACCGCAACCTCGCTCTCCTCCTAACCTGTATTATCCCACCATCGCCGTCCTCCATCCTTCCCGTCCTGCTCTCTTATCCACACTATTAAAAAAAGACACAGATAGAGAAGGAAAGAAACCTTTTTTCTGCTTTGTCTGTCGTCCTGTTTTGCCCCAAGAAGAGAATATTTATTCTTTTTTTATCAGTTTTAAAGAATCGAATAATTTAATGAGAAATTATGAAAACTGATTGCTCCATGAGTTCAGAGACAGTCTAGCCATGAGCTCTTGCAAGTGTGCAAAGGAAGTATTCATGAGAATAATATATATAATAGCACCTTAAAATAACAATGGAACAATTATCCTTTAAGTTATTTTTCTCTCCATGTTTCACTATCAGCCGATACAAAACTGCTGCAAGTCTGATTGACTCTGATAAGTGAATAGACTTTGAAGGCGGTGTAACACTGAAGCTGACTCTCAATGGGCAACCATTAGAATATACCCCAGTACTTTTAATGCACTCTCTCAACTAAAAGTTCCTTTTTCATCGTCTTTTATTGAAAGATAGGAACCATCTTTAAATAAGTGCTTGAGTCACACTACAAAGAAATACTTACCTTTCATTGCTTCTGAGGGGAAGACGGAGCGATTCACATGTTGCTTAGTGACCAAGCCGGCAACGTATTGCATAGAGGATCATAATGCACAATAAGCAAAAATACATTTATGTCCTTGGTATGATGGAGAAATTGGATGTAAACCCCTATAAAATATTTCTAAATGTGTGTGTCTTGAAGAATATGTTATAATCAAGAGCAGGCGAATAAATGTGTTACGACCTAGCTTACAGTCTCTCTCTACCTCCAGCACATCAATGTGCAAATTGTATAGCAACTAATCTCAGTATATATTTAGTGCACAGTTAATGGCCCTCTGCCTTGTGACGGTGTAATCATGCGTGATAAAAACCGGGCCCAAGTTACTAACCTAGAAGCAATCTTGTGTGCATTAAAGTGTACCTTTTTTGTTCCAAAGGTCATTCATAACTTGGTCGCGTTGTTGATGTACAGTGAGAGATATTGATTGATTAATGCATTAAGTGCTCACAATCCATTAGGTTCTGTGAAAGGGACTGGGGGGGAGACTTGCTCTTTCTCTCACTACGTATTTTCACCTCTCCCTGTTGTTCAAAGGGCATCATTTTTTTGCTGGCAAAGTTTAAGGGACAAAAGCCTGAATATCTGCCAAGTAATGCATTCAAAAGAACATTGCTTCTCATAAGTGTCAGTTCAATTATTCTGTAAAGCTTGACAATGAACTCCCCTTACATTAGCCCGCTGCTCATCCTGACCCAAAAAAGCATATGTGTGTCGTCACCTACTGTAAATCAAGCGTGCTCGTATGGAAATATGAACTGTCCTCTGTTTAATACGAGGAAATGTTGAACATACGGGAGCTTCTTAGTGCTATCACAGTAACGGCCATTCATTTGACTTCTATTTTCCACCTTGCAACTGATTTGAGCTGATTTTGTCGATCTGTGGCTGAATTTGAGGAGGTACGCTTTTTTCTTTGTTTACCTTCTGAGGATAGTTTCCCGAACCAATGAGAGCAAGGGCCGCGGGGGTTACTGCCTTACTACTAAGTGACAAGAAATAGGAGACCTTTATCGCCCGGGCCCATACGCAGGGAAGCCTGTGAAAGGGGCCTGAGAGTCAGTCATTACCTTGGAAACATGGGCTGCATTAGAGATTCATAACAGTGTGCCATCTCTGCACCTTTCATCTCCACCAGGGCCAGCTCCATTAGGATCTTTTATCTTTGTGCTGATGGCTGCTCTTGATAATGGGGCTGCCGAGAAATCCCAAAAAGTAAAGGCTCACCTCTGACACTATTGGCCCTCCCTTTCTTCAAGTAGAGTAGTACATCAGAGTACAGTCGAAGATATAGATATATTTATATATATATATATATATACTCCAATGTGCAGTCTTAAAAGCGGATTTGCTAGATTTCTTTTTTTCTAATATTTTCCTCGAGAACTTGATACCCATCGCTGGAGATCAGCTAATGGTTTGACCATGGGTTTGATGGTGCAGCCAAAAATGCAGGAAAAATGCATATTTTTATATTTTCTGTTTCCTTTTTTACTGCTACCAATCAGCTTGTCTCTGCAACTCACACAGCCGAACGTTTCACAGGGTTAAGGTTGAGGCAAATATTGCCATTCTTCCCCGTGATAATGCATTCATGATATCCCATGCAGAGCCTCATTGAAAGCTTTGCTTTTGGGCAGACAAACACAAACTGCATAATGGTATAGTAATTCATGCAAGCCAATGTTTTTCAAATGTTACAGTAATTATGAAAAATATTCTTACTTTAACCCTACATAGCCGCAGCAGAGCAAATCTCATTTCCAAGTTAAAGCGGAGAAGGAACACACTGAATAATCATTGTGTTTAATGCTCTGGTCATAATCCCAGGTTTTATGATGGTTTTCTAATGATTTTCTAATGATGTTAAATATTAGTAGAGAGTACAGCCATAATTTGAACACAGCGGTCGTTTTTTCAATGCTCTATCAGCACACCCGATTGCAGCTACAATGAATATTGCGCCTGGAATGAGATTTAAGAGCCATCCCTTTTGGTGTTTTATTTTGCCGTCTCCCCATCTGCCATAAATCCTCATCGCTGTGCGCTTGAAGCCTCCACCCTTGCCTGCCTTCCCAGGTGGGAATACAATTAGGTGCAGGGGCCATTTCATTCAGTGCCACTGTCTGTCCACCACAGTCATCCGTAAAAAAAAGAAAAACACGGCGGAGCTGTCCCGCTGGAGAAAACAGTGGACTCCTGGGAAATATAAAAAAACAAGGAAAGAAGACACTGAGAGGAAAACAGTGTAGAGATGAGCACAAAGACGGGAGAAATCTCCAGAATTGCTGTCAGAGGAGGTACAAGCTTGGCCTCTGATGAGTGACAATTTTGAGCAAAATATGTATTGGAGACAAAGGCTTTGTCTCCTTCCTGTGCCTTTTCAATGAATTACACCTCTCCACCCCCTACCCCCAGCTTTTTAATTAAATGGCTGCGGCTCCATCTCTCTATCCGTAGCTCCCCATTACAGAGGCTAGATAAGGGATTGCTATCTGTAGCATGTTAAGAAAGGCTGCTGGGCAGCCAAGCCTCATGAAATTTGTCACAAGATCTCATTTTCCTCATTGCCAGACGTGATGCTTATAATTGATGTGGAGGCAGCAGTAATTTATTGGCCGTCTGCAATTATCATCCCCTTCTAGCAGGGGGATGTGACTGCAATTTCTAAGTGTGTGCGTGTCTGTTGTTGGTATGTCTTTGGTTGGGGGTGTGACATTGTATCGTATGAATTAACACAAAAACATATTTCTCCTTATCGCGTGGTAAGTGTGTGTGTGTGTGTGTGTGTGTGTGTGTGTTTGCCATTTAAGAATGCAAATTAACGATGGGCTCCATATCATAAACAATATGGGGCCTTTAATGCAGCCACGTTCAGCCGAGGTGTCGAGGCTGTCAGTGCGCCAGCTGGACTTTCACACACAGCCGGGGGGTGGAAGGGCAACCAGAAGCCCGGGAGGTGGGGGGGCTGGGGGGGTCAGAGAGGGCGGGGCAGAGGGGGCTGGTGGCTCAACCCTTTGTCCACAGCTCCTCTTTCTGTTTTTAGCGTTTGTTTTCACATAGTAAAAACAATAACAATGGGGGTAGATGGTTAATAATGTGGCCGTTTGAATGGGGAGCCTGTCAGCACTCGGCCATTTACAAGTGGATTTAAATGGCATAGTGATCCCTCTTCTTAACTTTTCACTGGGATATTCAGCAAAGCAAATACACGTTACAGCCATAATACTAGCAGCAAAGTGAGCTGACTAATAGAAAGCTTCTCCCTGTGAAATCTGCACCTGAAATTATTCCAAGACACCTCCTTAAATTAGAGTGTATATAAAATAAAGCATTTTCACATCACAATATGATATGTGAAGACACTGCATTAATACAAATCTGCATTCATTAACATAGGAGCATCATTAGTGTTATCAAGGCTGCACAAATGCATGGTTCTCTGTCCTATATGTGAACTCACCAGGCAGGGGACCGTGTTGTCCACACGTCAGTAATTCTGTTGTTTAATGGTGTGGGTCTGTTTAGCTTATGTATTTCTTAAAGTGAGTGACAATAGAACATTGTAAATACACTAAACGTATTGAATAAGAAGAAGCTGTTTAAGAAATAGATATTAACAATCGTGGGGTGAAAATAAAGTATTTTCTGCTCACATTTTAGCCTCGCACACACGGACCACTAATGCGATTGAGGGGGAAAACCTCGTGTTCCACGTTCTTGCAGTGTTTTGCAATGCTCTGCTCTGTAGATGAACAGCAGGTTTAGCGGTGCACAGATTTCCCTGTTGCACAGCGGTGAGCTCCATGGTCAGAGCGGATTGCTGTCATGCCATGGTGGGTAAGAGAATGAGGAAGATGAGGGCTGTCACCAGCCGCCACTCTGAGCATGCTCCCTTTGTCTGGGGAAATGGAACCTGTTTGTTTTGTCTACCTGCACGCCTGTTGTGTGCAGTTGCCAAATTAGACTTTCAAATCAAGAAGCCAGTGGGAGACCAAGACTCTAGTTTTCTCCTTCCCTTTAATAATCATCCCTGTTTACTCTTCGGGGAGTCATCTTTATATATTTTTTTTTTCTGAAATGCGCCCTCTAAGCAGGGAGAGTGTCTTTAATAAAGCAAGCAGGCAGAGCACCATTCCAACATGTGAATTGCACAGGAGAGAATTGAGAGATGGAAGCAATAGAGGAGCACCGGAGGAGGAGGAGGAGGAGGAGGGGAGGAGGGGGCTGCTGCCGCTGCACCCTTCATGCTATTATCTTTATGGCATAGCAAAACATGCTTCAGGCAATCAGCATGAAATTGTTAATTGCTCAGCCCACTTGTGTGTTGCTCAGGGGACAGGGGCCTTCAGGAGGTCCCGCATCGAGCGAGTCAGGGTTGTCCAACTAACTGCCTGTGCGTCTGGTCTCTCGCACGACTCGCACAAACACAACAGACGTGTTGTCTCGCTGTCGGTGACCTTCACAGAACTGGAGTGGTGATCACCAGAGGCGCGTTCCACATAGTGTATTTAAGAATTAATTGTAGCTGCATTTGAATATGTGCTTGTTAAACAAGATTTGTCTCACAGTGTCGACACCGACTGAGCTTAGCTTTGATTGTCACAATGCTGTTTGATAAAAGGTACGAGAGGGTTCTGTGTGTGTCCATCTGAACAAGCTGTCTGACGTCTTTCCCCGATGGCTTTGTGAACGGATTCATTCATTCACTGTACGTTGGACTTTTTCTGTTTTCTCTCAAATGTAATGCGTGATGCCTTTTGATCAGGAAGCCACATATTTCATCACTGTAACACTGTAGTCAGCAGTGAGTGAAACCAAACCCTATGCAAAAAGCAGGTATTTCTTAAAATCAACTCTAGTTCCATGGACTTCTCTCAGCTCCGAGGAGGATACGTAGTGGAAGACATCTTTCCAAAGCGAGCACCACCCCTCCCGTTACACGCTCAGTCACAACATAACGCCCCTCCTCCTTGGCTATCAGTTTAGTTCCTGTTGGAGGCGAGGGAGAAAGAGCAAGGTTACACAGGGCGTCATATTAATGGGGCCTGTCATGCGCGTTGATCGTCTTAGGCGTGGAGGAGGATGAGCACTCACAAGGTGTTGTCTTCAAATAGGATTTCTGCAAGTGAGACATCCTCGTTGGGCGATATCCCCCTCAGAGCAGCCACTTTCTTATAGAATGATCTGTTATTAAGCAAATGAAGTGCTGCGGGCCCAACGGTAAATCCCTCCACTTTGTCATGGTGTGCTCTCAGTTATCACCCTGCTCCCTCATTCATTGCCGATGTTCTACCCGTTTCACCATGTTATACCAGGGAACGCCAGCCCTGTATTTGGAATGATTCGCCCCTTTAGAGCACGTGTGACACGAGCAGGATTGCGAGTTGTAATCAATGACTCCTTAAAAGGTGCATTGATCTCATATTTAACAAAGGAAGCTTGAAACTGAGCAGGCTTTTTCCCAGAGTAAAGTTAAAGCGACAATGTGTGATACAAATATAAATGGAACGGTTGACCCCCTAATATGAGATCTAAGGATCAGATTCTTCTATCGCTTTAAGATTGCCTTTTAATATAAGGAGTTGCACTAAAAATATAATATTTTTGGAAGATAAATACTTGAGAAGCATTTAGTTATGCATGTCGATATAACTCACATTTCTTTAAACTACTGGATGCTTTGAAAGAAATGGATGGAGTGCAGTTAGAATATCTAGTTACAGTTATTTCAGCATGTGTGTCGGATCAGCTGAACTTTTGGTCCCAGTAGAGTAGAGCTTGAATGTTACACCTCCTGTGTGTACCCTTGTATTATATGCTTACTAGTGGCCAACCGGAGAAGAAAGAGAAAGAAATCAGCCCATCAGTCTACGGGGCAACGATTCCAGCTTCAGGAACAATTAGAAAATCTCTTAATGACCTGTGGTTGGACGTGGGCCTTTTGTCCCGGCCACCCAGATACATGATAGCGGAGAAAGAAGGGGCGATCGGACGGGGCGGGGCAGACAGGGGGAATGGCAACTGCTAGACAGGAATTGATTGCATTAATTGATATGCCAATATGTAAGCTTGTTACATCCACCATTGCTTAGGATGATGGCTAACAGGTCCTGCTGATCAATGGAACCAATAAAGGCTTCATCCATTAATGAGCAATGTGGTAATTAATGTTATCCCTAAACCAATTACCCCAGGCAGTGCATCTACAGGAAAGCGCAGCAAATAGTCCAACCAGGTTATCTCTGTTATACTCTTAGCAATTTTCTCATGCTTTCTCTTTCCCGCCCGGAGAGTTAACACGGCTGCGAGGCTGCACTATCGCCCGGGGAAGAAAAAGAAATACAGTGAAATTGAAAAGACATTTTGAAAAGAGTCAATAAGAGTTAATATTGTATTTAAATGACGCTGAATTATTCGTTGCCTTGGCCTTGGCGCTACAAAACCAGCTCAAGTAGTCGAAGCTTCACATTCTAACCTAATCCAATTCATCTTCTTCCTCCATATGAGGATTCATGCTTGTATAGCGGAAACTTTATTGTTTTCATAAGGATCCTCCTTCCTCTCAGTCTCCCACAGTAAATACCCGTGATCCCCGACCTCCTCCTCTCTAACTCCGTCTGTAGTGCAGAAGTGGAGGTTCACAGTGAGCGTGAGGCTCCCGCGTCCCCCCGCCGCTCCAGTTAACTGATGGTACACTGTGATACAACACGTTTGTTGGCCAATAACTCCAGGCCCGTGTCATTATGACACCTCTAATTACACACGTTACATGCAGTAGAGTTTGTGCTGAAGAATTTGTCTGTAGCTGTCTGTCCGTAGCCACAAAAGCCTGATTGACTTGACAGTTGCAACAAAGAGCAAGCCAGCGAGACGAGGAACAAACCACAGCTCCGTCTGATAGACACACTGTCTGTACATGAATAATAGCAGGCTTACAAATCAATACTCTTGTTTCATGATTTAACGTAAGAATTGTCTTACCTGGAATTCATTACCTCACTCATTGCTCAACATTTCCATTCATCTCAGCCCCGCGCGCCTTAAATAAAACAGGGTTTTCTGCATTTTAGTGCACGGCTGCTGATGAGGAACAAAGGGGAAGTATAGTGTGACTCTTGGTGCATTACTGTAAGTCTGACTCTGGAAACAATAGAGTGTTAAGTAAATGACAGTCTGCTGCTCGCCGGGCCCTACCCTCCATGTCTTCCTCTGCCCATTTACAGTAAATGCTTTTCACTCATTGAGCATTACATGGCGGCTGCAGTTGGTTCCAATTAATTATGGAAGCCTGTCTGAAAACTGTGTTTGTTTTGCTGTGTAAGGCATAAGCATCAGTTAGATGTGTTGATTTTGTTTTGTTTTAATAAGTATATATCACTTATTTCTCCTTTCTGCCTCACAGGGCAGTGCTGTAATAAAAATGCAAAAACAAATGAGGGAATCATTTTTACACTTTAGGTATAAAGCAGACTCTCGAAAGTAAGAAACAGAACTAAGTGTGAAATGATGACTTATTAGTGAATACAAGCCTTTTAGGCTAAAATCCTGTTTCTGTAATGGTGTTGCAGAAGTGCAGAAAGGCCCATCTGTCTCTCAGCCTATTATCCCAAGCCTTAATCGGGACTTACAGCAGGGCAGGCTAAATAAACAGTAAGTAAGTTGTCTTGGGCAGAGGAACGTCAATGCCTGCAACTTGCTCAAGCCTTTGCTCTGAATAGTTCTGTATTGACCCCTCAGGACCCCCCGAGAATTCCCTAATTGAAAATTAATATTGAATCAATGCCGCGGGCCATTTGCATATTGATTATAAACATCCAGGAAGGCACCAAGTATGTCTCGGATCAATAGGGCCCTTCTGCAGCAGGCCGAGTGCACTACATCACATGGCAGCTGCCTGCTCCTGAGGTTAATGACTGCTGCTTGTTAAGGAGCTCTTGTCAGGTAGAATCCAGCCGCAGGGTCTTTCTGCCAAAACTGGCAGCAGGTGAACTGTGGAGGGCGGAAAAGGAGGCATAGATGGAGAGGACGAATGGGAAACCCTCCTGTTTTTAAGCATTACATTCCAAGTGTATCTCTCATTAAGTGTGTTTGTGACTTGGAAGCATCAGCGTTGCTCTTGAGCAGAAAGGAGAATTTCAGCGACAGAAGTATTAAGCTGTTTTATAAATTATGACCTCTTTAGACTTTTTCGGCACCCTACCATTGAACCCTGACCACTCCGTAGCACCGGCCATAAAATACCACAACCATGTGTGTGTTGTACTGTATGTGTGCTGATCAAGGATAACACCAACCACTTCCAGCCCCCGGAGGGAGAGAAAACAATATGAGGTGGATCAAAAAGAGCCCTTTTTTTAATTTGAAATGAAACTTTCAGCGTTACAAGACAAAGGAGACCAAGAAGCCTCTACTTTAAAGTCCCGATTAAGATTCAACACATACATTCCTCTCCAAACTCCCCATAATAGTTTCCACATGTGGACGAGATGTAAGAGCAGGCAGGGATGGCAGCGGAGACAATAGAGTGAAAAGGTTAGATGCAGATAGAGCGAGGTGAAGAAAGAGAGCGTCATCAAACCCGCGTCCGCCGGTAACCTGACCACAGGATCCAGCAGAAACCTGTCTGGCCGGTTTAGTGGTAATGTTGGAGCCTGGTTAAAGTAATGGGGCTCTCTAAAACCGGATGATTCTCCGAATCCACAGGAGACAGCAGACCTGGTGTGAAGCACATGTGAGAGCAGCTTATCCTCCAGTCTATGAAAGGCAAGATCTTGAATTAATGTCTCTGTGCAGACTGTGTCCATCCCCCCCACCCCCACCCTCACACCCTGCACTGGGAACTAGGGTCTGGGAGCGGAGAATGGAGTGCTGGGCCCGGAGAACCAGGCTGCATCTGATTGCTTCATTACAGGCCCTTTCATTGACTTGGTTGCACTGAACTGATGAACTGAGGCAGTGGACAAGAGCACATAATAGGGAGAAATGAATTCTTATCACAGCCTTCTCAGGAGGCCACTGGTCCTGGCTGCATGGAGCTAACAGAAGCCATGACTGGATGGAGAGGCGGGGGCTGGATCTGGGCCCACAAGCCAGAAGCAGGGTCTAGACTGAAGACATGATGGAGCTTTAGGATGTGGGATCAGTACACAAGGCGTTTGCTGGAAGGTGTGTGTGTTGGGGGGGGGGGGGGGGGGCATAATCCACAGAGAGCGATATTTTCTGCTTGTTTTAATGATTAGTTTGGTGATTATTGTTTGCTTTCTCCTCGTAACTGACACCCATGGCATAACACTTTTTTTTTTCAATTATTTATTCCAGCTGTCCTCCAGAGACAGACTTCTGCTAGTTAGAGACCTGCTTTAGGCCCCATAGCTGCACCCAAGCATCAACCACTGAGATGAATAATTAATTTTGTACCTTACCCCTAACTCGCCAACCTCTGGCTAATGAGTGAGAAGAGTCTACTGCAGCTAAGGACAATAACGGCGCCATTATAAAGACAACAGCCACATGCATACAGTAGAAATGCCAGACGCGGCGGATAGCGCCGCAGCAATTTAGCAGCAGGCTTGGTCTCCACAGGGTTGAGGATGTTAATCCCTGAGCAGACCTTAGAGAGGCTCCGGAGTCCACAACTCAGACCCACCTGCTCATTTCCACGCCTGCATGCACGGTCAGCACTGGGGCGAGGAGACGTGATCCTCAGAACATTTCCATAACTCTGACTTAAAGTTGCTGGAAATCATGGGATGTTGTGTCATCATCATGTGCATGAATTAAAATATGCATTTTAGTGCTGATCAGGTAGCACACCACTCTGCCATCACCCCCCCCCCCTACACATACCTGTTCACTTGGCACAAAATGGATGCTGCAAAGCCATTTAATTGGCCTCCACTTCAGAATCCAAGGGCATTTGAAATGTCTCTAATAATATCTCTCCCCCTGCAGAGCCGTTCTTGACAGTGTTTTGGAAGAATGTACTTTGTTGTAAACGGCTTGCTGCTCGTTGACATCAGACAGTCTTGGTGCTCATCCTGTGATCTCCTGGCCTCAGCGACTGCTGCTGGGCTGCCGTGGGTTTTCTTTTTTTCTTTTTTTAACATGGGGGCAAATGTTGCAAGAGCAGTATCAGACATACTAGTCATTTTGGTCATTTTAGAATAGCTGGCCTGTGTTTTAGCCACATCATCGGTTCCATTTTTCCTCTTCTTCTCCTCTCTCTCTTGTGGCTGAGCCAAGGATAACTGAGTAGCAGTGTTTGACTGTAATCACTCCGAGTCTCTTTCTCTGGAGAGCAGCACAGCGGGCAGCCCGGTTCCACCCCTCCAGGAGCTTTACAGCCCACTCTCAGTGTATTTCAGTATTATGACATGTTCATGAGAAAACCAAGTTTGCTTACACGTGTGTAATGCACAAGCACACACCTTTTAAACAAGAGAATCTGCCTTTAACCATCGCTCCTCTAACGATCAAACCCTAGGTAGAAGAGATAGTTTCACCCGCCATAAGAGGCTCTGTCGAACCCGTCGTTTAAATCGCATTTACAGGAATAAAAGGATCTGTCATGCAGGATGATCCGTCAAGTGTCATTCAGTGGTATTTTTGAATCTCAGGTGAAATTGAAAGCCTAAAGCAATTTGGCATACTGATTATGCTCAGATTAATAAAGGCTGCTTATACCACTGAGATTAGAAGGATAACTAGTTTAAATGATGGTTGAGTTGGTCCATTGCATCTCATTATCTGGCTGAGTCTATTTGTAATTAAGGCTGTAAGGTGTGTGCATAATCAAATAAATAAATAATGCTGCCAGAATTATGTGATAATAAACTAATAAGTTACAGGAAGTGAATAAGAGCACGAGACGAGTCTTTTTCATTATCCTTTTGAGAGGAAATTGTATTATGTGCATCACAGGCCATACTTCCATATGAATTATGTTAGTGTAAGCATTATGTTGGGAAAACGAGTCATTTGAAAATACATCAAGATGTGATTTTCTTTTCCATATTAAACCTATAATACCGATTAATATACGACACAATGAGGCATTAATATTGACATATCTACGGTGATAATAACCTATGAACATGCAATAAAGATGATATGTGCTACTATTCTTGCTCACAAACTTAAATAACAAGTATTTGACATACACCTACAATACACCTAAAATATTATGGATATTGATATTCAGTTTTGTTCAGTTTCTCCACACCTATTATTGCAAGCAAAGCATAAAGTTGGTTAAACACATCTCCAATAATTGCGCCGCAAAGTTGGTTGATTATTTTGTACATAATTACAGTGGAAAACAACCTGCCTATTAAGCCTTTAATGGCAGTAATACAGAAAGCAATTACCATTACTTTGGTGCTCACACAGAAAATAAAGATTTCTCTGAATTAGAAGGATCCCCTGACTTCTGCGGGGGCTAATTGTGCCGGGTCTTGTGCAGACATCTGGCTGTACATCATTTGTAAGGGCTAAATGCTGATCAGTTAGAAAGGCCTTTACAAGCTGTGTCCTAAGTGTGTGTTTTTGGGACTGCTCTGCTGCCAGGGAGTCTGATAGCCCTTGAATTATTTATCTATCAGGCTGCTGGACGGTAGTCACGGCGACCTAGGCCCCGTAGCGGTTGTCTGGCGACATCTCCCTCCCTAAGTAACCATTAGTGGAAAGGGGCAGGGGTGTGAACGAGCAGGGTGTAATGTGCATGGGTTTCCGACCCTCCGCACCGAATAAAAGACGCACGGGAGATTTACAAAAATCTGGGTGCAGAACTTTTTAATTAGGGAAAAGGCGAGGTTAGGAAACGAAAAAGATTGAAAAAGAAAGATAGAAACAGCCACCCGTTTTCCTATTAGGGAGAAATGTCAAGCGCGGTGGTGAAGCAATAGTCTGTGTGCATCCCTTTGTTGTCCTCCCTGACATTGAAGGCTAATTTTTCATGGTTATTTGAACTGGAAAATGAAAGAGAGGTTTGCGATTATTTCCTATAAATGACAACACAATCGCATTACGCTTCAGTACAAACACAGAGAGGATATTGCCTTTTCATATTTCATGTGAAAGTAATGGATGGGCTATGCAAAGAGGAACAGAAAGAAAGACAAATGGTGAAAGAGAGCTCGCTGTGTTTGATTTGTATTAGAAACTGAATGGATAGAGGTAGCAAGAGTTTTTTTTTTTCAATAAGTGGTAGCACTCTCATGGATGTTTTAAAGTGCCTGTGCAGTGTAATCATTGGATTTCTTTAGCAATTAGCTATGAGCAACCAGGCAGGGTGGTTGTTAGAAGAAAAGTTACCCAGTGTATCCACTGTAGTCTCCAGCAAAAAAAAAAATATATATATATATCCATAGTGAGCTCCCTACACACACTCCAAAAATAAGCGTAATAAATAAATAAGCACCAGCCCACCACCCTCTCCCTCTTCTCTACCCTGAAACATCTGAACTAAGCAGGCCGTTAAATACACTTCAATGATAACCTATATTTTATATTTTAGATAAAATTGATTAGCAAAATTGGTATTCATAACCTCGTCGGATTCTGTTTTATCTGGGTGTACGCTTTCATAAACAAACAGCCGGTTAGGCCCTGGGCTGTGTGGATGGAGACAGGGAGGTTTGGATGGCCATCGAAGCCAGCCCACTCTGAGAAATGTGTTTGTGTACACAAAGTTTACACAGATTGAAGGGCCGGCAGGAAAGCCTCTGCTGGCAGGACTCATTTAAACAGGGCCCATGTGGGAGCCGGGAGCCGGACTCCTAACACGCGCCGAGGTAGGCGCTACATACATCCAACCATGGCAACATTGATTTTCCGAGCTAATACCTCCACAGAACGGTCCACGGGCAGATGGATGCACTACAAAGATATGCAAATGGTGCATTCGATAAATCGACAGGCAGAGATCTTTTTCAGACAGTCCACTGTACCGGTCTGCCTAAAAGGAGAGATAAACAGATAAGTAGCTGTTAATGGACACACACAAGTGTGCACACTCAGACAAACATACAAGCACCTGTACCTGGAGAAACCTGGATCGATAATAGAATTTCATGTTAAGCAGAACCGTTTCAGAAAAGCACATCAAATAAATCCCGGCTGTATCCAGCATCACTTTTAATGAAAGTGCTGTGGCATTATTTTTTTTTAATTTTCAAAGTTTTCTTCCAGAAAGCTTTTTGCACCGTATTGTGTGTGTATAATAAGGAAACAAACAGTGGGTATAGTCATATTCAGTGTGCTTATTAGTCAGATATGAAACAAAAGCTGCTGGGTGTATGTCATATATAATAGATGTGTGCTGTCTTGTTAAGCCCAGCAGGCTGTATGTGGCTGTGTCTCTGTGGAGAGAGGCTCTGAAGCTCGCTGTACCTGGTAATTAAAGAGAGTTTGTGGCAAAAGCCAAACATCAGGAGAGATGAGCTATGAACAAAAGAGCTGTGACAGTTTCAGGTTATGGGATTTTTGTGTCCCTTTTTTGCCAAATGAAAAATCAATACATTTTCCGGGTTATACATATTCAGAGTGTCCGCCGTGCTTCCGCCCTGATGGAGAGGGGGGGGGCTAGAGTGGAGGGGGGGGGGGGGTCGCCTGTTCGCCTGTCATAACTGTACCATCGCATTTTCCAACCCACTGGTGAATATTTCAGAGTTGATGTGATTGCCCTTCATGACAGCAGTGATGCTTTTTTTTTTTTTTTTTTTTTCCAGACACCCCTTCAGCCACCCCCACACTGCAGCAACCCACCCAATTCTGTTTGGTCCCTTTGAATAGCTGCAAATAGGTGAAGGCATTGTGGTGTTCGCTGGAGGAAAAAGAGAAGCTTTAATAAAAGCAGGTTGATTTAAGAGGAGGAACATAAATGCATGGGAGGGAGGCAGAGTGACTCTTTGTGCAGGACAAAGTCCCTCAGGCAGCGTAGATGGGAGAGCACTGCCCAGTGATGTTTTTGCCCCATATCCAGGCTTTTAGCCCATCACCCTAGCAGGGAAAAGTACAGCCCGCAACTTCCATTGTGGACATAATATGCACTAGCGAGCGGTCATCATCTTGGACATTCAAGGAAGTCACATTGTGTGTGTGTGTGTGTGTGTGTGTGTGTGTGTGTGTGTGTGTGTGTGTGTGTGTGTGTGTGTGTGTGTGTGTGTGTGTGTGTCAGCTGGGACATAAGACTGAGCAGTCCCTGAATGCTCACTTGCTGTGCAGCCACATTAACCTAGATCCTCCTCTCCTTCATCACTCAAGTAAAAACACAAAGAGAAAAGAACTAGAGCGGCACTCACTTCATCCACTTTATTTGCAATGTATCTAAACATGCCATTATCACGGGAAATATTTCTAATTAGTATTATATCCCACGAGATAACACGTTAGGGAACGTATTTAATACATCGCTCGGTGCTTCATAACAGTGGATAACTGGATATCAAGAGCACCAAAAAGGTAGAAAGTAGTATTTTTTCCTCTGTGAAAGAATCTGTGACTTCTACGTCTCTTCTCTTTGTGACCTGAATGCGGCGGGCGTCCTTTAAAATGGCCCGTGACTTTGAAAGGCAAGGGGGATCAAATTAAGTGTTGTGTGGAAGACCTATGGGGCCGGTTTGATGAACAGGCACCGCCGGGGTGGAGCGGTGGAGCGGTGGAGGAGGGGGAGCCATGATATTGTTCTAAGGCCGTGTGAGCTATCGCTGCTGTTTGTGATTAACTTGCCGTTTAAAGTTTTTTTAGTTATTAGCTGCCCTAACCTCGTACCCCTCCTCCATCTTCTGCACCTCCGCTTTGCTGCTCCCCCTCCTGCCCTCAGCCCCATGGAGACACAAAGTATTCATTCACATTTAGATCCTGAGGTCACTACAGGGCCAGCAGGGAGAGGCCGGCGAGTCCCCCCATAGACAGGTCAGGAATCTAACACGTAACTCCGAGCAGCAGCGCTGAGGTAGCTTACTCTTCTTTCCTTTCAAAATGGGAAAGTGTGTGGGAGAGAGAGGGAGGGAGGGAGGGAGAGAGGCAGTGGACTTTCATTTGTGTGTGTGTGTGTGTGTGTGTGTGTGTGTGTGTGTGTGTGTGTGTGTGTGTGTGTGTGTGTGTGTGTGTGTGTGTGTGTGTGTGTGTGTGTATGTGTGTGTGTGTGTGTGTGTGTGTGTGTGTGTGTGGCAGGTCTTTTCTGGCATTTTACTACATTGATTCTGATGTGCAACTATGTGTATTTTACTCCACTTTGATTCATTTTAAATGAGTTAAAGTTCATAGAAACAAATGAAACTGGCTGCTTGATTAACATACATATATGCATGTTATTTTTTTTATGGTTTATGTCCACATTTGAACTGGGCTGCATGCTTTGTAGTGCGGTGGCCGGCGTGCTCACTGATATAACCATGTTGTGGTTTATTGGGTGTTCATAAGCAAAAGCCCCTCTTGTCTCCGGCTAGAATGTGGGCATGTTTTGTTCTGTTGTGGTTTTATGAGAGGTAGCTTGTGAGGAGGCAGAGTGAGTGAGTGAGTGAGTGAGTGAGTGAGTGAGTGAGTGAGTGAGTGAGTGAGTGTGTGTGTGGCAGAGGGGGGGTTCGAGGGGCTGTAGTGCTTCCCCGTGTGTTGTGCTTTGGGGGGGGGTCTTGTGTATGGGGGTGCAGAGGTGCTGATATGAGGAGCGGACAATGCATGAAAGCCCTCAGCATGGCTCCTGTGTCTCATTGTCCCATGTTACCCTCCTGTCACTTTCATTTTGCACCCTCTAGTCCAGAGTCAGGCCAACTTTGATATTAGGAAGGTTTGCAAGGGATGATGGGGGCAGGGGGGGGGCAAGAGGGGCATTTTAAGAGGAGAAAGATAGTCTGTGAAGTGTGAAATAAGATTGCCTTTTATCCGACAGTGCGGCGTTAAAGAAAAGGAAGCTGTCCGGCCTTGGATAAAGCAGGAGGGGGGGCGTACCTCTCTGATATACAGTCCTGTGACACCTGGTTAAAATGATAACAACAGCCTCAATAACAATCCTAATGAGAGTAATGAGAGTTTAGCCACACAGCTCCACACGAGAGCCCGGAGAGGAGCAGAGCTCAACCCTACTCGAGAGCCGGGGAGAGGGAGAAGCTCGGCTCAGCCCCCGCGCTGGTTCTCTCTAGGACTTTTACGAAAGCCAAGAGAGACACACATTACAGCGTTGTTAACTGAGATACTGTATATGTGCAGCCGAAAAGAGCCGGCTGTCACCGCTGTTTGAGGAAGACGGGAGCCGTTCTCAGGTAGGACCGGAATTCTGCACTAAAGAAAGGCAGTTATCATCAGAGCAGTTATTCTGCTGAGGCCAAGGATGGAGGAGGAGCCTGACCTAGTGAAAGATATCAAGAGTGACTATTATTACTTGCTGCTGCTCTTCTCTACAGTCTGGGAAGGAATACTGGAAAGTGCAGTGGTTACCATCAATTATTTATTAGGCCGTTTGTGCTTGTCAGTCTGATTAGCATTAGTGTAATCACTGCTCTTCAGGGGAAAGGAAGGCTGCTCTCTCTCATCTGAAGGTAATCTCGCCGTTTTCAGTGTCTCATCTTCACCGGACGCCTCTTGCATAGCATCTGCTTTTGTCATCTCCACATATTTCTTCCCTTTCCCCCTTCCCCGCGTGTTTCTGTCTGTTGCTGCTCGGCCCCCTTCCCCCCCTGCACCTCATTAATGTGTGTGAGCAAGTTGCTCTCTCCCAGCTTGTATAGAGTGACACCTATGGGCCTGATGAAGCATCTGCACTCACTGGCAAAACACAAGAGGGGAAGAGCTGCTCGGCGTCTGTATGGTGTGTGTGTGTGTGTGTGTGTGTGTGTGTGTGTGTGTGTGTGTGTGTGTGTGTGTGTGTTTGTGTGTGTGTGGCTGAGATGCTGGAACACAGAGTCCATAGATTGTCCCCACTGAGTGACTGGCAGGGCCAAGCTGATATTTATATGCTCAGAACAGATGAGTGTAATCTCTGTGTGGGCAATGGGCTTATTCAGCTTGCATGATTAGATTAATGGAACTGTTTCATATCATTGTATTAGGATGGTTAATGAAGACAATTAATTAGAAGACAACCTTCAGGCTATTGTCCTTAACGTCTCTCAGATTTGGGTTAGAAATGGCCCGCTGCCATAGCTTTGAGTGTTTCTTCTCATCTATTTTCAGAGTTAATCTTTGGCTACAGTTTTAGTGTCTCTTCCATTTGCATCCTACTCTTAGGCCACTCATGACCTTTCATTAATTATGGTCGGCCCCGGCTTTAATCATTCTGTAATACCGTTGGAGATGAGATGAGGAATAGGCGAAGCCGTTTGCCACTTAAAGATGCGATGCTGCTCCTGGAATTAAATGTCTGCATTTCTGCATAAATTATGGATGGGGCTCTGTGTTATGTGTGCTAAAAGTGTCATATACGTTGATTAAACATCTAAATAAAGAAGTCTTGAAAACACGAGGAGGGGGGAAATATCTCAGTGTGCATGTGAGTGTGTAGAGCGTGTGTGCAGGAAGTTAGGGGCGGATGCAGGGAATGACATTAGAATGTTGGCTGTCTGTCACAGCGATGTTCAAGCACAAAGTGTGTATTAATGTGTAGGTGGGGAATTAGTCTCACTGTAAGTGTCGCACAGCTAAGAAATGACATCTTGCCCCATTTTTAAAGGTGACAAAATTTACCTGGGGATTATTTTGTAATCTGAGCACCTATGCAGCCGTACAGCATCCTAATTCTCGCCGAGCTGTGGATATTTATGCAGGCAGCAGTTAGATGGGATTTCGAGACGCGGTAGGAGATCTCTGGTTTTTCTGGGAATGTCTAAGATCCGCTTCACCAGCATGAGATGGGCCGCACTGCATGGAATTCATGGGTTGCCTTGGAAACATAATAGAAACATGGTTAAAAATAAAAGAATCACATGTATGTGTGTGTGTGTGTGTGTGTGTGTGTGTGTGTGTGTGTGTGTGTGTGTGTGTGTGTGTGTGTGTGATACAGGGAACATTTAAAAATGCTTTTTTTTTTACAAGAAGTCAGGCATCCCTTTTAAATATCTTTATTTAAACACGGGATCATTGGATCACAGCGTCGGCTTTAGTGTTAATGTGTGACAACACAATACATGCACCAATCACTCTGCTCACAAAGCTGTGTCCTACAGCATTTCTATCAGCAAGCAGGAAATGGAAGATATTGCTCCTTTCCTGCCAGGAATACAAATTCCATTGACTTTCATTTTTTTTTAACTGAATAACCCCATATGCATGCATAATACCATGTTTTTGTAGCAGTAGTGTGCATTCAGTCAACCATTTATAAGCAAGAAAGGTTATTATTTGCCTTAAAAATAGCAGTGCATGTTGTAGCTACTATGATATGATCTTTTTTTTAGCATACAGAGAAAAAGGCAGTCGATTTAGTAAATACACAGCAAAGAATGAAATGTCAAATAAATAAAAACAATCATTTCCTTGAACGTATTTCTTCATTTTGACCTGTATTCACTGCGTTGTCTCTGAATATTCCATCTGTGAGGAGGCCGTGTCATCGGGAAGGGGACTGTGAGAATAGCCGTGTGGTTCGGAGATGTAGGAGTGTTCAAAGTGTATCTGTGATAATGACACACACACACCGGCGTTTGAGAACACCATGTCGACTCTATATACAGTGCGTGCAACGTTTCACCACTGACAGGATAAACAGTGAGTGTTGCAGATAATGTAACGTCATAAAAGTGGTTTTGGCTGTGGGTAGTCATGTGGTGAGCTAAGATTGGATGTGTGATGACTGCAGGGCTGAATGCTTAAACAGGATATTTCAGTAGCTGTTGTAGCATTGTCAATATATCAATAGCTCATGGAGTAGAGACCTGAGCATGAAAGCATTTTCAAAAGAGCATTTAAGTACATTTGCTGAGAATTAGCTGACGTGTGTAATAACTGATAGGGCCTATTGACTGCGGCCTAGTTTACTGTTGTCAAATCAATGCTATTGCATGCGAGTCCCACTACTTTTAAACAAACTTAACAGACAAAGGGGATGTTCAGGTGGCACTGGAGGGAAATAAACAAGATTGATGGCCTTTTTATTATCTGTTTTTGCTATCTTTTCCTCTGTGTGTTACTTACAAATGGCGTTATCGGATATCCATTGTTTGGACTTCGATGCTCCTAAATGGCCTGATATATTGAGCTGAGGCTTTTAAGGTGGTTACAGGGGATTTCTGCCTTTGACTTGGCATAAAAATAAAATGAAATGTGGCTCTGAAAGTTTTAAATATTTATGATTTTTTGTGTGCATTCGGAGGTTAGAATACGTGAAATGAGGCTCGTGTTGGTAAGTAAGCTAGCAGATTGCAGCGGGGGACAGTAATGTATGTGGATGTTGTGTTCCTGTGTGAGAACAAGAATGGGGGCTCTTACTATAAGGTCTTCCTTTTGAAGGATATTGCTCACTCAATTATTTTTCCATCTGCCCACTTCAGGCCAGATGTGTGCTTTTCCCCCCCCGCCGTTTTATGGCCACATTAAACAGAGGAAACCATATTTGTGTTATGGTCTTGAATACTTATAAAAATATAATACATTAGCTCTCAATACAATATGCAATATGCTTATAATAACATAACAACAACAATAATAGTTATAATGATTATAATAATAATAAATATCTGCCTTTAATCTTCCCCTAAAATTCCACTCTGATTTTACGATTCTTGTCAAAACAGATTTCACAGTGATGCTCAGACAGCACAGGACAGAAAGCAGATTCTGCCCTCTTTGTCTGCTAGCCTTGCAACTGTGTGTCAGCATATGTAATTGTTGCAAGCACCTATAGAAAAAAACGCTGCCGTCCCTTTAAGTGCTTCCACCAATTCTGATGGCGTGGTAATTTACATATCCCATCCTCCCTCCCCCTTCAGGAGAGCTGAGTGAGGATGTGGAGGCTGCTAGTGAGACCACCACAGACCAGGAGGACCAAACCAAAGACAGAGAAAGTGGGGGGGAGAAGGAGCTCACCAAAGGGACAGGTAAGGCCAATATTTACACCACACACATTTAGGGAAACTACTCACAGGAAACACGTGGCTCTGCACCTGAACAACAGGCCTTTTGTCCAATTAAAATAAACCTATTTTATAAATATTGAAAGCTTTTCAAGCATTTAAAGCTCTCTCTAAAAAACCTCCCACCTTCACTGCTGCAGGTTTCCAGGCACCCTTCAGGTGAAGTTAGGAGAAACTGTCATTTTAGTAAATATGTTCAGGTGATCATGTGACCCATGTGTTGTCTTTGCTCAATAGGTGATGCAAAGAGAGAGGGGGGGGGGGGGGGGGGGGGGGCTGTATGCATAATTCCAGCTGAGTGTGTACACACATGTGATAGCACTGCCCCCTCCTCAACTTTGCTGCACACACACACACACACACACACACACACACACACACACACACTTACCTGCGTTTATTCTGATCAGATCAGGGTGGTTTGATCCGTGGGATGCTTTATTGACAGGTGAAGGTGGTGAATCCTAAATGGGGGTTGGGCTTATGGTGAGGGGGCGGGGCTTAAGGCCTAAACAGCCTCTTCTCAAGGATCCTCAAAGAGCGTTTTGAGCATTTCTGGAAGTGCGTTCACTACGGTGATCTCTTTCCTCTCTTCTTGTGACACTACATGGTGAAGCTTGGAGGAGTGTCTGACTCTTGGGTCTGTCTGGTTGGCCCCTTGTTATTTCCAGGGAAGGACTATTTACAGTGGAAGGTGATTGTAGGAGAACGTCACCATTGAGGTTCTTGAGTGTTTGTCATAGAACTAGAAGAAGTACTTACATTTACACTGTGCGAGTGTTAAAAATAGAACCGGGTGTTAATTTAATATCACTAATACTCTGTGTGCAGACAGTACAATATTTGTGAAAGATGTTGGATACCTTAAACACAGGATTTGTGCGGCCCGTCTCCGCCTCCACGCCACGAATGAAGAACGGTCTCAAAGTTTAAAGCGAGAATCTAAAACATCACTGCATCTCATCATCGGATTGTTTTCAGATTTCCCAAACATCAAAAAATGAAATATAGTTTAATGGTTGTTTCTTCTGCACAATTTACTTTTGTACGCCCGTGTTATAAAAACAGTGTTGGCAGTAAAACCGTCTCTTATTCAATAGAGGAGATTTCTGATAATGATGACACGGAGCGGGAACAGGCCTGGATAGATGCTTCTCACTTGTCTAACTCCGTGTGTTACTGCAGGATGTTTTGATTTACACTAGTCAGGTTAAAAGCTGGAAAACAATTCAGACCTTTTGCATACCTAAGTTTTTTATAAAGTGTAAGGAGGGAAAAAAACTTCATCACAGTGTTTGAAGCCCAGCCTTTGTAAAATGTCTTTGATATTCGAACTTCTATTTTAAATGAGGCTGAGTTGTTTGTGCTCTTTGAAAGGGCGACACTCTTCTTTGATGGAAGAAATAATGATATGCATGCCTGACTGAATATGGCTAAAAGTATGTTTTAGCACATCAAAATAAAGCACTTTAAAAAGCATTAAAATGAGCTGGCCGATTAATAATTCACACATACCTGTGGTGCACAGGAAGACGACTCCTCGCATTAGGATTCCTCCTTTTTGAAAGGCATGCAATTTGATACAAGCATATTCAGTTCCTTTCCTCCCCTCTGTCAGTCGCTAATCACCAAATAAGTGTGTTTCTGTGTTTTCACAAAGGAAATATGTGCTTGCATATGAAAAATTTACAGCCTCCCAGCAGCTTATTAGAAACGCTTAGTTAAAAATAGCATGTGCATTAGGGAACCAGGTCTGAGGTTCTGTTTGATGTCAGAGAAAAAGGTGGGTGGGTGGGTTGAGGTGGTGGGTTCAAGGCTGTGTTGTCAGCGAAAGGTAGACAGCTGCAGTTTAATGGAAGGGTCCCTGTTTTTGTACTTCAAACTTTTTGCGATTGATGACTACAATGCCCATTCAAAGAAAGTGCAGGAAACTATCTGGCGGGGTAAAAGTGAGGGAGAACTCACAATGCGTTTGGTAAACAGAGGAGCCCTTGTCTGGGCTGCTGATTGTCAGAAGATATTTTTTACAGTAGGCACACAAAAGGTGCGCATGTTCCAATGTAGTATATGAGCATCTCGGCCAACCTGTTATTTATCTGAAAGGTGCTCCGTCTCCCACTGTCTGAGGCTGAGCCGTTTCTCGGGTCCATCATTAGAACTACTGAAGTATTTCTTCTCATCGTTGTCATGTAGCTGTTGGAACATAGCACAACATTGTTCCTTTACAAATGACAGTCACTGTCAGACAGACGGCATTAGTGAACACAGAAAAAAGGCTTCCTTCCTTTCTAAAGCCACTGTCAATCTTATTTTCTCTTTCTTGTTCCTCCACAGCTCCTCAGTATTCATTAAAATCATTTAGAGGTGCATCAGACGCCTTTGTAAAATGCATATGTATTCAGCATGCCATCTCTTGAAAGATGCCTTCATTATTCTGTTGTGTGTTTTTATCTCAAAGATAATACATATATTTACATGTACAGGCATTCAGACATATGTAAATGTCACATGCTCCCAACACCTCAGGCGATATGGTGCAAGTTTTTGTGATTATCTAGTATATTATCATAAGTACCCCGAGAGAGGAAAATACAGATTTACAGTAAAAGTAAGTATAGGTGGAAAACTAAAATCTTCATGTATTTTCCACAAAGATGTTCATGGCGGCTGTAGCTGCAGTCTAATCATTCTGCATGATTAGTAATTCAAAGGGTCATTTTTAATGCTAGGTATGAAATATGTATAAATGGACGGCCACGAGACTCTTTCTTCTTTCTGGCAAGAGGGTAGAGCTCGTGCATATAACGAATCCTTACCTTCATTAAAGCAGGTGGTGTGTTTCTGCAGCAGCTCAATGTATGGGGATGCAGCAAGGTGTGTGTGTGTGTGTGTGTGTGTGTGTGTGTGTGTGTGTGTGTGTGTGTGTGTGTGTGTGTGTGTGTGTGTGTGTGTGTGTGTGTGTGTGATCAGAAGGTAAAGACAGCAGAAAGAGAAGGAAGGGGGGAATGGTTAATACATCTGCAGACTAGCACACTGTGATTTGACATATTTAATATAAATGTATAGATGGTGGTTACAGTGAAAGTTAGATGTTGTGTGAATAGAGTTTTCTGTTCCGAAGAGATCAAACAATGGAAGATCTCGACACATGTTGTATGTGGTGAGTCTCCTCTAACCACGGACTCTGCCCGTGTCCGCCCGGCCTTAAATCTGACTGTAGTTAAAGTGTGTAGGAGTATTTTGACAGAGTTTTCCAGAGCACCAATTAAAGGTGACACGCAGCACTCGATTAGCTGCTGCACACTGTTTTTACACTTCCTGTGTACAAATAGCACATATTATGGTCTCATCCTACTTAATTATGCCGGGGAACATTTGCCTCTCACATGAGCTTGATAAATAAAATCAAAAATAGGCAAAATCTATATTTATATAGAATTAAATCTTTATGCAGAGGTGCTGTTGTGATTGCCACGCTGTCGTTTGAAGCATGTACTGTAGACGGTAATAGATAATACAGGTGGTGATGGAGAGAGCATAATGAGATAGCAACTCATTACGGCTTGTTGAAAGTAGACATAAAAGATGTTTTCAAATATTTATCTGATTAGTTTGCATTATCAAACTGGTATCTATTTCTCTTGAGGCTGCCATGAGGCTCATATGAACTCCTGGCTAAAAAAGATGAATCTCAGTGATGTTGAGTTAAACAGTCGACACTGTGGAACGGTTGAGATGAAGGCTGTGCAGGTGGGCGTGCTTGCAGCTCCGCGTGTCTGTTTTTGGCTCAACATCCAAGTGTGTGTGTGTGTGTGTGTGTGTGTGTGTGTGTGTGTGTGTGTGTGCTGGCCCGTGTGCACACATCCAGGTGTGTGTCGGAGGAGCAGATAGCGTGCTGTAGATGCTGCATTCAGTGTGTATAATGAAATGATGATTAGCATCCCCTAGACCCGGCACCGTGGCATTGCAGTCTCCTCGTTTCTAACCGTCAGTCTTCCGGGTGTTGCTCATCCACAAACGGATGGTCCTCCACGTACCAGTGCAGATATGTAGATTTAATGTTAGTCGTGGCTTTGCTGCTTATGGTTAGTTACAATCAAATAATTCAAGTTTAGGTTACTGTGACTTGAGACACTCGGTGCAGTGGTGATTTGTTCTTGCTTTTAAAGCTAAGTAGTGTGAGGAATCAGCAGACGTGAGCAGTGGAAATGTTTACATATTCATATCACGTCCTTTGAGTGCTTGTCATCCCTCAAATTGTAATTCCTTTTGTCTTTGAAGATAATAGGCCATAAATTGTCCTTGTTTGTGAGCCAACTCCCTGAAAGCTCAGTGTTTATGAGTTTTACCACGGGGATACTAATAGGCAAGCATCGGTGCTGTGTGTCAGAGCGTCCTCTAAAGGTGAAAACCATGTCATCCTGTTGTTCAGTGGCCTGAACATTATTATTATTATTACGATCTCCTCCCAATTTCTTCATCTGGGATGTTGCCTTTGTTGCCATCGTGTCATTAGGATGCATAACATTCTTATGCTACGTCATTTAGTGTTTTGTTCTTGGACATCATGAATAATAGGAACTTTTTTAATATGTAGCTTCACTTTTGGATTTTTAGTTCAAGGTTTTCAGTTTTCTTGTATTCTTTTTTATAATTCCCAGAGAAATATAAGATGAAATGGAAGACGGCCCTTTTTTTGGCTCTGGGCTCTGACACAAGCTATAGATTAAAAACCTTGATAGAAATGGAAAAATGCAAAGACACTATTCAGGTGTGTTGGGATACCATTAAAAGGAGAGTGTTGTAGCACTGGGGGAGTTATCATCTCCATATTAATGGCCAGCTTCGAGAGGGGATAGAGGTTAGGATTCTTCTACATTACAAGGAGCCGAGGCGTTTCAGAAGCCCCCCACGGTGTGAAGGTGAAAGGTTTTAGGGAGTCGGGGATCAGAGGACACACTTTACAAAAAAAAGTACCACTGAGGAGCCTTGAGGTTCACTATGCAGAGGAACTGTGGGCTGAGCTTGGGTTTAAAGTGATTGGCAGACTGTGGCCGTTCTGGGCAAAGTGACAGTAAAGTTATGCAGCCTCGCTGGCGTGGACGGACTGGATGATAGGTTATGTTTTTTACAACCGGAGGTCTGAAGCTGCCACGGCGAGACAGGAACTGTGGTAATGAGGGGGCAGAGGCTCCGGAGATGATGAGGACCCCATGTCAGTCAGTAGGAGGGGAAATCCCCTCCGAAACACCAGGAATCCTTTTTCACATCTTTACTTTTTCATATATTTATATATTGTTTACTGTAAGTCACGTTTCATCATACTGTATATAACCTCTCCCAAGGACGAAGCCTATCAACAGCAGCTGTGATTCCACTCCTTGAAGATTTCAGATGACCTGTTGTGGTTAATTCGGTGTGTGCTGTGTCAGTCACGCTGTCCAGCAAGCATCTTTGCCCCTTAAAAGCACAACAAGGCTGTGATTGCTCCAGAGACCGGCGCAGTGTGCTGACAGCCCTTTGCTTGCTTGAATAATACAGTCCTGCTATAGGAGGTGAGACAAGGTGCCAAAGTCCAATTCACTTACGGGACTCTGCAGCACAAAAGCTCCTGGTTTACGGAAAAGGGGCATGAATTAATAATCACCTAATTGGCTCTTAGGTTTTTTTTTTCTCCACTCCTGCCCTGCCTTTTGTGCTTTCAAACAAAAGCCCACCCTGTGTATCTGTCAGAAGAGGTTTGGTGTGGATGGGGGATCCGTGTCTAATGACCAGGCAGGAGAGGTCAGGCTAACAGACAGACTCCTGAGAGACATTAAGGTCACTGACGGAACCCACAGTGGTCTCTCTGGAGGACGGCTTGTGAATGGGACAAGCGTTGTTAATCGAACCAACCACCAAGGTTTAACTGTTACACTGTAGTTTTAGATGTTTTTTAAAAGCATTATCACTCAGGAAGCTCTTAAAAGTCAGTCATATGGGGCTTTACCAAAGAGAAAACAGCAGGATTGATTTTTTATTTCATTACTTTTTGTGGTAGAAAGTAAAGCTAGACCTCCCCTCCAGTATTCCTGACATCCATAGCTTAGAGTCCCTTCTGTTCTTCCTTGCCAGTACATTGCTCCTGTAATGGTCGTATAGCCTGCTCCATCAGGACACAATGTTCTGGTCATTGGTTCTGATCTACTGGCCGTGTCGTGGATCCATGCGTCTCACATGTGCACATCGATGTCGGACACCGCCGTCCAATCTGCCACGTTACAAAATCTCGATTTCATTCCCAGCTTTCCAATGTTGCGGCTGCTTTTTTTCATCACCCTTGACACCAAAAAAAAAAAAACCCAGGATACAGTAGTTGGATGTTAGTCACAGTGGCGGTGATGGTGTCGGGGTGTAGGGTTCTTAAGAGAAGGCGATTGATCAGATTTATGGAGTCCTAATTGGCCATGACGAGAAAGACTGTGTCTGAGTAAGCCTTCCCAGCCCTCCATCTGTGTGTGTGTGTGTGTGTGTGTGTGTGTGTGTGTGTGTGTGTGTGTGTGTGTGTGTGTGTCTCTGACACACAAACATGAACCACGAGCCAGAGAGCCGGTCCGGACCCCTAACACAGCAGCCTGAACAGCCTCCTCCAGTGCCTTCACATAAACAGCCACTTGTTTCACGTCTCTGGTCCTTATTGTGTAATTATATAAGAGGAATATACTTATAATTAATTATGGTTATCCTCTTAATCACCAGCCTGAGAGGATACTTGTGTCTACTTCATCCACGCGTACTTTGTGTTGTATGCATGTAGTTTATAGCTCGCCTGCATTCTGAGGCCAAGGATTTCTATTTACACCAACTTTCTGCTACATTAAGTTCATTAAAGCCCAGCGAATCGCAACAATGTATATTTGAATTGATGCAAAAGCAACGCAGCTTTTTTTCTTTTATTAATTGTTTTCAGAGATGCTGTTGTGTTGAGGCGTTATCCTTCCCGATCCTGTATCTATGAGGCTTCTGGTGAAAAGTCAGTTGCTTCTGGTGTTTCTGAACTGCTAATGAAGAGACAGAAAGTTTCCTAACTAAGTCAGCTGAAGAGAGGAACATATATTGTCATATCTAAACAGAACTAGGAGTCTGTGAAGTGAAAGATCAGCCAGGTTGTTGGGCGGTGAAGGTCACCGCGGATGGTCGTCCTTGTTTTTCCTGGAGAGATGAGTTCGGGGGGAGTAGGAGTGGACTGAAGTGGAGTTGAGGAGGAGTTGGCGGTGAGGACAGTGCCATGACTGAGAGGTTAATGTCAGGGAATGGGAGGTTCCTTTTGTTTAACATTCCCTTTGTTTATTGGCGGATGTGTTTAATAGGATTGACTGTGACTGGACCCTAATAGGGCCTCCCTGGCTGATCCCAGTGTCTCTGGGAGATTTCACAGGCTGCTCCGTCCAAAGCCAGGTCCCCCACTGGGGAATCAGCTCAACTGCCCTCGCCCTGATTGGGCCTGACGTTTTAATGTCTGGAGCAGGAGCGTGGTCAGCCCTGCTTAACCTGACCCCCGCTAAAACCTCCCCTCCTCAACCGGTGCCCTCTGTTCTCAATTTGACCTTCCAGGACTGTACAAATCAGGCCAAATGTAACTCTTTATGGGCTTGTTAGGGGCTGGAAAAGACACCTCTTTAAGTTTAACAGTGAATTCTTTCCACTGGGGACAAAGTGTGACTTTCCTGCAGCTCCGCCATGCTGGATAGTAGCAGTACAGCAGAGTACTATACTCTATCACCGCTTTTTCCTTTTCATATTTCTGAAGTATTTTTAAAAGTGGTAAGCTTGTGTGAGGCCTTGCTCTGCTGACATGCTGTTTCCTTAATATCAGTGCTGTTTGCATTTAAAAGATCAACATAAAAAATCAACACTTGCTCCCGCACTCACTCAAAGCTCTTTTATTTAATCAGTCTATTGACCTTCATCAGGACCCAGGATTTAACTTCTGTTGTGTGACTTCCTTTAAAAAAAATAAAAAATAATCACACTCATGCAAACTGATCACAGGTGTGTTTGATTGTCAGAGGAAGTGACATCATTAAACACAGGGAGAGAAACTCGGAGCTTGACACATTCAAACATGATCCTTTTGGACCGCAATAGAACAAATGTAGTAATCTAGAAAATAAGGAAAAAAGGGGGGGTGGGAGAGAAGGAAAAAAAGAAAAAAAAGAGAAGAAAAGAAGGAAAAAAGAGAAAAAAAGAAGAAGAAAAGTGAAAAAAGAGAAAAAACGGGGAAAAAGAGAAAAAAAAGAAGAAGAAAGAGAAAAAAAGAAGGAAAAAGGAAAAAAAGAGAAAAAAAAGAAGAAGAAAAGTGAAAAAAGAGAAGAAAAGAAGGAAAAAAGGGAAAAAAGAGAAAAAAAAGAAGAAGAAAAGTGAAAAAAGAGAAAAAACGGGGAAAAAGAGAAAAAAAAGAAGAAGAAAGAGAAAAAAAGAAGGAAAAAGGAAAAAAAGAGAAAAAAAAGAAGAAGAAAAGTGAAAAAAGAGAAAAAACGGGGAAAAAGAGAAAAAAAAGAAGAAGAAAGAGAAAAAAAGAAGGAAAAAGGGAAAAAAGAGAAAAAAAGGGAAAAAAGATTGCATTTAAAAGATGATGTGATTGACTTTGTGAGCTCGTGAAACACTAAAGGTAACTGTATAGGTGACTGTAATGGAAAGAAATAGAAAAAATGTCCACAGACAGAGATATGCTCGGGTGTGACTAATCATCAGTCTGATTCCATCTTTCAGCCGATGGCATGTTTTAATGCCTTGAAAATGTTGGAGTTAAATGAAAGCTTGTTGTCTTGTGCGACCAGCTTTGAGGAAATATCCAGATTTGCTCAGGGGCTCTAATCTTGCCGTCCCCCGTTTTCTCTTTGTCACAGTTGACTTGCACAGAACTACAACACACTGGAGAAGGCTGAGCTGGTTACAGCAACGTCAGTGAATCAGAGAATTTCACTGGCATTCCCCTGCTTTCAGAAACAGAGCTGGGGAATTTCACAAGCCGGGTCAATCTGAAGGCAGTGCTTGATTTTAAAAACAACAACAACAACGACAACCATGTTTTGTTTCTTGGTGCTTTTAAAATGGCCTGATCATTCTCTTTTTAATGAATTAGAATTTTTGTTGACACAGAACTGTGACTAAAAACCTGACCCTCCTTTCTTTGACAACAAGGACAGAGTGTAGTTGAAGACCTTTTAGTGTTACCTTTGTTCTTAACTATGCTTGTATCACAAATACATGAATATGAAACATGAACAGCCTTCAACTGTTATACAGAAACAATGGAATCTGCTCTGGATCTTCTTGATGAATGCTGAGGTTGCAAGATATTTGCTTAGCCCGTCTCAAGTTTAGAAACCCATGTAGACGGAAAATACGTGGTGAAACCTAAAGTCGCACCCTGGTGGCAAATGAATATTTTCATTAGGGGTTTATGAACATTGAAAGCCAGCTCCCTGCAGCAGCATGGGAAGTAGAAGTGTGTGTGGGATTTTTCTTATGGGACGACATGACAACACTTCCTCTGCCCAATTCCCATTAAATGCAGTTCTATCACATTTTAGGAAGGTATTCCAAAGCCCTTCATCCACAGTGTTATTGATTGACCTGCTCCCCGACTGCCAAGTCCTCACCTTGTCTTGACATGTCTGTGCTTCTCTTCTCTCCCTCCATGTTTGTGTGTGAATGTACAGCAGTGTCTGGCCACTCGGAACGGCACCAGTCAGACTCCCCCACCCCCTCCAAAAGGCCCTCTTCTCGGTCCGAGACCTCCGAGAGCCCGCTCTCCTCCAAGCGTCCCAGGACGGCTGAGAAGAGCGCCGCGGAGCAGGTGAGAACCGCACGCCGCACGCCTTCCGATACTGTTGACGTCTTCAGATGTTTCATAAAAGTCTCTGTTTTTTAAAACTCTTTGAATTAGGCGACTCTCGCTAAAGGTTATCTCATCCTCAGATACCGAGCCCTCATTATAAACTCCAAACTTGCACCCCAATTAAAAGAAGAAATGTGGAAAATATACTTCTAATAATTTTTAGTTAGTTATCTCCCTGACCCTTTTCTATATTATGCAGAATTTATTTTCCAAATCTACTCAAGATTATTTTAGCTTTTCTGCTGCAGTTGCACCGCTAATTGTGTATAAGGTGGAAAATCAATATAGTATTTGACAGATGAGAGCACTTTGAAGTAGGTGCCAAGACTCAGCGGTGCTCCGTATTACACAGTTGTCTGTGATCAGAGGGTTCTGCCTGCTTGAGGGAAGGGGGCCCCAGTCCTCCGCCTGATGTGCAGCTCCTCTTCAAGCAGGCCCACCCTGCTCACTGCACCCAGTTCACCCCGTTAACCCCCCATCTCTGTCTCCAGATGTACCAGTGCCCCTACTGCAAGTTCACCAACACGGACCTGAATCGCCTCAGAATGCACGTGATGACGCAGCACTCTGTTCAGCCCATGTTACGCTGCCCGCTATGCCAAGACACGCTCAACAACAAGATCCACCTGCAGTTCCACCTCACACACCTCCACAGTGTGGCTCCTGACTGTGTGGACAAGCTCGTCGCCTCAGTGAGTCCCTTGTTGTGTCCATGTTGTTTGGTTGAGTGTCATAGTCTTTATATATCTCAGCCAGCAAATACTGAATACTGAATTATTTTCGTTACCAGCATGTATTTGTTATATTAATGTGTATTATAGCAGTGAGGCGAGTACACTTTGTTTTGGTCATCTAGCGCCAGAGCAAAGAGAATGCATAAGTACTTAGGAAATGCATTATCCATCGTTTCTATAAGTCGGGGTTACAGAAGTGTGCTGTTAGCTGTTGTATACGTAGCACCAATGTTTCTCTCCACTCTGTCCCACATCATCTACACAACCATATAGCGGAAACCACAGCCAGGCGATGCTGCGCCGTATAGGCCCGACTTATTGATACACATTATTGGCTGTCAGATTGCAGACGGTGGGTCAGGTCAAGGACCAGTGTCAGGCTCCAGCAATGCCAGGAAGATCTCTCTTTATCATTTTACCCTGAAGTGGCCGCTCTGAGAACAATCGCCATTCCCGTCTTCCCTCCTTTAAATTGCCAACATTCAGTCCTTTATCAAACACAAAGAACGCCGTTAATTGTAAAACAGCTGCAGGCAATCCCATTGGCTCGTTGGAAATGATTGGCCCTATTTAAGATGCATATTTTCCCTCTTTTTTTTTTTTTTCATTGTCTTAAGAGAGGCTTTCTTCAGCTCTCTTCTAATCACAGTCATTTGGGGAGGGGAACTCATAATCTGTTTTTGTATTTTTTAATCATTTCAAAGATGAGCAGGTCTCTAAGCTCCCAGTTCATTTATTACCACGCTGACATCCTTGCCATGTCTTTGATCACCTGTGTGCGAGTCAAAACAAAGCTTTTCATGATGAAAATGTTCAAAGTAATTGTGACACGGAATGAATCACATTTTAATGAACACTTCATTACTTCATGAAATTCAAGCACAATCAACTGGAATGTTATTCTTCACTACAAAGCAGGTCTCACATAAAAATGTGTATTTATAGACTTTGTAGAAAAACGACTTACAAGAAATAAGATGTAGAGTTTGTAGTGTTAGGGTTAAAGGTTAGATTTATATGAGCCGCAATGCACCTTGGCACCGTTTTCTACCTAGAGAGAATACTTTACTTCCTATAATGCTCATAAAGGGGAAATACATGTATTTGTGCTGTTTTCTTGTAAATCACTGAGCAAATCTTTGCTCTGTTCTATCCTGCGAAGCTAAATAGCCTGCCAAGTCAAATATTACTGTCTGCAGCCCAGCCATCTTCATCCCCCATCTAGAAAGTAAAGTAAATGGCAAGCACATTAGTATGGTAGACGGCAATATTTATTTCTTTTATAGAGGTAGTAATGTACTGAGCCACTACAAGAGGATCCTGATAGAACAGAGGTAATATAACACACATTAAAGCTTGCACCTTTTTATAACAGGTGAATGCAGATGGAAAGGTGCTTTATCCTTTTCACATGTCTGAGGAGAGCAGCCTAATTAATTCTGAAATAGGTGACTTTTATTTCTTGCCGAGCATGCATAATGATGCTCTCCCACCCTTCATCCACCTATCGTCTCTCCTCTCCCTTCACTCCTCCCTCCTTTCCTCTCCACCTCTCATGCCTGTCTGTCATATACAGTACATACAGTATATATTTATATATATTCAGACATGCACAGATCCCCCAGTCCTCCCTCTCTCACTCACTCTGTGTATGTCTCATTTTCTGTCTGCATAAGATAGGGGTAATGAAAATAATTGTGCTTCATTAATTCTGAGTCTGGCTGGATGATAGCCATTTTGAACTATGTTTGCCAATTAGGCGGTCCAAATTAAAAATGACCTTGGGATACTCTGCACTTTCTACTAATCGCCTAATGAAGCCGTTGTCTAGAAACAGTGCACTTTGTAATGTAAATCTTTGCTTTTTGGTTTTGGGACTTTCATCGCCGGTTACATTCATTGTTTCTTCTCATTTGGAAGAAAGAAGGTAATGGATGTTTTCTCCTGAACGTATGGCCACACTAAAAAATAAAGTCTGCACTTTGTGACCGAAAGCTGCTCGGCGTAACTGTGAGGCTCGCGTTGCTGGAGAATGATTGTCTGTTTGGATCTGGCCTGTAGCCTATGTGACACGCTGCAGTGTGTTCGGCTGTGTTCTCACTGGAGGAGATATTAGAAAGCATGTGGTGGATTAACCAAAGCTTCAAATACAGATCCAACCAGGGCACTCTCTTACTTTTCAATACAAATTCCACCAGGATGCATTCATTAAGATGTGCCCCCCTTTTGTCTCCATTGTTTGAGACATCTTTATTAAATATGACTTGAAAGCACTACGTGTGCGATCTGAAGTCTAAGAGTGAAAGGTGGAGAAGTGTGTTAAAATAGAGGTTTGAAGAGGGAAGAGGAGGGATGCGATTGAGATGCAGCGTGAAGCCGAACACCATGTTTGTGAAGTTAATTGAGGGGAGGTGAAAAAGACAGAGGCCTCATCTTCCAACCTCACCCAGTTTCCAGTCGATGATTATTGTTAAAGAGGGACGTGTTAATTAGTGATTTTGTTGAATTATCCGGTTTTGGGGGGTTTGAAGGTCATCAGAGGGGAGAACTTTGGGGGAAAGCAGCAGGAATAAACCGAGGTTCACACATGATTAACCCCAGTCTTGTGAGAGGAGGGACGACCCGGGTTCCTCTCTTTACTTGTTCAATTTCAATTAAATTGGTTTTCTTTTGATTTTACTGTTTTATTAAGGAGCACACAGTCTAATATAGCAATTATACTTAAATGCCTTTTTTTGTAATTGGCACTTACAATTGTACTACTGGGAATTCTGACGCAAAAGCTGAAACTCAATTTGGCTGAATGCAGTTTACCTACTTTTCTCCTTTATTACAGTAGTCATTTTTTAAGAGTTTTTTCATTAGTCTTATTTTATTAGTCCTCCTCATAAAGCTTTTAGCTGACTGAGATATTGTATGACATGATGTCCATCATCCTAATTGGCGGAAGATCTTAATGGGCATACACTAAAGCACGGGAAAGTGAAACTTTACATCCTTTGAAAGTATATCATATTTTTTATTATATAGTCATGATGGCTTGTATGTCTGTGTACATACAGTCTGTACTTGAGTGAGACATGTGAAAGTATTAACATACAAATGTGTGAGTATCTCAGGTTGACTCCTAATTTTAATGTTCTCAAGTTTTCCCTCTGTTTTCATAGTTTTCCCTTAACCATTTCAACCAGAATATTAAATTACATCATCATTCAGCATGATTATTCACACTGGAATTCTTTTGTGCTTTGTTTTTCCAGGTAACAGCCTCTGAAGTCCTGCCAGCCAGCATGTTCATACCTGTACCTAGTCCAGACCGAGAGTCCCAGAGCACCCCTCATGCTACAGCCAACTCTAACTCTGAAGACACCAAGAAGCAAGCTGGTTAGTGTCTCACTGTGTTAAACATAAATATTGAACTAAATGCTGTAACTATAAAACTGGCTATGCAATAATAAGCCTGTTGTTCTGCCGTGACAGAAAATAAACAATCAGTATTCTGTTATTTTACTATTTTACAAAATAAATGTCTTGGCAATGGTTGTATTCCATTTTTCACAAACAGCATAATGAAAGCTAATGCACTTTTTTCATGCTACGTCATTAACAAGATAATATTATTGATGGTTTGTGTTTGTGCACCTTGTAATTAGCAATTTTATCTTTCCACGAGTCAACTCAACGAGCTTTAATGTCTTAATCTCTAATGAACTGCCTTCTTCTTGTTTATTTATCCACAGACGCATCGGATACTGATCCAGAGAAGGGGGCGTCCATCCCTACAGAAATGGCTGAAGCTCGCAAGTCACCTCTGGAAGATCAACAGGCGGAGAGGGATGAAGCCACAGGATTCCTGTGCTGGAAGAAAGGCTGTAATCAAGTGTTCAAGTCCTCCAACTCCCTCCAGATGCACTTCAATGAAGTTCACAACAAAAGGCCTCAGCTGCCTGTTTCGGATCGCCATGTCTACAAGTACCGCTGTAACCAATGCAGCCTGGCCTTCAAGACGGTGGAGAAACTACAGCTCCATTCACAGTATCATGTGATCAGGGCAGCCACCATGTGCTGTCTCTGCCAGCGAAGCTTCCGAACGCTACAGGCCTTGAAGAAACATCTAGAAACCAGCCACCTGGAGCTGAGTGAAGCTGATATCCAGCAGCTTTACGGGGGCTTATTGATGAATGGTGACATAATGGTAATGGGTGACCCATCCCTTGGAGAGGAGCCTGGAGGTCTGGGAGAAGATGACAAAGAGGGAGATGAAAGTGACCCGGAGGAAAAACAAAGCCCGACAGGCAGTGACTCTGGTTCACTGTTGGAAGATTCTGGCTCTGAACCGAAACGAGCTTTGCCATTCAGAAAGGGCCCCAACTTCACCATGGAGAAGTTCTTGGATCCATCTCGTCCTTTCAAGTGCACTGTATGCAAGGAGTCTTTCACGCAGAAGAACATTCTCCTGGTTCACTATAACTCCGTGTCCCACCTGCACAAGGTGAAGAGGGCCCTTCAGGAGTCCACCACCGGCCAGCCTGAGCCTACCAGCAGCCCTGACAACAAGCCATTCAAGTGCAGCACTTGCAATGTGGCATACAGCCAGAGTTCCACTCTGGAGATCCACATGCGTTCTGTTCTACACCAGACCAAAGCTAGGGCAGCCAAACTCGAAGCAGCAGGAGGGATCCCTAGCTCTGCGAGCGCTACTGGTTTAAGCGGCGGGGGGTCCAGCATCAGCACTTCGACATCTAGTCCGAGCCCAGCCAGCAACTCAACTACTAGCTCTACAAACCACAGTTCTTCTGGGCCTCAAACCGTTCAGAGTCTCCTTGGAGGAAACCATATGAGCCAGACTCATGGTATGGAAAGCCTGGGGAATTCTTCAGTGAACTGCCATTCATCGTCATCTGAGAACCATGAAATAAAGAAGTCAAAATATTCCGACTTGCTGTCTGCTCGGGGGCAACAACAGCAGCAACAGCAGCAGCAGCAGCAACAGCAACAACAACAGCAACAACAACAGCAACAACAACAGCTTCAGCAACAACAGCAATTGGCTCAGGCTCAAGCCCAAGCTCAAGCCCAGCTTCAACAGGAGCTCCAGCAGCAGGCTGCCCTTTTACAATCACAGCTATTCAACCCAGCACTTCTGCAGCACTTCCCCATGACAACGGATGCACTTCTCCCCCTGCAACAGCAGCAGTTGCTGTTCCCTTTCTACATCCCTGGGGCAGAATTCCAGCTGAACCCGGAGATCAGCATCAATAGCGCAGCACTCGGACTTGCGGGATCATCCACCTCTTCGCTGCTGGAAGATCTGAAAAACTCGGCCGCGCAGGCCCAGCAGAGTTGCTTGCAGCAGCAGTTGATGCACCACCACCTTCAGCAGCAACATCAACAGCAGCAGCAACAGCAGCAGCAACAACAGCAGCATGCTGGGCAGATGGCATTGCTGCAGCAGAGTGCAGCTCTTCTCCAGCAGTCTGAAAAAAAGCAGAGAAGCTCCTCCTCTCACAACGAGAAAGACCGAGAACTACACAGAGAAAAGGGCATGAGTGAAAAGAACGAGGACTATGCTAATAAAGATTCAGACAGTAAACTGAGAGAAAAGAAGGACATTCATCATATTTCAATAAACATAAACCATGATTCTGGCCTGCCTCCACCAAGAATTGCTTCAGATGCTCGAGGAAATGCAACCAAAGCCCTGCTGGAAAATTTCGGGTTTGAGTTAGTAATTCAGTACAATGAAAACAAACAGAAAGGTCAGAAAAAGACAGCTGGGCCTACAGGATCAAGTGGTCCAGGTGGGATAACAAGAGTAGTGGACCCCATTGAGGGATTAGAGAAACTGGAATGTGAAGCCTGTGGCAAGCTGTTTTCAAACATACTGATTCTAAAGAGTCACCAGGAGCATATCCACCAGGCGTTCTTTCCATTTCGATCCCTTGAGAGATTCGCCAAGGAATACAGAGAACAATATGATAAACTCTATCCTCTGAGACCCCCTACACCAGAGGCTGCTCCCGCTCCTCCACAGCCACCTCCTCCACCTCCGCCTCCTCCGCCCCAAAGAGCTCCCACACCAAATGTTCCTGTCTCTGCTGCCTCCCACACACCTCCGACTGTACCTACCCCACAGCCGCAGGTTCAAATGTCACAGATCCCCATGCCAATGGATTTGCCCCTCTTCTCGCCGCTCATGATGCAGTCCATGTCCCTCCAGTCCTTGCCTCAGCTCCAATCTGTTGAGCCAAGCCTGGCCTCAGACCTGGCCCAGCTCTACCAACAGCAGCTAACACCAGCTATGCTCCAGCAGCAGCAGAACAAGAGGCCACGTACACGCATCACCGACGACCAGCTGAGGGTGCTGCGACAGTACTTTGATATCAACAATTCACCAAACGAGGAACAGATTAAAGAGATGGCAGACAAGTCGGGCCTCCCACAAAAAGTCATCAAGCACTGGTTCAGGAACACCCTCTTTAAAGAGCGACAGCGCAACAAAGACTCGCCTTACAATTTCAATAATCCGCCAACAACAACTTTAGAAGACACAAAGATTGACTCTAAACCTCCGTCCCCTGAACCTCAGAAACAAGAATACTATGGAAGTAAGAGATCATCCAGGACTCGGTTCACTGACTACCAGCTGAGAGTGCTGCAAGACTTCTTCGATGCTAACGCTTATCCTAAAGATGATGAATTTGAACAGCTCTCCAACCTTCTGAGCCTTCCCACTCGTGTCATTGTGGTGTGGTTCCAAAACGCTCGCCAAAAGGCGAGGAAAAATTACGAAAACCAGGGTGAAGGGGCAAAGGAGGGTGAAAGACGAGAATTGTCAAACGACCGCTATATCCGCACCTCAAATCTGAACTACCAGTGCAAGAAATGCAGCCTGGTTTTCCAGCGTATATTTGATCTTATAAAACACCAAAAGAAGCTGTGTTACAAAGACGAAGATGAAGATGGACAGTATGACAGCCAAAATGAGGATTCACTGGATTACCCCAATGATTGCTATACTCCCTCTGGGTCTTCATGTCATACCCCGATGCCCTCCTCTTCAAGTCTCTGCCCTCTTCCACCCTCCACTTCAGCGTTCTCACACCTTCCATCCACCGAGAAAGAGGAGGCATCACCAGCATCCACCTCAAACCTCTACGATGAGAAGGCCAAGCAGTTATCCGAAATGACGACTGATCCGCGAGAAACCGCTATCAAGCAGGAAGTCGTGCATCAGCCTCAGTCTGAGGCACAACACCACAGACCGCAGAGAGAAGAGAAGATTCAAACGATCTCCAAGCCCATCAAACACTCGTCTCCCTCCTTCTCTCAGCAACAGCAGCAGTGTGGCCCCTCGGCCCCTCAGACAAGCCAGGCCTCGTCACAAAGCCCCCACATGAGTCTCAATGCACACCTGCCCTCTGCCACGCAACAGCTGGCACAACAGATGATCCAGTATCAATGCGAGCAGTGCAAGATCGGCTTCCCTTCCTTTGAGCACTGGCAGGAACACCAGCAGTTACACTTCCTCTCTGTGCAAAATCAATTCATCCACCCTCAGTTTCTAGACCGTCCGCTTGATATGTCCTTCATGCTGTTTGATCCCAACAATCCTCTCCTGGCAAGTCAGCTGCTCTCCGGGGCGATGCCCCAGATCCCCAGCAGCTCTGCCACCTCTCCGTCCACCCCCACCTCCACCATGAACTCCCTGAAGAGGAAGTTGGAGGAGAAAGCCGGCACTAGCCCGGGAGAGAACGACAGCACAAACAGCGGCGAAGAGCCACAGAGGGACAAGCGGCTCAGGACCACCATCACCCCTGAGCAGCTAGAGGTCCTCTATCAGAAGTACTTATTGGATTCAAACCCTACGCGTAAAATGCTTGACCACATTGCTCATGAGGTGGGGTTAAAAAAGAGAGTGGTGCAAGTCTGGTTCCAAAACACCAGGGCTAGAGAGAGAAAGGGTCAGTTCAGAGCAGTAGGGCCGGCTCAGGCTCATCGTAGGTGCCCTTTTTGTCGAGCTCTTTTTAAAGCAAAAACCGCCCTCGAGGCACACATTCGGTCTCGTCACTGGCATGAGGCCAAACGTGCCGGCTATAATTTAGCTCTTGCTGGTATGTTACCTGACCATGAGGGTATGCAAATAAAAATAGACGCTCTAGAGACAGCGAGCTACTCCCAACTGGCCCCGACACACAGTGATGGACAAAGCTCCTCTATGTCACCAGTGAACAAAGGCATGGATTTGTCTCCCAGGGCACTTCTGAGCCCTTCGTCCATTAAGGTTGAGGGAATGGAAGACTTTGAGAGCGCAACCATGTCCTCTGTGAACCTCAGCTTTGATCACAGCAAACTAGACAACGACGACTGCTCTTCTGTGAACACAGCCATCACTGACACAACAACAGGTGATGAGGCCAACGCTGATAATGACGGTGCTGATGCAAAGCACAGCCAAAACAGCGGTGATTACCTGTCTAAGTCCGGGGGCACGGCCCCCATCATCGAAACTGATGACCAGATGTCCTCAGGGCTGGTAAGCCCTGCAACGAGCTATTATGCTAGAGACTATGAAAATGAACACATAATTGATCACAGTGAGACGTCTAGCATGGCTGATCCTTGCTCACCAAGTCCCGGAGCCTCAGGTACCAGGAGCATCGACAGCGGAGATCGACCTGGCCAAAAGCGCTTCCGAACCCAGATGACGAACCTCCAGCTGAAAGTGTTGAAGTCCTGTTTCAACGACTACAGGACTCCCACCATGCTGGAATGCGAGGTACTCGGCAATGACATTGGACTTCCAAAGAGAGTGGTTCAGGTGTGGTTTCAAAATGCCCGTGCCAAGGAGAAAAAGGCAAAGCTCAACATGGCCAAGCACTTCGGGATAAACCACACATCTTACGAAGGGCCGAAGACCGAATGCACTTTGTGTGGTGTCAAGTACAGCGCTCGCCTCTCTGTCCGCGATCACATTTTCTCCCAGCAACACATCTCCAAGGTGAAGGATACTATTGGCAGCCAGATTGATAAGGAGAAAGAATACTTTGACCCAGCCACTGTCCGCCAACTTATGGCCCAGCAAGAGATGGACCGCATTAAGAAGGCCAATGAAGTTTTAGGACTGGCGCAGCAGCAGGCCATGCAGCAGCAGGGTTTGTTTGATAACCCTGCAATGCAGGCGCTGAATCTCCAGTCAGCTTATCCAAATCTGCAAGGCATCCCACCTGTCCTCTTGCCAGGGGTTGGCAGTCCCTCTATCTCCAGCTTTAACTCATCAAATTCAGGTAGCTATGCATTTGGATTCGTTTACTGATTTACAGCTAAAACTCTGAGGTGCATAAGTGATATATAACTGAGATGTAACTAAATGGACCAGCATTTATGTACTAACCATCTATACGAGTCACATATTGTACTTAAATGTAAACCCCGGTAATAACTAGGTGTATATATAGAACACAAAGCAATTTCCCATCAGTCAGTCTGACACACCGGGACATATACTGTAGAATATGTAGCATAATTGAATGGCTTTTTGCCATGGTGTTGGTATTTCTAAGTACAGAATCTCCTTAAACTCATTGAACACTTGACTGATAGGCCGACAACAGAGTGAACAAATAGCCCTGACTGGCTTTGTGAATAATAAATATATTGTTGCAATGTATGATTTTTTTTTTTTTTTCAAAAGAAAAATGTGCAATCATCAAAGAAACATACCTATAAATTCTTACATTTGTGTATGTATTTGGACATTTTCCAGCTTTAACTCCTCCAAAACCTTCAAACCTCCTGAACATGCCTGGTGCCAGTGTTCCCTCACCTAGCCTCCCCACATCCGGATTACCCAACAAGCCTCCCTCCTCATCGTCTCTCGCTGCGTCCACCGCGGCCCAGGCCAACACATCTGCTTCCCACTCAAGCTCCGCCTCCACGTCCAACTCCACCTCCTCAACCACCCAGTCCGCCTCCCAGCCTGAACCTCCCAAAGAACGTGACGCTGAGAGGATAAGAGAGAAGGAGAAGAGCAAGGAAAAGACAGAGAAGCCTTCTACCCCGTCGTCGACCGGAAGCACCCCCGCCCCTTCCACTTCTGCTGCCAGCGCCAAAAAGGAGAAGCCAGACACAGCTGTACCTGCCACCTCCATGCCCACACCTGGCATGGAGTATGTGGTAGACCCTGCCCAGCTTCAGGCGTTGCAGAATGCTTTGGCATCAGACCCCACAGCTCTCCTCACAAACCAGTTCCTGCCCTACTTCATGCCTGGCTTTTCCCCGTATTACACCCCACAGATCCAAGGAGGCTACCTGCAACCAATGTATGGTATGGAAAGTCTCTTCCCTTATAACCCAGCATTGTCACAAGCACTGATGGGCCTTTCTCCGGGGTCCCTGCTGCAGCATTACCAGCAATATCAGCAGAGCTTGCAGGAGGCACTACAGCAGCAGCAGCGGCAGCTTCAGCAGATCCAGCAACCCAAGGCGAACCAAACTCCAGTTCCCCCTCAACCCTTGGGGGATCGCAAGGCATCTGATCTGAAAGATTCGGTGAAAGCAGAGCAGCAAAAGGGCAAACCCCACAGTGAACCCACCACTTCCTCCTCCTCCTCCTCCTCTCATAATAAAGTACCCTCTGAGCAGAAAGAGATGGACGGCAAAGCGTTGGACCCCCATCTAGACCAGTACATCGTCCCCAAGGTGCAGTGTAAACTGGCATGCCGCAAGTGTCAAACAGTTTTCACCAAGGAAGAAGCGGCTATCACCCACCTTAAATCTAACTGTTTTTTCGGTCAGTCTGTGGCAAACCTGCAAGAGATGTTGCTGCGTGTCCCTGGTGGCGTCGGTGCAGGGGCTGGAAGTCTCTATGACTGCCTGGCTTGTGACACTACGTTGGATGGGGAGAAAGCACTCAGTCAACACCTGGAATCGGCATTGCACAAACACAGAACAATCAAGCGATCAGCCAGAAATGCCAAAGAGCACGCTACTAGTTTATTACCTCACTCTTCAGCCTGCTTCCCCAATCCTAACACCGCATCTACCTCGCAGTCTGCCACTCATCCCATCAGCAGCCCCCCTCCCCCGCCAACAACATCAGCCACCATGCCATCCTCTGCTGTCTCCTCTTCCCTGTGCTCCCCCTCAACGACTCCACTCAACACCACAGCTGCCGGCAAACCATGGCCCCAGGCCCCTTTCTCCAGAGCTTTAGCTGGGAAGTCCAATGCCAGTCCCTCCTCTTCTTCCTCCTCTTTTCCTCCAATGTCCTCACCTTCAACGGTTACCTCAAGTTCATTGAGCACCTCAGGAGTTCAGACCTCGATACCAACAGACGTCTTTACCGACGAGTCTGACTCTGACAGCAGTCAGAAGTCAGCAGACAGGCTTGGCAGGACGGCGGAGGAGCCGCAGCAGCCTGGCTTTGTCAAAGACAGTAGTAGTTGTAGTAGTAATCTTGCTAGTGTAGGAACAGACTCCATCAGATTGTAAAAGAGCTTTCAGTGATGGACAATATTTAAAAAACACAAAAAAAGACAAAAAAAATCACAAATGGTAAAAAACAAAAAAAAAACATAAAAGCAGCAATGTTAAAAATACATTAAAAGTATACAAACCAATTTCAGAAAAAGATGTGTAAAGACTAACTGCAATTCCAAAGCTTGTAACCAAAAATTTAAATGTTAGTGGATTGTTTTCCCATTCAACATGCTGGTTTTCGTTTTCTTTTTTCTTTTCTTTTTTTCAACTTTTTCTTTGTTTTATCAACTGAAATACATGCATACTAATATATGAGAATAGAAAAGATCGCTGCAGTTATGTTGTGGGTAATGGTCGAGGAACGCTGTACTGTATGGCAATGGACTGCCTCAAAGTTGACAAATGGCCCAAGAACCCTTTTGAAGAAATATGAGTCAACAAGCTGTCCCTTTGTTTTGTAATAATTTCTACTTAATAGCACAGTCACAAAAAGCCAGTATGTACTGTATGGGAGAATAGTCTATCCGTTTTCTTGCTATTAAAACATTCAGATACCAATGGCTTGCAAAAGTAAAAGAATAATGTAATGTCTATTTTATTCTCAGGTCAACAGCTCACAGAGGTTTTTTTTCTGTTACAGAAATCCATGTTTTACACCTTTTGTTTCCAATAGGAGATACGCATTTTGTTTGATTTAATAACAGAAAGTTTTAAGTTGAATGAAAATTTAAAAAGGCATTGTTACTGGGCATTCAAAAAGGGTAAATGATTTGCTGATTTTAACATTGGAAATCCTTTTAAAGGGGAGGGGGGGTCGCAATTCCATTATACCCAGACAAGGAGAGCATTACAGACATAACAATGGGCGATATAAAAAGAATTTTGATTAAAAAAAAGAAAAACCTTCTGTATTTATGATAGATATGAACATTTTTGGTGTTAAGTAGATTGTTGCATTGGAAATGAATTTAAACAGTATGGTAGGTTGAAAAAACTTTGTGTACATTTAGCTTTTGTATTGTCCAACTTTAAGACGCTTCATTTAATGTTGTCTTGGTCATTCCGATAGACTAGATTATGGACAGGTAATTTATCTCGACTTTGTTTCTGTCTTATTCTCAACTTCTTGGGAAACATTCACCCAAATGCCCCTCCTGACAAGGCAGGATCCTCTTTTAGAATTATTTAATCTTGTGGTTTGGTTGGTATTATTGCTAACCAAAAAACAAACAAAAAAAAGATCCTGGGTGAAATATTGAAAGTTTTATTTAATTTAATTTTGTGTTACCTTTGTGCACTTATCACTGTCTGACTCCTATTTCTCACTTTACGTGTTCCTCTCTTCGCACTTATTTTTCTCTGCTCTCCTGTGTTTGTAGATATGTACACTACAAAGCAGGTCTTTTGTTCTCCATGTAGTGTGGCTACAGTCTTTATTTTCATTTTGACATTTTTGTTGTCATAAATGAAAATGAAAAAAAGAATACTAATAATAATTCTCACGCTTTAAGACAAAAAGAAAATCCAAAGACTAAACACTTTTCACCATTGGTGCATAAATATGAGAAAAGAGGCTTCTTTATACTTGAGGATTTGTTGCTGTTTTTAGAGAATAAAACAAAGTTTTAAAAGATAAAGGAGTACGCATCAGAGTTGCCGTTTTTGCTTCTTTGCAAGCAAACAGGTGGCTTTTTTACGTAAATACCAAAAACCAAAAAGGGCCCTTGTCCTTGCATTGTGGAGTAGCACCGTTACAGAGCCATTGCAGTTTGTAAGATAGAGGTTATTAATCTTTGTTTGACTTTTTTTGTCACATTCAAATGTCCATTTTTTAAAGAAAATGTATAAGGTCTGGTCTTCAAGGACATACGTTTTGCTGCTAATGTAGAATTTTGAAAGAAAAAAAAGTACCTAGATGCATGCTCATTTTGCTTTTGGCTAAGCTTTAACTAAAACAAACAATAAACCAATTTCTTGCCTCTGCAACACCTTTTTTTTTTCTTGTTGCAAAAACGGAACTTTGAAGACTGTGAATATATGTTCCAAAGGACATTTTGCCGATTTTCTTTTTGAACAGACCAATGTTTAAAGCCAATGATCTATAACGTTTGTAAAGAACAGTGCATTCCAAATATCACAATGGATTTTTCTTAAGCAAGGACTGATCCCATTTACTTTAATTGCTTTTTAATTGTCACAATCTATTTCTTTTTCTCATTTTTCTTTTTTTACGTGACTGTAAACTGTTGTGTAAATCTTTGCATCACTGGTTGCTGAACAATGTGACCTCCATATGTCATTTTGTGCTGGCATGGAACATTGCTGAAATCCCTCCATCCAGTCAAGGTTGTTGCTCACTTGTTAAGCAAGTAATAGTGGTTACCAAAAAATGTATATAATACATCTGGTACTGATGCGTCTCTTAGGTTTAGTAACATTTATGCCAGTCAACAAACAACTAGTCTCGGAGGGAAATGATGGCTGTTTCGCTGAGGTGTTGCCGCCCTCTTCCTGGGACAAACACCAGTCACTGGTCCCACGTGTCTGCAGGGTGCCACTTCCACACGTAGATTACAGGTTTTTAAGGGATATCTTCATTCCAAAGCATTATTTCTGGAAAAAGGAGGAGTTTTCTTGAAGATGTCCCTTGATTTCAAATAGCAAGGATGCTTTCATGTCCAAAGAAGTCACCTACTTAATGTTATTGCAATGGAAACGGATGTGCATAGGTACCCCCCCTCCCCCACCACTACCACCCTCTCACTGATGACCCAATGAACTAAAACTTTTATTTTTAAAAGCAAAATGAAGACATATTTAAATTTTGAAACTTCTTTTTGGCCACTATTGTATAGTCAATATATTTGCCCGAATTAATACAAGGCACAATCTCAGAAGTGTGTTTTAAGTGCTGTGTCTTGCAGAGCAATGTGATTTATACTACAGCATGCTGTTGAAAGTCAGGAAATTTGGTCAGTAAGCTTGCCACTTCTCTAAAGTCTGGTTCCCTGAAATACTGTTCACATGTACTTTGTTTTGGAAAATTCTTAAGTTGTACAGTTCTCTCAAATATGCTTTATTTTAGTTTCTCAGACAATGTCAGACATGTATTGTTATTTTCCTATAAGTATTTTATTTTAGTTTCTGTATGCTACTTATTTTCATAAATTAACACTAGCTTTAATTTGAATTGCGGAAATTAAGAAACAAACACAAACAATACGACCTGGCCACTTTATGGTGTGATAATGTTCTTTATATTCATTGTCTCGATGATACTGTTTGCTCTCTTGTTTCCAAAGTGTAATCTTTTGGGCTTTTTGTGGAAGACAAAGTTGAGGTCTCTGCATCAGATTCCGCCAGCATGGACTGTGTGTGCGTGTGTGTGTGTTTGTATGTGTGTGTGTGTGTTTCATATGAGCCAGCATCAATTCATTTTTTATTTTCTTATTTGCCTTTTCTTTTTATTATATTTCACACACCAAAACAAACTGAACCACAAAGATGGACTACGAATAACTGAAATTTAGAAAATCCAATTTTAAAGATAATGATCAGAAACGATACCGAAGCACTGAGCAGTTTTTACTTTGATTCAATTTATGAATGTGGCCAAAGCTTTATGCAGTTGAAACAAAAAGAAAAAAAAAAAACGTACAAGTTGTGCCCCAGATAAGTGTATATTTTATTGTGGCACAAAAACGCTATCGTGGATAATTGGATCCACTGACTTACATTGGGATACTTGATTTTAATGGACATTTACAAAGAGAGAGATAAATACAAGGTTTTGCTGTAGAGGTCATCTTTTGCCCACTGTGAAAACGAACGTGTACCTGTATACAGATATAGATATATTTAAAACAAGACATCAGCTTTTCTTTGTTGTTTTCGAGATGAAGAAGGAATGAAAAGAGATACAAAGGACTCTGGGAAGCTTTTTGGAGATCTTGTTAGGAGGACACGAGAGGCTGTGGGCACACCAAAACTGGGCATGGGAGCCAAAGACGGGCTCGAAACAGCTTTAAAACCACCTCCTTATTTGATTTCTGACAACTCTGTAATGGAAATGGACTCTGGAACCAATGGACATGTGTGACACAGAGAGGAAAGCCCTTAGATGAAACTGAACTTAAGTGGCTCCAGCTGCCTCTTTCTCCTTTCTGTCTGTCTCTTTCTTTCTCCAGATCTGCCTCTGCTTCTGCTCTTTGATGGACATTTTCCAAATTTCAGGACAGGATGGACAGACATGCTCGCTTCATTTCTCCCAGTTCATGTTGCTACCCGTTTCATTTCCTTGTGCTTGTCTCTGCTTGACAAGTTAAGCTCTCCAGTCAAATGGCGGCTCACCCCTCTCTCTGTTGATTACATAATCTACGGAGAGAAATGAATAACAGCGAGAGGGGATGGGTTCTCGACGCTGTCATTCTTTTGAGAGGCAGTTACACTAAAAAAAAAGCGTATTAACCAAAATTAACAACCAAACTAACAACCAAACAACCATTTGCTCCAACTTCAAAGATGAACTGTTACTTGGAGCTCTCTGTTCCTTTTGTGACTTCTGGTGCCACAATGTTTTTTTATGCTTTTAGTTTTTCTTTTTTTGTTTCCTTGAATTACTCCTCCTTCGAGCCTCATAAGCATGGCTCTGTGGCTCCAGGCAGCCCATTCGAGGGTAGAAAAAAACAGCCTTGCAATGTACAAAAAAGAGCAAGTTAAACCAAAAATGTTGTTCTTGATGTCTTTTCTATACTGTAGTCTTGTTAGCTTTTTTGTTACTGTAATTATATGATGAAGATTTCCAAACTGTACCAAATTACATGGAAACTAACATACATACAACCACATGGAACTTCAGACTTTTAAAGAAACTTTTGTCACAAAACCTTGTTGTCCTAGTTAAGTTGATTGTAGATGGTAATTGAATATACTCCTTTGAAAATATTTCATCAAGTATGTTTCTTGCTCATTGTGATACATTAAAAAAGTATGAGCATAAATAGCACTGGTGTGGACTCGTCTTTGAGATTTGTGGGATTTGATCGATGGACTACTCGGCAGAACTGAAGAAGATACAAATTTGATTTCTTGTTTACTGAAAAAAAATTGTGAAATGGACCAAACAGTATGTTAACATGTTGGACCGTAGATGTTACAGATGTGTTCACATATATTGTAAAAGATGAGTCAATTTTAATATGATGAAAGAAATTTACAATTTCAATGAAGGCACTAAATTATAAAAGAAAATCCTCCGGTTACACCAACTGGCAGGCTTGGGAAACTACAACAGACGCAATTGTTTGGTCGCTTCCACAATCTCGACATTTGTTTGTTTTCAAAATTCCTGCTGCTAGTAAAAGATAGTTAGAAGAAGTAAGCATCTCTCACATTCAAGTCAAACAACAAAGCACAGATTCTCTGTCTGTGAAGGTAAATCCTTCACATATTCCGAGAACCATTTGTCCCATCTACTTTACTCTTGGCTGTTGTTTTGATGGAGACCCAAGGACACGCACTGTTCAATGTGGTGCTTTTTAGCCAGATGGTGGCTCTTTAACAAGGAACCATAGTTTTTGCTGGATTTTTCAGTTTAATCTGTTTATACATTTGCAGATTGATTTTCCACCATTTTGTATTCTGTCCAAATTTAATCGTTCGCTGCTTCTCCGATCAAACTGGGGAAAAAAAATGTTCCTCCAATATCGTGATATGTATCGTATCGTGACCAAAGTATCGTGATATGTATCGTATAGGGACCAAAGCATCGTGATACGTATCGTGAGGTTCTTGCCAATACTCACCCCTATGAGCGACCGTGACACATTTGGTGCCATGTGGCCAATAGGTGGCGCTGTAGCAGCAGCATCACATAAACAACCACATTTACCCCATGTGGCTAACATTTGCTACATCATATTCAGAGACCGAATGCTGCAGCGATGCTAACTCCAGAAAAGCAATACAACATGCACAGTAAGCAGTGGGTAGTTCAGGGAGCCTGGGAGTTTGGACCATTCCCAATATAAACAGAGCTTTTCTTACTCTGCCTGTTGAGCTTAATGTACTGTAATTCTCAGGTGACATTGAGGTAGAGTTAAACAAAGGACTTGCATTGATCAGCACCACTGATGTGGGGATGGCCAGTAAGATATAGCTGACCGTGTCTTTAAATCTTCAGTGTTAACATTTAGAACGGGTTAACAAGGTTTTAATTGGTATGTAGAGTGATCTTGTCAGATCATTCAGCGTCTGAAAATCTATCTACCCACGCATTATATTTAGACGGCTGGTAGGGACTGTAAGTGCCTAATTAATACATATTAAGCAGCAACTGTGAACCTCTTCTTAATTAGATGTGGCTGTGTACAACTAACGCAATCAGAGGCACTGACAATGGAGCTCGGAAACATGGAGCCTTGAATGAGAGTCATTGTAAGGTGGAAGAATTAAGTGGAGATTTGCAAATCATTTTTGTTTCAAAAAGCATAAGCAAACGCTTGGGTGTTTTACTGGCGATGTTGACGGGGAAGTGGAGGGGCATGCGTGACATCAGCATGAAGGCACTAAAGGAAAAGAGAGATGTGATGACATCATTATTTCTTACACTGACACTGTTTGTCTTGTGCACAAGCTTTAAAATATTTCATTACAAAAACCCAAATTATATAAAACATAATGTGATTATTTACTGATTACATAACATTTTTTGTCAGATAAGTTTTATTTCAGTAAGGACATCCAATTATTTTGACTATTCCTAAAAAGAATACTGTGATATTTGAACTGCTCTGTTGCTCATAGAATATAGTTGAATTGCTTCATGTCTTTCTTCTGCATTCAAAGACATTTGGAAAAAAATCTGAAAACAGCTAAAATCTGAGGAGCATCCTGGAGGAGCACCTCTAAAGCGAGTTTCAGGGAAAAGGCCATCCTGTGTCAAGCAACAGGCAAGATTCATTGGCCATGTTGAGCCAATTAACACGCAAGGGCACATCCCGAATGAATTAAAAACACCCTAATCCGATCAGTGTGAAAAGCAAGGCCATTTCCTTCACAGGCCTGGACCAGATGGCACTCACACTCAAATGCTGCATTGAAACAGGCCAGGCCCAGTCACACAGTGTGAAATTGGGTTAGTGGCTGAGTCTAACATAGGCCCGAGGCAATGTGAGCTCCCAAACCCATTCTCCCCTGGCCTAAAGGTACAGGGTCCACCATGCCAATCGTTGGCCCCATATTTAATTATCATTCTCAATGCACCTCACTAACTCAGTGATTTCAGTTAGAGGTGGAGCTGACAGCTTCCCAGAGTCATTTGTCTCTTTTGACCAGTCAACCTTTTACATATCCCAAATCGCCCCCGACATACCGCAGAATGTGTCTTTCGTAGCACAAAGGACAAGCGCGAGCTCTGTTGGATAGAATATCACAGACTCTGTGTGTACACTCTGACCCAAGCTGGGTGGTGTCACCGTGCCGAAGTCTAAGTTCTTGCCTTGTTGCGATAATGGCTTGTTGGGGTTTGCAGAAGTATCGGCTTTCATTCTTTACTGGGAAGAAATGGTGCAAATGTTGGATAACTCGCATCAAAATGACTACAAAAGCTTGTGCTGTGTCATTTTCAGGCCTTGTCTCAAATAAAAAACATAGCTCTGTAGTGGTTGTTGGGCTTAAGGTTGGTATTACCCACTTGACACCACAAAGGCAGAAAATGAGGAGCAGAAGCTGTAATGGAAACCACACCATCACATCGCCCGGCATCCAATTCCCCGCTGCTGTAGCCGGGGCATCCAGTGGGAGAATCCGATGGGAGAATCTGATGGGAAATCGTTGCTAATGCTAAACCTGTTGAAGGCTTTAGGAGCATGTTGGATGGAGAACTTTGTGTAAACTGAAGTAACAAATTGGAGCGTGTCACCAGCAGACACTGTGGACACACTGGATACATTTGCCACTAAGCCAATGAAAGACCTAGCTAAGCTGGTCTGCTTTGCACATGAGCAGCCTGCACTGCCACTGTCAAGGGTTAAACCCTGACAGACAGTCTGGTGAAATAACATAGTTGACCGTGAAGAACAGGAATTTCCTTACCGAGCCCGAAAGCCACATCACATACCTACTGCACCCCCCCCCCCCTTCCATCCCCACATATACCTCTTTGCCTGGCCACATTGTCTTCTTCCCTTATCAATGTCAAAGGCAAATTACGCCACAGCCTTGAGGACAGGTCAGACTAATTCAATCTAATCTGTCAGATAAAATGATAGGTGAGTGAGGATCAAAGGGATGAAAAGAATTAAAAGGGAGAACTCAGTTTCTTTTGAATTATAGCCTTAAGTTTCCTGATCAAAGTGGGTTGACACATCTCCACATCGCTTTATACTGTATGGCCATAAAAGACAAATTATATATATATATATATATATATATATATATATATAGTGTTAGCCCCCACCTGTGCTGGTTAAGCGAGTGGCCTATAAACCCATCTGCCTAAACGGGGCTTCCCACCCACGTGGGATTCGTGCTGGGGTAGGTGTGGAGGGCGTCTTGGCAGGCTTTGGGCCTTGCCGAAGCATTTCCCTTCTCCTGAACACAGGATCAGGTGTCGCCATTTTCACAGCGCCTTCTGGTTCTGTTTAACAGGAAATGAGGTCCATCAGAAGAACTCTGACCAAAACTGAGCTAGAATGGGCCCTGACAGGCAGGAATATTAGCCTGTGACGGCAGTCAGTAATTGAATGATCGAGCCCCCCCCTCCCTCTGGTAATGAAGGGAATATGTGCTGGGAATGTGTTCGTCCTTCTTTATCCTTCACCGGCCCTTTTCCTCTCCGATTTTCCCCCTGTTTTCCCCCCTAATAAATCGTTTGTGGGGGTAGAAATGAGGGATAATTTTACTTTGCTTCAAAGTGCTTCTCATGGTGTCATTGCTGTAACCTCAATGTGATGATGCATTAAAAATGCTTCGGGTGAGCTCTAGTTGAGAGTGTTTTCAGCCTTTAAGCGAAGCTGTGCTGAAAGTGTCGTGAGAGAGTGAGCCGAAGTACATGAGAGATCAATTATCACACCTCATTTTGTTCTCATATGCAAAATGATAATGGGTGGAGCATGTCAGATCTGAACCATCAGGTGGTGTATCCTTTCTCCATAAATGTGTTTCACAGATTGTCTGAAGGGGTCTGTTAAATCCCTTCAACAGTTAAAAAAAAGAAAAGGAAGGGAGAGAATTTGGCTTCCCCTTGATCTGTCTTCAAATGTCCCTCTGTGGACAAGATCTGAGAGTGATAAAGCAATGGAATAACCTAACACTCAGCATTATATCACGACACACTTGTAAACACTACTTTTATATTGCACGGTTTGTAAAAAGAAAAAAGAAAAGTGTTGTCTGTTTGTCAGCAAACAGTAGAACAACTGTGTGGTAAGTTCACGCCACAAAGGACGACTCGGGTTTAAAGTCGGAGCAACTCTGGTAATAATTCTTAATACAATAATCGCTTTGACTTTTTCTTATTAATATTTCTTTGACGTGGGTTTTTGTATTTTTTTTTTCAAACCTTAACCAAAATCAGTCGTAGTGTATTGTTGCTGGAATGCCTGTCAGACTGGGCCCTGACCCTGGGCTGCCTGCTATAATGATGGGAAGATGAAAGAGCCAGGCCCATTCCCAGGCTGCCCTGTTAGGGGGTGCAAGCCTGTGAAATGGAGAGATAATGGAGACCAGGTGTGCTGCGGATGCCTGAGACACTCCTCACTCAGTCTGAGAGCTCCTCTCAGTGAGAAGGAGGGCACACTACCACTGTTGGAAACCGACTGGGCCGCAGTCCAATTCCTTGTATCCATATCACACACACACACACACACACACACACACACACACACACACACACACACGTTATGTACTTTAGAATACAGTATATGTTAAAACATATATATAATTGCTTGAGTATATATGCTTAAGTTGTTGGAGTTGGACGCCTCCCAAGTGGTGCACCTGTATTTGAACTGGCTGCATTCCTTTTTTCTCCATGTGAGCTGAAAATCTGCATTTTGCTTGAATAATGCGCACAAAGTCCTCTCCATATTTTTCATAAACATGCTAATTTGACCATTCAGAACATTTTTTAAAAAACGTTTCTTTTATTTTTAACATTTCCTCCTTTGTATCTGTCGTTAATTTGAAGTAGGGAAGTTTTAAAAGAAAGGTCAGGCAGACTGGCCGCAAAAGTGTTTCTAATTGGAACAGACAGGCTTGCAAAGCTGTGCTGTAATTACAATCTAATTAGCAGGCAGCTACCAGAATCCAACATTCCATTTAACATCAACAATTTAACCCTTTACAGGAACCCTCAAAGAACACATTTCAAAGATCCTGGCGGATCCTGTGGGAGAAACGGTCTGCCCCACTTCTGTCTTCAACCGGAGGTCAGCAAATGTCAATTGGAGAGAGAGGGAGTGCTGAAAACGTTGAAGAGGGACTCAAGTGAAGATAAGTCCTCATTAAAGGAGTCTTGTCCTCATCCGGAGCTTGTTGCATGATAAATATTAAACATTGATTACCTACAAATAGGAATGGCTCTCTTATCATCACTGACTATTGTCTTCCTGAGATTATCACATAATTAAATCTAACAGGGTCCTACTGAAGCCTTTTTGTCAAGTGAATGAATGACTAATTATTCCCACATACAGTAAGAGTGGCGGCCATATGAACAAGCATGCAAAGGTATCAGTCCATAGGAATATTGCAGGAAGGCAGATTCCTATTTGATGTACTTTCTAGGCTTTGAAAAGAGCTGTCATTCAGGATCGCTTGTCTTGTGATACATGTGTCCTTTTTTTGGTCATGATGTTTAATTGGAGACAAAAAGCTCTGCTCCATATTTGCTGGTACTCAGTCGGCTCAATCTTCTTTACCACCGTCTACAATTTAAAAAAGCCAAACATATCAAATAAACTCAATAAACACATTCACTCTGCCTTTTGTCTTACAATTCACTGTTTTCACTGTTACGTTCATATAACAGCCTACACCGTCACAGGAGTCAGCCAGACACTGCCTGAGCAGTTGTTGTGCAATTCCTACAATTGTGAATCATACGCAATTAATCTGCAGCATACTGCCTCAAGCCCAGCCCTACCCCCATCACACACACACACACACACACACACACACACACACACACACACACACCCTACCCTTTGGTCTCCCTCTTTATCCTTCTCACTCTCTTCCCCGTATAGACATGATATTGTACTCAACGTATTAAGCCAAGGTCACTGAACATTTATTTCAAATTGTTGCCTACCGCTGCAGCTTGAAATTAATAAGGCCACCATTTAAATGCTACAGTTATCAAACTCACATAACAAATACTGGGCAATCTTCCCACAACGCACTCTTTCCCTCTCCCCCTTCCCGTGATATATTAATTTTTGACCGAACGTCCCCGGTTGACTACTGTAACGAGGTATGATGTATTGAGCCTTGGCTGTTGCCATGGAGACAGCAGTCCCCTCTTACTTGTCATTAGAGCACAAACAAGCACTGGCATCTAATGTCATTCCAGTCAACATGAGGGAGAGCGATGAAAAAGGGTGAGACCGCGTTGGATCCCTTACTCCCTTTTCCTCAGTTTGAATTGTTGTTTTTGTGAGGATTATTTGGATTGTTCTGGATGTTATGTGCCGACATATTCCGTGCCGGGGCGTTGTTGGGTCATATCCCCGGGGAGAGGAACATTTACACTTGTCTTTATATGTTTCTGGCATCCCAGTGCTTTGATGTTGGCCTGCAAATGGAAAAAGGTGTCTGAATGTCACAGAATAATTACCTGTCGAAGCCATGGCGCCTACTTGTTTTGTCCTGTCCCCCATGCCTCGGCTCTTAAATAATTAGAAAAGCCGTTTTTCTTATTAGTTTGGATTCATTTGACTGTGTGCTTCACACTGCAGGAGAATGAAGGTGTTTATAGCAAAAGTCCATCTCAAATGAAGTTAATTAAGATCGTGCTGATGGAAAGTAAGACGGCATCCTGTGCTTCTTGTTTTCTGTAACTCTCTGATGAAATCACGAGCTGATTGGGTTCAAGGAAGAGAAAACAGACGTCTTCAACACAGAACAGAGAATAAAGAAAATGCAACAAATGAGTTTTCCTCTCAGCTAGTGTCATATTAAGCCGGGGTAAGATAATGACGTTGTAACTGAGTAATAGTACTGCAGGAGCTTTGCAATATTCCAGTCTATTTTATTTCCATTTAAGATAAAGCTTTCTACTTGTTGTCTCGGCATGAAAGTGCACCTCATTTTCAGATGTTCTTTCTCCCTCATTTCAGTTTTAATCAGTGGGTGCTTTCCACTCTGTTGTTTGAGGTGAAAGTGTAGCCGTGTGCCTCACTGTCTTTTCTCTGAACATAATCTCTTCCTCACAGAGAACAATAATCCTACCTTATTTTCTCTCTCAGTGTTGGTCTTTTATTACTTCCAGGTGTTAAGGCCCTGTCTCCCTCACAAGCAGATGTGCTAGGGGAAAGAAAATGCCCTTTGTTAGGGAGTTGTGCTATTTCAAACTGAATATTAAGTTGGCAATGCTCTCTGAAGGCAGACAACAAAAAAAGGACCGAAATAAAAAATAGGTGAATGAGTATTTGCATTAAAGAAAAACAGTGAAAGATGTGGGGAGATTGGAAAAAAAAACAAAAACAAATGGGATACAGAACAACACTGCATGCTGTTTGCACAGAAAATAGTCACGAAAGAAACTGCTTCTCGGAAAAGAAACCAAGGTAAAGAGAAAAGTAGTAAAACATTTTCTTTTGTTAAAGCTGCAGGAGGTTCAGTGATTCATGGCGACTGCTGGACACCACATCTGTTAGTGAGCCGTCTGTTGACTGGTCAGTCTTTGGATGGAGATATATGAGGCTTATCTGGCGTGATCTGCCATAAGAAGTACTCAGTATGTTTCTACTTTTACTGTATACACGTTGGCTGGTTACCTACAGTTTTACATTGGTTGTTTTATAAAGCTGCTGTCTACTAAATAATAATACCTTGTTGCTTAGAAGCTATTTTTCTTGATACACACCTGCCAGGAGTAATATTAGATTTTGCCGACAGGAAACACAGAGCCTGTAGCGGTTGTGTTATAGACTCTAAAATATCCATTTCGGACTTTCTCCTTTTTCCTGCAAGCAGCTAAACTGAGATCACATGTACTTGCAATGAAAAGTGGCAGGAAATTGACTAAAGCATTGGAAATCAATGGAAAGTAAATGTGCTCCCTAAGTACAAGTGAACAGCTGATAGCTGCCTTCTGTCTCCCTCTCTCGCTTCCCCTTTCTATCTCTCTATCCCGCTCTACATTCTTCTATTCCTTTTCACCTTTTGCCTCTTTCTTTCACTCAACTATCACATTGTCTACATCTCTCCATCGGCTGAGCCATTACGTACATACTCCACAAAGAATGATTTAATGTGTTTGCGTAAAAGTGTGTCTGCGTGCGTCCAAATGGAGAGCAGACAATGTATGACTTGTGTCTGAGTAGATGCCGAATCAGTGTGAAAAAGCGGATAAAGTGGTGACCGTCTAAAAACGTGCCGCACTTCTTCTTCTTTCCTTGAAAAGGGTCGAGGCCGTCCTCTGAAAATGTGCAGCGATGGTTAATTATCTACAGACTCCATTTAATCAAGCGCTGTAATTCTTGAGAACAGTTAACTCATTTGTTCCTTCCTCAAAGATTCTTGACAATGCTGCTCAAGGTTGTAAAGATTGCGCAATAGTGTGTTTTTGTAACTTTTGTTACGTGTAATTTATAGTTGTTATTGGTGCGGATGAGGTTGTATTGTTTATATGTTGTTTGTTTTACTGTAACTGTGGAGGATTTATGTGCGCAGCCTTTGAGTCCAAGACAAATGTTCCTAAGGGGACAATGAAGTATATTGTATCATATAATTATTACAAAAAATACATAATAATAATAAATTGCTACATCCCTCTTTTGTCAATTGGTACAAAACAGAAAATGCAGAAAAAACAATGCTGTGATGCTGTAGTTAAGTTAAAGTGTGTTCGATCTGCCTGAAATATTGTTTGTAGTGAGCCAACGCTAAAGACAAGAAAATACATTTCATAACCAATGATACAATGAACAATTCATAGACAAATGAATAGAGTCATGGAAGGACACCAATCTACAATCCCTCTATGATTTGATGAAATAAAAAATATCAAATACAGTATGAAGCAGAAAGTAATGGTGCTTTAAAGATACAATGTGGAAAATATGATACGTTTTGCTCTTTACACAGTTGACAATTGGTGGCAGTAATGTGTTCAATCTAAGAAATACAAATATGTGAGACTACAATTAAAAACCTTGTTGCTATGTTCAAAGGGAGATTTAATACATTACATTAAGATACACAGGTGTCAGCAGTCCAAAACCCAAATGAGTAGCTTGATGGATGCTGAATTCCAATATGTTGTTTCAGATTTTAAATCAATCACAATATATTTGCCAATATTCTTTATTTTCAGAATTCCCCTCTTTTTGATAAACAGTTTACAATTAACAAGTAAACTCTCCTCTGTTTGTAAATGACCTCAGACATGTTTGTAGCATTTCTCACGAGATGCATTGTTAGTATTTATTATTTATCGACCAACAAACAGGCCGATATTGAAATATTGGTGCATAATTAATATTGGCCGATATACTGGTCAGGCTCTAATAGATTTGGGACAGTTTGGGGTTTTACATTAACCAACCAAAGACAATTTCCTCAAACATAGCTGGCCCTAAAACAATCATGGTCATATTCTTTTTGATGAGAATTTAGAATAACATTCTGAGATTTTTTTTTACCTCAAGGGAAATTTGTTTTGGATAACCCAAATCTTTAAACTTCTCCTTTAATTGAATAGTTTAGGATAGAAAGGGAACCATTTCCATTGCTGTTTTCCATATAACCCTTTACAGCATCACAAGCTTGTCTGACATTCTCTCCTGGCTCTCATTTTGAACTCACTGAGAACTTTCTGTCTGAATCAATGTTCTCCATGACAATGTACAAAGTTTGACAAAAGGAAAAAGGCTTAGGCAATTAATCCTAATCCAGGCCTCTTGTCCCACAATACAGTAGATCAATAGACAAACTGCCAAATCAATAGATTTTCATAGAAGTCTCCGTCAGTTCTCGACTGTTCACCAACCCGTTGGCCTACGATCTGTCTCTCCTGTCTTCAACCAGATCATGCTGCCAACAGCCTCCAATAAAAAACGATTATACTCAACACGTGCATTCACAGTCTGTGGGACTTTTCAGAAAGTAAATCATATATTAAATAATTCTTAAAGGAGCGGCACAGCTGATATGTAGCTGTTATGCATGAGAACATTTACTGTGCTGTATATATTATGAATGATGAGGAGTTACTTGTCCAAATATGTGCATTGCCTAAAGAGAGCAATTTTCACACCCAGTGAAAATGGTTTTGTTGATGAAATTGGAGTTACTTTTAATGTTAATAATACTTTTTTGTAATTGGAGTCATCACCTGGAAATCAAGGTTTGGGTGAAACATGAATTAACAGAAACAGACAGAAGGGAGAAATAATAAATAAATATAAATCATTATGTCATTTTGAACGATTGTCTTGGTATGTGTTGTTTAATTGGGCTTTTTTACTCACTGCATGATTTAATTGTACTTTTATGCTGAAGAGACTACAGATTGTCATTATTCTAAGCACAATGATGATAAAGATCTATTCTGTTCTATTCTATTCTACTCGATTCTCTTCTATACTAAAAACAAAAGGTTTTCATGCCTCTCTCTCTCTCTCTCTCTCTCTGCCAACCCACACCATCCACCCTCTTTCTTCCCACACAGACTGGTGTGAGTGTGGGACTAGGCAGGGGTTAAATCCATTGCACCATAAAAAGGAGCTGTTCATAAAATGGAGGAATAAGAAGCAGAAATAATATTTCAAGTATGATTAGTTCATCCGCAGGGCACCTTGTGCGATTGAGAAAGGGGGTGAGAGTGGGAGGGGGTATTGTGCACGGCAAGCAGTAAATTATATCTAGCCTTTGAATGATTCCTGCAGATCCTATTACGACAGTGAGGGGGACTGGGGAACGGTGGGGGGAATGGGGCAGTTGGGAGAGAGAAAAGCAGCAGAACGAATCGGATGAATTCCGTTTCCAGCTGTCCGAATGATGGGGGAGATGACGGGGTGTGTGTGGGGGGAGGGGAGTGCAGAGAAAGGACAATAAGACAATCATTTGTTCTCCGCTCTAAAATATTGTCATGACATGCAAACATGGAAACCGCAAACACCGTTTTTTCACTTTTACTCTTTACACTTTTACAAATTTGACATCGAGTCCTCGCTGCCAAACAGAGAAAAACGCCATCGCCCATTACCACCCCGTGCACTACTACTCTCCACCCTCCCTGAATATTTGAGAGGCGCTTGTCTGCCATTTGTCACTTTGACTGGTGATATAGTAGCTGATAGTGGCATTAATGTGCTGCTGCTGCAGATAGTCCTCACAAGGAAACAGAGATGCTGAATTTATTCACCGCCTCATTTTCACAATGCTTACCAAATATTGTGCAACAGTCCCTTTTTCCTCTTCTTTGTGTCAGTTAATGCCTTATTGTTAACATGTGTGAAAAAATGCTCTGTTATTTTAATCCACGTATTCTTGTTTGATATAAACTGTCTTCTTACGTCTCATTGTTTATACAGCATCAGTCTTCAAACGCCATCTGTATTCCACATAATCCCATCCTTTTACTACTTTACAGCATCTTCTAATCTAATCTAATGTCATCCAAATATAGTATATGGCTTGAGCTGATAAATTAGAATGTAATGAAATTGAGACAAAGAGACATGCATCTAGTACTAAAATAACCCATTTGCTTTCTTAAGTTAACTTTATTTATTTTTTTAGCAAATCAACTGTATTATCAAGTCTTGCTGTAGTTTCTCAGCAGTGTCTAAATGAAGCTGTGCATAACGAATGACACCTTGAAGCGTACGTTGAATAATTTGAATTGGAAATGTAATTTGTGAAGAATAATCAGATGTGCGACAAAACATGTACACACTATTTAGTCTGTGGGCGTAAAGGTTTGACATTAGAAATGAATTGACACAAATGTTGACACGCATCAGCTAAAGCTCAAACTTCCTTGGATGTGAGCTCCGTAAACGGGGCATGTGTTTCAGATTTACCATCAGGAGTACCTCTTTCCTCTACCAGTAAAATCTGTCTTGTGGAAGTGAGTTCACAGATTACAAGACTTGATTTGACTAAGATTAAATATCACATTTCACAACACTGGAAATTAAAATCTATAAATTAAGCCCTAATCACAAAGCCGAGGCTGGTTATGTTGAAGCTTGAGTTTGTTGGTTTTTTTCTCTAAACATGATGAGGTGTATATTTTCAAATACCTCATGAACACTCCCTCTGGTCCAGCATCCCTATTCTGAAAAAGAAAACCTGTTTGATTTACTGTATGCATGAGTTCATTAATTAAGCCTCATATTGGCAAACTGTGTTGGATGGTGGGCGAGTGCCAAAGCAGAGAACAGGGGCCCTGGACATTTAATGTAGAACATTAATAATAACAGGGGAGGATGTAAGGAGGAATTCAAATGAAAGAATTCTGCACCCAACCTCCCACTTTAATTGCAAATTTAAATTTCCTATAATGGATTCTGACATCTCAAGTCACCAAAATCCATCATTCTGAAGGGTATTATTCCTCAATTAACCTGTCACCCCACCACCACCAACACTCTGCGTCTTTCTGCAGGGCTTCAAAGAGAAATGAAGAATTCTAATTACTCTCAAATTTAAATCAGTGACAATCCACCCCTCTTACACACACAATCCTGCAATCTATACCGCTAACTCTAAAGGTTTGCATTATTCTAAGAGGAAGAGTTAGCCTCTATTTAGCATCGCTAGTATCAAATAACTGATATGAATGCTGTTGCAGTTCCTCTAGTGGCCGCTAGGTGCTTTCTCCAAACAGTGACATGGAGATAACCTCAAATAGCTCTCTTTACAAATGAAATCAGTGTTTTTCCTGAAGATGTTGAGGTCTCGAAGGCTGATTTCATTCCTCGTGTCTGTGGGCTGTTTGAGAGTCATTGTCCCATCACGGAGATATCAGACCTCAAATTGTGCCTGCTTTGTCGGGAGTTTCTTCCCAAATAACATCCTTAAATATTCCTGCTCATCTCACCTCAGTTCTACGCCGGCTTCATCACCTTTGCCAAAATAACTAATAACATAAACTAAATGTTATATACAAGAGCTTCGGAATCCTATGATGTTACTAATGTTTCAGTGTATATTGTCTTAGATTTATCTGACAGTATCAATGCTGAAATGGTTCCAGAGTTGTCCTGCTATGAATTGCAAAAGAAAAAAATATATAGCCTCACCCGTTATGCATAGAACGGATGTTGTTTCTTCAAAACACAAATTTCAGTTCTCAGCCTTCTTTTCACAGGGCCTGCTATGGATCGTGATTGTGTGGTGTACGGCTCAGGGCATCGGCAAGGTGACAGTTCAAGCCTTGTGTTGCCATTCTACAGATTGCAATACAGCAAACACACACTGAACCTGAAGCACTGTGTTCCCTACAGGAATGCTGGCACCCAAATATTTCTGTCTTTCCTTTTCTTTGCACCTCAAACGATACACCTCCTCGAACACAAGGGAGGTGGATGGGAGACAACTGTATTTTAAAAGCATTGTGGATTGAAGAAAGACGTTCAAACCAATCTTCAAACCAATAAATCACCATGTGAACAAAGCAAGTGGTGGGAAAACAGCGTTTCAACAGGGGGCGCAGACTAAGGAGTTGTGTGTTAAATTAGGTACAAAATGAGAGCGGAGGTTTCACACGTCTTGCAATTAGGCATTGACTCGCAAAGTCAGCTGTCTTATCCTTCCGTCGTATCTGTTGTTGGCCAGCTAAACTCACAAACAAAGCATGCAACATTTGTCTCCTCATTACCACCATCAATGACTTTCTCTCCTGCCTGCTGATCCATGAAACTGAATTGTTTACTGACTTGGGCGTTTACATTCATTAATAAATACAAAAATAGAAGTTTAAAGGTGAATATTGTTCACACATACTGTAAAGAGATTAGCAGACCTCCAGCAAATATTTGATGTGAATATGATTTTACATGTTACTGTAAATTCAATATGCTTTTGCACAAATGCAACACTTGCTGAGTTAAGATCCATCAAGAGCAGAATGATCTACATCTTTGCTTTCAACAATTGCCTGGTTGCAGGGACAGTGAAGATGGGAAAGTGACTTATATTTTAATATCAGAATCAGAATCAGAATTCCTTTATTGTCCCTCAACGGGGAAATGTGTTTGCCACAGCAGCCAAAGGACAGTATGTTACAAGAAACACAATATTAATAATAACAATAGCAAAAATTAACAATATAAATTAAAAAATGTAAAAAATAGAATAGAAATAGAGTAGACTTGTTATATATATATAAACATGATATTGTACAAAAATTACCAGCAGTGAATTTTGTTTTTATTTACAATTTACAATAAAGGTAAAGTTTAGGAGGTAACTTTTATATGTTAATAAATCAAAATATATATTTTTTAATTAACAAGGCGGAATGAAAGCAGGCCTGTTTGTTTTGTATCCCAAGAATGAGAATAGGCCTTCCAAACCAATAAAAAAAAAGATTTTCCAAAGACTTCTACTCCTAAATCTGAATATTTTGGGCGATCTGACTTGAAATTCCAAACCAAAATCTGAGGTTTGAGTGTGTTCCTATTTGAATTCTTACCGTGCTTCATAAGAAGACATTATGTGATTGTATTGTAAGTCATATCTGTTGTGCTCTTTGTACCTGCTCCTTTAATTCTCAGCTCTTACAAGCACAAATAGATTAAAGAACAACCATTCAATAGTTACCTTGACATTACTTGCTTGAGCACTTAACTAATACCACATTTGCTGAATTGTTCAGCTTAAGCACCCGCCAGGAAAACTCCTTCCTTTCCTTATTGGAGCAGTGGAGTGGACACACTGATTTCTTCTAATGATTCAAAGCTATATATGTTAATAAAATCAACATAATTGTATACAATGAACATGTTCAGATGAAAGATCTTATAATCCACACTATTTGCCAACACATATTTTTCAAAAATACTTCTGCCTGCTTCAATGTCACCAGAAAAAAAAAGCATTTTGGGGTTCTGCCTCATAAACTCGTCTGGAAGATACAGAAGAACGGGAGAAAATGAGGGGAATACAGGCAGTAATAAATGTCAAAATTGTAACGACCAACATGCCAGGCAGCTGTGAGCACATAGAAAAAAATAAATATTAACAAGTCATCTGCCTCCTGGCATTACGCAGCTTTAGCTGGCAGTCATGTAGCTGTTGACTGTTCTGTACTTTAGTAATCATTCAAATTTAATTAAAGGCTCAAGGAGAAAATGGCCTAAGCTGATGGTATAATGAGTTGCTAAGGGACATCTTTTTTAATAATCATAGTTTGTAACAAAGATGTTGCCAAGTCATAGTCACATTATGAGCCTCGCAGAGCCACTTTTACTGGCCAGATAATTCACACCAGCCCCAAGGAATGCACTCCTTTCTGCAAAATCCTGACTAAACTGATGATTTCATTTCACCCGTCAGTATTCATCAACATCAACAAACAAAAGACATTTAAGATCAAACTGTCATCATTGTTACATCTTTAATACTAGCCTATATAATCCAGTTTTTATTTAATAAATCAAAGATGGGACTGATTAAGCAGCATCTTCACACTAAAGCCATCCATGAGGAAATTTGTTTTGACTCTAAATTCGAAACAAAATGGTTTCTACTCAGAATGTCATGGCAATATTAAATACAAAAAAAAATGTATTTTGTATTCTTATCATAGAAAACTGGACTTGCTTCCTTGCTTCAAAACGCCATGTTTCAAATAATATATAGCATTTTGTTGTTGTGGTTAGTTGACCCCAAGGTCACTGTAACCCCCCCCCTGCCCCCAATGGTCTGTCCCATTTACGAGCCGAGCGTACCTCGCTAGCGATGCTAAGAATGATTAGCTGCTAAAGCTAGCTGGCTAGCTGCTGTGACGCGCTAGCTTTGACAACAAGGCCGCCGAGGCTTACAGCTGATATCCCAGCTGTCTGTAACAGAGTAAAGACTCGGAGATCGATGAGAGCAGAAGAACATGTACGTTACTTATTTAACGTTACTTATTTTACGTCTATTTCAGAGAAACTCGGTGTGCGTGTGTGCTAGCAGCTAAGTGATAGCCGATTTAATATCGCGCCGTGTACACTTTTATAGTAAGATTTTCTCACTATAATGCTGTTAGCCTTCTCACTGTCCACTGCTCTAACTTCAACTCCAGCAAACGTAAGCATGATGCTGTTTTGTGTTTTACTTTCCTTGCAATGCAAAAACAGTATTGTAATTTAATCATTTATCATTTGAGGACGTTTTTATTGCAACGTGGTTTTCAAGGTTTAAAGCAAAGGTTTTGCATAATGTTTGCTGTTTTTTACATTTTTGTCCTGTTTTGTGGAAAACTAGTGTGAAGTTCAATAATGGTGCAAAGCTATCTGTTGCATATAATCTGGCATCACGTGGTGTCAGATGCGATTTCCCGGAAATTGTGGAAAGAGTCGTAATTACACATTTTTGATTGGCTTGACCAGAACCTTTCAAGGTGGCAGAGAAGAGCACAGATTCAGTAATTGATGGTACTAATTCTTAATTTTTAACTGGCAACAAGTACCAGCTGTTGCTTGTGTACATAATTGTAATCTGTATTCTATGTACACATAACTTGTTATAGATCAATGCTATTTATTGAATAAAACAATTATTACGCCCATCATTTTTGTCAGTTCATCCCGACAACAAAGCACTTGAAGATGACATTGTCGTGATTCTTGTGATCTTCCGAAAAGCACACAAAGGCAGCATTACACACACTTTGTTTTTTAATTGATTGATATATTCATATAACAAAGTTAGACTGCTAAACTTCCAGCCTTCTTTATACCGGTTCTACATTTTTCAAGGTTAAAAGATATGTTGTTGGTAGCACCAATTCTGTTGGTCTGCACACCTTCCTGTCTATCAGTACTCTCTCTCTCTCTCTCTCTCTCTCTCTCTCTCTCTCTCTCTCTCTCTCTGTGGGATCACTCTAATCCAATCCCAAAATATATTACTTGGTCCTCGCTGAGATAAGGCATACTGGGGGATGTTGCTGTATCCATATGAATTAAATGGACGACAGCTCTATCAAGATCATCCAGCAGGTCAAGGCTACTCTGCAAGAGGATATGATGTAGCCAAACTACCCCCCCACACACACAGCCTCCCCTTTACCCCACCCTGCGTTATCACCAGCCACCCACACTGAAGGAAATAAACACACTCACCTTTGTCGTATACACACGATCATCTGCAGGTTGTTGTTCTTTTTTGCAGGCTCCAGCCAGGATTTACTCTGATTTTACACCAGTGCTAAAAGTTATTTGAACTTTGAACCAATCTGGATTAATTCACCACTGATTTCTTAAAGCAGGTCCTGTCAGATTACGGTTGACCAGGATGTTTAAATGTGGAGGACATATCTCAGAGCTGATGTGTATATATTAAGGGGTATTTAAAACAAATAAGTATGCATTCTTTCTTGTTTATAAATTGTATAATGATACACCAGTCTCGGCATTGACTCCCTGCCTAACCAGTCAGTGGCCTAACCCAACGGCCAGTACAGATCAAACTGCTTATCATATGCAGACAGAAATGGCCATAAGCAGACATTAATACACCGTCTGAATTTCAGTATTAGTTTTGTGCCGTAGGTTATAGTGTTTTAAGAGAAACTCTGCCGTACTTAAGAAAAACAAAGGCTGCAGAAGATTCACGTGTTATTAAAGCCATTTATTGCAGCGGATTCGGCTTCTACGGACAGTCAAGAGTCCCACAGAGAGTTTGACATGCTACTATAGACATTTAATTTATTCATGTGGTGTTGTTATCAATTCTGCTTCTTGAATATTATTTGTTTTTGTCATGATCTTCAGATATGTGGAATATTAGTGGAAACCTTTGTTTGTATTGGTAGGACATCTGTGACACGCCGACACTCAGTCACCAGAAAATATATGAAACATCAACATGGAGTGACAGATGGTCAGCCAAGAAGGTTAGCATGTTGACCGATATGCAACAATCACAACGATTATCCACCACATGGAGGCTTCACAGGGGACCTCACACTGCACCGTTTTACCCAAGCTTGATGGAAAAAATTGGATTTGAAATCAGACTTAAGAAAAATGTCATTACAAGAAAGAGATCAAACTTGAATGGCCAGGTGTGGAAATGAATCATTAACGTTGAGCTTAAACAGCATCTCAAGTGTATCTAGCTTACGTACAACAACGTATTTCAGCGTGAAACAGGACAGGCAGGCAGGAAACAACATTGGGAGGAATTTGATTTGATCATCAAGGGATAAGCTTACAACCTTCTCTAGCATATAGGCAAGCGTCATATTTTGTTTTCCAGTAAGAAAAATGCATTTTGAACTTTTCTCTGGCATATATTGTTGAATAGGTGCACAATATGACCAAGGATGTGATCTAAAAGTGTTAAAAAGGCATTCTATATCTCAGCTCAACTTTAAACCTGCTAAGAGCAAAAAAAAAAAAAGATTACAGTAGAGATGTAGTAAAAATTTAAATAAGACTGAAGCTAAAGGGTTTTATATTAACATTTATACCATGGTCTGTGTGAATTCTCAATTCTGATTGGCTGCAGGGTGTCCATTAATTCCTGATAATGGACACCTTCCAAGTAATTCCAGTTAAACTGTCTTTTCACCCCTCTAAATTAATGCTCTGACTACATTGAGTATTCTTTTTAGCAACGAGTCTAGTCCTTCAATGCCTCATCATCTGAACACCACAGGGTGGCGACTCGAACACAAAAGCTGCACTAATTCAGTAACAGTACAATGCCCCGTTACTTCCGGCACTATGCATAACCTCCCCTCTTGATATTGATCTGGGGACAGGATAGCTAGCTTGTCTTATTGTTGTTTTTTTTCTAGCATAACATTAGCTTTCGTGCTTACAGCTGAGCCAAGTGGAAGAACATTATGCTTGTAATAATTGTTCAAAGTGTTAGCAAACACTCATGAGAATGAAAATATAAATGAATCCCATTTTATTCCCTTTGACTAGTAACCATGATGTAAGTGGGATAGTGGCCTTTGAGTCCCGTTGGACGGTTCTGGCCTCCATGTTGTCCATTGATTCCTGATACTCGACAGCTCATAGAGACTTATCCCTTCAGGAGTTTGGGAGCATTTTTATTGCATCTCAACATGGTGGCGTGGCTTGCAGCTAACAGTGCAAACTATGGCAAACGTGCTGGCTGAGGTAAGACGCTTCCGAGATGACGCTATTGGTTGGGGTGGCCACCAGGAGGTTGTCTATATATCAATTTTGAATTTAAAAAGCATATAGTTTAATGACGAGGTTGCGTTAAACAAATCTTTTCAGTCTTTTACCGATTCTTTTTTTTGATGATGGAAAAATCTGAAGGCTGTCTGTTTTTTTTACAGACTGGAGACCTTGGAGCGGGTCTGGTAAGTCTGGTAAGTCCAGTCTCCAGTTTTGCAGCAGAGTGCAGGTTCAGAATTCAGAACAAAATTAAAACAGACATGAGAAGTAGTCCGTTTAAAATGTATCTGCTTCGAGGACATGAAATGCAGAGAAATGCATAAGCAGATTGTTCCATCAGCTTTATTAGTTGTTTAAATGCACAGACATTCATGCTATGCTGTCTCATTATTGAAAAAATATACAAGTAATAATTTCCACAATTCAGAGCATATTCTGATGGAATAAAATACTGTTCAATCCCTATTTGTTGACACTTAACCTTTTCATAAAACATTATCACTGTGCTCTCCCGCTTGCTACCGCACACAAACAGAGCTGATGTGTCGATTCCGTTACCAGCTGTTTATAGTAGCATAGTATAGTAATGGTAAACAAACATGAAAATAAAGGAGTTTTTGTATATAATTATATTATGTTGTTTTGCGAGGCTGGCCTGGCCACTGTGCTGTTCAAAGTCAATGTGACAGTTTTTGTTGCAGTTGTTTTTTTGCCTTAGCTTTGATTTAGTTTCTGGGGTTTCATTGGGTTTGAGAATGGAAGGAAACACTGCCTTTCAGATGTGATACTTTATTAACCTAGCACATGGTTACTAAAAGGTAGTGTGTCTTGAAAGCATGACAGTTTCATCAGTGTTGTTTCAAGAATTAGCATTTCTACATCAAAAAGCTTTTTGCCATTAAGGAGAAATTATTAAATATTTTAGCTACAAGGAAAATATCCCTTTTAGCAAGTGCTTATCTGGAAAAAACACCCCAGAAATATTAAATATTAGTGATGGCATAAACGTAATTTCATTTTCTTGTGTGTGCTCTTAGTCTCTCTACGTTTATTACTAATTCATTCTTTTTCTCTTCAACATTTCTGAATATGATGTTTTATCATAATCATCTCCACGAGAGAAGTCTTTGTCAGTTTGGTGGAGGAGTTGGTGATGGATTCATTGTGACCTCCTTGCATTTTCTTATTTTACTGTATCCTTCCACTGACTGGTGATTTTCAGTAAACTGTTACAGACTTGCTTGGAAGGTTTTTTTTTATACTCGGGGA